>NW_026562391.1:4430000-5142500 GCF_027474105.1 Poeciliopsis prolifica | reverse complement strand
TGCGTATTGATTCTTGCCATGTGGTGACCATTATGGCAAATAATAAATGACTGTAGTCAGCAATTTTCTGTCTTAGAGCTGCGGTGGATGTTGCTTTAGTCAATGTGAAAAAGATCTTCTGGCCTTTGATATGTGGTTGTTGATAGGTGGGAAAAACTTGAGAGCTACGGGTATTTTAACATTTTCCTCTCCCATCCCCCAGTTGTTACCAGCACCTGTCTGATAACTTGAAGTATCTTGAAAAGCCCCAACCAAGAGAACCCATAATCCATAAACGGAGAAAACATGGAACAGTGCTGAACCTTTCCAGCGGTGACAGGCCTGCCAAAACTACCTCAGCAACTCTTTCAGGAGGTCACACAAGAGGAAAAGTAAAGGCATCAGTTTGGTCGTCTCATCTGTCTCACACTTGGAGAGTTAAGTCTTTCGGCAAAGTATTTGTTGGACCTATGAGATAAAGTGGACATTTTGTATGCTTTTTTTTGTGGGGCCGAGTAGAAACTATCTGAACATTTTATAAAAAGCGTTTGTGCTTGGCTAGTTATCTTAATAAACGCAACGTGCATCCGGCCCGAGGGCAGAAGCTGGACGGACAGGCTGTTTACGGCCAGCCTGTTAACTCCTGTGTTCAGGCTGAATCTGCATCCTGTTTCTCTCAGCTACATTATTGATGTCGGTTTCTGTTACCATGCTGAGTGGCTGAGCGCGTGTGTGCAGGAGCGGCCTCACACCTGTAAGTCACCGCCTCCCACCAATTCATCTCGCCACTGATTTTCTCTCTGCTCAGCATCCCCTCGTGGCCTCTGACCCCAGAGTTTACAGACAAAAGATGGTGACCAGAGCACAGCTCAGCTAAACACATGGAGGGTTAATGGTCCCGCACCACCAGCTCCCACTGGAGAGTGGGAATCCTCTGGTTAAAGTAGCTTTCTGCAAAACATTTCTATGTTGAGTGAAATATTTTTGACTTCCTTCTTTAGTTTTTTTGCTTATTAACAAACTTAACGGTACCTTTTTGTTTTCCTTTAGTTAGTGATTGTTGTATTTATTTATTGTGTCGGTTGGTGTGTTAAGTTCATGACTTGTTTTCTTTTAGTTAAATTTTGTTTTTTTTACTCCTTTTATGAGCTCAGAATATTTGTTTTTGCACATCAAACTAATGCTATCATTACTACTACTAGTAAAAATGTCTTACGAGCCATCACATATTCATGTGTTAAAATGGCCCAGTCAAAGTACAGATCTATAGACCCCTTCATAAAATTAGAATAATATTGAAAATGTAATTTATTTGGGTAACGCCATCACCAAGTGAAACACATTATTCATTAATTAGACCAAGTGTAATTAAGTCTGATTTAATACCTTTATTTTTATTTTTTTTAATGGTGATGATCAGCTGATGAAAATTTGACGTTTAAAATTCGAATATTGCAACAGGCCAATTAAAAAAAAAAAAAAAACAGGGTAAAGTGGGATACATCAGAACTTATTTATGCTACACGTTTCAGATTTTGGTGCACAAAAATCACAAAAATGTTTCAAATGATTTAAAACTGTGTATCATTTTCCTCCCACTTCACTGTTGCACATCAAGTTGATGCATCACAGATGATGGTTATGGTTGTAACGTGACAAAACGTCCTTCTCTCGTATCGCTATCAGGCTGTCACTTCTTGCAAACTGGCGTCCTCTCAGCCTTCTGGGAGGACATTGTCCCTCTTTGCCACAGAAGAAGAAGAAGAAGAAGAAAAAGACAGTCCACTTGAAGTAAAGAAAAATCACACATCGACAAAGGCAGCTCACTTAGCTGACTTGAAGTAGTATAAGCCCCACGAGTTGTGGGTTTATTTCCCCTGGTGTGGAGTTAAAGATCAGAGTGCTTTTCCCTTCTTTTTTCTTTCTTTCTTTTTTTTTTTTTTATTAAACACATGGCTCCCACAATAGTAGAAAGGTCACATAAGTGCACACAAAAAACATTGCATGACTGAGCAGCCAAGATGACTGGAAGGCACGTAGAAAAAAAAAAAAAAAAAACCTTCACAAATGCAGCCAAGTGTGAGTGAGACTGGGAGATGAAAACATAAACCTCACTCCTCGGAGCTCGAGGGTTCTTAAAAAATTCAGACGTGCCAAAAGAGCGCCGTAGGAGTCCTTCCACGGGTCAAGAGGGAGAAAAAGGGATGAGCCGCACAGGAGAGAGGAGAGCAATGATTTAGTTTTGTTTTAAGCTTTCTCCTCCTACTCCTCCCTCACCACAGACCAAGATGGCACTCTCCTTTCTGGAGCCTAATGGCACTGAGTGGGTGAATTTTTACATTTCCTGTGGAAAAAAAAAAAAAAAAAAATGGAAAAATGGGACAGTGACTGTAGAGTCAGTTAAATGCATTTGTGCATGTGGGGGGCCATGTACTGACATAGTGGTTGAGTGCTGGATGCTGCAGTAAGGTAACCTACTTACACTGATCTCCACACACACACACACACACACACACACACACACACACACACACACACACACACACACACACACACACACCACCCCCAGGTTTACATACACACTCAGATGCTCACTTCTGAACCCACAGCTCCTCACCCGCTGGAGGATGTTTTGGCCCCGTTTCAGACAGTAATGTGCGCCAAAAGGCAGGAGATGGTTTGAGGGATGAAGACTGATGTGGGAAGAAAACTCACAGAGACTGACGTATCATGGAGCGGGAATGCTCCAAACGCCTCAAAACGCAGCGGCTCAAAATAAAAAGGCCTTTCTAGATATGGGCCCGTGGCCATATTGCTAGTCTAATGCAGCCATTGACCCCACCATGACTCTTGGCAAAAAGGTCAACTCCTCAGTGTATGCTCACCACAACAGGTTGGCTTGAGCATACAGTCTCGGCTCTCAGCTGACACACAGGGTGTGAACATTGCGTTTGATTTAAAAACTGACCTTCATCAGGCGGAGTTGTGTAACGTCAAGAGCGACGGATCAATCGGTGAGTTATTTACAACTTGTGCGGTCAACGGAAAACATGCGACATTGTTGTGCGATGCCGCCATCTGGTGGTCAAAACGAGCAGCGAGCGGTTTCACAAGTGTGGTGCGATTTTCTGTTCAATTCGCTTCAATTCAGTTCAACTAAGCAGCTGAGCTATACCATCGAGTCAGAAGAAATGTTCTTTCGGACACAAAATAATCCTGTTAATATAAAAAGAAACCTAAAGCAGAAGTTGAGCAACTTGTCAGAATCATAGGGGGATATATATATATAAATCCCTTCTCACCCACTGCGGGTGGTTCTTATCCTCTGAGCTCGGGTCCTCTACCAGAGGCCTGGGAGCTTGAGGGTCCTGCGCAGTATCTTGGCTGTGCCAAGGACTGCACATTTCTGGACTGAGATGTCTGATGTTGTTCCTGGGATCTGTTGTAGCCATTGGTCCAGTTTGGGGGTTACTGCCCCGAGGGCCCCGATGACCACAGGCACCACTGTGGTCTTCACCTTCCAGGCCCTCTCCAGTTCCTCCCTGAGGCCCTGGTATTTCTCCAGTTATATATATATATATATATATATATATATATATATAATATATATATATATTATATATATAATATATATATATATATATATATATATATTTATTTATTTATTTATTTATTTATTTTCACGTTAATTACATAAATATTCATTTACATTTATATTTTTCTTGCAAAGACTTCTGATGGGGTTATAGCATTTTCTTGTAAATGAAGTGTGACTGGTAATGTTCTTTATCCCTTTTTGTGTGAGCTGTATACTTGGCATGTTTCGTTGTCTTATTCCTTCAGTTAAACCATTTATCCACTGAATAGGATAAACGTTCTTTAAGTGTGTAAAAACTTGTGTACTTGAAATACTTGCTCTTTTTTAGACAATGAGTAATAAACATTTGAATAAGACTCCGTTCAAACAAGAAAAAAAAATGCTAAAACAGGGCAAAAAATATAAATAATGCGTCATTTATTAAGATAAAATTAAAATATAATTATCAAATGGAGTGTTAAAATAAATTGTCATGATGATTTTGACACCAGAGGTCGCAATTTGTGTAGAATAAAAAAAACTGACATAACAATACTACCAAGTTTTCTTTATTTTTTATTTATTTAATCTTAAATACATTCGTCCCTGACTATGATGACTTTTGGACGTGTTTGATAACCTCTTTAATGATCGATTCGCCTCGGGGGCTAAATGAGATTCGTCTTTGGCGGATAAAGCCGAAGCAGTGCGGAAGAAGCCGGACAGCTGATCCAGAGTCAGACTCCGAGTCGCCGCCTCGCCCTTCCCGATGCGCGCGGTGCTTAAAACCTGATCTGAGATCAGCTCCGGCTGCGCGCTTCCCGCCAGTTGGACCACGTGGTCTCCCCGTCCGGCCTGCCAGCGGACCATGTGGCGGAGCAACATGGCGGCGCGGAAGAGGGGCGAAGAGAGCGATTTAACTACCGGCAACAGCGAATGTCCGTCCCGCGACGCCCTGAACGAGGTACCCGTCCCCCCGCCTAACACAACCCGACAGCAGTTAGCGGCACAGGGCGGTTTTTCGTCGCTGTCGTGATGCGGCTTCCGCCGGTCCGCGAGGCCACATGCGCGCTAGCGACACGTGGCTGTAGTACTACTGAGGAAGAGCTCAGGAACACGGCTTAAGTGGATCAGTTAACTCGGCTTTAACACCTAAATAGTAGTTCATTTAACTCTGTGACATTTATTTGGACGCCTTTGTGTTTTTGAGTGAGTGCGTGGTAATCGCGTGGGACGCGTTTGAACGACAGGAGGACAGGATGTTCCTGAGGAAAGGCTGATGCTCTGCTCTGGAGCATCACTGTCGTTTTAAAGGTCAACCCGGTTCATAGTCGTGCTGACGGTTCACAAACGCCACAAGAAGAATGTGCAGATGTTTCTCTTAAAAAGGGAAATGCACTCTGATTGTTTTTATTGACAAGTTTAAAGTGCCCATCATCTTGTTTACAGCTGATTCCTCCTCCTCCTCTCTACCATTATCAATGTATTTATTAGAAAACAGCCTATTGAACAGAAGCCTTCAGTACATAACTGATTACTGCGACACAAATTTCTGACTACAGGTAAAAAAAAAAAAAAAAAACGTAGCCACATTGGGGAGTTTTGTCTTAAAACTTCCTGAGAAGAGGCAGTTTTCACTGTTTGGAGTTTCCTCATCACCTGAGGGAAAGGTGTGTGTTGTTTGCTGGTTGTGTAATCGTGGAGCTGTTTCTCCCTCCAGCTGATCCTGAGCAGAAGTCAGGATGTGGACCACTCCATTTTGGCCATCTTTGAAGACTCGACTGTTTCACCAGAGGTCAGAGTTGAAGCTTGTTGATGAAAGCATTTGACCCTCTGTTAATTTTGTGAATTTTCAGCTAAAAATAATCAGTTCTTTGCAGTTTAATTTCTTCTTTTAATTTTGACATGCAGTTTGATATATGGTTCAACAGATACAAATATATATATATATATATATATATATATATATATATATATATATATATATATATATATATATATATAAAATAAAGAATGGGACAAAACAAACAAAAATAAACAACAGCATGTAGTCTAATGTAATTGTCCTCAAGGAATTAAAGTAGTTCATTAACGGTTGCCATGTCTGAAGAGATCCATGTCGACAATGTAACCCAGAATGTCTTTCCTTCATAACTTATTTTTATGGATCTTTTTAATGATAGACAGCAGGCAATCAGCAAATAATTCATTTTTAATTATGTTACAATAATATTACAATTGGCTCAGATGTTTCTGCCGTTTTTCATGAGGTGAAACGTCACATTGACATGCAGAGTCTGCACTATTATCCTACCAAATGGCTCTTTAGATGGGTAAGTGTGGATGTTGGGTTTTTCTTTCAGAGCCACAACGGTGCAGAGGAAGCAAATGAGAGCCTGCTGTGTGCCCTGACTGAGATGCTGGACCGAGTGGGGCAGGATGATGACGACGATGGGACCTTCTCACCCTTTGACGTCGTGCCAAACACTGAGCTGCTGCACCGAGCAGAGCGCACAGTCGAGCCGCGCCTTCAGGTGGGGAGAAGCTAAATGACAGTGGGAGCGGTCATGAGCATCGATGCCATATTCAGTTTGGCCTTTTAAGAACTAATATTAAAATTTCTTTATCTGAGGTGAGATATTGACACAACAAACGACTTCAGTGAATTATTGAAGTGTGTTAAGTAATAAGTTTCCTCTCAAAGTTATTTTTAGCAACCCGTTTAAAGTAGTTTATTTCTCAACATAATCGTTCAGAGGCAACAAAAGAAAACAGTCGCTATTGATCCGGACGTTAAACAGACTCTGAAGGGATTATAGTTCAGCTTCATAAGGTTGCTGCTGTGAAATCACACATTTCTTGCTGTAGAGTTCAGTCCGGACTGGAGCAGAGTGCAGAGACAAAGTCACTTTAAAGTTTTCACACCGGCATCTTCCCGTGGACTTTGCAGTGACTTTATATAGGTCATAAAGTGTTACTGCTGTGACAGCATGAGGAGCCAGAAGTTAATACCGAAAATCAGCTGAACAAGACTTGCGTCGACATTTGCGTCGACATACCTGCAGCAGGACAAAGCAGGGGATTATTGTCTGTAGATGTAACATGCATAAACACCAATGTTCCACTGCTGCAATTCACTCAGGAGAGGGCAGATGTAAAAGAGGAAGTTCAGAGGAAAATTTGAAAAACGTAATCAAAACACCCTCTCAGCTGAAAAGCTAAATCTAAGGATGTGTTTCATATCTGATTGTCTGGTAGACTCTGAGTGCTGCAACAATTATTACATTTTCAGTGCTGTCAGATTTTATCAGTTGTATGATTTCTGTTTTGTCTTTGATAAAAGGCCACGATCCGTTCCTTCCTCTGGACACGCTTGTTTCCTTTCTATGCTTGGTTAGCACATTTCAGCACCAAGGCAGTTCAAAGTGCTTCATACTATAAAAATGTTTTGGTTTTTTATATATATATATTTACCCAGAATGCCAGGTAGTGTAGTCCGCTTCCTGCTTTTGGAGCAGTCTCAGGTCAGCTGGGCTTTTAAAATGCACCAGAACCAAGACTTAGGTTTTGAGGCGGACCATAGATCTCTTATTTGGTCTGCATCAGAGTTTGATTGCACCTTCATACCTCCCCAAGCGAACCGGACTTTCTAGGCAAATGGATTAGAATTTGATGAAAGCAGACTAAAAACGCTGGCATAAATGCACATTTCTTTGACATTTTGCCAGTATCTTGTTGATTGGTGTTGATGGGGTGCTGTTTCTCCACAGTTTTCTTTTTTTTTTTTTTTCTTGCCCGAGAAACTATTTTTGACCCTCAACCTCTGCCTTCCTACCCTTCAGGAACCCTCGCCTTCTTTCAGACTTCGACCCAGACCCAAGCCACCAAACGAAACCTCGAGAACCCGTTCAGACGGAGAGCAGAAAGTAGAGAGGAATAGTCGCCCCCAGATGTTAAAGAAACAAAACCAGAAGCTGCTCTGTTCCAAAAACGTGAGGGCGAAGACGGAAGTGGAGGTTTTCACCTCAACGTCCCTCGTCAGTTTGGTGAAACTCATGCACCCCTATTGCTTGAAGCTGCATGTAGAGAAAGAGGATGATCCGAGGAAAAACGAGTCCCTTTTCTCTCAGGAAGAGGTGTGGCGGTATGAACAGCCCTCCGAAGACAGCGACGAAGAGATAAACGTCGTGTCTGAAGATGAGGCACCTTCAAAACAGACAGAGGAGGAGGAAGAGGGTGGAAGTAGAGGGGATGGCTCACCCCTGAAGAGTGTACTGCTAAATGGAAAGACTTCCAGAGAGAAGAAGAAGAGGGTGAGCTTTGGTCCTGTTCACGTGGCGTCGTTTGATGAATCAGAGGAAGAAGAAATTGAGGAGAAAATCAGGGAAACGCTCAAAGAGCCATCAGGTTCAGCACTTGAACCTTCAACACAGCCCTCAGAAGGAAACAACGAAGAACAGGAGAAGAAGAAAGGCGAGACAAGAACCAAATCACTGAGCCTGCAAGAGTACAGGCAGCTCCGGCTGAATAGACGACCCCCGGTGGAGGAACTTAGGAATTACACCACCAGGTGGCCCTCTGTGTCTGAGCTGCCCAAAGAGCTGCCCCCCATCTTGCCCCTGCGTAGACCAAACACAGCAGCTGAGTTCAGCACTTTCACCCAACATGTTAAGTTAAAGGAGGCTAAACTACCCAACCATCTACATCACAGGAGGCTGAAGAGCTCAAAACCTGAACCCAGAATCTCCTCTGCCAGCCCACCGCCTGACCACTCAGCCACACCCAGCGGCAGGAAACCAGACAGCAGGAGAAGTCCAGTGAAGAAGCCAAAGCTCGTCAGTAGCGATCCTCCAAACCCGGTCCTCGTTAGACTGCGCAGCAACAAGCATCCACAACAGATCCAAAATGAATCCCAAGCACTTTATGAGAGATCTTCAGAACCAAAGCTCAGTACCTCCCCTCCCAACGAGGACAGTAAAGCCGTGGACACCCCGCTGCTTCAGGAAGTAAACGCCAAGCTGACCGAGATGCCGCCACGTGTTTACCCCGAATCTCCTCAAGATCTGAGCCGAGCAGAGCGGCCGTTGAGTCCAGATGTTGGGTTTACCGCCATCACACCACGCCTCCATCGGCCTCCCACAGAGAGTCACATGATGTCACCGTTTACGGACACTACAGATCCAGAACCACCTCAGAACGACTGCAGAAACAACAGTGCTACTGATCAATCAGGTAAAGCCTCTTGAGGACGGGTAACTTCATCTGAGACAGAGAGACAAAAGGCCAGGTCGAGTTTCTGGATTGATTTAATTAAAACAGAATTTTATTTCATAAACTTCTCACCAAGGACCAATTTACCTCACTGACAGTTTCTCTAAAGCTAATCAGGGCAAATTAGATCTTAAACTAAATGTCACAATGTTTTCAAGAACAGGAAAAAATAAATCCTTTCTTCTCGGTTTGTTCTTGAAGGTATTGAAGCTGCTGACTTGACCAGCCTGCTGGAGCAGTTTGAGGAAACACAAGGTGGGTAGTTACAGCATTAAAATGTCTTTATTTATAAATGGAAGTTGTCCTTAAATGTGCTAATCACGGCTCTTAAATGGCAGGATTCTTTATTTTTTTGTTGAAATGCAATTAAAAAAAAAAAAATACTTTGACCCCGAAGAGAAATGAAATGTTATGGTAACTCAAATTGTTCAAGATTCTTCAAGGATTTCAAATATAAATATTTCTGTTTTCTTTGTGTTAAACAATCTTCTCACTTTCTTGTTTTTTCTTTTTTTTTTCCCTTTCAGCTATAGACAACGGCAATTGTAATAACAGGCCCGAGCCAGTTTCTGTTTCTTCGTCCTTATCCGGCGAATCGAACTGTCGGCTGGGCCTGGACAGACTTGAGCCTGAGAGACCAGAGCTGATCTCCACATCTCCGCTGAAGCCCACTGTGGGGCCTCCGGAACCACCGAGCCCTGGAGACGGTCTGAAAGACGTCCGATCGTTAGACGTCCCCGAGCCTCTACACACCGAGGTCGTCCTGAGCACCCAAAGGAACCCGCCCACGAGATGCAGAAGTCTGTCTCTGAAGCTCGTTCAGATCATCGAACCGCGCCCGCTTCCGACCAGGAAGGTCCGGACGAGCCAGTCGGAGCCGCCCGCCGCTCACAGTTCGGCTCAGATCTACGCCTATTTGTGCTGCGATCACGATTACTGCAGTTCTGCTGAGCGCTGCCCTCCACAAGCCCAGCTGCTGGCTGAAGCCGCCACAGAACCGGAGCGGACGGCGGATCACGTTTCGGAGAACCGTCGATCGGATCAAACCGGGACGGGTTCAGAAACAGACACGAGTACAGAGAAAGCTCTGCGGTTTTCTCCCAGAAAGGCTGCAGACAGGCGCGGCCGAGACGACAGCAGGGCGGCGCTGTGCGGTCTCCCAACGCCTCCTCCCACTCCGCCTGGGAGGGGACGGAGCAGGAGGAGGTACAGGGTAAGGTCTCCTCGCTCGGACTCTGGCTCCAGCTCCTCGTCCTGCTCCTGCTCTCCAAAACGGCCCAGGTGCTCCTCGTCTCTCGTCGTCCTCTGGTGTAACCGCCGCCTCCTCTGACCTCATGTTGTTGTTCCACACAGGATCCGCCGCCGGCGCTCAGAGAGCAGCTCCTGCTCGTCTTCCCCTTCCTCCTGCGCCACGCCTCCCCGGCGTCACCGCGCGGCCCGATCAAGGTCCAGGTCCTGGTCCCGGTCCAGATCCCGATCGTCTTCCCCACAAATATACCACAGGCACTGGAGGGATGTGTCTGCGTGAGTTACTTTTCTTGATGAGTCCTCGTCACACAGTAAAAGTCTTTGGTCGTCGTCAACGCAGGCAGACTTGATGTAAAAACTTCTCTTAAGTTTTATTTTCTCCAAAGTTTCACTTCTTTTTAAAAGGTTTCAAGGAAGCATGGCTGCTTTACAGGAGGGTGTTAAGCAGTGTGTGGATAAAAACCTTTACGCCGCTGTAGCTGCAGGTTAAAAACAATCACAATGAGCTGCATGTTTTAAGTTTTGTCGTGTTCTCCTTCGCTGCAGCAGCAGGGAGTCCAGGCGGCGCAGCAGAGAGCGGGACATGAGGATTCAGAAACTTAAAGCCATCGTGGGTACTTTTTCTTCCATCTCATACCATTACGTTTTCGTTCAGAGGGCTGAAAGTATGTTAATTTATATAACCCAGGACGAACGCAGGGTGGTGTACGTCGGCCGGATCCGCAGGACGATGACGCACGACGAGCTGAGGGAACGCTTCTCTCAGTTCGGAGAGGTCGAGTGCGTGTCGCTTCACTTCAGAGACGGCAGGTCAGTTCTCAGAGTCACTCTCACCTCGACTCTTTCACTTGTTGAACCGCATTAACTTGAACCCATTGTTGGTCCCCACAGCGACCACTACGGCTTTGTGACGTTCTACAACACGGAGGATGCGTTCGCAGCCATCGATAACGGCGGGAAGCTGAGACAGCCCAATGAGCTGCCCTTTGACCTCTGCTTCGGTGGTCGGAGGCAGTTTTGTAATTCTGACTATGCTGATCTTGGTGAGAAGCGTTCCCTCCGGGAAAAAACCTTGTGTTCAGTGACATTTTACTGTCATTTCTTTCAATTCCTAACATTAGAGATGGGCTATATAACTTTAAAAATAAGTAAGTTTTTACATTTTAGTTAAAATGTTATGTTGTGACAGTGTAGTATGTGAAGGATAATCTGAAGAAATCGAGCTCCTCCACCTGAGCTACTATTACCGTCTGAAGAAATGCTCCACTCAGAACCAATTGGAGCCAGGGGGGAAGGTCTTAGTGCTGTCAATCAACCTTGTGTACACACTACTCAATGTGTTGGCATTACAGAAAAATAGTTTTTCCACCGTTATCAGCAGCTGTGGCAGAGAAAATTGGGGATGGGTGAGCAGCACATGCAGAAGCCTGATTGACATCGCTAAGACACTCCGCCTGGTTCTGACTGCTTCACAACTTGGTGACAGCTTCAACAAATATGTAAAAAAATAAAATAAATAAAGTTACATACTGGGGCATAAAAGGCAAAACAAACATCTTTTGTATATTTTTGCTCAAATAATAATTTTAAATGAATTTAACCTAAATTGATGATGTTGTTCAGACTCTAACAGAGAGGCAGAGTCGCCGGCCCCCAGAAGTAGGTTTGAAGACCTGGACTTTGACTCGCTGCTGAAACAGGCCCAGAGAGGACTGAAGAGGTAGCAGAGCCGAGCCGAGCAGCAGGATGAAGATCATCCAGAGAGACTTTCTGGATCCAAGAGCATCAATCTCACAATAATGTAGCAAAAGTCTTTTTTTGTTTTGTTACTTTTGTTTTGGGTGTTTTCAGGTTTGAATGAATAAGCTGAACACATTTGCATTTATTGACTTGTACATGACAGTACAGCACTCATTGTACAGTTGGAACAGCATCATTATGTAGCGCTCTGGCACTGAATATGTTTTATTGCATGTTTATTACATTCCAACACACAAAGTTACATGTTTAAAGTTTTCTATATCAAAATAAAGATGTTTTATTGTTTCTATTCTGGGTTTTATTTAAAGTTTTTTGATGTGCCCTAACAAAAGGCACAAAATAAAGCAGATTAATTTTGAATTCAAGATCTATTTGGCACAATAAAACAAGCTGACATTGATCAAATCAACTCAATTAATTTTTTTACAATACCAAAAGACATCAACAGGTTTACACTCTTTTTCTTTTGATCAGATCAGATTCAGTGTACCTTCATACACTTCATATATAATTTGTTTTTATTATGTCAGATATGGTTTTCTGTTTTGTTTGGAAACTTTGTGATGTGAGGGGTTTGCTGCAGAGTGAGAGGTCAGGCGCAGGTCAAATGCAAGTTCAATTTGTACATCAGTCCAGTTTCTTTGATATGTGTGTTTAGGGCTGGTGGAGTACAGCCCACATGGAAATATTAACAAAAACAAAGTATCACTTTTTCTAATGACGGGGTCAATTTAGGAAAAGTTATAAACTCTCAAGCCGTAAAATTACAGTTTAGGCCTTTAGGGTAATTTTTCTACAACTCATGGGTTAAACTGCAGCTCTGACTGGCCTCCACCGAAACCCCGCCCCCTCTCGTGTCGTCATCACTAATGGCCGGCTCACCTAACGCACCTGACGGACGAGCGGAGGAAAGTTTGTGGTTCCGCCCGGACGTTTACGGGTTTAGACTTTAGAGCGGTGCTGCTGCAGCAGGTTCTGTTCGCTCATGCTGCGATAAGACGGCGTCATAAACCGCGGGGGGAAGCAAAGGTTAGAGCGCGCAGCCATGACAGTTCCGTAGTGAGCTCCGTGTGCGCGAGGAGGCTGCGAGTCACACCGGCGACATGTCCACACCTGGCAGGACCGACAGACCCTTCATCAGTGGGGTGGTGGAAGGTGAGACCATTCATCAGTCAGACTTACGGGACCAATAAATCGACATCGATTCACCGCCTGCTTGTTTCTGCTAGTTTATTGTTTGTGGCGCTGATGTGAATCAAAGCTTACATTTGCTGGATGCAGGGTTTTATGGGAGGCCGTGGACTATGGAGCAGAGAACAGAGCTCTTTAAAAGGTGAGTGGACTAAACCAACAAAACTGCTTGTTGTCACACTGAGGGACAGGGCCGGATTTACAATGATGTGGGCCCCAGGCTGGAGCTGTTTGGGCCCCTGAGGAAAGTTTATTGTCCAAATTACATTACAGCGCATTAAAAGCCAGTACCATACATATATGGGAAGGATATAAAGTCCAGCCAATAACTTTATGTTGTTTCCAAATAAACTGACTATATTTGTATGATTTTCAAATTAAATTAAAATAAAACAAAGCTCATCTTTGTTGTCTCCTTAAATATTGTGGCCCTGGGCGACTGCCCCTATAAGTCATGTCCAGATGGAATTGTTCCACCATATAGTGAAATTTAAAACTGCATTTCATGCAAGATATAATGATGTTTTCCCCCAGGGAGCACAAGTGGGGCCTGAACACCTACCTGTACGCTCCCAAGGACGACTACAAACACCGGATGTATTGGAGAGAATTGTACTCTCCTGAAGAGGCAGGTCAGTTTCATGCATTCATCCGATGCCTGTAGCCACTACCACTGACCGTCACAGATACACGCCCTCATAGCTCAGGGCAATTTAGAGAAACTGGTAAAAGTGTGTGAACAGAGCTGTTATTGCAGTAGAATAATTGACAATTCTGAAAAATCCCATCTTTGTTTTTCTATGAACTTTTCAATTCACCCATGCTAACTTAGCGTCTTTATTGGAGAAGCTCTAAATTACAAAGCCACATCTTTCTGTAATGAGAGATGCATAATTTCTCTTCAAAATGGGAAACACAAGACAAGAACAAAGTTTGTCAGTGCTCATTTTTACAAGTAAGGAAGTGTACAAGAAAATGGCTGCTCTCCAATCTTTTTCTTTAATATTTAAAGTTTTAAATCTTTACGCCAAGACGATGAGATTAAACTTTGTCACAATGAATACTTCAGGTGGGCTGCTGTGAAAACACCTCATGCCCAGTATAACGTACGACGGAGGCTCTGTGATGCTGTGGGCCTGTTATACTCGAAAACCTGCTAGCCTTTGACAGTTGGCTGTAAATGGAGCACCAACTTGATCTTTCAGCAGGATAGTGATACTAAATGTATGGCCACATCAACACAGAAACGATTTACTGAATGATTTACAGAATGATCACAGGATGCAGCTGACCCGTCTTCCAGGGTCAGCTGCTCAGAGTAATTCAGAGTCCCACTCTGAGTCCTCTTTATCTCTGTGGAGACAGTGTTTAAACGCTAAGCTTGGTGCATCTCTGTTTGTTATCAGGGATGTTTCAGACTGCAGTTTGATGTTTAACCCTCTGAATCTATGGTCTAATCTCAGGTTAATCCTTCAGGTTTTACTGCCTCGTTATTCTTACCAAAATGCCTCTTGTTGCCTGATCTCATCCTTGGACGTTATCAGGAAGTGTGTTGAAGCTAATCTGTGTTGGAAACTGTCAAGAACCTGCCTCCATCTTTTCCCTTCCTCCCAGAGCAACTGGTGGCCCTGATTTCAGCAGCCGAAAAGAACCAGGTGGAGTTCATCTACGCGATCTCTCCGGGCCTGGACATCACCTTCTCCAACCCCAGGGAGGTCGCAGCTCTGAAGAGGAAGCTGGACCAGGTCGGACTTTGGCAGCTGAGACACAGGCTCGATGAAACCACTGACTGTATCTAGCTTTATGGTTCCCAGAGGATTTGTTTTACGAGTGGGTATAAAAAAATTGAGCTGTTATACCTTTTGAGTCACGGTGCCTAAACTTCCTCCCGGCTCAAAGGTTTTCTCATATTGCAACCACAAAACATGTAGGATGGAGCTGAAAACAAGTCAGTCGTGGTAGAAAGCCGGTTGGAGTTTTTAGCTTCGCCTCCAGCAGAACCCTGCAGGCAGAGAACTGAGCTAGTTCAGATCGAAGCATATTTGTGTTAGAATGGCCCAGTCAAAGTACAGATCAAATGCTTGAGAATTAAAAAAAAAAAAGATGGTTGCAGACAGTCTGCACAACCCCGACGTATTTGTAATAGAGAAATGGGCAACAATGTCAGTCTCTCGATGTGTGAAGTTTATATAGACTGACCTCAAAAAGACTTTATAACTGGAGCCACAGGCAGACAGACCTACAAAGTACTGAATTAGACACTGGAATAGAAAACCAGCAGTGAAGGGCGTGAAAACTTTAGAAGGCCCTTGAAGACTCAAATTTCTTCCTGCCCTGATTCTACCAGCAGATCAAAAATATCTTTATGTAACTCTCTGCTTGAAGGCAGAAACAAGTTTTTTCTTCTCATCAAATTGTGATCAAGTGCAGTCAGTAAATTCACAGTGGCGTTGTTCAGATTTAGTGAGTTCATCCTGCTGAGCGACCCAGCGTGTTGTTCAAACAGCTGTCGCGTTTCAGGTGAAGGAGTTCGGCTGCAGGTCCTTCTCTTTGCTCTTTGACGACATCGAGACTGAGATGTGTCCAGCGGACAAGCAGGCCTTCAGCTCCTTCGCCCACGCCCAGGTGGCCGTCACCAACGAGGTGTACCAGCACTTGAGAGACGCCAAGACCTTCCTCTTCTGCCCAACAGGTCAGGTTCCTCTAAAACAGCAAATGATGCTTAAATGTGGTGTTTTTTGTAGTTTTTTTATCCCCTGCTTCTGACTCGTTTTGGGTCTCCAGACTACTGCGCTGCTTTCTGCAAACCCAATGTGCCTCAGTCCTCGTATCTGCAGACCGTTGGGGAAAAGCTCTTGCCTGGGATTGACATACTGTGGACTGGTGGGGCTGCAGTCCGTTTATTTCCACGTTTATTAGTCAGAGATCGGGTCCATCTATTCAGTTCTTTTGCTGCTGTTTCTCAGGTCCGAAAGTGGTGTCCAACAAAATCTCAGTTGAGTCCATAGAGGAGGTGACGGCGGTCCTGAAGAGGGCACCGGTCATCTGGGACAACATTCATGCCAATGACTACGATCCCCAACGGCTCTTCCTGGGACCGTTTAAGGTATTTATCAGCAGAATCAGCTCTGCTGCCTGCTTGAGCTCATCAATGATCGGCTTTGCTGCATCTTTATGAAGGATCGACCCACCGAGCTGATTCCTAAACTGAGAGGCGTGCTCACAAACCCCAACTGTGAGTTTTATGTAAACTTCGTGGCCATCCACACGTTGGCAACATGGTGTAGATCTTCAGCTACCGGAGGAGGAA
The DNA here is from genome assembly GCF_027474105.1 of Poeciliopsis prolifica. Classification (NCBI taxonomy): domain Eukaryota; kingdom Metazoa; phylum Chordata; class Actinopteri; order Cyprinodontiformes; family Poeciliidae; genus Poeciliopsis; species Poeciliopsis prolifica. The sequence goes on along the minus strand of NW_026562391.1, from coordinate 5,126,163 downwards.
GTGATGTGAAAACGGGTGAGTTCTGCTTTTTGTCTTGTACTTGGGTGAGACGTAGGGGCACCGGGTCACATCTACAGGTAAACTGGAGACTCCTGGTTTATGGTACCTTCCAAAATCATCAGCGTTTTCTTCATTAAAACCACTAAGGAGTAGTACAATTCTATTTTATTAAAAAATACACATTTTATACCATTGTAGTGTCCAAACACTAAACCAGAGACGAGTCTCCAGGTATGACCAAACAACCTTTTTTTTAAGGAAGATTGGAAAATCCAAAAATCTTTGAAGCTTTGGACACTAAGGTACTTTGAGATTGAGACAATCAGACTGGTGACAAAATCCGTAACTTTTTAAGAAAGTTATAAATGTGAAAAAAAACCCCACAAAAGTCTGGATTTACCTCTAATCATCATTTGAATGAGGTGTCAGTTCAATGTGGTTTGACCCTGAGAACGACCTTCTCTGTTTCTGCCTCCAGGCTACAGCCCTCAGGAAGCCCTGACTCTGGCCCTCGCAGACTGGCTGCAGGAGTTCATGAGCGCAGATCAGCCGGGAGGTAGAGTACAGCCAGACTCAAAGTTCAGGAAAAACCAATGAGACAGGAGTCCAATCGACTCGTGCCTGCAGGTGCTTGTCGGTCGGCTCGCCTCAGAAAAGCGTCGCCGGACGAGGAGCCCATGCAGACGGACGTGGCTGAGAGCCTCTACGTTCCCGGACCAGGAGACAACCCGCTGTACACGGCCGAGCCGCTGACTCTGGACGACCTGAACCTGCTGTCGGACCTCTTCTACCTGCCGTACGAGCACGGGGCCGCGGCCAGGAGCATGCTGGAGGAGCTGGACTGGCTCAAAACCCACCGTGAGGCTGCCGCAGCGCAGACGGAAGAGGTCGGGCAGGGCTCTTTTAAGCACTTCCTGCTGCATCCTAGTTCTCTTCATGAAATATTTCTGTTCCATTTCAGTGGCGCGGCCGGGCAGGGAAGTTCGACGGCATGTGCGAGGCAGTGGTGCAGATGTTCAACCGTCTGTCCAACGCCCCGAACCGCAGCATTTTGTACGACCTCTACAACTACATCTGCGACATCAAGAGCGGCGTCGGACTGGCTCGGGCCTACGTCAAGACTCTCGGTGGGAAAACCTTTTCTGCTGGAAAAACACTTAGCAGGCAGGATGCATCACGAGAATGATCAAAATTTATCAAAGTTTTACATCGTTAGAAGTTTATTTTATTAATATTTTTTTAAAACGTTTATATTTTATACATAAATTTTTTTTAAATTACATTTCCAGATTTTATTTGTGTTGATTAAAAATACAAAATTTTGTCTCTCTAAAAATGTTTATATCGCGTAAGGCATTTATCGTATCATTTTTAATTTATTGTGACGACTCACAATAAGAACTTAAATTTATCCAATTATGATTAACACGCCCAAAACTGCCCATATTATCAGGATTGTTAGCTTTACTGTTATTTTATCCTGTTTGTTCATTGAGAGCATCATTACATTTTAAAATATAATTAAATGCAGGTACAATTTAGTGATACAAAACACAGTTCTTTGTGATTAGTTTCCCAAACAGCCATATTAAAACTGGTAATGTTTGTCAACCTATAATAATAATATAATAATAACAATAATAATTGCTGTGACAAGTGGTCACAGCCCTGCAGTTCCCTTGATAACAAGCCACAGATTATCTGTGGGATTAAAAGTCAGGGGACTTTTGAGAGGTACCAAGTGTGAAACTGTGAAATGGCAACCTTTTTTAAAATTTTTTAGCAATGACTATTTATGGCTCAGACTTGAAGTTGAGTCTTCCCCATAATAAATGACGGCTATAACATAAAACCTGTTTTGTGTTTTATTTTCTTTAACTGTTGTCAAAATGAACCAAAACTATTTAAAAAAAAAACTGTACATGTTAGCTGGCCAGTTGGTGTTTATTAAAGTTTATATTGTGTGTTTATTTCCACAGGAGGTCAGGATCAACCCTCCGCTCAGACACTGACCGACGACCCGGAGCCGTGGGGCTTCAGAGGAGGCCTCTCCGGAGAGTTCCAGGTAACCAAACCAGGGAAGTGACTTCTTCCAAAATGATATTCGGCAATGACTCAACACCCGCAGGAAACGAGGAAACCGAAGTTGGAGAAAGTCAAAGTTAAAACGTTGGCGTTTGAATTTGCAGAGGATGCTTCCAGGACACGGAAACAGGGATCTGTTCAAACACCCTCCCATGACTGCAGTCTACTGCATACGTCCTTACTGCAGCAACGACGAGGTGAGGTCCAGCGCTGAGGCACCGTTTGGGTTGTATCTAACATACGACCTAACGTGAAAACTGCTCTGTCAGGCTGAGGTGCAGAAGATTTTTAAGGAGATGCAGAGACGAGAGGAACCAAGCCCTACACTCATCAGTGACCGGTAAGAAAAAGCTCCCCAAAAAATATTTATTGTTTCTGTTTCTGGGGAAATGGCACCAAAAGAGTGGCTACATATTCTCAAACCAGATATAAATTAAGAGTTCCCTTTAAGATTTGATCATTCCAAAAAACTAGGAAAAAAATAGCCAACCCAGATATTTTTTTATTGGAGTTTTATACTTTGTTTCTCTGAACCTGTACTAGCTTTACTTTGAAAGATGTGAATTTGGGACGGGATAATTTCTCTTGCTTTTTCGAAGAAGTGCTCATGTTTGAGAAGATAACAGATTAATTAGTAACACTGCTTTTCTTTGTACTTCCCTCTGTAAGAATGCTTCATTTTACCCACTTCTATTGTTATTTTGTCTTTTGTAACTTTTCATTTCAGGCTAATATCTTGATAGTTATTTATTCCCAGGTCTGAAATCATAAAATATCAACAGCAGCTGTCAGCTCGCCATCAGTGACGAGTATCTGTAAATATTTCCCCTTGTCCTGTGAGCTGCGTCTTCATGTGCTCTGCTGGCCGTCCGCAGCCTGTCCTCGGGGGACGTCGCCCCCTCTCCTTCGTGCGCTCTTGTAGTGGAGGATGACATCGGGGTTTGTGGTTATGCGCTGGCGCTCACCGATGCCAAACAAGCTGCGGGCACAGAGCAGGTGGTCAAAACTTACGATCCCAGAGTAAGTTTCTACAACAGTTGGTGGAAATAAACAAAGTCTGACTTGTCCGAATGTTGCGTTGCGGTTCCAGAGGTCAGGAAGTGACACCTTGTTGGAGGATTACCCCTCCCTGGTTGTGGTCCAAGTGCTGCCTCGGGTCACTGATCCATCCCCGGCCAGGCGTATGGTCACTCAGCTGCTGTCCTCCATCAGGAGCAGCGGTAAGTCGCACCGTCTCAAAGCTCTGAGGGCTAATCGCTAAAACTCAAATCTATTTGGGTCTAAAGGAGAACCTGCCCATCTCTGTTCCTGCAGCTTTACTTTACATCAGTCATGATCAGTCGGGTAGTAAATAGTTACATTCTTTCTGGGAAAAATGTACTTGTAGGAGTATTATTACTCTGAACTTTTTACTTGAGTAATTTTGGTACAAAGTTTCGCTACTCTGACCCTTCCCACTGTGGGTAATTTCGCTGAATGGAGAATTAGCTTGTTTTAACTTTAAAAGTCACCAGACATACACCTGCAGTTTTTGTTCAAGTTTTATATGGAGTAAAATCTTTTTGGAAAACAGTTTGTGTTTTTTGTAAAAGTTTTGTAGATTTTCATTTTGGTCCTTAAAAACTAGAATTTCCACATAACATACTTTAGTTCAGTTTCTTTTGATTCTTGATATTAAATTATTGATGTTTTGATGAGTTACTCATTACTTGATTAGTCTTTTTTGTTTTCACCAAATACTTTATTCTTGCTTGAGTAATTTCTTGGATGGCTGCTTTTTACTTTTACTTCATTCGTTAGAAGCATGCTGTAGTTCTGCTGCCGCCTCTGATCCTGATCGTCACCTTATTTTTAAAACTAGACCTGCCTGAATGTGTACTTACTCCTGAATTGAAAGTATCTTGTTAAATTTGATCAAAGACAGACTCTTATTGACTCTCTGTTTAACCTCCAGGCTCCAGAGGGGTTTTCTGCGAGCTGAGGCAGAGCGACCGGAGGATGCTCGACTTCTTCTCCAAGCTCGGCTCCTTGAAGCTCGTTCCCGTGGGCAAGAGTCTGCCTCAGGATGCCGTCGTCCTGGCAGCAAAGTTTCAGTAACGCGAAAGCGTTCAGGATCTTGGTAAACGGCGCTCATCAGTTTGAATCAAATCTTTCGCCTGCTCTTTAACGTTTTGTCAACGTTGTGTCTGCAAGGATATTTTTTCAATAAATCGGAAACATCCACAGTGAATCGTTAGCGTTTCTCAGTTCAGAGGGATGTTTATCAAGGCGACACATTCTCTCACACACCAAGACAATTAAAAAATGCATTTTATTTGTCATTTTGACCATACAATGAGAATATATTAAGAATTAATCTTTGATTATTTCACTGTTTTTAAATTTGTTCTCTCGCTTTAGAAGCATAAAAAAAGTTTAACTTTGGAGAAGGAAATAAAGATGTACAAAGATCAGCAACAACAAACTTCCTGCCTCATTCAGTAACCGTGCTTCATGTCTCTACATATGAAGGGATCATCAAACAACACGACCAAGTTCAGGGCTTCTCGGCAGTAAAACACGAACAGGACTGGATTTAAGATTAAGGACACTTTTTTTTTTTCTTCTCCATTTGTTGAACCCTGAGTGACCAGCTGAGCGACGCTGCACAGAGATGTGCTTTCACTGCATCTGAATGTGAAAAGCCTACTGCTGTTGATATTTTGAGTAAAACAAATGTAATATGCTTACAAAGTGTGACTTAAAGGCAAATTTATACATCTCAAACACTGAAAATGGAATGTATGCTTGTATAGTCATTCCAAATAGAAACGCTATAACGACAAATTAGTTGAGCTGTTTGTTCAGTGTGGAGAGATTATATAAACACATGTGAAATTAAAAAGAAAAGTGGGAGTGCACGTCTGAAATGACTCTGGATTACTTTGAGTCCACACAGGAACATACAGGCCCAAACCGGTTCTGGATGAGGCTTTGTGCAAACCAAAGAACACCATGGCAACACTGAAGTACGGTGGTGGCAGCAGCATGCTGTGTGGCCATTTTGTTGCATTGCACACAACAGAAGACTTGCCACCTAACTCTTTCTCTTGACCTCAAATCTACAACTAAATGGTTGAAACTTGGAGACAGTTGGGTTCCAACAGGAAATGAATCTACAAGCATCAGAACAGGATTTAGAGTGAAAGGAGACAATATCGAGCTTCTGGAATGGTTCTGACTTCGACCCAAACAAGTCTATAATCTGTGCAAAGAAATCAAACAATTTGAATGAACTAAGGTTCACATCCAGCATTGTGTGGAGAGGGTCATAAGCCTTTCAAAAGAACAGATCTCCGCTCATGGGGTTTGTTTTTCTCAGTAGTGTATTTAAGTATTTAGACTTGAAAACCCCTGGTATAAATCCAATTTGATGATGAAAGCTAAAGCTATTATAAAACAAGCAAAATGAAGAAACGCAGACAGGCATCTCTTTAAATGTTCACTTATATGAGGCAGAAACGCCTGTGGTAATAATTTACATTTTTTTCTAAAACATCAAATCCTTCACAGTGAAGAGGACTGCTGTGCTTGTCATAATCAGTAATGAAAAATGCCATCATCAGAAAATATTTAGCACCTTATGAAAAGGGGAAAACACATTTTGCCTCACTAACAAACCATTTCCCATTTAAATAATACTAGAAAATGTTACTGTTACCTGTTTATATATATATCTCAAAAAAACTATTTTATATTTTAGCTTTGATGTTTGGTGTAAATCCCGATTATTGTTTTAAAAGCACTTTATTTTCTTCCCTTTTGTTATAGACTCAACTCCAGTCGGGTCTCTTCTCAAAATTAAATGAATAAAAAAACATCTAGCAGCACCGAGGCGATGTAGGTTTGACTCTAGCGTTTGACGACAGGAGACATCAGCAGAAGCACGTTTTTCACAGCTGTTCTGTTGACCTTTCACCTGTGCGTTCAGAAAACGTTACACCCTTGATGCTCTCTAGCATGACGTGATATGAAACTTTCACCCTGCCACATTTCAAATGAACTCCAGCCCTTCATACTTCACATCTCCCATCTTGGTCTCGGGCATCAGCAGCCGTCCGTCCAGTGTGAAAGCAATGATGTATGTGGCGATCCTGCCTGCGTCCTCCTCCGACTTCAGAGCCAGGACGACCTGGTCGTCGGTGTCGGGAACGAATTTGAACGAGGAGAAGCCGTGGGTGGGGTCGAAAGGTCCGACGCGCTGCGTGGTCACGTGTCTGAAGTCCGCGGTGCAGGACAGGAGGAGGTTGGTGGCTCGACGCTCGTCGGCCGCCTCCTCGTAGCGCTCGTGGCTGGCACGGCGAGGTAGGAAGAACCACCGCTGGAGGCGCTCGCTCCAAGCTGCCGATTCATGGATGAGGTAACCTGCGAAGCGCAAGAGGACTTCATTCAGACTTTACCCCGCTGACCGAACTTTGCCGCACGTCCACGTCATATGTTGAGTGGGACGATCGTTTCTAGTCACAAAACTGAATTAACTTTATCCAGGACCTTAAGGCAGAAACATTTCATTATGTCAAATACAGCGGGACAAATCCTTATTCTATGAATACATTTTTTTCATTTTGTGTCAGATAAACTCAACGGAAGCATCCATGAAAACCAAACATTACATTCCGCTTCCTACAAAAACATTTTTAATAAAATGTTTACACAGAAATTGGCTGGTGGCCTAGCAGCTTTCATCAGAAAGTTGTTCCTCAAGTTTTACAGCTTTGATCCTGGTGACCCCTGGCCAGCATGCTTCAAATGTTTTCCTGCTGCACACACCTAAATCCAATGAATGGACCATTGTTAAGCTTCTACAAAGCTTGCCAGGGGGTCGGGGGGGACTGACCTACTTATTTCAACCAGTCGTATTAAAGTAAAACATAAAAACACATGACTTCAGGAAGAAGCATAAATCCTGACAAGAACTTCTGTTTGTGAATGTGGGTAATGCTTCATCAAAACGGTATGATTCAAACTGGTGCTCCACAAGGCTCAGGTTCAGGTTTTAGTCTTTTCGCGCAAACATCGGATGGTATCGACGGCAGACATGCACCTGGTGGTTTGATCCCTGCAGCTCTCCGCAGGGCGGCGTAATAAGGCACCCAGTTTTCATGCTCCACGCCGCCTTTATAGTCGATCACTTTCACCCACTCGGGGTTGTTGTTGACGAATTCCCCGGACGTCGTCGTCCACTCTTTCCCCAGACCTCCAACGTACAGGTGCTCGTCCTTCACTGCCAGCCACTCCGCCTTGAATCCTGCACAGAAAATGAAAGCATCGACCATAACCACAAACAATTCTTTGGAAAAGTACTCCTCGCTCTTCAACTTATTGCTTCAAGAACAGACTTGAATAGACTGCGTGGGGCTTTGTGTGACAGACCAACCCAAACCAAATAACCGAAGTCAAAAGTAAGGAAGACAACTCTCGACTTTTCAAGTTTTCAAGAGACAGTCTGATGTTTTGTTGATTTTTAGTCAGTTCATACAATCATTTATAAACAACGACAAAAAAAAAAAAACACATGATAATATGAAGGTGCTTTTCTTTGACAGAGATCAGGCAGAGCTCAGAGTTAAAGGGAAGAAGGACGGAGCTAAATACCTGATAGTCCTCAGCTCAGAGGTTTGCTTTCCAACAGGACAACAAACCTAAACTGTGGAACGGTTTAGGTTGAGGCATATTCATGTGTACAATGGTCCATAAAAAGTTCAGGAGGTATGAACACAGTTGGAAGGTACTAAAGTTCTCAACTAAACGTTCAGCTTTTGTTTTTCTAAAAAGGAATTGTCGTCGATCTTTGGCGTTCCTCAGCCTTGGCACTGACCTTTAGACACGGAGCCGTCGCCATCAGGAAGTATCACCCAGGGAATGGCTCTGCTTCCCTCAATCCTGTACACCACGCCTGTGCGGTCATCCACACTGTAAAGGTGACCGTTGAAGGCCACCAGTTCTGACAGTTCCATTCCTGCAGGCACAGCGTTGCACCACATATTAATATGAACATGCACATCCGTATGTAGAAGCAGGATTTCAGTCACGTACCTCGTCCTTTCTCAGCCAGACTGCTCTCCAAGGTGAGTGTGTCCGCGTCCCACTCCACCTCCAGTCTGTCCGCGCTCTCTGAAACGGTCACATGGCCTCTTTTCATGTAGCTAAACCACGTCTGACCGTTGGAGCTTTGGGATGCCGTGTCCAGGTCGGCAATCACTCCTATACGGTAGCGAATGCCATGCGGTGTCCTCTCTGGTGGACTCAACGGGTATGTGTCATTGTAGGGCTTTTTCCTCTTTAGACACCAAGAGAGTCTTTGTGAACTCACATCCTCCTCTCTGCGAGTTTGAAAACTACCTCCGGTTGGTGCGTCTGCGTTCCCTACGGTCCGATGCAGGTACAGCATGAGCACCAAGGCCAGCAGGGCGGTCACAACTAATGCTCTCCATCTGGGATGGAAGCGCAGGTCGGAGGCAGTGGCCTGCGTCATGGACGCGAAGGCCAGGGGGAGGCCTCGAACCGCGAAACCGAAGGAGTTCATGGAAGTGTCGGGTTCATCCTTGGAGCCAGCTGTGGGTCGGAGATGAAAACTTCCACCGGCTGGAGAAGAAGAACAAGGAGAAACGTCAGCAGGCTTCCACAAAATGTAAAACCTAGTTGAAAAGTTTGAGGTTTTTTGAAGTATGAGACTACTTTCATAGCAGCTGGAAAAGAATATCAACTGGTAGGAGGGCAAGCTGCTAAAATGGGCTCTTGTTCCTATTGTTCCTTATTCACAACAGGGCTTTGTTGGGCTGAGCAGACCGCATACCAAACAGGAACAGAACTCCATGAACGTACCAAACCATCAGGAACAGAACCAGCACACCCTTCATTCGTTAACGTGTTGAACTGCTGTCAAGATTATACACTTGTCCTTATTTTTAAATCCATTTTATAATTTTTTACACTAATCTGTTGTACAAAATTCTCTCTCCTTGATTTAACTTTACTGTTTGTCCTGTGAAGTACCTTAAGACAGCTTAAAACGTTTAGTAGACTGTTATTCTCAAACTGTTTCATCTCCGTCAGAAACTTAAATAGGTAAAGAGTCGTGGTACCCGCTGAAAGAAGAGATCTGTTATTGTTTTGGGCCAAGGTGACCCTCCATGTTACTCCAAACAGCGACAAATAGAGCAAATCTTTGCCCAGCAATTTTGAATCTTCTGAACAATCTTTGACAATTTAAACATATACACTCTAAGCAGAATATTAATCCTAAAACAACTTAAAATTGTCAAGTGTATATGTATATACTGACTAGGTTCTACAAGATTTAAAAAAAAAAGGTTCACATGAATATTTGCCAAGAAGTCATCTGGGTGGAACAGATAATCTTACGTCACATAATTCCCCCGGTGCATCTGCCGCTTCTCTGTGAACGTGTTCGTGCTTGTCGACTCTTTAAACTGAGCACGCAAGGCTTGACAGAACAAACAGAGCTTTTTGTCGCTGCTGAATACATAACCCAGGCCACAGGCCAAAACTCAACCTTCTTGTGCGGTGTAAAAAATAATTATACTATTCACCCTTCCTTTGCCTCCTCTCCCCTGAACAGGCTGCTAGTATCACGTCGTTCTGCTCTGCACACATCCCTGGGAGAAACCCGCTTGTTCGGCCCTTGTGTTCGCATGAATAATTGAGTTCAGCGGTTCTTCTTTTACCCTTTTGTAGACCATCTCCGGTTTCACAGCCAAAACTAACTTGGTTTTCTTAGTACTGAAGAACTGTATTTCTAGTGTTGATATGAGAAAGTACAGCATACAGCTTATAGATGAATTTGATGCAAAAGTTAAAATTTTGATGTGAAATTAATTTTTCCCCACAAAATGGAGAAAAAGTTGCACTTTAAATCCTCTCAAACGCATTTTTAGGGACATGAAAAAGTAAAAGTGGACTCTTTTCTCAGGAAGTAAATGAAAACATGGCAAACTCCAACAAAGCCACAAAGAAAAAGAGAGGGAGTTAAATACCCTCATTTCCCCTTTTCCCTAAAAAGAGAGGGAAAAAACAAAATGATACAAGTAAAAAATGACCTCATTTAAGAAGAGATATACGTAAATAGTTTTTTAAGCATGTCTTGAATATTTTTGTCAACTTTTTGCATGCAGGGGATTTTCAGAAACCTAAAATATCGTTCATATTGAAGTGTGACGTAAGTATGGCGTCATCTGCGGTTTTAACTGCTTTACGCCGGTGGGACGTTACGTTACGTAAGGGGGCAGAAAGTTACGTCATCGAAGCGTTCACAACAGTTAATGTCGCGAATCGGCCGAGTGCTGCGAACTCTGTCAGACTATTTCAACTGTCGCTCGACAACTTTTGTCGCGTGTAAACGACGAGAAAATTAATTGGAACAATTCCACCGTGAGCTCGAGTCTGGGGTCACGTAAACCGGTGAAACGGTTCATAAACTTTGGCGGTGCGGGCTGAATTAGCCGGTTTAAACGAACGCAGATAAGCTCCTGAAAACCCCTAAGCCGAAATGTCCGGTGTTATGCCGACGCGGCCAAGCGTTTCACGCGGGCGGAGAGTTGTGTCTCCCCTACCTCTAAGACGTCTCGTTAGCCGCTCGGCTAACATCGGCTGGCGACAGCAAGTTGTAGACGTTTAAATTTCGCCCCGGTTCACCAAGGACGCTGCTCGTCAACTTGTCTATTCGCCCGACCCCGCGTCCCCCATTTCTGCCCCGGCAGCTCACCTGATGCGGAGGCTTCTCGCGACGCCCTGTTGGCCGGTGACGGTCTCCTCCTCCACCCGAGGAACCGCTGCTGGGACTCCCGACTGCACAGTGAGGGTTAAAGGGCGCCTAACCGCTCTTCAGCGTCATAGACAAAACATGGTGGTTTCTACGCAGCCACATCTGTGTGTTAAAACAGATAACAGACACTTAAAAGTCATTCTGGTCAAAATAAATAAATAAATAAATAAAATTTTAATAAAATAACAATATATATGTATTTAATTTTAATTGTTTATTTTTGTATTTAAAGTATAAAGTAAATCAATAAATTCAAAAAATCTCAATTGGGATCACTCTTCTTTTTTCAATTAAAGGGGCAATATAATGTATACAGTAGATTATATTGAGGAAAGCAACAACGTTGTTAAAGATGTTTGTATTTTGATAGTGGTTTTGGCTGCTATGTTTTGTTTGTACTCATGATCATTATTTACTGTTCTATTTCCAATCAGAAATAGAACAGTAAAGTCCAATGAATGCCAGCTTGGAAAGTCAGAGGTCAAAACCACCCTGAATTCTGTATCAAATGTCTACACAAATAGTTATAAACATTGCTGGTATGAAGCATTTATCACATTTGACAGAGGCACACATCATGCCATACAATTGTACATGTTTTTGCAATGTTTGCATAACCAAAACAGAGAAACGCATTGTTTTAAATTGTGAGCCTAATTACACATAAAACATCGAGAGTTGAAGGAATGCTACTTCTACTTCTGATGTTTTTCTCTACAGTACACAATCCGACTGTACTCCGTCCGTAGTTAGGTGGATGGTTAGAGAGAATAGTGTTATCATCTGATTGTAAATAGCACAGCAACAAATCTCATCGGATTTGAAACTACCATCTGCAATGATCTTATTTTGTTTGAGGTCGTTCCCAGACAAATCAAACGCACAGTGATATTTAACGTAGTTTGGTAAATTACCGTTTCATTAGATTTGTTTTATGAAGTCTGATATTAACAATTACAATACTAGTTTGTTTGTTAACCCTTACCAAACCAACTGTTCTTTGGATCACAGTTCAGCTGGATTAAAAGGTAATGAGCACTCTGAAATTATTATGAAATGATGAGTCACTGAATTCACAAACAGAAACAATCGACCACATGTTATCTTAAATATAAATATTTATTGTATTCTACGATGATGATGAAAACAGAACATGACGTAAATATTGTTAAAACAATGTGCGGTGCTACAATAATGCAGTGCAAATCAAAGTGTCACTGTTACGGTTTAATTTGAACCAAACCTCGTGTCTGGAAATCAAAATTCTGCAAATGCATATCGGGCTCAGGAACAGCTATAGACCATCATCATGTGTTACGTCAGAATTCTCCCGGGTCAGACCTCGGTGCAGAGCTGGAGGTTCAGGGAAAACGCTACCTTCATGTTGAATGATACGCAATTACTGTTTTACTGAAGATTGTCAAAGAAAAAGAAAACCAGCAGTAATCAGTCAGACTTACCCAGCCCAATCAGACTTATTTTTGAGCGGAGTAACAGTCCACTCAAAAATATTTAATGTGCAGTGGTATCATGCTTCATCACAACATCAACCTTCACAGCAGTGCAGCAATCTGTTAGCGGCCGAGCCTGAGAGGTGAATTCTGCCACGACGCACTGCAGTGAAGCGAAGGTGTTCCACACATCCAAAGCTCAGTCAGGACTTCTTGACGACGAACATTTGCAAATAATGTAAACTAAACCATCGGAACAACTGACGTCACCTGGATTTATCTCAAAATGACCAAAAAGAAGAACATTAACCACAGAGAAATGCTTATTTTCTCATTGTGGGTGAACTGGGACTGATCAGAGGTTTGTTGAACACTTCAGCTCTTCCCCATCATCTTCAGGAGGAGCTGCAGAGAAATGAAGCCATCAAAGTAAAGAGTTGCAGCTTTTGACGTTACAAGCGAAAGTTACAAGCTATTAAGTTGACATGTTCAGATGTCTCAACAGGTTCAACCTGTAGATGATAAGAGCGTTTTGTCATGAAATATACTTACATTGTGTTATGATATAAAGAACAGTTTAAATGTCTTTTAAAATTCCCTAAATTGCTGTTTATCAATAGTTCTCTGGTCTTTTTAAGGTCTTTTCTTTCTGACAAAATATGCAATATCTAACAAAACGGTTTAAGATTTTTCACATCTTGTCAGGTTACAACTACAAATTAAAATTTATTGAGCGTTTATATTATTAGTTCAAAGTCGTTTTGATGATGATATCAAAAAATATATAAAAAAATAGGACAATCCTGAAAAAACTGATTCGTGGCAACAAAAGTCTGGAATGAAAGTTCACTTAACATGCAGTCAAAGCATGAGATCAAAAGATAATCATCTGCTAGAAAGGCCTAGTCAAAGCCCAATCGTAAATAAAATGGAGATCTGTGTCACTGTTATGTTATTAACACTGGTGTCTCAGGATCAGCATAAAAATGTATTTTTTCCAGTTCTGTGATGCGACCGCGGATACAGCTAGCTGCCTTTTTTCACAACAGGAGAGGGTAAAGAAATAAAAAGTCTAGTTATGTTCAGAGCCAGCTAAACACTGACGAATTCACCATATTGACAAAATCCAACGTAACAGAACGTGAAGGTAGCGTGTACCTTGGTCAGGTGATAGTCTCCATCTACCAGCTGCTCAATGATACTAAAATGGTCTGTGTTCGCCACATCCTCCATGCTCACAGTCAGTCCTGCTGCTTCCAGAGCCTGAGAGACACAAACACAAGTCAGAGAAGTCAGTGACGAGAGCAATTATGTCTGGTTTCATTTCAGAGAGGCAGCTTGACATTTTCAAAACAGAATGAAGTAGAAATATGCTTCTGCCGTGCACGAAAATCTGAACAACAGAGAAAACGTTCCCGCGCCGTTCCCAGCAGTGTTTATTCTCGGCTGTGGCCACTAACTTTGTAGTATTCCTCTGACTGCTTGCGAAACTCCGGCGAGTCGTTCTGGGCGACGGCCACGACGATCTGACAGCCCGACGAGGATTGTTTGAGCTGAGGGACCAGCTGGCTAGGGCTGTTTCTCTCCGCCACCTCCCTGCGGACACAAAGGAATGACTGGCACCGGCTCGGCGCGGTTACAGAGACGCCAACGACGACATTGACCACCACAGCTTCCCGCATGATGCTCTCCAGCCGACACCATTTCAGGGAGAACCGGGACATAGAAGTCACAGCAGGAGTTCAAAACGTCTAAAATCAAATCTGCTTTTTTTTTTTTTTAAGCCTTAAATTAACCCTTTCAGCATCGACAGTAAAGTCAGTCATTAACTGGGACCAACCACTTTTTTTCTTTTTTTTGGGTGTATTTTCTCCCTCTGTTGATTCAGAACTGATGAAGTCAAGGAATCAATTAAGCAGAACCAGCCAATCGACTGAAAGATCTCAAAAAGCAACCAATTGTGTCCAGATCTGAGTTTATGATTTCATTTTTATTTTTGATTATCCCACTTAAGTCTGAGTAATTGGAAGGCCTTACTCATTTTGATTAGCTAATTCAACAATCTCATCTCTCATCTAATCATTTCTTACCTTTATAAACTTTAAACTCACTCAGAATGCATTGACTCAATCTGAAATCCATAGATTAAAACTGTCTGGACTATACAAAGAGGTGAAAGTTATCAATAATTACCGATCTGTTTTAAAGGGCCATTGGTTTATGATTCCCCTAGCAGGCAAATTTGCATTTTAAGCTTTTGAACAACTTTTCTGACTAACAGATGGGCCTGACAAAAGAGCACATTTTTGCTGGATGGATAAATTGTCCCAGAAATGATTGCAGTAAACTTAAATATTGCTGTTTTTGATGCAATATGTTCGTACTGGCATAGCAATAGAAGCTCGCCCTCTCAAAGACCAAAAAACTTTAATTTTATACAGAACCATCCATTGTGGACACATCCTCAGAAGACATTTCAGGTGTCCAAAATGACAAAAAAACAACCCAAAACAAATAAAAACCATATGCAACTGATGAAAATTGTCCTTCAAAAAATATTGATCATAACAAAGAAATGATCAAGCTCATTTCAATTAATAGTATAATTAGTTGATTGTTGCGACAGGCTTACCAATAAAAAGGTTTTATGAGAAATAAAAAGTAGATTGCTAGGAATAAATGTTTCCTCTTACCAACAGACTGAATGCTTTTTCCATCAGATACATTAGAATAGATTTAAATTATCAGCCTACTTATCTGCAAAACTCAAACTCTGCCAGCAGTTTCAAAGTTAACAGTGTGTAACAAGGATTCTGTGCTTGTAGAAAAGTCTTTTTTTCCCCCAAAGTGTGATTACTCCAAGAAATTGGAAAAGAGCAGCACATGGAACCTACTCGGTCATCTTCAGAGGCTCGTTGACGTACGTGGACAGGATGGGCAGCAGGTCGTATATGCCGCTCACAAGGAAAGCCCCTTGGAGGAAAATGAAAGCGACGGTGAACAAATGAAATCTGAGCCCATCTTTCTGAAGGCACCAGCGAGGCCGGCCTGATCCTCTGCGACGTACCTTTGATGTTTGGTGTGGCGCCGTACTGGGACCAGTCGGTGGAGAGCACCATAGCGGCCAGGTGGGCCCCTGCAGAGTGGCCACACAGGTACAGACCACTGAATAAGGAACCACAGAGAGCCTATTTAACACACCGGAGCTGATTCTGGTGAAAGCAACGTCCACCATGGTGAGCGACCTTCAAACTTTCCTATTAATACGTCTTTGTGTTTACCTGATGTGACAGTACTGCTGAATGACAGAAACAACGCTCCTGCGAACCTGAGACACCATCAGATCCATGTTACCTTAAAGGGAAGCACAGCACACAGATGACATTTCCGGCGCATCTCCTCAGATTAACTTTTTATCCACAGATCAGAAACGACTCTACCTTTGGGGGCAATGTCGTAGCCAACGGCAACCACAACCACGTCCTTATCAACGAGTGGGACAGCCATGAATCCAGACTCCTCTTTGCTGCAAAGTTTTTTTTCTTTTAACCCGACGTCTTCATTTACATTAGAAACTAAAGCATAGAGTGAGAAGCGGTACCTGAGGAACTGCCAGTAGCCTCCGTGGATGTAAATAACAAGGTTGACGTCTGAGAGAGAGAACATGCAGCCGGTTATTGGTTATCCGGGAGCAGATTCAGGACATCTGAAACACGGCTCCATACCCAAAGAGGCGGTCTTGGGGATGTACACGTCCAGTTTCTCTCCGTCTCCCTCTCCGTACGGAACATTGATTAGAGTTTGAGCCAGACTGCGGGCTCGCTCTGTACCTGAGGAGAGAACCGAATTCAAAGAATCGAAAAGAAAAGGATGGAAGAGACACCTTTAAAGCAAACGTTTCAAATCAATCTGGGAAATATGTAAAACGTAAATTATTTTAAATGGTTTGTATTTATTACACTTTTAACAAAGGGCATGATATGACCACATGTGGTGAGCATGTTGCTACAGTGTTTGGCTGCACAAGTAACAGAGAAATAGCTTATTATTAACCTGCGCTACTGACAGTAGTTATCCTGGTCACTGAACACATTATTCGAACTATTCCACCAGGTTTTAAACTTCAGACTGGTTACGGTGGGGGATGAGGTCACTCCTTCAGAGCGAACACCATAAACAGCAACATTTTGCTTTCATTCGTCCAGCAAATTTGTCCTGAATATCCACTAAAGGAAACCCAAGCATTATAGCTGAGCACTAAAGAGACAATATATCCATCATGGACTGAAGAGAGAGGTGTGGGTTTTCCTTCTGAACCTGTCAACTTGATTAAGGCTTCAAGAAAACTACCTTGGAGTGTATAAAGGAACGTACCAATCATTAGAGCTGTGCTCTTCTAACTGCGACAGGTTGGGGGAAAAAAATAAATAAATCAGTGCAATAAAATTTTACAATTTGGTGGACAAGTCTGTCGCCAGGCTGCTGCGAGAGTGTCAGGTTAATCGGTCTCTCTGAATTCTCCCTGGATGTGAGGTGTGTGTGCATGGTTATGTTAGCTGGAGATAGGCACCAGCACCCCTTGTCTAGGGACAAGGGTGTTAAAACATACATGAGAACAAGGGTGTTAGAATATGCATACATACATGAGAACAAGGGGGTGGGTGGAGGAAGAGTGGAAAGAAGGAAGGAAGGAGCATCTTACTATGTTAGATCTTCAATAAAAGCATATTTTAAATCTCTACAAATAAAACAAAAGACAATATAATGTAGTCATATGTTAGTGGTGAGTCTCTCAGTACTATAAGAAACAGCAGGCGTGTAGCATATGTGTGTGGTCAACATGTAAACCCAACTGTGGAAATACAATTACTGTTAATTCCTACTGTGTGATCAATCATGAACAATAAAAACCTAGACATGTTTTAGCTTAGCTAGCGCGTTTTAAGCTAATAAAATCACAGTCATTGCCTAAACCCCCCACACACACATCGCTTCAAACTTCCAAACTCGTTCATAACTATCCGACGGGGCTTTCAGATGCACTCAGATTTACGGATGCACAACATTGAGCGCAACACCGGCGCTCCGACCGGCAGCGCCGTCCGTCTGCCAGATTAAAAACAAAGTTACCGCGTCGCCGGTGAACAAACAAACCTTCCTTCAGAGCCTTGACGTGGGCCTTGATCACGTCGTCCGCCGCCATCCTGTGAGACCACCTGCTGGGTGAGTACTGCTTCTCGAGCTCCTGTTGACAGAAAGACGCTGCTGGGAGCCGCTACGCCGCCATGCGAGCTGGCACACCACCAGGCAGGGAGGGGTATAAACACAACAAACAGCGCCCTCTGCTGGCGACACGGCCGAACTGCATGTATGCTTGTTTATGAGATTGTTGTTGCGAATAATAATAATAATAATAATAATAATAATAATAATAATAATAATAATAATAATAATAATAATAATAATAATAATAATAATAATAATAATTTTCTTTGTTCTTTTTGTTTGCAGAGTGGAATGCGTCTGTATTGTTAAAATGCTCCATCTGATAAAGTTAGTAAATCATTAGTAAAGTTAATTAACATTTTCTCTAATCATTTGCAGGTTCCTTTAGTTCTGCTACCAACTGAGCTCCAATCATTTCTATAATCCTATCATTGAAGGGAGGCAATAAAGTTGTCTTGCCTCTGCCTTACTCACTGAATCAGAAGAGCAGAATGAATGATCATCTAAAGGGAGTGGAGCTTGGAGGAAATTCTTTTCTCTGTGATAGCAGTTACCTCAGAGGAAACTTTCTTTTGTCATTTCTTTGCACCGAAAAAGGTTTCACAGGAAAGACTATTGCTGCAACTGAAACTGCACCCAAATCACACTTATCAAATCATCACAAGCTTCAACAGAAAGCTCCGGCTTTCCAACAACTGGATTAAGGAGAAGTTATCTTCGTTAATGAAGACCGGGACATTTTGGAAGTATTGGCCCTGACTTCTGTTGGAATATTTCAAAATGTCTATTTAACTTTCCTCTTTTTTATCCTCCAAGGATCCCTGGAAGATTTTGTGTCTACTTTAGCTGCTTGTCCCTCATTTTCTGGTCTTTTAATATTACATAAGTGCAGGTTGTTGAGTTATTTGTTTTGGTAAGCCATTTATCTCCAAGCTATAAGTCACTCAAGGAGAAACACTGTTAAATACTCAGCAGAGACAACTGTAACTCAGAACTTCAGGCATTTTTTACTAGCAGTTTGTCACATTTCATTCATTTTTTTTAATATTATATTTAGAAAAATGAAATCAGTAATATATGGCATGGATCAAAGTTTTTGTTTAGCTCCAACAATGTGATTCTCAACCAACTAAAATAATTCAAACTATTTTAAAAACTATTGAAAATATTTTATTTATTTATTTTTCTTGTATTTATTTATTCATATTCCTCTTTTTAAAATAAAGATATTGCTTTTTGGGATAAAAGTGATTCCGTCTGTTTTCGGTTCTTTACTTTAAATACTCTGAACTCTACAGAGTCACATGGCTGACTAATCTGAACTATTTGCACAACCAGTAAAAACACTGAGCAAAGTCATCAGTCTGATCACTGGGAATCTTTGCTCAAAGGTTGTCGAAGCCGATCAATTGAAATAAACATATCACGTTCATAAATCTTTCCCTTTGTTTTGTTAATCAAACGAGAATGAAAACCTCATTTGTATCTAAA
Organism: Poeciliopsis prolifica; assembly: GCF_027474105.1. NCBI lineage: Eukaryota > Metazoa > Chordata > Actinopteri > Cyprinodontiformes > Poeciliidae > Poeciliopsis > Poeciliopsis prolifica. The sequence continues at coordinate 5,107,086 of NW_026562391.1, read as the reverse complement.
AACTCTATAAACAGTCAAATCACAGCTCATAGTGATCTGAACTCCTCCAGCTTCACATTATCTTCTATCTCCTGTCAGCAACCAAAGCACAAAAGGATAAAGTCGAAAACTCTTACGTCTTTCTTCATTTCTGTCCAGTGCATCGTTTACTTAGACGGAATACCTCGGATTGCTGCGAAGGAGTGAATCTGACCAGCATGTGCTGAGGATCTGAACTTTAGACTGCAGAGTCCCGCTGTGTAAACACACTGTTCACGGCTGCACAACACCTTTTGCTTGGTTAGTGTTTTATCAGGCTGGAGTTTGGACAACAGGGAAAGAGAAAACAAAAGAGGAACAGACGATTGTGGCAGTTTCTGTTCTCTTCTCAACTTGCAGCTGCATCTCAGGAACTGAGAATGTAATGTAACCTGATATCCAGCAATTTTTAGAGAGACCAACTAACCTAACAGTATTGTTTGCATGCACAGGGAGAACATGCCAAATACACTCAGAAAGACCCCAGGCTGCCATTTGAACCCATGACTCTCTTGCTGCAAGCCTTTGTAAATGATATGTTGTTTATATAGATTTTCTACAAAGCCTTAAATTATGGTAACAGAAACAATATCACCCTGTACTGTTGCATTGTTTGTGTGCTATTTTAGCTGCTATGCCTTTTACATATATGTCTGTTATAAGTTTCTCGTTTAAGTGATTTTTCTTTGTAAGGATTACTGGGAGTTGCTGTAAAGGGATTAGATTAACACGCTAAAATCCATTCTTGAACAGTAGTCATAGGGATTCGTTTGAGAGCGGAAAAAATTTGGTTCTTCTGAGAGCTAAGAGAATCGGATCTTGGAAAGGGTCTACAATTCCCACCACACACAAAAAACCCGTCATACTGTAATGAAAAAAAAGAAGAAGCTTTGTAATTTGATTGGTCAGTAGTGGCGGGAGCCCGCCCAGCTGCAGCTGACAGCCGGAGCTGATTGGTCCGCAGTGACACGTGACAATAAGGCTATTGGTGGAGATGTAGGATAAATGGCCAACAATAGCGCGCCTCATTCAAAGACTTTCCATACATCCTGAGTTAGCAACAAGGAGCATAGCGTCTTTGTATTTTAACTTATATTTATTGTAATATATTATTAAGTGTGTATTTAAATCAAAATGGACTTCTTCGACTCGCCAGTTTGTCCAATCAGGCTACAAAATTCGCCGAGGAAATCCCGAGGACAGATTCAGGTTCGTATCAGCTGGAAAAAAAACCTAAAATGTATCAAAAATCGAGTGAAATCCAGCTGTGGATGTAAAAGGAGTCTAATCCTCTTCCTGTGTTTAACAGTTACACAATTGTCCTTGTTTTTAGATTATATTTGGGCCGATGTTTTCAGGCAAAAGGTGAGTTGTTCTTTTATGACCTTTACCACAAAGTGTGTGATTTATATATATATGTATATATATATAGCTTTAATTGATGTGCTTGTTCAGTTTTACCCATCCTCGGTGTTCAAAATGAGGATGATCTCTGCTTTGATTTCCGCTTCAACGCCGCCATCCCGCCAATTCTGCTTTGTTTACTGTTCTGCCATTCATTCTCATCCTTCTTGTGCAAAACACACAATTGCTATGCTTTTACATCAAATTGGCAAGTTCTTTAGGACTTAAAAGAGATCTATATTTTATATTTGTATTTATTTAGATTGCACTGCATTACAACAAACGTGATCTCCAGACACTTCGGTCTAAATTCATCACATTTAAACAAGTGCAATCATATGATCAAGTGCAGATCTTGTTACTCACAGCACAGTTATATTATTATTATATAGTTGAATCAAGAATAATTAAAAAAAAATAATTATGTAAACGATTGTCCCAACTCTAATACGTCTTTGTTGACCAGTGTCTTGGTCACAGTGTTGATTATTCTGCTTTTAATGAATGAATTTGCAGCACTGAACTGCTGAGAAGAGTGCGCCGTTTCCAGGTGGCCCAGTACAAATGTTTGGTCATCAAATATGCCAAAGACATCCGGTATTCAGACTCTGGCGTGGCCACACATGACAAGTAAGCTTCTGTTTTTGTTTTACAAATATTTTTTAATCTTCGAGTATAAAACTTGATGCGATGAAGACTATGAGGAAGAAAAAAATACACCAAATCGTAATGCAGTGGAGATTCAGCATGTTTTGTGCCTTCTGTACGTACCACAATGTATGCATTATTATTGTTATTATTATTAACATTAGTATTGTTATTATCATGAATAAATGCATATAGCTTAAAGTTCAGAAATCAGTGGCTGCTGATGAAAACAGTTTGGCAGAAATAACTGAGCCTGAGTTGACCCCTGCTGGTGATATTCCTCAATCACAGCAACTTTTCCTGTCACATGTCACTGACCACTAGATTAAAATGAGTATGCTTGATGACAAATATTAAATTTGACAGCTATTAATACTCCATTATTACAGAACCGCTTGTCAAATTCTTGATGAAAAGCAGAGACCTGGCTTTTCCTGGCCGAAGTCGTTATCTGCTTTTCTTTGAGGTCTGACCTCAGTGACCTCAGTCGTAACTACAACCACCATCTCCCCTGAGATGTACTAGTTTTCCATTAAAATGAAAATGTTCTAGCTATTGCATACAAACATGTATGTTTATGGCCTTCAATTGATTTCGATCCTTGGTGCACTTTTAGTAAAAGATGACAAAATAAAGCGAATAGACTGCATCAGATCATCCTTGTGGGGTGTGACCTTCACGATGAAGCATTTACAAACAAAAGCAATCATTTTATTAAGATAAAACCACACACCTTAATTTTTTCCCATTTGTACTGCTTGACCATATTAATGTTCTTTGGTAAATGTCATTCATTTTGATAAATTGTTTTGTTTTTTTTGCCATGTCCCAGCTGTAGTTACTGAATTAAAAAATTCAGCATGTGAAAAAAAAATCAACTACTGCTTTGTTTCAGAACGTTAAAGGCAGAAAATTCTCGAGTTTCCATTTCGTAATGAAACCTTGTTCTGCTGAATCTTGCTGCCGTTTCAGAAACACCATGGAGGCCGTGCCTGCCACCTGTCTGGGAGACGTTCGCTCCGCCGCTCTGAATGCCTGCGTCATTGGGATCGATGAAGGACAGTTTGTAAGTTTGTTTGCAAATAATCTCCTTTTAGCCTTCAATCACCTTAACAAAAATCAACACCTTTGGGGAAGAAAAACATGTTTGTGTTTTGACAGATGACACAAAAGTGTAACTCTTTTTGGAAAGTGATCTACGTAAAACTGAAATGGCCTTTCAGTCAAACACAGCGGTGGTAGTGTGATGATCTGGGAAACACTTTGGCTTTAGTCTCCAATGGCACAATTTGTAACTCCACCACTGCATTGCATGGAAAACAAACAAAGGGTTAGGACTGGCCTAGTTAAAGTCCACCTTCAGATCCAAATGAGATGCTGCGGCACCACTTCAGATGGTTCAAAGCCCTCCATAGTTGCTGAAATAAACAAACTGTGGAAACCAGAGCGTGTCAGTACTCCTGTAGAAAGTTGTGAAATCAGCCATGGAGTGGTGAGTTGGTCATCATCTGATGAATTGTGACATAAAACCACAAGATGGAGATAAGCAAACAGACGGGAGGAGAACCCGAAGACAAAATGACGGAGAACGTGTCGAAAAGCTGGTGTTAAAGGTGCTACACTGTAGTGGCTTTTAAATCATGTTGCGTCAACTTTGTCTTTAGTTGTTTTGAAACCGTAACTTTTATCTACGCCACCTGTTTCCTGGTTTTGGTCAGATAGTTGTAATATACAGTAGGTTAGTTAATTTTTGTTTATAATGCACCAAGTGAGGGCAAATATAACCTCAAGGCAAACAGGTGAAATCCATCACTGGAATGATCAACCATCTTCATCCACAAAAGAAAACACGGTAGATTTAAGAAGCACTGATCCAAATGCACCTTCTGTGGGCAAACGGGCTTGTTTTGCTGTATTTCTGTCGTAACGGTGACGTTCGTCACACAGTTTAAAAATGTCGAGTTCCACGTGAGCGAGACAAACCACCCGTTTCTGACCTGCTCCGTTTCCTGGATGTAGTTTCCGGACACCGTGGAGTTTTGTGAGGAGATGGCCAATTTAGGGAAGACGGTCATCGTGGCTGCGCTGGACGGGACGTTCCAGAGGAAGGTGGGTGCTGACGCATGCTGGGCACATGTCACAAAACGTCCCACATAATGAACTTTTTTTTTCCTTTTTTTTTTTTAAGACGCAATACAAACAATCAGCTGCAACAGCAGATGAACGAGTGTGCTCATTATTCCACACACAATAGCGCCTTTCTTGTGATTGTGATGCTGTTGAGTCGCCATTCTTTTAGTGCTAGGCCATGTTTCTATGTCGTCTTTTGCGGTTTGTTTCTTCCTGCCTCTCTTTTTCTTATTTGTACCATTTCTTTCTTATATTTAGGATGATGCGACTTATAACCTGTCAGATGTTCTGCATCTTCCTTTATGATTTTTCTCTCTCAAACTGAATTCCAGCCTTTTGGAAACATTCTGAACCTGGTCCCTCTGGCAGAAAGTGTGGTGAAGCTCCACGCCGTCTGCATGCAGTGCTACAAAGAAGCCGCCTACACCAAGAGGCTCGGAGCAGAGAAGGAGGTGAGGAGACCGGGCAAACGGACCGGCTCATCTTAATGAGTTTTGGTCAAAGTGGAGCAGATCGTTTTACATTTGGTTGTCAAACCCAACTGGACTGACTCCTCCTCCACAGGTGGAGGTGATCGGCGGTGCTGACAAGTACCAGGCGGTGTGCAGAACGTGCTACGGCGGTCTGGTGGTGGACAAAGAGAACAGCTCCGCCGTCAGGACCGAAACGCCGCTTCACGTGCCGACGGGAAAACTCGCCGACCCCAGCGTTCCCCGGAAACTGTTCTCCCCTCTGCACCTCTGAGCAGGAAACATAAGACTTGAAGCATCAATTTGAACAATCTGCTGTGTGTGAGATGTGTGTCCAGTTGTATTTGTTTTTCTTGAGTTTTTTGATTTTGTGATGAATTAACATCGCGACTCAATATTCTAAACTTTGTCTGAATGATGGGATGTTTTGAATGCTTGAAAGACATCAAGTACTTTATGTTTGCATGATTTGCAACAACTTACTATTTAATAAACATTTTTGTTTAATTCTGATAGTTTTGGTGTGGTATTGCCTCGTGGGATATAAAATCTTAAATTCTCTTTAAGGGAAAAAATTTTTCTGTCAAATCCAGAAGACATCCGTTTTATTCTGCGTTTGACGTCAGAAATTGTATAATAAACTCAGATCTGACACTTTTATTGCTTTTTGTCTAAGTACTTTTGACAGTGGCTGTACCGCCATTACTTACTTTCGTTTGACCTCTTCACCCAGAGATGTGTAATCCAACGCCTCACTTCAGCAAAGTGGGGATAAAAATAACCGGTTTAAATCTTAGCGACCCACCACACTGCAGCGAGCCGCTGGTTTGCAGTGAGCAGGGTCGAAAACTTAATGTCTGAAATAGGAACAGATTTTGACTTCCTCGTCTAATCACTCTGAATTTGACCTTGGCCTCCTTTGCCGGGTATAGTTTTCATCGCTTTTGCATTTAAAGTCTTGAGTTGTGTAATGTACTGTAGAAGTACATGATGCAAAATTGGACATTTTGACCTCCATCTTAAAAATATAAAATACAGAATGTTAAAATTCATTTTCATAATATAATTAGCTGGTACTTGCTGGTTAAGCAGCTGGTGTAGCTAGCCTGCAGCTAGCCAAGTGATGTGTGGCTCTACTACACAAACACAGCTTTAGTTTGAGTTTTTACAATCTGACATTGAGACAAAGCATAGTGACGTTCTTTCAGTCAGCAGTGTTCCACACAACTGGGGAAAACTTTTTCTGACATCTCAAGATTTTATGCTGAGTTGGCTTGACCATTGCCTTCCTATGCAACAGTATATTATTTCATCTAACCTCTCTGCTCCGTCTGGGATTCCTCCCATTGAAGTGGATTTCTCCCATCAGGCAAGTCATCGTGAGCGATGATGTTGCGTTTCTACGCTGTTCTTGTCTGCCTGTAGCTTTTGCAATAGCAGCGGAGGAAGTGAACAAATCCAAAAAGTCTGCATTGGTCACTTTTTCAAATATTGAATTGGCATCAACAGCCATCTTGTTGAGTTCCACACTTCTCTGAAGGTTGGTTGTTCACAGCGCAGGCAATTTCTGGGTTAGCTTTCATGGCGTACTACATACTGTGTCGCGGGCAAACGACAGCAAGTGAGGTTAGCAACCTAATCGCTGGCAAAGTCTCCAGGAAGCAACTGTTCCTCAATATCCGAGATCCCAGGTCTCCTGCATGAAGCAAACATTAGGACAAGGTGCTGATTATTACCAGGCGAGCATTGAATACACAACCAGAGGAAACTAAAACATGCTATGTCGATGTTTCTCCATTCATTAACCAATTTGTTTATTATTTTTAAAGCAAGACAAACAAGGTGCACATTATTTACACATATTTCAGAGCTCATTTGCTGCAATTGAGTAAATCACGAATCCTTGGCCACACCATTTTTAGACCCACGTCATTTACGGCTCTACGGGAAAAAAAACCAAAACCAAAACAAGCCGATCAAAGTGACAAATTAAAAGAAGCTGCTGTAGATGCCACAGTTGAACTTTATGCACAGAGCCAAGAACTAGATTTTCAGCATTTGACACAGCTGTTACAACTCAAGAATATTACCACAGGATTTAATCACATTTTAAACTCTTCAGTTCCCAAACCAGCTTAGGAGTTGTGACCCTCCCACAACCTACACCCCCAGAACTCCAGAGTGTCTTAGCAAGATTTAATGGGACGTATGGACACCTCTGCAGGGTGCTGTAAGCACAGGAACTCTCCTGGATCTGATCTTTGACCGCCGGAGTGATGTTGCAAGGCAATTCCGGGTACAAACAAAGTCTTCTCTTCCTCTTTCTCTGAACCACTTATGCACATTTGGCATGAAAAAGGACAGACGCCACTCCACCGTTCACAGATGACTCAAGAAAAACATAATCTTTTCGCAGGTCTAAATTCGGCTTACCCAACGAACCAAAACTGTTCCCTGATCTACACCAGACAGACCTGGCGAAGCAAATGAACTGCAAGCTCAGAGAGCAGTTTTTAGTGATCTGTAGTTGTACCTTTGAAGCCTGTTCATTAAAGAAACCCATCCCGTCTCAGGAAAATAAAAAAGTCAGTGTTTAACCAAGGAAGGGAGCTGTTGCTCTGTTTTTGGGCGGTGGAGGAAGACATGCTGCACAAGAGAGAGAAGAAGAAAACATTCAGTGGAAAGACTTGTACAATAAGTGCCGCGTTATCTCCAAGCTCCTCCCTCTCCATCGGAAAGTTAGCTGCGAGTTCAAAGGTCAGTTCAACACATGTAAACCTTTTCAAACCAACACACGTCTGTTACAGTTAATACAGTTAATAGTCTGGTGGAAATGCTCAATCATGGCTTTAATGAGTTTAAGCAGCAAAGGAAAGGAAAACCTTTTCTGATTACTTATCACAGGATTTGTGTTATTTTTACAGAATCCATGATTATAAAATAATTTAAATTAGGTTGTATTTTTTTTTCTCCACAAACCTCATAACCCATTTGGTAAATTGTATTACTATAGCTTTTTGAGCCATTTAAAGAAAGAGAAAAAATATCCTGAAAATCAAAACAACATGGCACGTGACCATCCCGTCTCTAGAGTAAAGAGAAACACGTTTGGCCTCCTCCACACTGATTGTTGCTCCTCTGCAGGATCGTTTTCACTGCAACGCCCCGATGACCTGCAGATTCAGTTCGTCTGAGGTAAATGTTGCTTTTGCACACAGGTCAAAGGTCACATTGCTCAAGCCTCTTTCAGTGTCTTCAGACCTGACCTCAGGCCCCTTGGCGTAAACGGCGTTCGCTCGTCGTCTCCAGCCTGCCGCCGTGAGGCTCACGTCCTCTCGGACACTTTGAACAGTGTGTTGACTTGAATGTAAAACCGCATCGATACGACAGAGCTCTGTAGCTCAGCAGTGCCGCGTCATCCGTGAAGACCCCACGCACCCACCCACCCCCCCCCTCCACTGCGTCAGTATTTGGGCGGCAGGTAGCTGGTGTCGCTCTGCGGCGGGAGGTTTGAGGTGAAGGGGGGCTGCTTCTGGGATTCGGGCACGTTGCTGGGGTAGGTGTAGGTGGTGGGGGTGTAGGTGGTGGGAGCGTAGGTGGCGGGGTACGGGGTGTGGATTTCCGGGGCTGGATCCGTGTAGGTGGGGATGCTGACGTCGTCCATGCCCCGACGGAAACGGCCCAGGGCGAAGTAAGTCAGGATTCCCTGCAGGAGGAGAGAATCACTGGTAAGACGTCTACTTACGTTCCAGCAAAAGTCAAAGACGGTTAATTATGTAACCGGTCAGGATTTAACGCAGGTGAAAGCTTGGAAAGATGCTTTTAAGAGCAGAAAACTTTAGTCCATTGAGCTAAATGTGACTCTACAAGCGCTGGTGTCAGATATTGTGTGATATCTGACACCAACATGTTTCAACTTATCTGTAAAATCCTGTGAACGCTGATATATTCACAGCTTCCTGTTCGTCTGGAGGAAACCAGCAGGTCTCATCGTCCCAGATATCACACAACTCTGGTGACATCATTCAGTCAAACTCACTCAAATCCCTGAAAATTTCTCCCCGTTATGCAACAGTTTTTTAGACCATGTTGTTCGAAGTAGACATCCATAGAAGTGGATGTTCTTCAATTACAGTTTAGTGCATGTTTTCATAAATATTCATCAAGTAAGTAAATACAGAATATGTATAGGTCAATCCTAATTCACTGCCCACTGGCAGGGCAGTCTGATTCAACTAGCAGTAACATTTTTTGGACACATTTCAAATGATGGGCAATGAGTTAGTAGTAAAATATTTTCTCAGTCAATATTAAGGGACACCAATAAACAGAGTTTAGATCACAGCAGCTAGCAATCGGGGAACATCCAGCTAAAGGTCATCGTTCCTGTTTGGTTACACAACTCTACCACAACCAGTACACTTTATTTTGACTGGGTTTGAATCTGTGTTTTCCATTACAACCCATGTTTTTTTCCATTGTTAACAATGAAGTGACTGTTTTGGCTGCTGCAGATTCTCATCTAATCTGTATTATGCAACTTGCTGCATAAAGCGTAGCATAATGTTCGTAAAGCAGGAGAAAACAACCTTTTCTGTCAGAATTAATTTGACCAGCAATGAAACAATCAAAACAAATAGTAAGCATGCTAGCGGCTCAGGAAACTGCTCCACATTAAACCTTAATCAGCAGGAACGTGTGCCTGATGACAGACACATTTATGGATGTATATACAGACAAAGTGATCATTCTGTTTCCCAATTAACAGTCAGACTATTAGTAGTCACAATACAGTTCACTAAAGTAAAAATTAGAGAACTGTGACATTAAATCTTGAGTTTCGTGTCTCAGACTCGGCTCTCAGCAGCACACAGAAGTCAGACAATGTTGACTGTTAACGCAGTGATCACACTAAGGCTGAAGAGACTTCTTGTTCTTTCAAACCCGTCTGCTTAGCTTCCAGAGTTTTGCCTCGTTTCGCTGGAGACCTGCTACAGGCAATGAGATACTCTCAAAAAGGACAGAAAGGCCACAGAAAATAAATCATTTAAGGCGTTAAATAAGCAACAATTTTGCCAATTGTTCTAAAGAGGTTTAAATACTTTGTTTTTCTTTTCAAGGTAAGACGTTTTCAAGATCTGAGAAAAGTTGAGCCACTGTTGCTCAACAGGTTAGAAAAGTAAAAAAAAATGCTTCCAAAAATATCCAGAGTTAGCTTGGATTCCAAGATACCTTAGATGTTTTTTTTTTTTTTTTTTTTTACAAACAGAGGAAGTGCAACACCATTGTTAGCCTCCACAGGAGCGACCAATGAGGCAATAAAGAGACAACAGCAGAGCAGCTAAACCTGCTCTCTCCTGACATCGTCTATCAGGAGAGAAGTAAAACAAGGATGTGAATAAAGAGAGAAAAACTGTCAGCTAGCACAAATGTTACAGCTAATGTAGGATTTAATCACACTGAAGAGATTCAGGACCTTTCATTTGGAAAGAGCTTTGACAGAAATGACCAAAACTTGAGCTTTTTCTGAGTAAAGTGGAGATAGAACCTCTTTCAAATCCAATCATTTTTCAGTCAGCGAACACAACATCCCAAAGCGCTACCAGGTGACCAAACTTCAGCAGCTTTCAATAATACTGTGCAAACAGGACTAGCTGTTATAAGTATTAGAATATAGTCAAACTAACCATAACTAACAAGACTTGTAATAAGAAGCCCAAGATTGGTACAGCAGTTTTTACTGCGTTATCTCTGAGTTTTCAACCTCTGTTGCAGAAAACGCGGGACTTGGAAATGTTGGCTTTATTTTGGAAACCTCTCTTGGGGAGACTTATGGAAGCTACTGATGCTAACCGTGCTAACCACTAACGAAGGTTGTAAGAGGTGGTTTAAAATGTCAACTATTGTCAAACTGGTAAGATTAAAATGAAAGAAACAGTCACGGCTAGAAATATATTTTAAATTAGATTTTATATATTGTTATGGTCTAGGTCTTCAAGGACAAATTGGCCACACAATTTGGAGTGTTGGGTGCATCTCAATTCAGAACAAAAGGTCTCAGCAGTCACTAAACAATATATAAATATAAATTCATTCACGCATCTGGTCAGAATTTTTCCATCAGCTTTCTACCCAGGTTAGTTGGTAGCCGTGAATGTAAATGATTCAGAGATGTTTTCTTGCTCATAAACAACCACCGTCAACCATTCCAACGCTAAAAGCCTGCGAATACGTCAAGAAAGCAAACACAGCGGCCTTTGTGCTCACCCATGTGGCGATGGAGAAGAACGAGAAGGCAATGGTGGCGCGCGCAGCGTCCTCGGGGATCGCCCTGACATCATGAGTGCGAGACCACTGACTGGCCAAAAGGCAGAAACACACAAACCACAGGAAGGTCCACACCCCTGGAAAACATGGAGAGAGCGTTTAAAAAACAGTCACTTGCTTTTTAAAGTAAAAACTCTGACATAAAGAGCAAGCAAGCTTAACATTTGCTTGGAAACAACAGCTGAAAGTGTATCCATATGCTCGGCTGAGCACAAGCTGTTGTTTCTTCCTCAAACTAACACTTCTTTGTTAGCTTGAAGAATGGTCGATTGTTAATGTGTTGTGTCCAGCTGATAAGTGTGCATTTCATCAGAATCTGCCGGGTCACCCTGCTTCTCAGTAAGTACAGAGTTAACCACAGAAAAACTTGCCATTACATTCCTGAGATGATGACGATGATGCCAGGAGATTGAGCTTCACAGAGGAGTAACACATTTAGATTAATTAATTACTGACCCGTTTCTGTTGTGTGTTCCAGCAGAAACAGGAACACACAGCTGACTGCCGTCCTCCATTATTATTATTACTATTATTACTACATTAAACATAACTGGAACTTTGTGCCATTTCATAACCAAGTATATTTTAGTGTTTTGATGAATGAATCAGAGGCGAATAATAATTGAAGAAAAAAAAATCTAAAATGTAATTTAACATTCACTTCAAGTTAATTGCATGCAATTTTTTGGACATTTTAATTTTTGTTTTCACTGAGTCTGGTTCTGATCCCAGATTATTATTCCTGGTCAAACCTCAATAACTTTGAGAAATATCCTACTGGTACATGTAAATTAATAGAGTCATACATTCACATTTCCTAACAAAAGACTAAAGGCAGATTATAAAAGGACACTAGAATCATCTGCTGACAATGCAAAATATCTCCCAAAGTGGGTAAAGCACAAAATATCTGTGTGCAAACAGATTTCATTACTAAAAAAGTGAAGACAACAAAATGAAAAACGGCAACAATAAAAAACACAAAGCTGCAAAAAGGTAAAAGTATAATTAAAATTTTTGTGCATTATTGAGTGCAAATGTTCACACATGCCCTCTATATTATACAAGGACTCAGTCTCATTCAGCCTACTTTCAGGAAGGGACAAAAACCCCAATATAACAAAAATACAAATAAAGTTACAACGATGCAGATTCTCAGGAATCCATGACCTAAAAACTGCCTTTTTTCTTTTTTCTTTCTATGTGTGATTGTTGTTTTCCTGTTTCTTTCTTGTTCAGCGTTATGTCAGGGACAGTGATTGGTTGACCGACTCATTGATTGACATAGATATCAATGCTGCTGGTCTGGTCTGTATGTGAGGATTGACCCGATTCGAGCTGATGACGAGCAGAGAGGGAGGAGATTCCCCCTTTGAAACAGAGGGCAAAATGTTTACCAACCTCCTCTCACGGCCCACTTTTACATGCCCACGTTTGAAGATTTAGTCTTCGAACATGAAGGCGAAATCAGGAGAACGAACTGACTTTGATTGTGGCGTGGCTAATGGTGCGAGGCGGCCGGGTGTGAGAATTTAATGACTGAGATTTTGACTGTTTGTTGAGCATAGAGAGAACGGTCTGAAAAGACAAACCACCCAGTCGACAGTAGCCGTGTCTGTGTTGATGTCTGAGCAGTTAAGGAAAATAGAAAAGGTAACAATAGCTCAAACAGCCATTTGGGGAAGGAATAATGGTCGGGGGGATCTTTTCTTGGGACACTTTAATATCAGGTGAGCACCATATAAAACCCCACTGTTGACCTGAGTATTGCCTCTGATAACATCTACCCCTGTATGACCACAGCGAACCCCTCTTCTGATGGGACAGCGAGTTCACTGAACTCCAGTTACCTCCCAAGTTACCAGATCTCGATCCAACAGAGCAGCTTCACCAACAAAAGAGAGTCCAACCCTGTAATAAGAAGGTGTATCTAATAAAGTGACCACGTATTTGAAAATCCGTCAAGTTCAACAGCAGCTTTCATCATTTCAAATTCCCAGCCGTGTTGCGAATGAATCGAGCATAAAGTTGAGGTTGGAGGATGCGGCTCTCCCCAGACTGCTGGATCTAAAGTATGAACCAACTGCATCGTTTTTATAAAATGTACAAACAGATCGTCTCACACCTACATGTAATCCATGTAACGGAGACCAAATTACTGGATTGACAATTGGGCTAAAAACTACAGAGGATGGGAACAACAACAACAACAACAAAAAAATAACCCCACTGATTGATGCAGCTGTTGTACCTAATGAAGTCCACCACTCACCTGAGAATCCAAGGTCCGCCATGACAGCGTACTTCCTGTCCTGGGCGTTGCTCATAAAGGGAACGTAAACATCCATCACGAGGAAGGCCACGCAGGCCAGGAAGGCGATCACCCCGATTCCCACGGCATACTGACACGCCGAGTCGTTCTGGTTGAAGATGCACTTTGCCTCGGCGCTGCTAGAAGGGTTGACATACCCCTCTGTGGTGATGCAGGCAAACACCACCAGGGCAAACACCTTCACAAGAGGAAGAAAAAGAAAAAGAGGCCATCGTTACAAAAAATGCTGTATATACTAAACATAAAACACATTTGTTTTTGAGCTCTGACACTTTAAAGCTGGCCTCTCTCCTGCTCTTGCTGACACTCCACCTTCAGCAAGTCATCACAACGCTCCTCCATCTTGCTGCTTACAACCATTCTGAGGAACGTTTGACGGAGAAGTAGTTTGTATGATGAACTCGGCCGGTGCTCGGTTCCACAAGGTGCGTGCTAATTGCTGCTGCCGCTAGTCTGAAGTTTTGTGGAAATTGGCAGCCCTTTATGAAAGCACTAAAGGAAATGTCTAAAAAAATATGAATTTAACTTAATTGCTATGTTTAAAAAAAATGAGGAATTTGCTTGGCTTTCATATTAGCTACATAACTTTATGTTTTGTTGTTCGACAACGAGAGGCAGGACTATGAAAGCATCTTGTATTTGCTCTCCACAGTCAGGTAATATAATGAGACTAAACTGCGTCACAAACAGCCCTGTTTCTCACTGCCGACACTTTAAATGCCCCTCCTGTCGCCCTTCTGCCCCGTGGTTGCGGTCGGCCACTATCCGCTCTGATTACTCGCTGCACCATGTGACCTTGTTTTGGGTGCAGCTGCTTGCCATGTGATTCCTGAGATGCCACCAGCTCCCTCCACAACACTCATAATGGGAGCAGAGAGGGGAGGAGAAAGCAGCAGGAAAATGGAGGTTCAGGTTGAAGCTTAAGGTACATAACAGGTCAGACAGTAAATGTATAATTTCCCATGAAAGGATCATGATTTCCCCTTTAAAAACATATACGTCTAAAAATCTAATCCCCCGTCTAAAGCAACCTCCAACTGATAAATTATTCAAAATGAACTTTTTAAACTGGCTCTACAAAACATTCAATTCACCTTTACATGTACAGACCACTAAAACTGCTGAAACTTTTAAATCTTTGCTCAAAACTCCTTTTCATTTCCTGCCGTTTGACTCAAAAAGAGTTTATGATTCTTTCATAGTAACAGTTTGTGGAACATATTTGTATTTTGGTTCGACCTTATTTTTTTGCTCTCTTGTTCTTATTGTCGTCTATCGTGTTTCACTTTATTGAACAGCAGCACTTTGTGTTTTTATACCCAGAGGGTTTTCCTCAGTGCCTTATAAGCCTGGCGGCCCACCAGGCTTTACTTCTGCTCCCACCAGGCTTGGCATTGTTACTTTATCTTAGTTTTTTTTTTACTGCCTTTTTTAAGACTTTATAGTTGGTGTTTTGCCATTGATCTTCCAGTTTTCCAATGCATAAATGCATAAATATCAAGTGATATTTTCAAACTTCAAACATTTAACTCAAAAACATGATGGGCTGCTGGAAACTGCCCTAGCGCCCTGACCACTGGGCTTAGCAAGTTTTCCTATATAAACAAATGTATATTTTTATGCTTGTCAGGAAAGTCATTTTTAACTAATGACTATCACTGAGCATAATCTAGTTATGTTTCTAGCAGAAACATGGTTGAATGAAAACAGTGATCAATATCCAACATCAAACGTGAAACACACAATAGAGGACAAACGCTGGACTTATCAGTAAGGGTGTTAATATTTCACTGATCTCTGTTATTGATGTCTATTCCACATGGAGAACTACTCTAGTAAGAAGAGAAAGAAACAATTGTCGAAAGGTTAAACAAAGATGGCCACAAACTGAACTTCGCTGAAAACTCTTGAAAGAAAGGATGAACGTATGTCACGTAACCCTGAATCATTCTTCTTTGAAATCATTAATAAAAATATTGATCCTGCTTGTGTCTTGTTTGCCATTGTTAAGTGATTAACAAACCCTCCTGTGACTGCAATGAATTTGCTTCTTACAGAGAAAAGTCTGAATATCAGAGGGTTAATCATCATTATCCAGCCCGTTACTAATGTTGTGTTCAATCAATATCAATCAGGAGACAAAACTGTTCTACCATCTCAACGCCGTGATTTAAAACAGCAGTTATCAAACCTTTGATAAAAAACAATCTGGACAAATCACTACTGCAGAATTACAGGCCAATCTCCAACCTGCCATTCATCACCGAAATCATTTGATAGTTAAACCGCGTCTCAATAATGACAAACCGCTTTGACGTCTGAGTCCGGTTTCCGTGGTTTCCACAGTACCGGGACCGCCCTCGTCAAAGTGTTCAATCTGCATAAACGCAGACTGCGGAAGAACCATGCCACCGCTGTTTGTGACGCTGGTTCTGTTGGACTTAACAGGAGACAGTGGTAGGAGTTTGACCTGTAACCCGGTGGGTTGCGGGTTTGAATCCCCACTCCATCTTCCTCAGTCGTCGTGTCCATGGGCAAGGCACTTCGTCGGCCTCTTGAGTCTCTGTGGCCCAATTATTACAGCTAGAAAGTACTGATCAGGTCCCAAAATGTGGGTGACACAAAACAAAGTCGGTCTTCTATCACCTGAAGGACATTTTCAAGATTAAATGTCTCAGTCAGATCTACAGAAAGTTCTCCATGTGTTTTCTTTCTCTAGTGCTTTGTATAGTTGCATTGATTAATGCTATAGTGTCTTCAGAGGTGTGATTTGAAATAAAAAACAATCAGACAGCTGCTGAAAATCTTCTTACTAAAACTAGGAAGCTAGAGCAAAGCACCCCATTTTTAAAGTCTTTACACTGGCTTCTGTAGCTCAGAAAAGTAATGATTATAACTTTTAAACATCTGCAAAAGGTAAACTATGCTTGCATGAACCGTAGTTGGTAACATTGGTAGTTGACGTTTGCAGGTTTTCTTTATTTCAGATCACAAAAGTCACTGCAATCCAGCAGCACATCATGGCACCCGGAGGTATGTTTCCAGAAAAATAAAAATAAACAAGATTAATGTTCGGTTTAAATCACCAGATATAGACTCTGATGCGGTATGAAGGAATTGCAGATGAGTTGTACACAGCCGCAGCAAGCATGCACTGCATTTACCCAGAGAGAGCAGTAACTGACCAGGAGTAACAGGAAAGGGTCAGCAGGTGGGGGGAGGTATCACCTTCCCTCCCCGTTCAGAGCCCCTATTTACCACCAACACACTCATCATCATCTTCCTCACACACACACACACACACACACACACACACACACACACACACACACACACACACACACACACACACACACACACACACACACTGTGTTTCCAAAGCACGTAAACAACGATGGCAGCCAATGGCATGTTCTGTTCTCAGCCCTCATCTGATTGCCTCAATGGAGAACTTAATCTGAAGCACGCAGAATACACGTTTTGACTCCTCTGAATCTGGAGGATTTCACTTCCCAGGAGTATCTCAGTTAGACAAAGAGAGTTTTGGTGGTTTTATTCCACCAGGAAGGCACTTCAGGACAGGGGGACGGAAACCGTCGCTCTCAAAGTCTTGTTCTGACCCAAATCAGGCGAAGCCTGGGATGCTGTGGGTTCAGAGGCCTCAACATTGTGCAAATAATTACGTTAGTAACAGATTAATCTGCTTATTTTGACAATTAAACTGATGTAAAAACATACATATTCTGTGTTTTTGTCGTTTAACTTCTTAAGCTCTTCACATCCAATATTACAATACATTAAATAAACGATTCAACTCCTTTTTTAAAGTAAGGACAACATTTTATTGCCTAAAATGCAACACCATAGCGTTATTTGAACCCGGTGAAGCTAAAACTGTAGCACTAGAGGAGTTTTGGCTTAAACATATTTACAGACCAAGTGTTTTTGTCCTAAATGCAAACGTATATATTTTTAGAACAGTTCTGGCTTCATTAATGTTGTGAAGATGATGCTACCAAAAGTGGCTCCAGCCCTCCTCAGTTCGGCCCTGCTTACAGTAAACATTACTGTGTTTCACGAGACACAATGACACGAATTTATGTTTAATAAAATGATCACATGAGTTACGATCACTTCTCCTCATAAGCACCTCAGCGTACAACCACGGTGGTTTTTATCAACTGCACAGCGTGGAAGTAGGACAGAGTTGAGGTCAGAGAGCAACAGCAGCGTTCAGACGCTCAGTTCATCCCGGAAGTGAAAATCTCGATGACATTTGTCTGCCTTTTGTCTTGAGTGTTGATCTGTCACCGCGCAGGCTGCAGGGGGGAAACAAAACGCCTGCTGGCAGAACCAGTTTTAACTCTCCAGCTCGTCTATTTATTTATTTATTTATTTAAAACCAGAGTCCACCTGTTCGCGCACCGGGTTAAAATATTTGTTTAAAGTCCGAGCTCCTTCGGCCTCTCACTCACCCAGCTGAGGACCCGCACGATAGTTTGCGGCTGTCGGACGAACTTGTAGAAGTCAAAGCCGACTCCGGCCAGCGCGGCTCCGTACGCACTCGCACCTCCGGTCTCCGCCATGTCTGGACCCTGGGAGTGGAGCCGAAAGCCGCCCCCGGACAAGAGAAGACAGCGTGTGGGCGAGAGGAACCGAAGCTGAAAGAAGCGCAGCCGCCTCCGGAGAGCGTTTCCCTGAGGTGGAGCCGCGCGCGGGGAGGGGCGGAGCGGCGCGAGGGGAGGGGCGGAGCCGCCGGGGAGCCGTCCGTCCGTCCGCCTGAAGGACGGGCGGTCAGTGGTGATTTATCACAAATACATTGCTTTTTTTTTTAATTTTTTTATCCTTACGCCAGAATTACAGTGAACTTTGGCCAGCTCAACTTCCGCCCTCCTATTTCTCCTGCTGCACAGCTCAGCATTGACATATAAAGAAATCTGCTTTGTTTTTCTTCAGGATTTTTTTTCAAGCAATCCAGTGAGTTGGTTTGAAAAATAGCAAAAAAACAAAACAACAAAAAACAAACAAACAAAAAGCAAACAAAAAAAAAGACCAGTTTGCAAACTCTATACCACTCACAGGAGAATTGAGATGTTTTATTATTTTTTTTTAAAGGTGATGAATTAATAAAACGTAGTTTGTGTCGAGTCAAGTTTATTTGTGTGGCGTGTTTCAACAACAACAGGGGAGTTCAAATGCAGTGACCAACTGTGAACCTGGTTAACAGTCTTGAGATGATGAACTATGAACATGGATGGTTCAGTTTCAACATGTTTAACTAAATGTTAGTTGCACAACACTGGTTGGTGTGCACATTCAGAAAATGATTCAGGTTTCAGGGAATTTCAACAGCAAAGCACAGTTACAAATGGTGAGAAAGTGATTTTTTTTTTTTTTTTGATGTAGTATTGTGTAATATCCCAATTAAGTAAGCTGGTGTGTTACAAAATCTAAAAGAGTCCAAGATATTTGACTAAAAGACACTGCTTATTTTTTATAAAAACATTATGTTTGCTAAAACTATTACCACAAATATCTACACTAAAATGGCAGCAGGCCATTTTAGTGTAGAGTTCAGTTTGAGTCTTCATCGGCTTCATTGTCCAGCGTCTCCTGCTGGATCTCAGGCCATTCGTCCTCAGAGGCTTCAGCTTCCTGACTGGGATATGAGAAAAATCGTTTGAATATTTGTTAATAATGGCTGAATTTTGCACTGAATGATACCGTCACCTGATAAAGTTCGTCCTCTCTTGGTGCTTTCGCCACATCGGGGTCCTCGTTGTACTCTGTCCAGTCCTGCAGGAGAAGATTTATGTCAGGCGAGTGGGCTGGTGGAGTGATGTGGAGGAAACCTTCAGCTTTGCAGGACTGCTGACTCACCATCTCGTTCTCAGATACAACAAGTCTTTCGTCCATCGCAAAACTCGACCTGACAGTGAGTTTAAGCACAGTTGGCTTTGTTAGCCTTTCAGAACCATTTTATGTAAGTTTCAGCTCCTGACAGACCCAATCTGCAGAACCGTTTGGGAAAACACAACCAAACAAATTTACAGCGTGATGAAGACGTGCAGGGTATTTATTATCGACAGGAACTGAAGTGGGAGGTGTGGAATGTGGTAAAATGTTTTTTTACAGAAGAAGCAACAAAGCATACACCACAGCGTTGCTTCGTCTGTGAACGAAAATGCAGATGAAACCATTTATTTACGTGCACAGCTTGTATTTTTTTCTTAAATATGACATCAGATCAGACGAAAAACTTTGCTGTTTTAGGTCAGTCAAGATTACGAAACTACGTCTGTTTGCGAAATGGCAGAAAATGTTAGATTTGTTTCTGTTTCACTAGATCACAAGACATGATTGCAAAGTTTTATCCCTGAGTCCTTTTGCAATTGTAACTTTTTTTTTTTTTTTTTTAAATTTTATCCTGCTTGCGGACTAATGGCTTCTTTCTCATTAAATGGCCTTTCATTCCTTGTCAGTATTTATTTATTTTTTGATGTTATATTCTGGCAATTAGTAATCCTAAATTCTAATTGGTTCTGAATGAATTTTGTGGGAGCTGGATTTAACCCACATGAAGACGGTTTATAATATTTCAACAGAACCTCACTTCAAAAACTGCAATCTATTCTTTTAAAAGCAGCTGTGAAGCTAATAGAAAACTGGAATAGAGACATTTTTATTTTAATTTTGAATCTATGATGTCATTCGTTATCTTTTCCTCCAAAAAAAGCAACAAAAAACAAACAAAAACATTTTGGATTATTTTGTTTTCCAAGAAAAAAAACAAAAAACACTCACTCTGACTTCTGTTGAGACTGTTTCCACCCTGAAAGAAGGATGAACAAATTCTCAGCATCTCCCCTTCACAGCAAAGGAAGACAAACAAGATATGAAATCAGACGAACTTACTGAAGACGACTCCTGACAGACAACAAAACAACACCAGGAAAATCAAAATCCCGAAACAGCTGAAGACCACAGCCACCACTAAGGTTGGAAGGCGATTCAGCACTGGGGGAAAAAATGGAAACCAGTCAGTGATTTGTCTCAAGGAGACGTTGCTCAAGCAACATTCAGCGTCTACCTTCTTTGTCCACATAAAGCCCCTTGCTGCTCATGACCGTGCTGTTGTCGAAGCTGTCCCACACTTCGCAGCGGTACTTTCCAGAGCTCCGACTCCCCACGGCCAGCAGAAGGACGGACTGTTCTGGCGGCAGATCCACCACATAGAAGAAGCTTCCCTGCTCACGTAGAGGCCTCTGGTTGAGGTACCACTGGAAACGTGGGTGAGTTCCCGCTGCCGCCTTGCAGTAGAGCCTCAGGCCAATGACGGCATAGTTATTTCCCATGTCGTATTCAGATTGGACCGTCACTGGGCCAGCGACTGACACTAGAGAAAGGTTCAAAGAGACACAAAGTCAGAGGGATTGTAACCGTTGACCTTTTTCGACCTTGTGCTGCTCTGCCCACTTTTGCTGCCTCAGTTTGAGTTAAACTGCAAGAGCAATTCTGGTTCACTGCTGATCATCTTAAACCAAACCAGCAGAAATCCTCGTCTTAATAGAGTCGATGCATCTCACTGAGAGCTCATGAACTCTGAACAAAAAGTATTTAACATTCTACGTAAAAGTAAACGACAAATACGAAGTGCAATAATCTCCTGTGCATTCTTCTTCTTTGGTGCCTTTCACCAGTTCCAGTATCACATAAATATGAAAAAACAACAACCATATATTTTATCAAATCAAACTATGTTTTTGTAATCATTTTAATTTAGCACACATTTAAGTTTAAAAACATTAAAACCACATGGGTATTTTTTGTTTTGCTTTGAAACACAAAAAAACAAAAGACAAATCTCAACAAATTGGATTTCTTCCATCTGCAGCTGAATGAAACGCTCCCCAATGAATGTAAACACAATGAAGTAATACCTTAAGCTCCTAATGCTGATAGATTTAGTACTGCAGCGCAGCTAACTGCAGCAGGAAGTTAGCAAAGACTCTGGTTGATTTTTTTGTGGGGGTTGAGGAGCACAGGGCTCTTATTTTGGTAAGTACTTATTGCAGATCTGCAGAGTAAGAAATACACAGCAGAGTTTTATATTAGCCCGATTACCTACCAACTTCGAGAGGCAACCATCGACTGTATTTAGTCTGGTTCCCGTTCCTGGCCTGACACTGCAGCCATCCAGAGTGCTGGCCCAGGACCACTGGAAGACTGAACGTGGCGTGTCTCTCCGAAACGTTCTCCCTGACCATCAGCTCGTCGCCCATGTAGAGCGAGAAGCTTATAGGCGGATCGCCTCTCTCAGACTGGCAGGTGATGCTGGCTGAATAGCTGTCATCGTCCTCCTTCACCACGGTGAATGAGATGTCAGGGGTCGACACCAGACCTGAGGGAACAGAAACGAGGAGAGCGCTTGTTCCGCTGGGCTGAAACGCGGCGCCTTACAAGAGCATTAAACCCCTCTGAGCTGTTCCACATTTTGTCATGTTACACATTTTGAATGCATTTGATTGGAATTGCACTCGAATCGCACATTTCTTTCACAGAGCGGCCGAATTAGAGATTAGACTGCTCACTTTACTAAAGACTCCTGAAAGAAACAGGTTGGACTGAGCTGATTTTAAAAAATCTCCCCAATAAAGTACATTAAAATTTGTGGTTGCAACAGACAAGACCTGAGTTGTTCAAGCAGTTTAGCTGCGTTTGAAAGCCACAGCGAAACACAGATGACTTCTAACCTTTGACTGTGATAGCGAGGTCTGAGCTGTTGGAGGTGAACCATCTCGTTTCGTTGAAGACGTTTTTAGCCTGACACATGTAGGAGCCGCCATCTTTGGAGGACACTCTGGGAGAGACGCAGATCATATTAACTCTAACCAAGCAAACAAAGACTTCTGAAACACTTTGCAGTTCATTTGAAAAGATCCAATAATTTAGAGTCTTAAAGGATTTCTTTTAAGACTCAAGCCATGTTCTTTTAAGTCTTGTTTTATGCCATCACTGACCTGGTGACTATTAACCGGTTGCCTCCGATCCAGTGGACAGGAGACGGAGAGACGAGGAGCCCATTGAGAAACCAGTCGTAGGAAACATGATTTCCAGATGCAACTTTGCAGTGCAGCTCCAGCTTGGTTTCCTCATAGATCTCTGCTGGACCCGTGTAAACAATCTCAGCGCTGACGACTGGCGCTGACAAAACAAACGGAAAAAAAAAAAGAAACACACACATAACTGTCACTACCACAGCTGTCAGAGAAGAGAACATGCAAAGATTGCATTTGAATTGCATTTGAATTGCATTCTCTGTACTCATTTAGCAGATAATGTGATTATTTCAGTGATATCCAACCTGTTCCCCATGAAACCACGCCATAGTGTAATATCAATAGTGCAGCCCTGTTTTATGAAACCTAAATAATGTGGACTTCAATAGCTAAGCAACAACATGCAAAGATATGATCTGAATATGGATGTATTTTGTTTACACCGCTGTGCATATTTGATTCATTGAATGCTTGTGTTAAGATACAATTATGTATTTGTGAGGTATCCTAAAGCACCTTCCTGAAGATAAAAAAGGTGAATTTCCCCACTGCAGAACAATAAAAGGAAGTTCTATTCTATGAATTTAACAATATGTAAATAAGACATTCCTGCCATTGATGCGTGAAATTAACCAGAGTTGGAGTGTTGTGTAATATTTATATATATATATATATATATATATATATATATATATATATATATATGCAGCAAAATTCCTCCTCCTCCTCAACGGGACTTACCAATGACCCTTAAGAAGTATGCTTCGCTGACGGTCTCGTTTATCTCAGTGTTGTTTTGAGCGCTGGCGACACACACGTAGAAGCCCTCATGATCAGCTTTGATCACCTGGAGAAAGGTTCCCTTCTCCTCCCCGGCCAGGAGGGTGTAGTCTCCAAGTTGACGGTCATCCTTCCTGAAGACAGGAATTACAGCACATGTCTTGTTGCTTTATTTCTCCGAATGCGTTTAACTCCTACTGCAACCTGACTCCACTTACCTGTATAATGTCAGAAGAATTGTTTCATCATTTTCTGAACGGGGAATTTCACACTCAAGGTTAATGATATCTCCTACCAAAGCTTGCGAGGGGCCGTAGAGTCGTGGCTGGTCCAGTTGGATTTGACCTGTTGGAAAAAAATAAAATAAAAAATCAGCTTTCAACGGCACACAAATGATAATGAAAACTTACTTACTGCTCTCTTTTGTGCAGCAGTACAGCCCTGTATGGAGACGAAATCAGATGAAATGTTAAATTATTTCAAAATCCTTGACACTCGACTGAGTTTCTGCTGGCTTGCTTACCCAGGATGACCAAAAACACAGACGCAAACATGTCGAAGTCGTTCACGCAGCGGGAGGCTTTGAATGGTGTGAAATCGGAGGGAATAAGCGGCCGTTGAAACTGGGTGGATGAAACAGAGAGTCTGCTGACCTCACAGGCAGAGTCAGAGAAACGTGCAGGCGACTGATAGAGCTGCAGGCCGACGCCTCCCGAGCTTCAGCATCACTTCAGCTGGGAGAAATAAAACAGCCCTGCTGCAGCTCACTGGCTCAAACTTAGACTCACAGAGAAGCAGGAAAACATTGTTTTCTTTCACTTAATTGACGAAAACGCGCATTTACATTTCTGGAATTTATTTGCAAAACTACACAGTACAGTAGTGGTTCAACACATTTTATCACTCTTTATACAGGAATAGCCCACGCTGAGAACATTTTATAAAACATATTGTTGAAAACAGAAAGTTGGTTACTTTATAAATAAATAATGATGAGCATGAATCAGGATCTCCTCTGAGGTTTTCACATTGTGATTTCAGCGATCTGAAACAGAAACAAAGACAGATTCAGTCTTTTTGTTTCTAAGTTGTGTGTTTTTTATACTGTAAAGTTTATAACATGGGAGCCAAAATAGACCACATGCTAAAATATTAACAAAAATGAAGTAGAAATAGTACAATCACTTTACGTCATGTAAAAATATATCTTGCACCTACAGTATTTTATCTTTCTTTATATATATAAAAATTGTGTCTATTTGTGTCATTAAAAATCAAAAGTGCACAATACTAAAACATCCAATTTCAGAGGTTAAAATCTAAACTAAAATTACGACAGACGAACAAATAAATTATGTGGGTGACGTGTGGTAAAAATCTAATTATTCAGGTGGAACAAAACACTTTTTACGACATGACAAATATAAAAACTAAAAGACTAAATGTGAGGGAATTCAGAAACTGACAAAAATACAAATCCTAAAATTACAAAGGAGACATACTGATAACAATATGCGAAAATTGAAATAATATATAATTAAGTATGAGTGTGATCTATTTAAACGATTTCAATTGTCAAAGTGAAAAACTAATAAATGTGAATTATTCAAAAAATATAATTTGTTAGTTATTTGTAGAATCCATTCAAATCTAACTAAAACTATTTAAAGCATCTAATTGCAATTTTTCAAAAAATGTAAAGATGAAATACATGAAAAAAATGGGTCAAAAGTTGACTGAACTGCTGTTGCTGCTGGTTGCAGCATCAGAAATGACAGATCGCCTTGCTCTGCCTAAACTCCGCCCACATTTTGAGCTCCACAGACGGCGAACAGATAAAACAGGCTTTACTCATCAAATTCAGTGGGGTCTGTGGAAACCACCCAAACACTATCACCAGACCTGCGTGTCACTCCTGCAGCTGTTGCTCTCGGAGATCACATGTCAGCCGTCATCACATGGCGGCCGACACGTTGTGGTTGTTTTTCTGCTCTAACTGAGGAACATGCATCCATTTATTCAACTGTGAGATATGAAGAAGAACTGCTGAACGGATGCAACTGAAAGCTTAAAATTTAGCAAAAGTCATATTTTCTAAGAGCATATTTTAAGCATTTAGGGATGAAAGACCAAAGACCAGCCTGAATGAAGAAGCTTAAAGTGCTTTTGGCTGATTTAAACTGTGTTCAACCTGCAAGCAAACCTCAAGATGATGAGTGGTTAAGCAGGTCAGAGTCGGCCGACATGTTCACTAACATCTGCTGCAGAGAGCAAAAGACCTACATAACAAGGAAGCATTTTTTCCAGTGCACTACTTTATTTCTAAAAAAAACTTTTATTTATCATTCTTTATTTAATCTGTATTTAAACAGCAGGTTCTTTGTGGTAATCATCTGTTTTTTGAGGGAGACCCGGCAGAATTTGTGCAAGAAAAAGCACAAATTGAATTGACGTTAAAACACATACAAATGATAATTTTGCTAAATCAACTGCAACAATAAAGGACATTTCTTTCCAGAGAGCAACAACTGGTCCAGCCTGGAAACGTCACAATAAACTTAAGTAGCCTACACAGAGTAAGTGCACCCTCTATTGATTGCTTCTGTATCATTTTATAAACGAGCTGCGGAGCAAATATAGCTGCTACTGCAGCTTTAAATAAAAATAAAAATATGGGGTTTTGAAGTAAAGTAGCACGTTAGAAAACTTGATTAACTCTGGTGTATTGTAGGTTCACCTGGTTGTGGACATCATGGGACAAAGTGTCCGCCCGAGACTCCGACTCAGAGAGATGAAACGGTATTGTGCTGGAATCATAGAAAATATGCCTTTCATGCGCATCAACAAGGCCATTTAAATCAAAGAAGCAATGAAACAACGTTAAATGAGTGGGGAAAACTTACTTAGCTGCAGAAACATTGGTAGGAGCTGCAAATAAGACACATGCAGAAAGCAAACAATGAGCACAGCATTTCGGTCGGACAGATTGCGCGCATGCTTTGCTGCACAGACCTGGGGAGCGAGCCAGCATCTTGAACAGGCAGGCGGAGGCCACTGCCAGCATCAGCAGGAAGAAGCAGCAGAACACCAAGGTGATAACTTCAGTGAAAAACTCTGCGGGTCAGAAGACGCAAGGCCGTTAACGTAACACATCATGGCTGTGTGAGAGTATATTACCAGTGCCGTATGTCATTTTTTACTTTGTGAAGTTTCAGTGCAGAGCGATGCTTGAGCCATCGAGTTGAGGTTTTCCTCTGGTTGACGGAAAAACAAGCAGAATAAAATGACCGGGATTAAAATCGCTCATCGTTACAGCCGCAAAGTTCTGTGTGTTTTATTTAGATTGTGATAGAAAACAACAAAGCAATGCATGAATGTGAACAAGACGGAAATAAATTATGCCTGGCTTTTGACTTTGTTCTTGAAGTAAAAATGTGAAAACTGTGGTGCGCATTTGTGTCCAGCATCCCCGTCCCAAGTCTTAAAAAAAAATAACATTTTGGTTCATTTCTCTCTGTGTAACATCCCAAAGTCAATAGAGTGGATGGAGAAAATCTGTAACACATCGGTTTTCAAGTGCGTATTCCCACAAATGCTCTGGACTTTGACTAGGCCATTGTAACACATCGATATGCTTGGATCAAAACGTTGCTCTGGTTCTGTTTGAACCTTCGCCGCAGACTCGGAGCTTTTATTCCAGGTTATCTCCTTCTGTCTCCCCATCAACACAAACTAGATTCCCCACACCATGACGCTGCCACCACCATGTTTCACAGCAGGGATGTTTTATTTAGTAGTGATAGTATTGGAATAAAGTTGCAATCTTACAATATTTAATTAAAATTCATGTTTGATTTAAAGTGCTTATAGTGAAAAGACCTTAAACCTCTTTGTGCTTCAGTGTGGATGACTGGAACAGCTAAACAGCTGATTTCTGTTGTCACCAAGTTAAAAAAAAATCCAGAATTTCTCAATTGAAACTACTGATGAAGGAAGAAATTGTTTGTTTCCCCTGGCAGATTATATCACTTAAAACTAGTACTTTTTAAAAAAACGATCAGTATGAAAAATAAGCTACTTAAAAAAAGAAGCTCATATTCATTGCTCAAAACTTGCTTGTAAGTTGGTTTTGTCTTTTTTCAAGTAAGATATTTCCAGTGGAAACTAGACCAAACCCACTTGGTAATGTTTTACAGTTTTGCAGCGCACAATTAGTTGGGTTCAAGAAAATAAAACAATGATATTATTGTTTAATGAAGTTGAGAAATAGTATATGAACCCAAGTAGTACTTATTTTACTTTGTTTTGAATGGAAAACCAGAGTATATAATATTAATGTGGCATAAATCAGAAATGTTGCACATCTATTTATTTCCTTTCTTCTGACTGTTTAAAGTATTTGTATCCCAGATATCTGGTGACTATAGTGCACACTATGAGGGACAATGATCAGAAATGTAAGAGTGCATCTCCAACTATTCATTTGCGATCAATACTTTTTTTTTCTCACCGGTGACTCGGACAAGTACAGCGGCGCTTTCGGCCCAGGGCCCAGAGTCCTCGTAGCTGTCTCTGGCCCTGCAGCGGTAAGACCCAGAATCCTCCGCGCTGAGCCGAGTGAGGAGGAGGACTTGCTTGTGGTGGGACAGGACGGCCTGAGGCTGAATGTCCTCGGGCAGAAGGACGGAGTCGTTGAGGAGCCAGGAGAAGAGTGGGAACGTCCCTCTGCTGATGTGACAGCTCAGCCTGGCAGCGGTCAGCGTGGCCTCGGCGCTGTACAGATAGTCCACTTCCACTCTCACGTCCGCCCCGACCGGGACTGGAGAGACAGGAAGAGGATAACAGGAAGGCTATGAGCTCACGGTTTAGACAGAGTAAAATAATAATGAAAACAAACCGCAATAGTTTTGATTTATCTAGCTCGTCACAGGTGTTTCATTTTTCAAAGTCATATTTGTAACTTGTTACACATTCTGTTATTAATGTCAGAGTTCCAAACGAAACATTCGATTCACAGATTTAGAACACAAACTAAATATTTAGATTCCAGATTAAATATTCAGCTTAAACATTTAGCTCAGACTTAAACACTTAGTTGGTAAACTACATATTTAGTTTGCGAAACATTTAGCTGCAAAAGAAGTATTTATTTTGCAAAGTGATAATGTACAACTCACATTTTGTCTCAAAATATAGCAGCCTGTCATTGATTAATGATGAGAAATCAATAAATGGCTCCTGGTCAACGAGGGAACCAGCAGTGTGGCTCACAGAATGGCATTGATCCTGAACACGCGTCTCACCTACTTCCAGAGCGAGGGCCTCACTCTTCAGGTCCTGCACCTCCGTTCTGCCTCGGCACCGGGCCTCTCCCATGTTCAGCCCGATCACAACAGGAACGTCGAACCAGGCGGCGAGGGACTCTGCAGCCGCAGCAGACCTCACCTCCCTGTCGTCCAGCAGCAGAGAGAAGCTCACAGGTGGACTTCCTCTGGCGGACCGGCAGGTTACATTTCCATGGTAATTCTCCCCATCTTTGAAAACGGAGAAGGAAATTTCCGGTTTTGAGATCTTGACTGTGGAAAAGGAGGAGAAAGAAATGTAGAGAGAATGTATTTTAGAAGAAACTCAAACAACCCAACAATTTCACACAACAAATCCATTCAGGGATGAAGTTAAAAAAGAGTCGAAACTTGTCAGGTTGTTGTGAGGTTTGATTATTTGATTCTAGTTTTGACTTCTGTTCTTTGTTCACTTTAGTCTCATATTTTCATAGATCAGCCTCGTTTCTGCTTCACTTTAGTCCTTCTTAGTGCCTAGTTGTTGTTTTTTTTGCCAGCTCCCATGTTAGTGCTCCCTCTCTCCCCTCACACCTGAAACCTGTTTCTAATCACCACAACTGGATTTAGGTTCACCGCCACGCATCATGACAAAACCCTTCATACGAAGACATGCAACATGCATGAAATACCGTTTTGTTGGCATTTACCTTTGACTGTCACCTTGACCTCTGCGCTGGTTGAATACCTGCTGATGTCTTGCACCACAGACCAGGCAACGCAGCTGTAGCTTCCCTCCTGGTCCACAGTCACCTCCTCCATCACAAGTTTGTTCCCAGCGATTAGGAATCCAGCGGTCGATGAGGTCACTTCCTTCCTGTTGAAGTGCCAGGTGTACTTAAGGTCGGACCCTCGCTCAACGTCGCAGCTCATGACAATTCTTGACCCCTCATAGCCAACCGGCGGAAAGGGCTCAGAGGTCACTCTTGTGTTTGATGGCGGAGCTGGACACAAATAAGGTAAAGAGCATTAGGCTGAGCGTGAAGCTTGGGAACGATCAGCAGAACCCAGACTGGTCCAATACTTACTGACTACAGTCAGTTTGATCCTGTTGCTGAGTCCTGGTTTCCCTCCAGCAGACGCCATGCACTGATACGAGCCGCCGGAAGCTGCTTTCACTTTCAGGGGAAACACTGCAGGTTTGTGGCTGACTTCTGTGGCGACCAGGATACGAGGACCCCTTATCAGCCTGTAGGCGACCCGAGAGGACAAGCTGGGGGCAGAACAGCGGAAGACCACCCTGGTGTTGAGGTAGGCTCTGTCAGGGCCAGACAGGACCGGACGGAGAGAACCTGGCTCACCTGCAGATTCAAGTCAAACTTATCATAAAGAATGGAGTATAGCTAATGTGTATATATATCCTCAAAATCTTTATGACAAAACTACCAGAAGGGTCAAGTTGAAATAAGCACTCACTGCAGTAAGAGAAAGTTAGTGGTGGTCACCCCCCAAGAAAAGTGTGCATTTATGACGATGTATCAAAATATGATATGCTGACAATCTGAGAGAGTTGATTACAGATGTCCTGGCATTACAGATTAAGTCTTAATGTTTTAGGATTTATCTTGAAATAGTGCATTCGACCTTTGATCTTTCATGCGTTTTGACTTTGGTTTCATATTTTAACATCGGTTCTCATCTTTCTGTGTAGTGATGAATGTACAACAATTTCCCTTCTTGTTTTCACTTGATCCCTTTATGGAGTTAAGCTCAACTGACACTTTATTATATGCTAGTGATGGATTGGCAACTAAACCTTACTCCCCATAGCCCAGATTAAGCATTGAAGCTTCCATTATACCAAATTGTAGCTGGTGAGTTGGTTGGATTTTATCAAACCTTGCAACTGTTAAAGGTTGCTACCGGTTACTCACCCCGTGTTTTCTGTCTAACACCTATAATGAGATTTTGTTTTTTTGTTGATAATCAGCAAGCCAAAGTGAACACAAGAAGTCAGAAAACTTTGTTTCTCAATTTTTGCCACACTGTTCATAAAGTGCACCAAAGTATTTGAAGAGTTTTCACCGGTTGAGAGAAAACACTGCTCCATATCTGAACGATCGCACTTACCTATCGTGACAGGCAAACTTGCTAGAGCTAAAAAACCCACAAAAAAAAAAAAAAAAAAAACAGGAAACAAATCAACAACACAAGACAGAAGGAACCATTCAGATCTTATTAAGTCCCAAATTACTCACCCAGAATTGGCAGTAAATATAAAATGAGATGGTTCTTCATAACAAGACTATGAATGTGTCTTTGGCATGGTCCTTTCTGCATGGATGTCTCTTTGCATGTGCATGTGTAGGAGTGAGTCAAGGCATGGTGCTAGGACACATATGTTGTGTGGAGATAACATAACAGAGGGGATGTTTTGCTATGACGTCATACAAAGAGCCTGAAAAACATGCAATTAGTGCAAAAAGGTTTAATAGACACACAAATAAAAACATTTACAGCCTCTTGAATAATATTAAATTAACATTTAGGAAGAATACGGAGCTCTATTTTTCATTTGCAGAGGTTAATAGGCCTGTCATTAATGTGAACACTGATGAAAGGCCTTCCAGCAGCATGTACACTGTTATTAGCTTCAACTCAGGTGTATAAAATGCTTGCAAGAATAATCTGAAAATGTCTTTTTACAGAGTTGGGTCACGGAGAGAAGCCTTCTTGATTTCCATCATTTCCAGATGAGAATAAGCTGGGAGCCTCAGGGAGCGTCAGGGAGGGGGTTTTCCTGCTCCACAGCAGCAGGACGGGCTCTGTTGGGGTTCTTCGGACCTCTTAGTAAGGTGGCATGCTGCTTCACCAGGAACCGTTTATCTGAGCTGCACTGTGGGAGGACAACAGCAAGAACATTAACACAAACAGGACAGAAGCTCAAACAGCGCAGATAAAAAGTTAAAATGACGAGAGCTGCGTTAAATGAATGTTTCCTTCTTTCACAAAAATGAACCGGCTTGTCCCCACAGTTACTCAGTTTTCTTTGCGTCATGCTAATCCTGACACTGAACAGGATTAAAACAAAGTGTAAAATGTTACCCGCTTTTTATGTCGAGGCAGAAACCCTGTAAATTTTGTATCAGCATGCTATAAGAATCATACAAATATTACCATAATCAGCATGTCTTTGAGCCTTTGGATTGCCTTCTGGTTGGCGCGTCCTCGTGACACGTAAGACGTCAGGATGATGCTGAGGACACAAAACGTTGCGTTTTTATTCCGCATAATATCTAATCTCCAGTCAGATTAATGCAGAGCTGATGGACAACAACCACACAACGTGGTTGGCAGCTTGCGAAAGCATTCAGACCTCTTCCAAATAAACTGATTTTATGGGATTTTATGTGACGTAGCGACACAAAGTGGACCATCGTACATAAAGTAGAAGAAAGGGAAGCGCAATTTTGGGAATTGTTGTACAAATAAGAATCTGGAAGCTGTTATAGTTATTCATCCATTTTGAATCAGTCTCTTCCACTGAATTACTTCATGAAGTTTGTAACATGACGAAATATGAAGAGATGTTCAGGGTGTTCTGGTGCCTCCTGTGGGCAGTAACTTGTTTTCAAACAGGAAAAGCTGCATTCTTCACTGTGATGAAAGGTGATTCCTAATGTAACTTACATCTCAGCTAGCAGGAGGGGCAGGGCGAAGGCTTGTGAGGACAAGTACTTGAGAACGTTCTGGACTGAGATGGGAAGACTTGCCACGCAGGTGTGTGTCACGGTGAGCACAGTTTCATTTTTAAGTGGCCCACAGGAGATCCTGAAGCAGGAGACAGAGAGAAAACTCTGTATCAATAAAAAAAGGGTGATAAGTAAAAAGAAACAATTTGAACATTTTTAGACACAGAGCTGTTCCTGAAGCATACAGCGTCGTATTGTGTACACTGAGAGAAAGAGCAATGGAACGAGGCGTACGTGTTCGTTCCCAGGTGGAAGTCAATGATCGGTGCGGCTGCAGCCATGAGGAGACCCAGCAACAGCATGAAGTGGAACAAAACTGAAGAGTTGGAGGCTCGAAACATCCGCTGCTTCGCCTCGCAACACTGCAGGACATTAAACTGAAGAAACACACGGAAACACGCAGAGATATGAGTTTTATTCCCACTTCACCGCTGCCAGTGCTTCAAGGCTACGAATCAACAAGTTGATATCGATTACAAAAAGTAAAATGTAGATTTGTTTTTAGTGCCAAATGATAAGGAAAAGGGTAAAGGGTCATCTCCATTATTAGGATAAACATTTCTGAATAATCTTTAATACTGGCATCCAGACGGAAACAAGAACAGCAGCAACACAAGGACTCCTGTCTTAGTAGCTTTTTATTTATAAAACTAAAGAAGTTTATTTTCACCAGACCCACTGAAATTTAAACTGACATTGCTAAGCTAACTGGTTGCTAGCTTTATAACAAACTGCTTAGGAGGTGGTAAAGGAACGGGAAACATCTTCAATCATATATACTTAAATAAAATATATACATACTACTGCATGAAACCTGCTTGCCTGTCCAGTCTCCTGGTGTCATTAGTTAGATTTTTTAAAAGTTACATTAGGAATATTAACAACACAAGTGGGGTGCATTAGTCAGGCATAACATTATGACCACCGGCAGGTGAAATGAAAAACTTTGCAGTGATTATTTATTCATGACAGAACCCTGCTAGTGGGTGGGATGTGTTGAGCAGCAACAACGCCTGCAGATCAAAGAGGTTTGTGCTGTTCATGAGACAGAAAATGCACCCGAGTTTGTTGAATGCAGGGCTGCATAGCCACAAACCAATCAATGTGCTCACCCTGGTCATAATGTTATGCCTGATCAATTTAATCGATCACGCGAATCTCTTGTTTCTGTCTGCTACCTTTTGGATATAGAAGATCACCAAGAGGCTGACTACTCCGATCATTGGCAGCAGGGGGCAGTAGTAGACTCCCACCCACAACACGGTTTGGATGTAGACCAGATCCAGAACTTTGAACGGGATCAGGAACCGCTGCCTCCCGCACAGCCGGACCAGCAGGCATGTTGGGTGCTTCTTCTGCAAAAGCCTGGCAAACCAGCAGGTACAGAAGCACATTCATCAGCTTGGTAAAGCATCGAGCATGCGTGGGCTTTCCGTTGAAATCGTCACAATGACTGTGAAAGAAACTGAGTGATCTCATGCAAACCCACTTCCTGGGGTAGTTCACCAAAAAAGTGTTGCAGAAATTGGTGAGGAAGTTGAAGATGCACAGTTTGTACATCTGAATGCCAATGTGGTTTTCCCTGCACAGACGCTGCAAAGAAACACACACAAAAATAATCAAGTTAAAAGGAGAATTGTTTGTTTTTTGAAAAAAAAGTGCCAGTAGTTTTAGTGAAGAATTTACTCCGAAACCGAAGTCCGCGCTCATAATATATGCCGATCAATTCTAAATCTTTAAATCATTGCCAAGTTTAACAGACTAACTCAGACCAGGTTAGTTTTATGGAGGTAAAACATTACCTACTCCTTCCACTTTCACTTACATTTCCTACTGATGTTGATGTTTTGAAGAGGAAAAATAAGTAGATCCCCAGGGAAGCCAGCTTCAAGAAGATACTCCTGAATAAAAGACAAGGTGAACCCTTGTGGCCTCGCATGTGTAACTTTCACAAGGCGTTTGTCTCCTTCTGCCTCTCACCTCACAAGTGTTGCATTCACTTGAACGGTCAGAGAGTAATCCTCGAAAGACGAGATCTTGCGGAACATCTGAGGGAGGACGAGGTCCACAAAGGTGATGGTGATGGGAGAAAGATACTGAAGGATCAGCTTGAGAATCCAAACTTGATTCCACTATGAAAAACAGACAGACATTAGGGATTTTTTCAAACAACATTTATCCATGTATTTGCTGCAGAAATGCAAAACTTCGGGCTGAAATCCTTGCCTCTTTGAGGGATACGTTTGTGGAGAAGTAGATGAGGGTGAACGCGCCACCGAGCAGAAAGACAACAATCAGGTTGAGGATGAACCTCAGCAGGTAGAGGCGCAGCTTTTGTCCCAGAGTCCTTTGAGCCTTTCTCATGTTAAAGTTCATCTCCTCCAGGAAGAGCTGCCAAACATGTTTGCAGCATAAATGCCTAGATCAATATTTACTGTAGGTCACCAAGATGCACACGAGTAACTTCCTGTGATGTGATTTTTATATAGTATCAAAGATCACACCTAAATGTTGCCACATGTTATTTTAATTTGTTTCGGAAACAAGGGGAGGAAGTACTTTCCTAGTGAGGCCTGAGGTACAAATTCAGGCGATAAATAAGCTGTTTGCCTCTTGCAAATTTAAATTTTTTTAAAATAAGGTATTAAATACTTTAAAGCTGCAGGAAATTTTCAAAAATATGTTTTTTACATATCATTATGCCCTGACAGTATGAATCTTCCACCTCCTCACAGTGCAACTGCTGCCATCTCTCTGAAACAACCAGTCAGAACCAAGAGGAGGGTCTTGGAGCTGTCAATCATGCCTGTGTATGCACCACTCACACCCTCTGTCCTTTCTCTCTTCAATGCATTATGTCGCCATTAGCACATTAAGCAGAGGATACACAAGACCCTCTTCCTGTTGTTCCTGACAAATGGAGTTGGTAGCACTGGGAGAAGCTACCTGTTTCCATAGATTATCTTTCTCTTGTCATGCTGTCAGGACGTATGAGGAGATTTTTTTTTAAGTTACATATTGCAGCTTTAAGTGGTTCAAAGGTCTCCTGAGTGACACATTTGGTCAAGTCATATATAAAGAAGACAACAACACAACAGAACAAAAATGTCAATAGAAATAAATACAAGTTAGAGTTAATTTGACTGAGGATGAAACAGGGACCTTAAATTCAAAATAACAGGAAAATAACAAAAATATTTTGACCACACTTGTTTGAAATAATCAATGGTCTAAAGTA
The DNA here is from genome assembly GCF_027474105.1 of Poeciliopsis prolifica. Classification (NCBI taxonomy): domain Eukaryota; kingdom Metazoa; phylum Chordata; class Actinopteri; order Cyprinodontiformes; family Poeciliidae; genus Poeciliopsis; species Poeciliopsis prolifica. The sequence continues at coordinate 5,071,649 of NW_026562391.1, read as the reverse complement.
TGTTTGGACAGTTGCATATAGAAGGGTGGAGCTGTACCTTTTTTTTTTTTTTGGCACATTGACAGGCATCGTTTTGTTTGTTTGTTTGTTTGTTTTTTTACAACCCAGCTCCTGATTTCTTAGTTTTCTATGTATTTTGGATGTGCAAAACTTAACACGCCTCTGTAAAAAGATTCCCATCAGGAGGATTGAAATGGTTGCATTCTGCACAGATGCGTCTTCGCTTTCCAACATTCGGCTCACAGCAGAGTTTCGAATTGTTGCTGTGAAGACTGTACTGTTTGATACACACTGTGTGTTGCCCTGCATTTTGTTTTCTAGCATCAGGAGGCTGTTATCTGCAGCTGTGTCTCCTCACTCACCTGGAGGTCATTCCTGATGAAGCTGTGCTTGAGCTTTGCATAATCTGGATGACGGATGCTGTAGTCCCAGCCACAAAAGACCTTAAAGTTCACGTTCATGCTGGTTCGCTTCTCGAGCATCCAGATGTGCTTGTAGCCAACAGTTGTTCTGCAAGAGGAGAAAAAACATACACACCAAGGATTAAATGTCTGAAGGTTTGTGTGATGTAGAAAAATGTGAATGTTCCGCATCATTTTTTCCACCTTGTATTTGACATAATCCTGCAGAAGTGAATTGTACCTTCATTTGACAATATTTGTCCACTGTATAGCAAAGGTTTTCTAGATCTGTGAAGCTGAGAGCAAACCTCTGGTCCCAAGTTTTCCGTCATATTTACCAATTTCCTCTGGTAAAACACATTTCTGCGGGTTTCTCTCTTCATTTGTGGCCTTTTAGGTACTGAAAGTTTTGAGCCAAAGCTGCTCACACATTTCTCCACCCGGCCCCAAAAAATTGGCCGTTCTATCTAAAGAAAAATAATCCCAAAGAATGATGCTTCCGCCACCGTGCTTTACTGCGAGTTCTGTTACAGAAGCGTGTTGCTTTGGTTCTGAGACTGGAGCATATCCTGAAATAGTTTTCTGTTCTTCAGAATGTTTTCTTGTCAAGGTCTGAGTGTTTTCTTTGGAAGAAAAGACATCTGTCTTCAGCTCCACTGTTTGGTGCAGAAAAGTGGAAAATAAAGGAAATTGATGTCACAAGCAAAACACAACCATTCGCTGTATGCTTCTTCTTCCTGGGCTAATTCTCCTTTTTTACTTTCTGAAGTCGTTGTTGACTAGCCTCTCTGTGGAGTGAAAGCTACATAAGGTAGGTTAAAAAAAATGAGCATCTTCCCCGTGACAGACACCTCTAGACAAAGAGACTGTTTTGATCAAGTCGCATAGATTGTGTCCTGTCAACATTTGCCTTTCAGCTGTGTTTTACAGTCCAGCTAAAAGAGGCAAATGTTTTAAAATGAACCTTTGAGGTTTCATTTTCTAAGTCTGGCATTTTAACAGGCACATTTTTGACATCCCACATAAACGGAAGATGATTGATGTTCCTGCAGCATGGCTGTGGTTTACTAACCTGCGGACCACCATGATGAGACTAAGGAAGATGATGCTGAGGATCCCAGCCAGGTAAAGCAGGGGTGTGTTCAGGCAGTCGAGATCCAGAGAGCCTCTGGTGTAAAAGCCAAAGAAAACAGGCGAACGAGCCAGAAATCCCTGGTTTAACAGAAGCAGAAGACGTGCTCGTGTGTGGTATATCGCAGGTATCTTTTGTTTCAAATTAAAATATGTTTATGTTTTTTTTTCATGAATTAGTATCCATGCACAGAATAATAACTCCTACCGATCCCAGGAGGAAGTCTAACACAGAGTCGTTTCCGCCAAATCGCAACCATTCTGTGAAATAACAGAGATTTAACTTCACATATGTCTCAACTGCATTTCTGCTTTATACTTTATTCCAGAGGTGGGTTAAATATAACTATACCTCTGCTGTTTGTGCCATAAAACCCTGTGGGCCCCAGGATGAAGCCCCCGATCAGAGCACAGTGCAGCAGGTTCAAGTAGATCAGATATCTGAGGAACACAAAGTAGGACTTCACTCCGATGCCACACCTCCCTGAAAATCAACAAAAAAAACCCAAAAAACAACAGGATCAAAAAGGTGCGTAAAAGAAACGAAGGTCTTCAAAGTCTCTGTTCAGTGTTACCTTGAATAATGTGGAGTGTGTGTTTCCAAGGCAAGAAACTGGCTCCCGCCTCCCTCATGTGAGCCCAGATCCTCTTCCTGTTGATGCTCTGGCTCCGCCTCCATGACTCCCAGAAACCAATGTCGCTGATCTGCATTTTCCTCCTTTCCCTAATTGACAGCAAATGTATATTTTTACATACTTAACATGCCATACATCCAAACGTTAAAGGACACAAAGTTAAACTTAAGTATGTGTAACATTATTCTGAATCTCACTGAGATTAAAACCTTTTAGTTTAAGTAAATTAAATTAACTCTGAGCTCCTCCTGGATGACAGAACTTCTCACCTAAACCTTTAAGCTGAGCCTGACCTTTTCAGGAAGCTCAAGCAGTTTATGGTTATATTAAATATGATTATAAATGTCTGCAAACAGCAGAATTTGAAGAATGTTGGAGCGACGCTCTGAAACTATTAACATTTTGCAAATACTAACATTTTTGGTAAACCAGGATCTAAAACAGAAAAGTACATCAGTACTCACATGAGTCTGATATATCTTTTATTTAGGGAATGTCAGCATTTGGTTAATTTGTATTAAAGTGAAGGTCCAACTTATTTTATCACAATCCCTGCAATTCAAATCTGTCACACATGGAAAGTATTTGGGATATTGCTTCATAGCTTTTGCAATTATTTGAAGTTTTATTGAAAAGAAATGCTTATCTGCATTATAATTAGTTTATTTTTTCATTGTCTGCAAATTATTCACTTAGCATATGAGCATTTACATATGAGTTTCAGTTTTGTGGAGACACTCTGCTCCCGTGCCGAATGATTGCTAATCTTTACTTTGGTAAACGACTGAATCACTTCGTTCTCTGACCACAGTTACAAAATCCTGGACGTCCTGAACTGTTGCTGCCTGAAATCCACTCAACAGCATGAAAACATCCAGAACTTCAGCTTCAAGATTCTCACCAAAGTTTGTTTAGAAAATAGTTGAACTAAAAAACAAAAGATGTATATTTTGCTAAAAAAAACAGTAAGTTTGTTCTACTTTGGAGAACCTTTTTTTTTTAGCACCAACAACTAATAATATTTGAATCAAGTGCAAGTTGTGACCCCCAAATTTACTTTGCATTTACTGCAGAAGATCCACTTTCAGAAAACAGGCCTTTACAGCTCTATAGGTTTTAAACAAGTTTAGAATAAAAAATTATATGTTCACAAAATGTTCCCACCTTGCGCTCCTCTTCCCCTGCATACAAATGGGCAGGTTTCGCAGCGGCTGCAGAGACAGCTTGTCTCTGGGTCCTCTTGACTGGTTCTCTGTGCCGAAGGCCTCCTCGGGTCGCGGGCCACCCTGGTAGACCTCGCTGGTTTTCAGCGTGCCATAGCTGTCCTGCTGGGACCGGACAGCCTGGACACTGGGCAGCAGGTCAAATATCTCTGTCTGGTAGTACTCACATGAGTCTGACGACAGGGTGGACTCGATGCTTTCATCTGGTAGGACAGCAAAAGGTAAATCAGCACAACGCATGTTGAATTTATGCAAAATGGAAATCCGTTTCCGCACAATTTAGGGAAATTTATAAAAAATCGGTCACCATGTAGCAAAATGTTATCTTCTGGGACAGATTAAAGCATTTTAACAATATAGAGTCCTGCCAAAATCCAAAATTGAATTAGTCCTGAGTCCTTTGAAAATTTACAAGCTTTGGTGTAATTTCCTGATTTGATAAGTGTAAGCAAAGAAATATCTGAATCCAGATTAAATGGAACAATAATCAGAGGCTCAGCAGCAAATCTACATCTGAACAAGTAAAGAGAAAGGAGCCGAGTCAAAGTCCAGCACATCTCCATCATCTTCAGCCTCATTCTGATCAAAAGGAGAAGAGGTGACTTTAGGGTGTGACTTAAAAGTCTAGTTTTGAAAATAACTAAATACAGACTAACCAGCTCAACAGAGAACCAAGCACATAAACTTTTGTTTCATGGAACAGTGCAAAACACAGGCCTCCTGTGAGTGAATAATTCTGATCGCCTTACGCACATTTGCAGAGAATACGAGCTCTCTCATCTCATTTGTCACGCACCCCAAGTTGAAAAATCTATGTTTTTATTACCTGACAAGAGTCTCATGAAGTTCACCGTTTTCTGGGCCTCCATTTTCTCCCCCGCACTTCCTCTTTAATGGCAAACCAAGCTGTCCGTCTTCATGAGCAACACATACCGTCGACTTCTCTGCTTGAGCTGCAACTCAAAGTTTCAAAAAAGTGAAAAGTCACTTCCGAGTCCTGCATCAAAATACCCCGCTTCACGCCTCGCAGCCGACGCCATGCAGAAGTGAACAGCTGACCGGCTCTGTCTCACGCTTCTGGGTCTGCTTCCTTTTCTCAAGGTGGAGCAGGTGTAAAAATTGGTCCAAACTGAGGCTGAAGTTTGACAGATCGCAGGAAGTCACGTGACAGGATGCAGACTGTTGAGTTCACTTGACAAGAAGAAATGCACAAACAGGTTTAGGGAAGTAATGAGATTAAACCTTGATGTATGATAACATATTGACTCATGACTGACTGTGATGTGTGGTTTAAATTCAACCAAAAGTTAGTAGCAATTATCTTAAGCTGAATTTTTTTAGCATGAGTTCCAGCTCTGTCTTGCAGTGAATAGTTTCCACTCTGGCTAATTAGAAAGTAGATCACAAGCCTTTTAGGCCATACCTCAACATCACTGCATCCTACATCTCAGGGAGGCAGCCGTTTACAGCCGTTGAGTGATGAGGAAGAAGGAGGTGAGGAAACACGAAGGCTTTTTACACCCACTCTCAGGAGACCACAAGACATTTGAGGTTTCCAGTCAATACATTCTTAAATGGGTATCAACGTCATTTCTTAGTTGCTGTTTCCACATGATTGGTTTCCGTTCTAGTGAAACTGTCAAAGACGCACTCTGCTTGGCCAGAAACAAAGGGATGCTAGAGTTTAGCTTCGAGAAAAGAAATGGAATCAGAGAGGGGAGAAGTTGTTGAGTGGAAGTAAAGAGTTGGCAAAGAAAGTGTTTGCATATCTTTACACATGGAAGCAAAACAAGTCAGGAAACCTCTCATTTGTATGTGGAAAAGATATGTTGGTCAAGTACTTTTTTTGCATACAAAAAGCAACCTCTTCTTAAAAACAAAAATAAATAAATAAGTCTACAAATTTGATCCACACTAATTCAAAGTTGTTCAAATGAATCTGCCCATCTCTCTGTTAATAACCCCAATCATTGAGCCAGGTGAGGTACAATGGGAAGCTGGTGGGCTGAACACATATTCATCCCATACTTTTCAGATTCTAATTAAAATAATTGATCCATTTTACTCACATAATTGTGCTCTTCTTTCTGTGTGTGTAAACATTTTTCAAGCACAGACCTCAGGCACTGATGGGTTAGGAGTGTCCTTTGGGTCCTTTTGACCCGATGACACCTGTCTCAATTGTAAAACAATCATTGCCTGGTTTAGAAATACCACAGTTAAGGGCTCAACAACATCAATTAGGGTGGTAAAAGTGGGTCACTTTCACAAAAAACACACCATGTGCTGCTTAAGCGCAGCAGGTTTGTTGAGCCATGTTTTATGGTCTAGTTTGACTTTAAAAATCTGATTTAAAAGAACTTTTTTTCTCTTAATAATTAGGTTGATGTGGCAGGGTTCAACCTGATGCCAAAGGCGCAATCTTTGTGTGATTGTGTTCACTGGACCCTGTTAAGGGTGGGGATGTTCACAACAGGAAGAGGACCCAAAATATAGGTCTGCCCAGAGTCCCACACAACTCCGCCCTGAGCCATTTCACATCGGGTGAAAGGCTTTTTCGTTTGCAGGTCGCTGTTGTTTCTCCACGCTCGAAAAACTAAGACTAAGGACCGAACCATCCGCGCCGGCTCCGCGGGGGTCACCTTTCCATCAAGCCGGCAGCCTAAAAAAATAAGATATCGACGTAAAAACACGACTCCAAACTCCACGAAGCCTACATTGGACATGTAAACAAGTAGACGTGGGTTTTGAATCAGTGTCAACCCTGCGTTGGTTTGTTTTAATCTCATTAAAAGTCAGTTGGATAATGGTTCCGCCCGCCGCTGGCACGGCGCTGCAGTTTTGACTGACGGGCTGTTTGAGCTGGTTGTCAAGTTAGCTGGTGGGTAAGTTAAACACCGGGCTCGGTTTAACTGGCAATTCCGCGCTTTATTTGAACCCCTCTTTGCTCTTTGACGCTTAAAATGCTGCTTAAAATGTGGTTTGAAACCGTGTCAGGTTAACGAGGAGACTAAAACGAGTCGTTGTCCGCCGCTGTTCGTTAGTCACAGTTCGGCCGAGTGGGCAACTCTTCCAACGGGCAGCAATCAGAGGAGAGTCGATGCTAAACGCGGTGAGGGTGGAGGAGGCTGTCCTGTGTTGGTGTCCGGAGCTCGGGGCCGAGTTTTCAGATTCACGCTGTTGAGTTGAACAGTTGTTCCTGTTCTGTGAAGGCAGGTTGTTCTACCCTCGGGTCAGAGTTCTTCTTCTGCTGTCTCTGTTCACAACAGGAACCGTTTGTTACATTCAGGTCACGATCTCTGAGAGACTCAACGGCAAAACCTATAATTTAGCGTCCCCTGCCCCGAGTGAGGGCAATTATATGTCTGGGACAGAGTTCAGCGTGGAGTTTAAACTGTAACTGGATTCCTGCATTGTTGTTTTTGGTAATTGTCAACAGATGCTTGGTTAGGATGCAACATCAGGGGGCTGGAGAGATAACTGTTTTATTCATTTTTTTTTTTTTCAAAACTGGCTTTTTGTGAGTATCTGTTTACACTCTAATAGAAGGATAATCCCATTGAGCTGTGTGTACTTGTCTTCAGATGTTGCAGCATGAAAGGATGTTGAGAAAGAAGATCATTAAAATACCTCTAATCTGTGTCATATCCACTCTTGAGTGTTTGTTTCTAATCGTGACGCTCCTGGGTCTTTATGTTGCTCAGTTTTCAATCTGTATTACGTATAATGTTCAGATTCAACATCTCAAGGAAACTTGTAAGTAGCTTTTTAGTGTTTAGATATTGAGGCTTTTAATAAAAAGGTAATGAAATACTCATCGTTTCCATCTGTATACCAGCTGTTAAAGTAATTGACAATAAAGTGTACGTTTCTATTATTATTCTTTAAAAATCAGCGATGCACTGATCAGGTTACTGCCGGTGATGCCGATATCCGTCTCCTCTTCTGTTAAACTGGTTCCAGTGCTAAGCTGGAGACATTAGCATAAGCAGAGCAACAGCTCACTCTTTCTCATCTTCATGTTGTGACATAAGTAGATCACTGTGCTGCACAGAGAGCTGAACTCAGATATTTGCTGAAATTCACAAGCATAATTTCCGACTCGGTTCTTTAACAGCGTCTGTCTTTGGATGCCGCCAGGGGATTTTGTGCTTTTAACTCCTGTTCTTCAACAGTGCTACAGATCCTTTGACTGTGGCTGTGAAGCTTTCAAAAGCACAACTTACTGCTAAAAATAACAATTAAGAATAAATCTCATTAACTGTTTGTGAACATACTGAGATAAATAATGTGTTGTGTAATTAAACCGTCTCCTTGCACTGTGATTATCCACAAAACGTGGGGGGAAAATGAACTCCGCTTAAGCACCAGAACCACTTTGGTAGAAATGCCCCATTAGGATACAGAATATGATATCCTTAGAGCAATTTCCAGTCAAAATTAATTCCTCAACTTTTAGGTAATAACTCTATAAACATCAGTCGAGAAAAGTTGTGAATTTTTAAATTGCAGTCTTGGAGTTTAGAGGCTGCGCGTTAGTCTAAGTTAGTCCTGTCGTTGTTTTGTCCGCCCTTCCCTCCTTGCTTTAGATTGCCTTCTCCAGAGTCATCTACTTGAGCCCCTTTAAGATCATCCAGTGACCTCCGTCATTTTTTTTTACACCGTGTCATCAGCTGTAATGTCCTGAAGAATGGTGAGCAGATTCAAACCCGAGTGTAATGAACTGTTTAAGACATTTGCTTGCACAGCTGGATCTGTTTGTAGTTTTTCTAAGAACTCTGGGAACTGATTGACTCTCTAGTTGCCGAAAGCGGTCAGAGTTTTACCACCAGGACAGATGACTTCTAACTCCTTCCTTTTCTTTAGCCCCAAGCTGCTGACTAAATTCCTTTTGGTTTCTGTTCTGGACAATAAACATACTTATGATGCAAGGGATTGATCTTTAGTCTACATTAATCCACTCAAATGGATGTTTTGCAACTTCCAAGAGTTTTTTTTTTTTACCCATCATCTTTGTCTGAATCCACCCTAAACTCAAAGCTGTTTTGTGGTCGACCACTCCTCTCTTTGTTTCAAGTGCATTTCATTTGGCAGAAGAAGAGCTCAACTTTGACTCATTGTTCTTGCACTGTGTCCCACTCAGTATTCGCCTCTAACTGCAGGGTCTCAAGAGGACTGAGCTGCACAGAAAACACTCGGAATAAAAAAAAAAGAAAAAAGTGCAACATGATACTAGGAAAAGACTGGTAATGGGAAAAGCCTTCTTGTGAGAGAGAGAGTAACAGGGGAAATCTGTTGGCTGTAGCTTGTTGGAATTGGTCTTTACATGGAAGAAAAACAAGCTTCAGAAGGACATTTTCAAACTGTTTGGATATATTCCTGCTGGATATTCAGAGCTCCACCAAAAGCATGTGCGCTGTGTGAATTTACTTACTGAGGACTCAACCAGAAACACCTTCACCGTGAGAAAAGGCTCCGGGTCTTTGTTTTATCTCACAACATCCATACGTAGCACATTGACGTAGCTGAGCACTGTGTGCATGTTGTCATTATGACAGGACAAGTTACTTTTTATATATAACAACCTGCGATTGGACACTTTAATAGGCTGTTTGTATTGGCTATCTTGGTGTGCAGTAGTGTTGAGTACAATGTGCAGGTCACACCTTGACCTGAGTATTTACTCACCCTGCTTTGCAAGACTTCTCTAAATCTATGAGATTGTGAGGACGTTTGTTTGCACCCTACCCCTCGCTAAGTGACCTCATACATTTTTTTATGAATGTTGTTCTGAGCTTTGACTGGACCGTTACAGGACAGAAATGCTGAAAGTCCAAATCTCTCTTCAGCTTTATATCAGACTCCCCCGCTGACTCCCAGATATTTTGACTCCAAACAGAATCAGTTCATATTTTCATCCACAATGACAAAACGTCTAGATCCTCCAGTAGTTATTCTGCGTTTTATGTTTGCTAAGAGCTGCGTACACCTGACACAACCTTTCTGGACCAGATGTTTGTAGTTAGAAAATAAATAGTTTCTAAGACCGTCAGTCTGGAATAGTTGCAAGATGTCTGATGAAAGGTCTTCAATTCATGTCTAAAATTAAGACCTTTAAACGCCTTAAATTCATTTTAAAAAGTAAGTTGAATGCTCTAAGAGCATATGTCGTGTATCTTAAGTTTTGAATTGACAGAACTATTTAATCTTGTTCATTCCATATGTCTGTGTGTTTTTTTTTTCTCACAGGACTTTTCTGTCAGGCAAAATATTGAGTTCCATCCAGACGATTGAGGCTACTGCTAATTAGCTGCTAATAGTAGTTTGCTAACTAGCCAGCTTCTTTTTGCGTCTAATATAGATAAGTGCAAATTTACCACCAGTTTACTGGATGCAGTTTGTACATTTCTGTGGAGATATTGGTCTTAAATTAAAAAGTTTGACATGTGAAGCTGTGAAATCTGCAAAGGAAACCTGCTGTGCTCTCTGTTGCTAGTTCATGTAAACAGGAAGTGGAGGAGGCATTCAAAGCATCAGCACACCAGAGTGTTCTGAAAGGCAGCAGATAGACCGGCTCTTCAAAAGGCCATAAATTTTAAACTTGGATGAGTCAGCTCCACTTCGGATAGTACCTTCAACAATAACTGGTCTTAAGTTCCGCCGTTTTCACAAAATAAATCTGAATTAGTTTATTATCATAATTCACCACCTAAACTAAACTGACTCTTCCAACATGAAGTCATTCACATTCATTCTCTTCAGATTTTTCTTTTTAAATTAAAATAGTATATTTTCCAGCTTTTTTTTTTTACATCTGGCAAAACACGTCGTTGAGATGCAGCTCCTTTTTGGAGCCTGATGCTAGACTAACACAAAGCATCGAATTGTGAAGTAGGAGAAAAATCACATCTTGTTTTTATTTGTATTTATTTATTTTAGAACTAAATTTGCACTATCCCCCCTTTACTCCAGCTCCCCAAAATCCTGTCCAACTTACTAACTGCCATCACCAGTCTTTGTAAAGACCAAAAAGTTATTGTAACGTTGAGTGTTAGTCCTCAGTTATTTAGGCCTGTTGTCTGTACAAACACTTTTTTTCTCCTTCTTTAAAGCATCTTTTGATAATGGTTCTTGTAGGGAGGTTTTATTGATGGTTAATTCACGTCTGGCCTCAGTTTTCTTGGATCTTAAATTCCTCACTAATGCTTAAGTTCACATCTGCGTTGGATTTGAGCAACAGGGCATATTCTGTCTGGATGTTTGATGAAACCTTTAATGGAGCAGTAACACCTAAGCAAAGCCAGATTTATAGCAGAGCGACTTATTCTGTCCAAATGTCCCACAAAAGAAACTCTTTCCAGTTGGCCGGTCTCTCATAAATATTCACTTCTGTGGTGGTGACTGCTGTTGTCAGCCACAATAGATCTATTATCAGTCTGGACAAAGTGACGTAGTCAATCATGACAAGACAGACCCATGAGTCATTATTAACGTCATTCTTATCACAGAGGACTGATGACGAGCAGCAGGGGCAAAAAAAATAAGATATTTACAGTTTTAAACCAATATCTACTTCCTTTAAGTGTTCACATATTTACTTTTGTTACTTCTGTTCCACAAAGATGTGGAGACACCAAAGGTGGTTGACGTGAAGTCGGTCTTTTCTGTTTTGTTTTTGTGTTGGTAAAACCAGTTGAGGACAAGCTGAGACACGACCGACGCGCTGGAGTGAAAAGAAGACTGTTGGCATTTTGTTCCCCCCCCTCGCTCTAGCGCACTTCAAGCACACATCCTCCTCTTAACATTTTTCCTCTTCCTACAGGTTAGAAAAAAACTGAACGCCATGCTGGGAGTGGAGTGCGGGTCCGATCAAGTGAGGCGTGACCACTCTTGAGATCCCGGGGGAGAGAGAAGAAGAATGGCTCACAATGTTAACTTTGACCTGAGTCACCCCAGCGTGGAAGCTGGACTGGAGTAAGCCTAATTATTGTTCTTTTTATTCATTTTGCCATTGAGTGTCTTTTTTCCTTTTCTCATGTTGGGTCTTGTTCATTCACGCTGTCTGCTGATGGAGCGTGTCTCAACAAAAACACCTGGGAGAAAGAAAAGTAAAGCAGGGACACATTGAACTCTGTCCTGGTGATCTGTTTTTAAAATCTAGTTCATTTTCCGGGTCTGGAAGAAATGCAGTTTTCACAACGTTATGTTTGAATGCGTTTCCTTCTTGTGGTCTCTGTATAGAGAAAAAAAAACAATAGACATCAATGGAAATAGACTTTTATTAACAAATGGAACTACAGATGGCCCTGTTTACAGTACATCAAGGAGGAGGACGACATAAACAATACTGTAATTATTGCGTTTTCCACCCAGGGGGTTTCTGATTTGTTGTATTTTATCTGCAGTATTTTCACTTTCTTCCTGTTTTTAAAGGACCAAGCAGTGTGTTCTGAAACATCTAGCCTGTGCTTAACTCACTGTATTTCACTTTTAATCCATGTGTTCCTCTGGTAGAAGCCCAGTAGACGAGGAAGTGGTTCATGATTCGTTCAACCAGCTGATTGCAGAAGAGAGTCAGAAGGGGGGACTACAGCATCAGCAGAAGAATCCAGAAGATGAGGGCCGAGGTACTCCATTATAGTTTATTCATGCAAAATGAGAAGGAAATTACCGGGAATGCAATTATTACTTTTGCTTTAAAATTGCAGTCCTGCTTGTGAATTTACAGATATGCCTAAACTTGACCAAAAGTGAAGACAAGAGAGCTGAAAAAACAACTGAAGTTGCTTTAGGGGAATGGCATTTTGCTTAAAACGCCAAACTTGTGCATCAGAGCATAAAACAGTGTCCAACCTGGAGGAATAATACAGGCCTTAACTTAACCTTCAGCTTTATGGTGCGTTCACACCATATACGTTTTGAGTTTCAGGCCCATGTGGTTTACATTTAAAGTCAACGTGGAGGCGCGTTGAGGGCCGTCACGGCGCGTTTTGAGCGTCAAGCACGGCGCGATTTGAACCGTTTGGACACGTCCGACACTCCACATAGACTTTGAATGTAAACCAGACGCGCCTGACGTTCACAACGCGTTTGGTGTGAACGCACCATTAGGTTTTCAGTTCATTCAAGTCTAAGATTCTTATTGTTTCACAGTCTTGAAGCAAAAACAAATTCCTGCATAAACTTGTTTTTGGTGGGTCAGAAGAAATGTGTCCTCCACAACTGAATATCATCCGTGTTTTCTGCCCGGATGATGTTTGTAGCAAGAGTCTTAAACCCATCCGCTTTCTGTCACCCAAAAGCATCCACACATCCATTCAATATATTTCACCAAAAAAACAGTTCTTTTTGTACGTAATGAAAGCATTCTTTCGTGCAATTACCCTGACAGACTTCTTCATTCTGACTAATATTATTTTATATATTTGCTCTTTCAAAATCAAAAGTCTTCTTTTCCCAGTGTTGCGTAGCAGTCCGCTCATTGTGTGCATGCGTGTGTCTACTCTGGCAGACAATGTGGCGTATTTGTTGCCCTCTGAGAATCGGGAACGGAGGATTGGAAGTGATGAAACGGACGCTCTCCTCAGGGATCGCTTGTCTTCAGCCACCCTGAAGATCCTCTCTTCCATGCCGAGCCGCACCATCGGTCAGTACTGGTTAAATAAGTTCGGAACAACGGGAGTTTTTTTTAGTTCCTCTGACAACCTGAGAAGACACTGTTCTCACATCCCTGATTGTAAATAGCCTTTCTGAAACTGTCTCCTCAGCAGCATTTAAATGTGGAACAAAGTGTTGATGTTTGTAGCAAGAGTCTTAAAGCCTCAGTATGGCGAAATCTGACAAAGATTTAATGGCTGTGCGTTTTTTTTTACTTTTTATTGTATACGGTTGTTGTTTGTAAGCATACATTAAGAAGTGCTGTGTATCGCCCAACCCAGCCAGTGATGAGTTTCTTCTCACTCCTTTGCTTAATTCACTATAAGCACTCAAGTTGGCATCGCTGGTGCCACAAGCTATATACATTTAAGAAAAGAGTGGATGTGTTGCAATTGAGTTTAAGGAGGAAGCAGTCTGAGGAAGGTCAGCTGGTGCAACATGTTTTCAGAGATGGTTTCATAGATACGTTGGTTTGCTTCTAAAACCAACAAAATGATCACATTGTGTCACATGTTACAATTTATCTTGTGATCATTAGGTTTGGTTCCTCCGGCTTTTTTATTTTTGTGTATTCTACAGCCTCATCTAAGTAATTGATGATATAGTCCAGTTTCAGTAATTCAATTCAGGGAGTTAACCTTGGATTATGAAATATAGATTTATTAAACTTATATTTTATTAATTTATGATCTTCTGGGCCATTGTTATTCAACGTCAAAGCAACCTTATGTGCCATATTGATTCAAGGACTCCTCAGACAGCTAATGAGTGTCTAAGCTGCACAGCAGGAAGACATTTCTGTATCAAAAATATCTTTCTATTGGCCTGATCAAAAATAACTGGGAAGTGATTTTCATCTTGATATAAAAATGATAAATTTTACTATCTGGATTGAAAAATTGAAGAAAATTGACCTGAGCTCAGTCATCTCAGGACGTTCAAGAACATCTCATTAAAATATTCAAACCAAGGAGACTAATTTGTCAGAATAAAAGCTCTTTCACTTTTGATGAAGCTCACGTTGATGTATTATCATTATTATTGGTCTGACTTAATATTCTACATGTATCCCAAATGTGTTTCTTTCATGATCTGTAAGCTGAAAATCGTCATAAAGGTTTGCTAGCGTCAGTCTCTGCAGTTCATCTATGAAATGTTTCACTTATGGAATATAGTTACTAAGATAAATGAATGTTTTAACAATAATCTCATGTTTTATGCGGTTTGAGCTCTGGGAGTTTCCCTGGAGACATCTTTCTGACACGCACCAGTGGGAAATGGACCTTGAATAGCCCCAGAGTTCTGGGGGAGATTTCCCTCAACGGTCATGGAAACGGCTCGCTGTCCCTCCGGAGGAGCAAGACGAGCTTAATTTAACACATGGGAGAAATCAGACATTCTTGGTTGACCGTGTTGCTTCCCTTTCTACTTACATAAGCATTCCATAGAATGGAATGCCAAATGAAATTCCAGGCAGACCAGAATTCTTTTTTATTTTTTTTAATATTGTTGCAAATGTGAGATGACTTTGGTTGAAGCACGATTTTCATCCTCCAGGCCGTAGCCGGGGAGCCATCATCTCTCAGTACTTCAATAGGACCAGGGAGCTTCGGAGACGCACGCAGAAACGAGCGTCCATCAAAGACTTCTCTCGCTCCTCCAGACCCAGCTTACGAGGCTACGGCGTGGAGATGGACACTACAGACTCAGCAGGTGCAGAAATGTCTCCACTGATTAAACCGTTTGCCAGAAATAAAGCATAACCTGTAAAATGGCCCTGCTGGATGTGTTGCAGAAAACAGGCAGGAGCGATTGATCAAAAACCTGCAGGACTTGTTGGCGGCTGACCGAATGAGGATGCTCAAAGAAATGCCTCTGAATTTGTCTGAGAAAAAATACTTGAGGTACATTATTATTGTTGGTTTTGCTTTTATCGCTCCGTTATCTTGCTGATAAATCTGTATAATTTTCACGTCTGTCTCTCATCAGGAGGTTGACGTTGGAAAAGACTAAGCAAACGCATTCCAGCGATGATCTTCCCTGTTGCAGTTATCTGAAATTTCACATCATTTTAGTAAGTAACCTTATTAAAAATAAAATTGTTACGTTTGTTAGATATAACCTCAATGTATACCTGGTGACCTACATATAGCATCTTGCAAACGTATTCATACCAATTTTACTTCACATTTTTTCAATTTACTTTAACTAACTTCACTATATTCCTCTGAACTTTTACTTGGTAGACCAACCGAAAGTAATTCGCACTTATGAAAAGGAAACGGTCTGATAAATTTAGGGTGTTAAGTTTGTAACTAGTGTATCTAGTGAGTGTTTCTGTCATCTTTGTCCTTCTAGACACTAGCACTTTTGCCCATTCGTCTTTGCAAAATGACTCGAACTCTTTCCAAAGATTCTCATTCATCCGGATTTAAATCTGGACTTTGACTGGACTGTTTTAACACACGAACATGCATTGAGCTGTTGTTTCATCATAGCTCTGACTGTGTTTGGGGTCATTGTACTGTTGCACTTTTTCCCATCGCGCCTGGCTAGTTTCCTGTCCATTCTGAAGGATGGTGGGTGTGAAATGGTAAGTTCCATTACATGTAGTGTTTTGCATGCCGGCCTGAGGCCCTTTTTTCGAGCAACAAACTTTCACAGCTCAATCCCTCTGAAAGAAGATGCTCATATTAAGAATGCACACTATTGATATATCCATAATTTATGTTCCTCTAAACTGCTTGCTGAACAGTGTGTGGTTTATGTGGCCTAATAAGAGTGTGTGTTGGTGCAAGATGCTGCTGTGTGGTTCACTCCTACAGCAGAAGATTCACTTTGAATCTTCAGTGGCGAAAGCATAGCTCTCGCTATCAGGTCATGAAATGAGTTGCTGTGCTCCATCAACCTCATTTGTTCGCTACGATCGTTTTCAAATTAAAAATTATCTGCATGAAAAGGCGACTCTTTATTGATTCAGTTTTCTTGGCATTTTATGCATTACTATTAATTCTGCATTTGATAACAATAGCAAAAGGGGAAAATCAAGGCAGATATCCAATACACAGACAACCAACAGGCTGAATAATTGTAAATTCCTGCATAATCTGCTATGTATAAAACACTGGACAACTTACTACTCGGGTTTTTATCAGTAAACTACATCAGAATATGAGATTTTACTGTTGAAGATAAGAGTTGTCAATGTTAAGAGGTGAAGGGAAAATAAAGCCCACAAGATGATGGCCAATGCAAAAATATTCTACAACCTTTCCAAAAATATTTACCTTCTACACACAATGTATGAAGAAATGCTCTGAAAACAGGAAAAGAATGTGACATCTTTCCCTCATATTTAAATTACTTCTCGTGGTTTGCCATCGGATGTCAGTGGGTGTCCTCTGTCGGTGCTGCTGTCAGCCCAGCTCAGTTGCTCTGCTGCCCAAGCAGTCGGGAGCTTTGACTCACAAAACCACAAGCATGCGCACTCTGTCTTAAATCTCAACGCTGATTCAACTTGCCTCTGTTTCTCTATCTCCTCTCAGGCCTTCAGGAGCAGCTGGTACAGCTGTTTATCCTTCCTGCACTCCCTGCACCTGTGGCAAATGCCGCTCAAGAGAGTCAGCGGGCGCTTCGGCTCCGGGGTCCTCTCCTACTTCCAGTTCCTCGAGACTCTCCTCTACTTCAACGCGTTCCTTTTCCTGGTCTTGGGTACGTTCTTGGTGTTTCCACAGGCGGTGTACCCCCCAGAGCGGCATGAAAACAGAATTTCCTTCACTGGACTGGAGCTCTTCACCGGAGGGGTAAGCAGTTCGAAGGAGCATTCGCCAAACCTTTCATTAGTTCGCTATAGTCATTTCAGTTATCGGCTATATCGTTTCTTCCTGCCTTTTTTTCTTACTGTTGATGATACTGAATGACACTGAATGAAAAAAGTCTCAACTTCGGGGCTCTCCACTGACCCTCCCTTCCGTATTTCCTTAGTGTAATGCCCAGCGCGCGCTGCACGATCTTATGTCGCGGATTGTCGGCCCATTATCAAAACACATTAGCCGACAGAACCCTAGCTATAACGGTTCGATCGAACCGTGTGGTGTCCAACAATGGACACAAAATATTAAGTCCAGTTCACTAATTTTGAAACCAGGCATTAATCAAGTCCTCACTACAATCTACCTGCAATGCATGTGGCCAGTGTCAGTCTGACTGAATGAAAATCATTATAACCTATTTCTGTCACGTTAACGAAGAACAACTGAAAAGTTACCGGGTTTTCTGGTAGAAATTTCGCTCCAACTCCTCCCCTAGTTATTTATATTTTCTTTGCACGAACTGTTGAATAAACATTCATGTTGTTTCCGATGTCTGCTGGACTTCGGGTTGCGTCGTGTCAGCTGTTCGGGATTCCCTCCGTGTTTCCCCTCAGAAAGCACGAGGAGAATCCGCGCTGATTGGCTACCGGTCACATTCAACAAGCTGCGTTCAGCTCCCAGTCTGGATAAATCCTTGATTTAGATCGGAGCGGCCATGACGATCTACTGTGACACACAAGGGACAGTCTTAGAACGAGTAACGTTCTAAGATTGTCGTTCGGAGTAAAAAATCCTGTAGTGTGAACTATTGCATCAGGCAGTCGGATTCTTCTCTATTTAAATCTGATTATTACTGAAGGGCAATATATACTATACAGACTTCATAATCTGCACTCTTTTGGTGGAATGCAGTGTTTATTTTCACTTTGGCTTTATGTTGTTTAGTTTTTATTCAAGTACATTTATTGTTAATAGAGACTGAGAATCTATTTTATTTTTGGTTGTTTTATTTATTTTGTGTATCAGTCCCAGTGTTAAATGTTCTTTTGAAAGTAAAGTGCATCTATCTTTGGCAGGAAATCCCATGTATTATTACATAATTTCCATTAAATCAATGAAAAAAGGTCTTCAAACAATATTATTATCGCAATAATTTTTGAGACAATTTATCGCCCAGCAAAATCTGTTATTGTGACAGGCCTAGTTCGCGAGCTTTAGGTCTTCACTTAGCTTGTATGGACTCACTAAGCTCCACAGACAGCTACAACTAACAGACTTATTAATCATTTCAGCAGCGCAGACTTCCTTGTTAAGTAAAGTGATTATTTCCCAGAGGTTCCACCCTGACACATAATTGATATCGCAAGATCAGTTGAGGATTGTAGCACTGACGTGTCTGAAAGGATTCAGCAGGGGTGCTGCATTTCTTTGAAACCTAAAATAAGTTGAAAACGTACAACTGGAGCTGGATTTGTGAAATATTTTGGCACATAAAGTAAACTCCTCTGACATTTTCCTTTTAAATCGGTGAATATTTAGTTGATGACAGCGTTGACTCTGGAGCTAATTTAACTAAAATTTACACTGAGGTCAGCTGATTTTTGTTTCCTTAATGTATTTGAGCGTAAGCAGTGTAATACGTTGATGCTTATGGTATGGTTATCTCATCAAAGTGTAAAATGTCCTGTGTTGATCAGAAATCTCCTATTTGAGCCAGTGGAAACATTGTGAGTTAAATCCATTTATGTACATGAATAAAACCATTTATGTCCTTTTTTGAAATGTGCCTGGCCATGTTTTTGCAGGTAGATTTTTCTTCGCAAATTGTTTTGCTTTCAGTTTAATCACTCTGAGCAAAAGTAAAACTTGAACGTTTCTGTCTGAATCACATTTGTTCTGACTTAGGGCTCCTTCTCCGACACCCTGCTGTACTATGGATACTACAGTAACCACACACTGCCGAGCTGTTCCAAGAGTAACACCTCCAGTCCTTCAGGACCGAAGTGTGACTCAAATTCCCTGTCCTACAACATGCCGCTTGCATATTTCTTCACAATCGGACTGTCCTTCTTCTTCACATGTGTCATCCTTGTGTACAGGTGAGGTTTTCTGAATGAAATATTGGGAATTTAGCTTTTAAATTAACACAGAGACTTGAATACTTACATTTTGTTTCCCCAAAGTATGTCAAAGTCGTTTGGTCAGAGCTTCAGGATAGACAAGTCTAACGGCATGTTGGCCATGAAG
This sequence comes from Poeciliopsis prolifica, assembly GCF_027474105.1. Taxonomy (NCBI): domain Eukaryota; kingdom Metazoa; phylum Chordata; class Actinopteri; order Cyprinodontiformes; family Poeciliidae; genus Poeciliopsis; species Poeciliopsis prolifica. The sequence continues at coordinate 5,052,543 of NW_026562391.1, read as the reverse complement.
GTCTTCTGCTCGTGGGACTTTATGGTCATCAAGAGAAGCTCGGTCAAGCTGCTGTCTGAAAACATCTGCACCCAGCTCAAGGTACATGCAAACTCACTTTGTTGGTAAAAATCACCTCCTTCTCCGTCCTCCCTTCACGCTGTCATTTAAAGGGAGTGTGATGATCCGGCACATTCTTCTTCGGCCTCCGTCACCGTTTCCTTTTCTCGCTTTGTTTTGGATGTTGATATTTCACCACTCCCAACTTCGTCTCCCTGTAGGAGCTGCTGGGAGACGTACTTCACAAGCGCCATAAGAGAACAATCTCAGAAAGGTTGATCAAACTGATTTTTCATGGCCTGGGTTGGATGTGCTGCCTTGGGGCTACCGCTGGATGCGTGGCCGGGATTTACTACTTCTCAGATTATATGCACAAAAAAGTAAGATTGAGTGGATTTGCTTTTTGTGTGTGTGTGTGTACACAGGATGTTTTTGTTTCACTGTGCCACTTCTGTTATGTAGGCAAGTCAGTCATGCAAACTGATGATTATCATTATTTACTGTTTTATTGGTACTGCCCCCAACTGGTTGGATGAAGGATATATTTAAATGTTTTGGCAATTTAATTAGGCTGACTTACAGCAGTTAACTTTCACATTTTGCGTGTGTTTCATTAAGGTTTTATATGACAAAAACAAAATGCAGCATAATTGTCAAGTCGACAAAGCTTGGCTTTATAGTTTGTTTATGAACAAAAATCTGGAGAGTCTAAATTAATAATTTAGAATATCTTTCACTACTGTTACAATGGGAACTGTTTTGGTGTTTATCATCTAGATTCTAGAAGGAGGTTATTCTTCCTTCCAAAATAGCTCAGACTATTGGTTTTTATTATAAGCTGGACTTTGATTTAAACCCATAGCATAATGCTGCCATCATCATGGTGTGAAATCCCAGTTTGCCACTACACCTGCTGCCAAGAAGTCCAATTTTGGTCTCATTTCACCTAAAGCTTGTACCATTTACCTTCCCTCCTCCCACAACTTTGTGTTGAGTTGACGTAGGCGGCTGCAATGTAACAGAAGGTGAAATTGTGGACACTATATGTCACGTTAGCTTTGACCTGTAATCAAAACTAGTAACTCAGATCCGTAAACAGTTGTGTAAAACTTTTTTTAACAGATGAATCTGAATGACAATGAGACTAATACCTGGTAGTAACTTTCTCCATCTCATCAGCCTTTCTACAAAAAGCAGCAGGGAAGTTTACAAAATGATTCCGGGGATCCAGGGCTATTAAAAGAAGCCAACTTCTTGGTGCTGCCTATCCTCGTCTCCTTCATCAACTCGACGTTACCGATGCTCTTCCAGCTCATATCCTGGATGGAGAAGTACGATTCTCCATCTCTGCACACGTTTGTTTCACTCAGTCGGTAAGAGCAGTGGGATTCTTGTCGAATCATATCACAACTGTTTCAGTGCTAAACAGTGCGGCATATTTGGATCCGTCTTTTGTCTGTGTTTTATAGAAACCTGATATTAAAAGTGAGCGTGCTCGGAGTCCTCTGCTTCCATTGGTTGACACGGGTGGCTGGCAGCGGCGATGAAAACAAGGTAATTTTATCGGAGAGGGATTGCTTCCAAGAAGGACGATCCTTTTGTTTCTTCTTGCAGAGGAATGCGTTGCTTATCTTGTGTAATTTCTGTTACGTAGACATTCAAGTGCTGGGAGAGTTTTGTTGGTCAGGAGCTTTATCGCTTCCTAATCATCGACTTCATCTTCACTCTGCTGAATACGCTGTTTGGAGAGCTGCTTTGGAGGTGGGTCGATTGTTAACAGCTGAATTTTCTTAATGCTGCTTTTTAAAGCATACCACATTAAGGCAACCCTTATAATCCAAAAACCTCCTGCTGAATATTTTATTAGAGTTGCAAAAAGCACACATGGAGGGTGGAGGTGTTCTCCTCTCTGCAAATCATCCAAACGGCTGTTCGTATGAAGGTCATACGAACAAATTGATATTTTATGAACCCAACCTGCCAGAAGAAACCGTGATTTAAGAAAGTTTGTCTATCAGTTAGGAGAGCATCGCCAGTTTCTGAAATTGTAGAGCGACATGAGCTGGTTAGCACATGAAGCTAACCAGATTCATGTGGCCAAACACGTAAAAAGTAAAATAAAATTAAGAAAGTTAACTAACTGTTGATCACAATATCATTGTACATCGTTGTTACCAGAATCCTTTGCTGCAAATGATCAAGCATGCCTGAAATGAATGGTGCATTCTGGGCAATTAATGTTTCTTTTCTTTTTTTTAAAGGAACTAAATTATTAGTTTATTTCTAATATCGTATAAAAAGGCTTAGATGAAAAAGCTGCAGAATGTGGCAATTTGTTTATTAGAACAGATGATCAATAACTAAAACTAATAGCTATCTGAAGCCCTAAATATAATATTGATTATCACAAGCCATAGTAATGTTATCTGTTACATTTGTTGTCTTAATTGGGATAAATTGAAGCCAAAAGTTGAATAAGCAGCTTAACTTGGTGGCAGTTTTCAGCGCTGCGGTGGCACTCGCTAACTTTACATTAGCTACACCTCTCTTTGCTTCTCTGCAGGTTATTCTCTGACAAAGTGCTCAAGCGGAACAGAAGACCGGGGTTTGATATCGGCAAGAATGTCCTGGACCTCATCTATGGACAGACGTTAGCCTGGTACCGACCGTGTTGCTAGCAGACATCCATGTAAACACACACAGAGTGCTGGGACGGTGGTGACTGTGGTCCGTTTGCTTCTGTCCAGGTTGGGTCTTCTCTTCGCTCCTCTCCTGCCTGCTGTGCAGATCCTCAAACTGCTGCTGCTCTTCTACATTAAGATGGTATCAAACCTTTTGACCTTTCACATTTGTTTGGTATGAGTCTGGGGCTGAAACGATTCATCGCCATCAATTGATTATTTGAAATAACCATCGACTTCATTTAGTCATCGATTAATTGGCAGAATGGCAGCTTTTTAGATTACTAACACAATCATTAGTCGCAGCCCTGTGTTGCACAGCATCCATGCTTCTCACACACTCAGCTCTCAGTTTTCCCAGGTGACCTCTGACCCCTCTGATCATCTGTGTTTGTGTCTTTCCTTCCCACAGAGCAGTGTGATGATGAACTGTCAGGCCCCCAGGAGGGCATACAGAGTCAGCCAGATGACCACCATCTTCATCACCCTCCTGTGCTTCCCCTCCTTCCTCGGTGCCTCCGTGTGCGTCACGTACACCATGTGGAGGTACGGTGACCCGACTCGAGATGGAGCCGTCTTTATCGCCGCTGACAACGCACGCCGTATTATCTATCAGTGCTCACTGATGAAGCCCAGAATAGGGACTAACATTACAGTTCTTACTGATTTTATTCAAACATCCAGGTGTGGAAATCATATAAACAGCAAGTAGTTGCCACAAAACTTACCTCTGAGCAGCACTTCAAGGTTTTTAAGGTTAGCCCTCAATTAGAGTAGGAAAATATTTGCTTTAAAATTGCTAAAATTCTTCTTCTCCGATATAGCAGCTGGTGCTAATAAAATGTTACCGTAATCAGCCATTATTTATAAGGCAGAGGTCCAGTCGCCTTGAAGAAAGGGTGGTTAAGGAAATCCAGCAAGTCTCACATCTGGGTCCTAAAGAAGATTCCACAAATAAAAATAAAAAAACTGCCCCAAATCAAACATGGAACCGCCTGTCCATTAATTCAGGAGCGATTTGGTGATGGACCATGGATTTCCCTTAACAATGGTGCAGCGTGTCACAAGCACAAAAGTGATGGCAATAAAAATCTGAGATTAAAGGAAGGATATTTTGGACAACCTGCAAAAATGCAAGAAAATAAACAGAAAGAAAACATAAAAATGGTGACAAACTCTAAGCAACAATGACAGTCAAACCAACCTTTGTCTCAAAAGAGACTGTCGTTTCTGTGGTAACGGTAATACGTGTGTAAATGCAGAAAAATGGAAACATGTAGTCATTACGCTTTCTGCCTTTTTGTTCCGTCTTCAGGCTCCCGTCCTCAGAGTCATGCGGTCCTTTCCGTGGGAGCAAAACCATGATCCAGGTGGGGAAACAAAGGATTGCTGAGCTGGTTGAAGAAAACCCCAAATTGTACTTTCTGGCTGAAGCTCACACCGCTTTGGTGGAAAATCCCCTTTTCCTGTTTGTGGCAGCAGCCGTCTTTCTGTGAGTTCTCACACACACTCACACACAGACACATTTAAGAACCACGGCGTAGCAGGACGATGCAGGCGAACAGAACATACTGTTTAAACGTACATTTCTAACGCGCTGTAATTATGCAGGTTGTCTAATTACACTCTACATGTTTGGGACTTTCTGTCTTTTTCTTCCCAGGATAATAATTTACTTCCAGAGTCAGGTGGTGGACGGCCAAAGGAAGATCATCACTTTACTGCAGGAGCAGATAGAAAACGTAAGCGCTTTGCTTGTTCTCAGTCCGGTTCATTAGAAAGACAGTGAGCGGTCCAGACTCACTCATGCTCCCCGTTTTCTTTCCTTGCTCTGCTCAGGAGGGAGAAGACAAAAAGTTCCTAATTACTCGGCTTCAGAACGTCCATGAGCGCAAACGGAAACTGCGGAGAAAACAGGTCAGAGAGCAGGTCATTAAATAATTAATTTGCTGTTGCTGCTGTCAGGCACATTTCGACTGCGGATTCCCGAACATTTAATTTCCTCGAATCGTCCCTAATTAGTTGGCAGGATGGGAGAAAAATAAAAGCCTACTGAAAATGATCTCAGCGTTTTCAGCCTTGTTACACATTCAGCTGTGAGTAATAGTGATGCGGTTGGTTTATCAGCTCCAGATTGCTCATGCGCTGGGATCGACCACTTTACAATTATTATGGCACCTCCTGCTGAATACAGAAATGAACTTCCTGTTGCTCCTCTGATTTTGCTCACGCTTTCTGTTTTTCGCCGTCGCAGGACTCTGGATGTTAAGGCCGCTGAGCTTCTGGAAGATGAGCTTCCTCAATTGTCTGAGGAATCTTCAGCCACTGGGTTTGCAGCTGAGACAATGAACTTCATTCAGCGCCAGAAGATCAATGCAGCTGTTTATATGGAGCAAACTGGCAGGACGAAACCACTGGTAAAAAAAGAACAACGAAAACATTTCATAGAATCGACTTGATGCTTTGTCTGCACATCGTTACTCCCGAATAACGTACAGTCACGACAGACTTATGTGTCGGAGGACTTTTTTGATCTGGATGTTGCGAACTGAGCAAAATCCAGATCATTTTGTATTTAAAGCAGAAATATTTAGATTTCATCTCCTTTTAAAGAAGCACTTTTTCTACTAACTGTGAACTATTTTCTGTTCATCATCCAGATATTTCATTAATGTGTCATTGGTAAACTTTGGGTTTTCTGGGTGTGTTGGTGTAAATAAAAAAATTTTTCAGTGAAATTTTCACTCTGTTTTTGTAAGTAAATTACATTTTACTACATCGCTGTGTATCTGTATTTATTTTTGCTTAAATAGGTGAGCAGAATACAGATTGAAAATGCCTTTTCTTAAAAAAACAAAACAGTAATTGATCCACAAGCATACAAATATTTATTACAAACATGCAAATAAAAAGTAGACTTGATATAGAAATTTCCTAGATTCGAGCAATAAAAAAATAAATAGTACAGTGAACTGTAGGCACAAGAACAGAGTTAGCTTTTGTTTTTATTAGTAAATGATTCCCATTGAATAATTTTTTTTACATGGAGCAAAAGCAGCATATTTAGTGAGCAGAGGAATCAGTGCCGCTTCTGGCCCGCCTCGTTCCCCTGACCTCAGTATACTGGGAATGTCCACGTCAAACTGGGAATGGTTTCCAGTCCGGTGGATTCCCGTTAGAACCCCTCAGGCTGCTGAAGACAGCTGTCCTCATTGTTTTACCTCCATATGAGGGTATGAAGTTATTGCATATACTGGTGTCTCCCAAATAATCAAGAATATAAATGCTTTTTTTTTTTTTTCTTTTCAAAGAGTGAAACTCATCTTCTGTAGAGGAATCGTCCAGAGTGACGCATCTCAAGCGTTCATTTCTGTTTGTTTTCCTGACTGTAGCTCAAAGGTATGAAAACGCCAGATCAATTTCTCAGAAAATTTGAATGAAGCATGAGATCAATTTTAAAAAAAATCTTTTCATGTTATTTTACGTTATTGGAAAGTTTATCGGAAGGAAAAACTGTGGAAGTAAGAAGACTTCACAAACAGAAAAGTGCAGTTTGTTAGGATTGTGAAGCAAAGTGTCTGTTCATCCTCAGAATGTCTTGAATTTGTTTCTAAAACAAATTTTTTAGTTTTAGAAACATTTTTCAAATTATTTGAAAAATAATAAGTTGGTCTCTAATACATTAGTCGGAGGTCTTAAAGTTTGTCATGAAAGGACTATTCTGTGTAGTTTTCTTATTTTCTCAGGAGTTTCTCATTATGCAAAGCTGAATTACTTGCAGACATGGTCACTGCGTTCTGTGACCCAACGTGGTTGCAGCTAGCGGTAACTAGCTGCTAAAGCTAGCTAACGTTTTAACGTCCAACATGGCTCAGTGCTAATTTATCAGCAGCTGGCTGGACGAAGTTCATCTTACCCATTGGCTCAGTTCTGTTGCAAACACACAATTTATTTTATTGTCTGTCGTGATTCAGGTCTTAAGTTTAAGTCAAAGTGATCTTAAAAAGTCTTGATCTTGATTTGCTGAAACCTTCAGAAACCCTGCTGAAGTCAAGAGTCAATGCGGCCTCTGCTAGGAAGTCTTAGGGCATTTCATTCCATTAGCTCCTCCTCCGTGCTGTGCCGCATTGATGCAGTAATTCATGCAAAAGGAAACAGGAAAGAAGGAAACACTTGATATCTATCACTGACTACCGAATGTGTGGAATGAGTTTCATTCTTTGAGTTAAGAAAATAAATTAACTTTAAATTGAAACTCTCCTGTGTTATACTCGCTGTACCGGCCTCCTCTGAGTTGGAGCATATCTATGCTGATCCTATATGAAGCTTTCCAACAGCTCAAACTTTCTGGTTTGGTTGTACCCGACTTGTACGTCTTCAAAATAAACAAGGCACTTGTGACTGTGTACATTGTTCAGTTTGTCACCAAGACATCAGCGTAAGAAGAGGTTCCTTGTTTTCCCTCTTATTTTCATCCATGTGTTTATAAAGGCTGGCCTCCAACAACTACAACTGCGCTCGTTTAGCTGCGACCTAGCAGCTCAACTTCCGTTACTGAGCATGCCCAGTAGCCTCTTGGCGTCCATTCCTTGCTGCTGGGCCATCTTCTGCACGTCGAAGCCCATGTGCTTCAGGAACTGAACCACGCTCATCTCCTGTCCCGTCAGCTGGTCTCTGACGGTCGGGCAGGACGGGTTGCAGTGCGGCCAGGGGCAGCCGTCCATCAGATGAAGGGGGCATCCCCTGGACGGGGGGGTCCGGTGCTTCTTGAGGCTGTGGCTGCTGTTGAGGTGCAGGGCGCTCTGGAGGCTGCGGTCCCAGCAGTGGAGCGCTCTGGGTAGGGACGTGCCTTTCACCTGAACGTCCACCCAGTACCTGCACGAGACAAAAGAAAAGATTTAAACCAGGGCTTTTCAACGTTGAGGAGAACTTGGAGAATAAATCAACAATTGCACCCCATCTCCCAAGAGGTCGGGTTGAGCTGCAGGTCATCTGCAGTGGAGGAAAAAAAACGTTTGGAGGAAAGCAGGCGAGCTTTTCATGCCAAAGAACCCTGACTGGCGAGCACGGTGGTGGCAGCATCATGCTAAAAGCCTGGCTGCTGCCAGTAATAGCAGTTGCATTGAAGGCTGAATCGATTAATCGTGATTAATCGATTGTTGAAATACTCAACTAATTTAGTGATTGATTAATTAGAGTATATACTAAAAAGAAAGCCATTTGCTGAAAGAGCAACATATTAATATCTGTTATTTAGCCAAAACTGTATAAAATATTTACACATACTACATTTAAGATAAAAACAACTTTGTAAATATGTTTAACCCTCTAGTGTTGCAGTTTTAGCTTCACTCAGTTCAAACTCACTTTTACTGCATTTAGGCAATAAAATGTTTATTTTTATATTTTAAAAAATGTATTTACTTGCATCTATTAACGTACTCCAAATATTGCATAAAATAGGCTTAAGTGATTAAAAGAAAAATCTGTAGCCCATTTTATAAAATCCGATTAATCAATTAATTATCTTAATAATTGATTACTAAAATACGAGTTACATCGCTCAAAAAGGGTGGAATGATGCAAACGACGACGTGAGTTTCTTACTCACGTCCTGGTGATGAGTTCATGAGACAGACAGGCTGGAGCAAACATGGCTCTGCCAATCAGAAACACAGCAGCCTGTTAGAAACCATCTTATTTGTCGAGTTCCTGCCTGTGCGGAGTGTCTGCAGCTCTTACGGCATGTCTCGCAGCGTGCTCCTCAGCTCCTGACCCAGGTTCTGGATGTACCTCCACTGGGCCTCGTGAAGGGGCTGCCCGGTCAGGTGGATGTTGTCGACGGTCAGCTGGGCCTCGTCAAACAGCCACTGGACCACGAACACCGGGCCTGCGCGGTACGGACCGGGGGTCAGACCCCCAGCTCTGTGTTCTACGGAGAAGCTCGGGGTTTGTGCTGTGACTCACTTTTCAACGTCGGGTAGACCTTATATCCAAAGAAGCAGCTCCACTCCTCTCCTACGTGAGCTTGTCTGCAGCTCTCTGGTACCAGTCCACCCCAGTACCTGCAAAGAACACAAACAAAGTTAGCGCCGCTTTGAGGCGTCGCCGTTCCCTCTCTGCTACAACTCCGTCGCTGACCTGACGCCTCTCTTTATGGCCTCAGTGGGGGCGCAGCTGACGGTGTCCAGGCAGTCGGTGGTTTTGTACTGTTTGTTGTCCAGGAACCACCCAGAGTCGACCAGCCCCCTGACCTGCACCCCGCCGTGGCCCGCCGCCTGCAGCTGCTCGGCGACGCCGTCCACGTTCAGCAGGACGCCCGTACCGCCCGCACTGCTGACACCCAGGGAGAGAGCGAGAGCTCAGAGGGAGAAACTGCAGCGAGGAGGAAAAATAACAAACCAGGCCTCTGGTGAACTGACCTGCTGCCTGCCAGGAGCAGAACCTTGGCTTTGTCCAGACCTTTAGTCAGCAGCTCCTTCACCACCTCCTTGATAATCAGAGAGCCCATGAAGGCATAATCACCTGAGAATGTAAGGATGCAACGTGACTATTCATTTACCGACCGTCAGGCACAGGCTGGACTTACTGCAGTACTCTATCTTTCAAGGAATAATGCGGGTTCTCCATGAGTTGAGCTGCAACCTTCAGCTCAGTTTCCTTCTTCCAGGAAATGCTTAACTTGGTGAGACCGAAAAGTTCAGAGGGGTGCTCCAGACTTTTGAGTCAGAAGATTGGCAGCTGTTGACTTGCCAACGGAGGTGTGTGTGTGTACGGACAGTCAACAGGTGATTCAAACTAGTTCACTAAGTCATTGTTCATTTGGAAAATAAGTCTTTGAAAACTCAAAAAACGATGGCATTCATGACTGTGATGAGCTCGTGTGAACTTCTGACCTACACTGGGAATTTAATGCTGATAAAATGCACCTTTGGCATCTTCGGCGTCCTGATTTCTTCACAAAGATTCATCCAGAAAGCTTTGCGTGCCTTTCCTGTAAAAGAGTTTCCTCCCCCTTGTTCTTTTTAATGATTAAATCAAACCCCATTGGATTTGTAGATCCCTTTTAAATCCTCAACTGGGCCCAAGCCTTCCAGTTTGTTTGTAGACGCTTCCTTGATTTTATTCTGGACTTTCTGCTTCGCGTTGAAATCTTATTAAAACGTTAAGACGTGACGCCGGTCTCGCTTCCAACGACTCTGAAACAGATTATCCCTTCGGCTTGTTGTTTATCTGCACCCGTCATCGTCTTGACCCTGAAAACAGTCTGTAAGCTGCTGTAAAATACAAACATCTCCGCTGCACAGCGCGGCTGCGCTTCACAGCAGCCGGCTGCAGGGCTGCATGGCATTAATCAGTGGGTGGTCGGCTTCCTTCTCGAAGACTTGCACAGGAGGGGTGCCCAAAACGTTCAAGCTTCTTTCACCAGATCAGATGATTTTTTTTTTTTGTATCTTATGGCCTAAAAGTCACTCTGGTGCTTTTTTGGCAGCCTTTTAAAGGACTTTCATATCCCCTTTAATGAGAAAATAGCTCCAATCTGGGCAATAAAGGCCAAAATACTGGAGTGTTCATGTTTCCAATTTCCAGAAAGTAACAAGTATCCTTTCCCAGATTTGTGCCTCAGCAGTATCCCGTCTCATAGATCTACAAAACACCCGGCTCTCTGAAACGGATGAAAACAATCAGATCTTTTTTTTTTTTTTTTGTCTTTCTTGTTGTGGCTTCCAAAAAAAAACACACACACACAAATGGGGGCTGCAGGGGAAAGTGCACCTCAGAAAATTGTGATTGATCTAATTTACTGGGTCTTACTGTGCTCGGTCTTTGGCGTGGCTCCACTCCACACGTCGCTGGAGCAGTAAGGAATAAAACTGCAGGAAACGGCAAATAAAACTCTTGTTAGGGCAAAACATCTGGATTTAAAGGTCATCGGTTTGCTGATGCTGACAAACGTTCAGTCATAATGCAGTCTGGCTGTCGTACGCTAAACTGGAGAATGTGCGAATCAGTGCGAGTTTTGTTGTTGAACGTTGGCGTTTGACAAATTGTTAGAAAGTACACTCCGCCCTTTGTCGCTGTTGCTTCTTTATTACAGCCGTGTCCTTTGCTACCTTAACGACCTGCTCTACCAAAGTAAAGGCAACATGATCCACCATGTTGTTTGCCAAAGCTGTGGGGACAAAACATGCGAAAAAAAAATTAAATAAAATAATAATAATAAAAAAACATTTTTTGGACAGTTGCAAATTTGGGTTTTTATTGAGTTCTGATTCCAATTCTGACGACTATTTATTAAGAATTACAACACATAAAAGGTTCATCAAAGATTTTTCTTTTAAACTTGTGCTGCATATTCTTGGACTGAAGAAGCCGTTTTACATCCAGCAGAAGATGAAAGGATTACAAGTTCATTCCCTGGCATGAAAGCATACGACTTTAAGACGGATCTGGATTATGTTAAACTCAAACAAGGTGCATTAAAGTACATGAAGGTGGTTGATGTGAAATGTTTCGTGACTGAAATTGGTTTCGGTAAAAAAAAAAAAAAAAAAAAAGTAAATCTGATATTTCAGTATTGGAGCTGCTGGACGTCTGGTGTTGTCTGGTGTTTTTACATCTTCAGTAAATTTAACTCTTTAGTGATTAAAGTGGAAACGAGTTTTCTCTTCCCATTCAAAAATGGGATGAAGGAGGAAACACAAAGACAAACTCTTACACCATGTTGGCGTTCCACCAGTGAGGGTTTTCCTCAGGATCTGGAGACAGAATTCCTGTTCCTGTGAAGACAGAAAAAGGATGAATGGGAGGATGTCGGTCGGCACGAGTCTGGATAATTTCTCGCGTCTTTGTGGATATAATGAAAATGTTTTGATTGAGGCACGTAAGCCGAAAGCTTTTCCCCGCTTTGGCCATTGAACACATGCAGGCGTTTAAGATTTCCACAGAATCCCTGGTGGGAATTAAGTAGGAATTCAGCAAGAGTTTCCCTTTTAGGGATCAACTCAAACGCAAAGAGGAAACGCAAACACTTCCACGATGAATCCTGGCCACTCAGGAGGCATTTTTTTTCCCTCTGGTGACGGGAAAAGCTGTGTGAGTGTGTGAAGCACAACGCGCGGGGTCACGCACGGGGTCACGCACCGATGCGGCGACGGACTCGTACCTCTTCTGCTCTGTGGCCACTTGGTGGAGCTCATCAGATTCCTCATGGTCTCATATCTGCTGCTGCAGGTCTGTTTGTTGAAGCAGTACCACCCACCTGCACACACGCACACACACACACACACACACACACACACACACACGCAACCTGAGCTCATCAACAGGCTTCGCAGACCGACGTCAGGCTGACTTTCATCCTGCGGCTCATCCTCCTCACCTTCCAGGAAGAGAAGCCACCTCCTGCTGCCTTTGGACTCCTTGATGTAGAACCTGAACAGGAACGTCAGATCAGGCAGGAAAATGATTGTGCACAAATATGCAACCACCTGATCCACAACAGGTTCTCTTCACTTACTCTCCTGCACAGTGCACTGAGGCAGTGTGTGTGTGTGTGACCGTGCGCCCCGCGAGGACACATGGACACTGGAGCCGTCCAACGACCTCAGTGTTAACAGTGTCTTTTTTGCTTTTAAACAATAACAGCAGCATTTGAGAAACATTTCTGTGAACTCTGGAGCCAAGGTTGTATCGTCATCACCACAACATGTACTGTATTTAAGAGACCACAAATCACTGAAAACAAAAATGATCCACAAACGTGAGGACATTTTTGTACCATTTTTTTTTTTACAGTACGGAATACATTTAGTCACATATTTATGGGTTATAATTACTAGCAAACCGAAATATACTTTTGGAGGGATTGTTGTGACACGTCAATGCACAATGCTGTGTATTTGGGAAATGATTCACAAATAGATAACACTGTAAATGTTTGGTGTGTGATTGTTTTCAGCCTCCTACATTCTGATCCCCCTACATAAAATCCAGAGGCCTTTAGAAGTCACCTAATGTTTGGTGTGTGTCTGATTTAACCTAGAAAAAATAAGTTACATTGTGTTGGTCCTTCAACACAATGTGTGTGTGGGGGTGTGTGTGTGTGTGTGTGTGTGTGTGTGTGTGTGTGTGTGTGTGTGTGTGTGTGTGTGTGTGTGTGTGTGTGTGTGTGTGTGTGTCTGTTCTTCTACTTAAATCTAGCCTTGGGTTGGTTGTGGTCCGGGTGAATGGGAAGAATTTAAAACTTGGTCAGATGGGGGATAAAGGTCTCTGGTCTCTGCTCTGCGCGCGCGTTCTCTCTGCTCTGTTCCTTTGATCCAATTTGGTCACATCCGGAGCGACAGGGGGAACGAGGGGCCATCCGGGTTGAGCCCAACCGCGCAGGCCGGGCGCTCTGCTCTTAAAACATAAGCTCCAGCAGCGCACTCACCCCGACGACGAACCGTCGTTGCAGGTCACCGTCGAATTACTCAAGAGGTGCAACTTCATGTCTTGATCCAGCTTTTGCGCGGAGCAGGGGTACAGCGACTGCGCCAGGTTCTTGACCTGCACCATAAAGTTGTCCATGTTGCTCTCCACGGCTGTGAAGTCTAGAGGGAAGCTCTCCGGTCCTTCCACCCGCTGCTGCTCCGGACTCTGCGGCTGCGGCGGCTGCTGCTGGACCCGCCGGGTCTGAGCGCGGCCGCCGCGCACTCGCCGCGCCTCCAGCGGAGCGCTCATGTGGATGAAGAGCAGCAGCAGGCAGGAGCGCACCGCTGACAGTCCGGCCGAGCTGCGGAACCCACCGCGGCTCCTCATGTTCTCGCTGTTACTGGGGCGTGTGTGTCGGCCGGGTCCGAATCAAACACGGCATTCTACACGGAGAGAGGCGAAGGCCCGTTAAAGCGCGCGGGGGCCTCCCGGAGACGGCCGCTCACTCGCGGGTGGACTGAGTGAGCGCAGACTGTGGATCTCCATCGTTCCTTTCAGAGAACAGGCGCCCGCTTTTCAAATTTTACGCACAGGAACCAGTTCGGGTCACCGGATCAATCCATCCCCGCAGGGAAACCTTTAAAAGTCTGTCAACGGCGCGTCGTCACCTCCCTCCGGATCCAAGTCCTCCTGACCTCCAGATGAAGTTGGGTATTTATCAGAGGTCCTTCCCTCCCACGCGCCCCTCCCTCTCTCGCCGTCTCTCTCCCGCGGGCCAATCGGTCTCTGCTGCGGTCGGCTGAAGCTCCTCGCCGGGCGTCGGTCCCCTCACCCCGAGCGGCTCGCTCGCCGCGGCACGCCCCACGCGCTGGGTTCGAGTCTCGCCCTCCGTCCCTTTGATGGTGTGTCGTCACACGCTCACGCGGCACTTTGAAGTGCTGATTGAATCCGGTGTGTGTGTGAGAGAGAGAGACAGAGAGACAGAGAGAGAGACAGAGAGACAGAGAGAGAGACAGAGAGACAGAGAGAGAGGAGGGTGCGCACGTATTTTTAGCCGAAAACCGGAAGCCTCGCTTTTCACGTTGTTTATTGTGGGGAACGACCTCCAGCTGCTGAGGTGAAGAGGTCACCGGACGCGTTGAGGTCATGCCAGCGGGGTGGCGCGTGAGACACGCAGATCTCTCCTCAGTCATTCATTCCTGCGTGACTGTCTGGTCGCATAAACTAAAAATAAAATGTTTTGGTTCTTTTCTGGAAAGGTGAGGAAAGGTCAATCTCGATGCCAAAAAACTGCGGCAAAAAAACAAACAAACAAAAAAACATTCTGTATGTCAAGATGTAATAGATCTCAAACTGTTCCTCGTATCTTTGATCAGGACAAGTATTTATTTTGATCTGGAGATGAAGAAATGAAGGTCAGGAAAGTCTCCATTACTGCCTCTTAAGTGAACCTTTAATTTGAAGCCTTGTCATCTATAAAGTTTGCCAGTCTTGACTTGTTGCCATTATTTTTCTTTCGCTGTTTATCCTTTGCCACCGATAAATATGTGAAGTGCATGAGTTCAGTCTGTCAGGGCCAACGAAGCAGTACAAAATCAAGCACCAAAAATACAGCTATTAAATTATGAACGTCTCTGTTTTGTAGGTTTTTTTTTTACTATTAAAATTTAATGTATTTTATGATTGCAACTCTTTAAATGTTACTTTTATTCTTTGAAAAATTATTTAAAACAAACCAAAAAGCATTTTTTGTTTTTGTTGTTGTTGTTTTTTGTTTTTTTGGAAAGGGTTTGGTTTTGGTTAATGGGGAAGCTTTTTTTTGTTTGTTTGTTTTTAAATTCCAGCATGAAGAGATTTGTCCTGGTTCACTTATTTATTTATGGCCTTGAAACATCAAATTTGCTGCTAATCTCTTAGCTGTTAAAGAATCTAATGACCGCCAAATCTGGGACGCCTTTGGACAGCTGCAGTTTTGGAAAAGCCGCTTCTAACGCAACATTGAGGGGAAAATATCATGGAACCTCTGGAGACTATTGGGCAAAGAATGATTCTTCATAAAATGACAAACAATCCTGATGAGACTCTTGCAACAATTTTTCTCAGAGGCTTTTTCAGAAATGCTGTGGCACAGACTGCTGCTGGAAATCCATGTAAAGTTCATTTCACTCTGTGATTAATGAGGCATGTTTGAATTAGAATTTAAATGAAATCTGCCCAGTACATCTCAGCCACTAACGGGAGCAATAATGACGTAGTTGAGATTTACTCTAAAAGAGTACAAGACTGAGACCAGGTACAAGACCAGGTCACTGAGATCTGCTATTCCAGGATTTGAAAAGGAAAAGAACAGTGAAAATCCTGAACTGCTCACACAATTAAAAAGGTGCTTATGAGAACAAAGGTGACATCATGTGTTTTTAACACCCAGACCCAAATCACAACACGCTCTCCATCCAGTGAATTTTAATGCTTCTGTCCCGCCGTGTGAGGAAGGAAGCAAGTAGTTGGTTGTTTACTCAGATGGTGACAGTTTTCTACCAGAGGTCTCTTTCTCTTTCTTCTTCTTTCTCGCTGGCTTTGTGCCTGAATATAGACTGAGTTGTCAGTCAGTCAGTCAGTCAGTCAGTCAGTCAGTCAGTCAGTCAGTCAGTCAGTCCGTCCTTGGGCCTTCACACCTCTCCATCTGGCTCCGCCACATGTCCCATTGTCTTTTCGCTCCGACTCTGGCTTTGATCCGGTTTGATCCTCGCTGACAAAAAATAGCCTCGATTCTCTGGTATCGGCCCAGGTCATCTGTCAGACGTCTCCCAGTGCTTACATGAAGTCATCTGAGAAACACATTGGCTGTGTTGTGGTCGGGCCTCTGACAGGACCAATCTTCTTCTCCTCGAAAGGCTGCTGCAAATAAATTCAAATCTCTTTTTTTATATTCCTTTTAAATGTGCTAAAATAAGAAAAAGAGCTTTACGCTGTCAAAGACCTAATGCCTTGCCGATGGATGGGTTTGGGATTTATTAAAACAGTGTGTCACACTTCAGCACCCTGTCATCAGTGGCACGGCTGGAACTGGTGTTGGCATTTTTAAGTGTATTTTGACATTATAAATCTACAAGAGAAAGGTTGCAGCTTGCAAAAATAAATTAAACAAACATTTGTCAAATACCCGTTTGTCTTGATGTCAATGCGAACTATGCTAGACATTAATACAGAAGGTCTCATTTGGTTTAGGGGGTGTTGGCAAATTTCATTGTTTCTTATAAATATGTTTTGCTAAACAACTTTAATGTAGTAAAGAACTGGGTGTCTTTCAAAAGCATATGTCCTTCTAGAGCCCGTTCACAGTTTTTCGCTCCAAAACCCCAAATGTTAATGTACTTTATTGGATTCTTATGTGATCGGGCAACGCAAGTAGAGAAGTGAAAAGGAAATCAAGATACTTACAAATAAAGTGTGGTGTTCCTTCGTATTCAGCTCTTGTGAGGTAACGCATGCAAATTGTATGCAGAGATTGGTATAGTCAGAACTTTATTTCTGAATTATGCCACAGCTCAGCTCCTTTCTGTTAAAGGTGACATTTAAGGGAAATGTGTTGCCTTGGATTTTATTCACCGCTTTCTGAGTAAAGGGTGCTAAATTCAAATGCACGTAAAAATGTTCAGGCTTTTGTAAAACAAAATCGAAAACAATGTGTTCTTTTCCCACCACTTTCTTGCCTTGCTATCACCTAAAAATTCACAAACGAATTGAAGTTTGAGGACGCAATGCAACAAAATGTGAAAGGATACAGATATGTGTACTTTGGCGAGTATCTTGCAGTCCTCCATTACCGCCTGGCTTCTTCAAATTAGTATAAGCAATGTCAATTTCTGCTATTTTCCACAACAATAAAACTGTCGAAGCATTTTATTCTGTCTATGTTCCTAAAGGGCTGTTGTGCTGCCAAATTAACGATTTGCAGTATTTCAACATATGTCAGTTTATTTATTTGCCTTCAGAATAAACTGTGAGCAAGTCCTGTCATAAATCACTCAGGCTAATGTTTTTCCAAATTCATTTTCTCTAACAAAAGCTAAACAAAAAAGAGGTAGAAGAAGAAAAAATGCTATGAATACAGTGTTTGCTGTGAAGCAAGTTTTTCTCAGCTTTAAATGTAATTTGGTCCTTCAATTTTCTTTTTTTTTTTTTTTTTTTGCGCTGTCTGTAACGAGGACAATAAAGTTGATTCAAACAAACACCGTGACGTCACTGCAAACAATGGCAGCCAGCGGTTCAGCTGTAACGGTTCTGACTCCGAACGGGAGAAGACAGACAGTCAAAGTGGCTCCAAACACACCTTTGTTGCAGGTAGACCCGTGTATAAGAAGCGCTCGGTGCTCTCGGGCACGTGAAGCTTTTTTAAATCTCTGTTTCGTGCCTGGAAACAGGAGAGCGAACTGTTCTCCAGCTAGCATGCTAGGCTAACACTTGTTAGCCGGTGACAGATCAGTTTTCAGCCTTCGGGCGAGTTAAGTCAGCATAACTCTGTTCATATCCGACTTACTTTGATTTGTTACAGTCCTGCTATGTTTGCCTTTCGCAGGTATTGGAAGATGTTTGCAAAAAACATGGATTCGACCCCAATGACCACGGTTTAAAGTGAGTGCGACAATACATGGCTTTTAATCTCATTGTCTATCTGAATTCAAAGCTATGAAGGTAGGAGCAGTGTGAAAATCTGACGAGATAAAGCAATTTCTTAAACAAAAAGCCCGATTTTCTTCGTCTAAAACAAGTCATGATACATCATTTATAATCTACAAATTTTGCCAAGTCAAAATTCACAACTTGACTTGTCAATATCTGTTCATTTTCCTTGCAAAATGAATTGCTTTTAGAGTAAGAATTTTCCAGTTTAAAGCAGGGTTCCTTATTTACACTCAAGTGTTGAACCTGTTACCATCTAAACTCTTGTCACATTCTCAAAAAAAACAACATCTGACTTGCTCACAAATATTCACTCCATTTATTAGTTATTTGCTCCAAATAAGGCAGTGATGTCACAGTCGCACCATGTTGTCTTAAAGTTTGGACTTGCTATGAAGCAATTGCAACTTTGATTTGAGAAATCGCAAAGCAGAAAAGGACAGACCTGAGAGAGTAGGCTTAATCTGCACAGAGTAGAAGATAGAGAGTGAGAAAAAGGATGCAAACAGGTGGAGAAAAGGTTTGTGGGAGAGCCATCCAGGACAGAAACAGTTGTTAGAAAAAGCAAAGCATATTGGTTAGTAAGCAGGAGATATTTGAATGCGATAGCAGAGTTTTGAGGGAAACTGAAAATAAGCAAGATTGTCTATCTATAAAATGCTGAAAATAAGCAATCGTGTACTCTGTAAAGGCTCTAAAATTTTGAATAACTATTCCCAATATACACATGCTTAGTGGAACTGTATCCAAAAAATTAACTTTGGTATATTGAGATCGTAACAATTTTCCAACACATGCGAATCTAGACTAAAAACCCAGCTGTTCAGAGTTGCTTTTGAAACATAATCCTGGAACATTAATCAATAATCTGACAGCAAAGACAACAACATGTGATGTTGTTGACTGTTCTCTGTGTTCTGTGACTTTATATTTTTCTGTTTTTATGATGTAAGAAACTTTGAAATGCCTCGTTGCTAAAAGGATGCAGTACAAATAAAATTTGATTTCATTTGATGCTTGTAGGAGACTTTTGATGTCTTTTTTTGCTAAATGTTGCCAGGCGTGGATGCTTTTTTTGTGCATAAAAGTAGGTCTTGTGATCCACTGAACCTTTTTATAATTGTTATATTGCAAGTAATTTTTACAGGTGCTAGCGGTCTTATTTCTGTTGTGAACTTGCTGACAGGTTTCAGAGGACCGTTCTTGACCTGACGCTGCCGTGGAGGTTTGCCAACCTTCCCAACAATGCCAAACTGGAAATGGTGACAAGTACAAGGAAACAAAGTGGAGCTGACAGCCAGGTTAGTTAACTTAACTTTAAAAAAATGTGTGTGAAAGAATAGGAAGATGGTGTTAAAACCTGGTCAAAACCAGAACCATTAATTAAGACATCGCCAGTGGCAACATTGGAGATGTAATTTATCGGGAAGTTTTCATGTCTGCATTTACCTGTGAGATTTTAGCTCACGTACGTTTCTCTTTTTTTAGACAACTTTTTGCACTCTAAAACAATTCAATACAAATTCAAAAATACTCTGTAATCCCAAAGGTATGCTAGATATTATAAGGTATTATAATATCCCTTTGGGAATATTGTAACTTATTAATTTAGATTCTTTCAAGAGTTATTGAAGATGGCTGTTGGGAGGAAAGATTTCCTGCAGTGGTCTGTACCACATTGAGTCTGAAGAAGCCTCAGAAATTCAGAAATTAATTAAAAAATTCACTGAAAGAAATATGACATAGGTATTTTTAAATTACTGATCTGTGAATTTTTTTTTACATTGTTCTAAATCCATGTGTGTGAATGCTCATTTATTGGGTATGTCTAGATCATTTCTTTTGAATAAATCATCACGATTACAATGTTGTCAAAGTTGGTTCAAAAACAATTTTATCGTCCAGAAAGAATTGCATCAAGGCAAACCGGCAGAAAGGTTTTTAAGCGCAATTAGATTCTTTAATAAATGTGAACTATTACAACAGTAACAGTGGCTTCCTTGTATTCAGAGTTGTTAACAGATTATGTTTCTAAACATAAAATACTAATCATATAGCTGACATTTTTATCAATGCTCTTCTACATGTTTCAAAATCTGTGGCTGTAAAAAGTCTATTGGATGAAAAGATTTTAGTTTTAGTGATGCTAGTGTTTATGTTCTATTGTGTACGCAATGAAAGAGTTTTGCATGCAGCCGGTTGTAAGCTTCCTGATGAAGTACGGGTACACCTGGGTTTAACTAAGCAGACGGCCTGAACTGGAAATGATGCTGCGTTTAAACATGTTGCAGCTGTTAACCAGTTAATTAACTGATGCAGCCAGTGGCTTCCTGTTGTTTAATGAACCATTGCTTGGATTTGAAAGAGTGAGAGAATCGATCCATCCCGTCCCGCCCCAACGTTCGTCCAACTGAAGAAGTCCAGTTTACTTGTATGGAACATTTCAGCAACAAACTTGGTCAAAGTGCTTTTACATAATAAAAATATAATAAAAAACCAACTATGAAACAAGCAACAAACATTACATTTTGTCAAATGGCATCATCATTGTCCATCATGTGTTTTATAAATGAGTGGACATTTATAAAATATTAGTGAAATTCTGTGTTTATACTTCCAAAAAATACAGAAAACCCTAGAAATCTGAGTCTGTTATGTTAAAAGTTTGCTTCTGAGCATGTAGCTAGCAGCCATGTATGACTTGCTGATAAAAACATTTGTATTTTATCTCTTACATTAGTAGCTCATCTTGATGTGTGGGTTTCATCATCAGTCTTAGGTTTTGGTAAATTCATATTCTCTGTTCGCTCTCACTTGTCTCCAAACAACAACAACAACAAAACAACACACCCTTGTTGCAGCTGAGCTTTACTTTCCTCTGACATCATAGCTTGATGATCTGATCGGTAAACTCATTGCGGTGTTTGATCTGCCTCTCTGTTCATCTGATGGATGGTTGATTTGTTGATCCCTCACAGATTTTTATATACGTTCACATGACCACTCACCTCAGGCAGGCTGGCGTGTGTGTGAGTGTTTGGTGTTGACAGCCAACTCTCTCTTTTCATCTCTCCTGGTGAGCCGCCGCTTAGCGCTCTCCCTGTTCTGGACAACGGCACTGTTGAGTAAACATAAACAACCCATAGTATGACTCAGAAACGGAGAACATTAGCCTCCCACTGTTGCCGGGTGTGTTGCTCATTTTCACGCTGATGTAGGCCCACATGTGCGACCAAAACAAGTTGGATTATCAAAGAGTTTATTCCTCTGAAAAAAATGGCTCCAGATCAAAGAGTCAATAACTTTTTCTTAGATTTCATCAATGTGAGATTCTTGAGGTCTGGGAATGTCGAACATTGTATTTAGCTTCTTTAATGCGAAGACAGACAAAGGAACAAACTTCAAAGTGTTTTATATTGCCCGTTTCACCCTGAAATTAGTGTTCTGGCATTTTATTTGTTTTGGGGTTTTTTTATTTTGAAGTTTATTGTGGATGAACTGATGCTGAACATTTATGGGCACTAGTTACTGCTGCATTATGTTTGTTTTAGTTGGAACGCGTATGCTCTCTGACGCAGCTCGTGTGTTCTTGTGGCGCATCAGGTGCGGATCGCGCTCCAGATGGAGGACGGCTCTCGGCTCCAGGGTTCCTTCTCCTCCGGACAGAGCCTGTGGGAAGTGATCGCACATTTTCCTCAGATCAGGTGCGTGTTGAACATTCGCACTGATGCAAGGAGATCGGGACGGGACCGAAAAGATTCCCTCCTTCAGTAGCAATTGGTTGTCAGATTTAGGATTATAAATGTGGATGATGATGAACTTTTAAAATTACAGCAGTTATGCACGAATCAAAGAGAGCTTATTTAAAATTTGAACATATTTTGGTTATTAGATCAGAAATAACTATTTGAAAGGAATATTAAATGTTAAATTGTAAAGGTTGATGAGCTAAAATTAATAAAATGTATTTATTATTGGTTTTTTTACATGTCCTAAATTATTGTGTCAGTGCCTAGGAGAAGCCCAATAGATTTACTTTCACTGGTGGAGCATTACAGCTTAAAATGAATTCCTTACTCAAAACATATGTCGGGGCTGAAACCATTAATTTAATTAATCTTTAATTGGAGTATGCAATATACTCCAATTGCTACATACCTTGAGGTTTTACTGGTGCACCCGTCTTAAAAAGGGGTAAAACAATTACTCAGAGCAGTAAAACTATACAAAGAATATATGTAAGATTAAAAAAACATTGTCTGTAAATATGCTCTACCCAGAACTCCTCTAGTGGCAAATTTTTTTTCTTGACGTGGTTCAAAATCTGTAAAAATCTCACATCAAGCACATTTTGCTATTCGATTAATTAAAAATTTAGTCATCAGATCAGTCTTACAATGTATTGATGCTGGGTCAAACAGAAAGGGCTGAGCTTTCACATGTTGTTGATAGAAATGTATTTATTTATTTTTTTGCTACCACTGATCAAGCATATGCTGAAGGAATGCTGTTAGGACATTTAAGGCAACGAAGTGCTTGTCTTCTTTTTTTAAAAATGAAGTGAGTTGTTTGTTCATTTCCATTTTCTCATAGATTTCTAATATTATATAAAATAACCTTACAATGAGGTTTTATTGTGAATAAAAAAATTAACAGAATGTACCAATTTTTTTACCTGGTTTCTCAATTAATAGTCAAAATAATTGATTAATGAAGTAATTGTTAGCTGCAGCACTAATGCGTATCAATCTCATCATGAAGCTGCCGGAGAACTGATGCAACAAATGTAGCATTTAGTTCGGCGATGAGTGTCGTCTTTTTTCTGATTGTAGGATGTAGACAGTTTGTCCCAAATGTGCAAAAACATCATTCACTGACATTACCATGAACACAAACAACTAAAACACAGTGTTTCAAAGGTACCATGATAGAAAAACATGAGAGAAACAGATGAAATTACAGGAACATGTAATCTATAACATAAAATATAGATGCTAAGATAAAAAATGCAAACTTTTTTTGAATAAATAAATGACAAAGAAGAGGTTAAAGGTGAAGTTGTTGGACAAAATGAATATACTCCTCATGGGTTCTGCAGATTTTGGCGTGCCGTTTTATAAGAGATGAACACGGGCCAAACCAACATCCTCTGTCGAAGCCTTTTTCCCACACATCATCACTCACCTTTCACACACTCATGCAGCTGTTACCCAGTAGTTCCAACTGTGCGGTGCCAGGTGCTCCTGCAGTCCACTGGCCTTCATCTCAGCTCTATTAAATTACATCACTGCATATCCCGATTCTCTGCCAGCGGAGTTATGCTTCTAAGAAATGTGTATTAGTTCCACATCGACGAGGGAAAACAAAAATGTGGGGAATGACGAGAGACGGAAGGGTCGGCTTTGATTTTCAGGAATTTAGGGGAACAATAGTAAAATGTTTAGTTGGTTTCTGCACGACATTGTAAGCACATGGTTTACACATGCAGCGTGCCACTACATACCTTGAGGTTGTACTGGTGCACCTCTCTTAAAAAGGGGTAAAACAATAAAAAGAAATGCGTCTTTTTTTGTTTTGTTGTCACAGTTAATATAAGCTATTACTATTTACCTTTGGTTTTAATCCCAGTTTTACTTTTACTTCCCTGGATCCTGACAGTGTGTCGGAGCTGACCGAGTCTGGAGCCACTCCTGCATGTGTTTACATGAGGGACGAGGTATGAAGCCTTCCTTTAACTCTCCCTTTCTCAAGAGATGAAAGTGAGCTTTATGGAAACACATCTGCTTGTCCATGTGTGTGCAGGTGAGTGGGGAGGAAGCGTTAAAGAAAACCACTCTAAAGTCTCTGGGTCTTACAGGTGGAAGCGCCATCGTCAGGTAGGCTGA
Organism: Poeciliopsis prolifica; assembly: GCF_027474105.1. Taxonomy (NCBI): domain Eukaryota; kingdom Metazoa; phylum Chordata; class Actinopteri; order Cyprinodontiformes; family Poeciliidae; genus Poeciliopsis; species Poeciliopsis prolifica. The sequence goes on along the minus strand of NW_026562391.1, from coordinate 5,028,842 downwards.
ACATATCAACCCTCATTACGCCGGTAACATATTTTTTTTTTGTTCATTGTTTTGACTTTAATTTATTTCCACTCTTTGTCAGAGCAAAAAACAACTAGCTGATCTCTAGCCTGAATCTGAACTAAGGTCCAAATTTCTCTTAAGTTTAAAAAACAAACCACAGATTGGGATTGGTGTCTTTGATAAACACTTTGACCTTAAGTTTTACAATCCAAGTAGATGAGCACTGGATATATATTTTCTAGCCTTTCTGGTGTGTGATCAGTTATTTTTATTAGAAGAAGAGCCATTATTGTTGCACTTTAAAACAAAGTTTTACTATTTTGAAATAAAAACAAAATCATTAATGGAGCTCCATTTTTAGTGATTAGGGCATTTAGCATGACAACAACAGCAGTTTCCTAATGTACATATCCTACAGAATCTAGAACTTGCAATAAACTTTACCAGAAGCTTTTTAAAATTAAACATTTAGCATAACAGAAAGGTAAAAACTACTAAAATATGGTAAGCACAGCATTGTTGCTTTATAGCTTACCTTCCTATTATCTCCCAAAGTCTTGTTCTCTCTCATTTTTATGCAACATGAATAAATCACCAGGTAGTCTCAACATAGTGTCAAAAATAAGTGGCCAAATGGAGCTGAAATAACGTCTCCAAGCAAACAATTGGAGACGTTGCACTGCTTCCTCAAATTATGGTCTATAAACAAAAGCTGTAAAATCTTAAATAAAACATTTGGGCTTGGCCTATAAGTGAGGTTCATTAGTCGGATCGGATCAGGCTCAGTCACAGTGTCTGGGATTTTTTAGGCTCTATCTAAACTATTACTGATACCGAACACATGACAGCATCCAAACCGGCATCATCTGGTATTACTCAGTACGTACAACAACAACAAAAAAAAACTGGCATCATTGAGTTTCTGACTGGCCAATCAAGGTGGAAAGTGCCTGGATTTGGTCACTGGTGAATTTTTCTGGTGCCTCTCTAGTGATCGCTAGTAGATTGTGGTTTGTTTACATTTGATGTTATTTTCTCTTTCACTTTAATTAGCAAGAGTACACAAATTCAGAAATGTGATTTTAGCACTTTCTGGTTTAGGTTTCTGCACAAAAAGACCCAAGCAGCAGGAGAGGAAGACGAACCTTTTGCAAAGCCAAGCACACCTGTTGCAATGGAAGCCTCTCCCAGCGAGTCGCCTCAGCCCGAACCTGCGCCGTCGATTCCAGAGGCGTCAGCTGAAGTTGTGCCAACCAGTAAATCAAATCCGCACGAGCCGCTGGAAACCCCAGCCGTGCCAGCTCCAAGCTCCATTACTGAAGACGTTCCTAAACCTCAGGATGTGGTTCGGCCCAAAGTCCTGAGAGCAGTCGAGGATGGAGAGGAAGCCGGACCGTCAGGGTTGAACTCTCACCCGACCTCCTCCGCTCCAGCAGCTCCTTTCACTCCTTTCTCTGGCGGCGGTCAGCGCCTCGGGGGTCTGGCCGGTGAGATCGGACACTCGCTGTCTTCATCATCATCCTCGTCTCTGTCGGTTCTGACAACGTCCGTGCAATCGCCCAAAGCCAAGAAGGCCAAATCAAACCACAGCACTAAAGTGAGCCCCAGCAAAACGTCACATGTATTTCTTATTTAATTAATAATACACATTGGAATAAAGGGGAACATCTTTAAAAGCTGGCTGTCCTGGAGCATCAGAAGATGTTGAAAATCTCTTTTGCACAAATGCTTGAGAGCGAGTTTCTCCTCTGCGCTGATCGACGTTTTGTTTCTGAGGTAGAACGAGGAAACGCCACTGACAAGCCAGAAACAGAATCAGATTTTAAAAAATTAAAAATACCACATCTTTGTCGCATTCAGGTGTGACATACAATAAAGGGTTCGTAGCAATAACGACATTGATGCTCTGGTTTTGTTGCTTTTAATAAGTACAAGAAGTTGTTGAAATGTGCCATTAAATAAATCTGTAACGTCGATTTAATTTATGATTGAATTATATGAAAGAATGGAAGCAGATTTTCACAGAACTATGCAAGTTTTCAGTAAAAGCGAAATAATTTATTTCTGCCAAACTGGAAACAGAGTTAATTATAGATCTCCGAGTGCTCTGTTTGTGATATTTTTGAGGTGCCAGAATAATGCAAAATTAACAAACTGTATGTGGATCCTTGTATTTGATGTCAAGATGGTTAAAGTAATCTTAAAATAATTTTCACTTCTTGGCTTCACTGACGAGTTTAACTTTTGTCTTCTCAGTGCAAAGCAACTGTCAAATCTTCAGACCGGGATCTCTATAACACCGAGGAGTTTCTAGAGGTAAACATTTAATTTCTCTTTTTGAGTTATATTCTGCTTATTTACATATAGAGTCTTCTCCTACGTCTTTTGATTCATTACAGATTGAACGGATAACATCTGTGAATTTTATTTCTTGTGACAAATTCCCTAATTCATTCAGCGTCTGAATTTTGAGTGAAATAGAAGTTAGAGTCAAAGTACTGCAGCTCCTCCAGAGTGACCATGGGTCTCCTGGCAGTTTCTCTGAACGTTCCTCTCTTCTCCCAACTGTGTCAGTTTCGGTGTCTCAAGATGTTTGCCGATGCTGTTTGTTCATTAATTTCCTCTCGCGAACCTCTAAAGTCTTCGCAAAACAGCTGGATTTTTTACTCAAACAGCAGGGAAATGAGACCCAAATCTGCTTCTTTTTTTCAACTTAAATGCATCTTAAATCCGTCTCTTTTACGGCAATCTGAACAGCCCAAAGAAATCTGTCACTTCCGTATGTGGGACAAACCGGGACGTGCATCTGATTGCTTTCAAACCGTCTGCAGCTCGAATGAACACGTCAAATCAGAGTAAAGTGGGATCAACTCAAACGCCTGCCATATTTCTCAAATTTTTACTTGCTAAAGAAATTCTGAAAACAAAATCTACTTGTCTTCTCCACTGTGCAGTTATGCCTCTTTGTGTTGGCTGAAGTTTCTGGCTGTTTGTCGCAAAATGTGGGAAAGTTCAGCGGGTGTGAATACTCCTTCAGGGTCGCTGGTGTTGCCGCGTCGTCACACATTGTCGCTTCTCTCTTTTGGCCAGCCAGTGGACAGGGAGCCTCTCATCTACCACATGGACTCTTCGTCCCGTCGGACCGAGGACCACGCCGATCTGCCCGACGAGTTCTTCGAGGTGACCGTGGACGACGTGCGCAAGCGCTTCGCCCAGCTGAAGAGCGAGAGGTGAGTGGAGGACGACAACAAAACCAGCCGATTGTTTCTTTGCCAGTTTAAAACAAAAAAAAAAAAAACTGCATTGCCGCAGAAACCCATCTGAATCCGACTTCTGGTCCTGCACTCTTTGAAGCAGATAATTAAGTCGGTTTTGCATGTGGTCCTGTGGTGTTTTCTCAATATGTAACTATTAATTGTTGAATACCACAGCAGTGATGCGAGGCCACAGGCAGGAAGAATGCTGGGCATCTCTGCGTGTGTTCAGAAGGTTTTTATTTTTTTTCCCATCCTGCCTAATATAAGTTTGAAGTTTTTATTTATTTATGAGCACTTCCACAAAACAGATGGGACTGAGTTTACTCTGCCGTCTCTGGATGCGGCTGCAGCTGCGGAGACGTTGTGTGTGTTTGCAAACATGGTTCCTTTTATAACACGCCCCACACACACTACAAAGGCCCCATGAACGCAGTGTACTGGCAGCAATTAGCAGTTCTGTTCTGTGTAGCCCGGCCAGTCAACGGACCAAACACGATCAAGTCGAGACCTCGCCAAGCGCGACCTTAAATCTGCGCCAACATGCTGCCTCGCTGCGACGCTGCTACCATGTCGATGACTGCAATTACCGGAGCTGGAGTTAAACCGACCACAGCAATTTGTCTCTGCCTCTGACATGCACAACACGCACACACGGCCACACACGCTCGTCTGTTTCTCCGCAGTTTGCTTCGTCTCTGAACTCGTGTGTTTGTCTCTGTTCCCTGTTTCTCTAGGAAGCTATTAGAGGAGGCTCCGCTCCTCACTAAGGCTTTGAGGGAAGCTCAGATGAAGGAAAAGATGGAACGGTATCCCAAAGTGAGCAACGTCCAAACATTCGTCCGATCTGCATGGCTTCGCAAAAGTATTCATACCCTTGAACTGTGTCTCCTTGCAACAACAAACTGACATCGATTTTATTTGGATGTGTTTGTGACATGGAGTAGTACGTAAGTGTGAAGTGAAAGGAAAATGAGACAAGGTTTCACTACATTTCGGATTCTGAATACCGACGTAAAAGTGTAAGAGTAAAAGTAAAAGTTGCATACTTTCCAGTGTTGGTCAAACGCATTAAATCTCCTCAAAATGCACAAAATTTTGATTGTAACCTGGCAAAATATCAAAGTTTCGAGTGGCATAAACACTCCTACAATGTAAATCATGAGTTTTTAAAATTCAGAGTGTGTATATCCCGTGCATCTCTAGGTGGTCCTGAGGATCCAGTTTCCAGACAGACATGTTCTGCAGGGCTTCTTCAGGCCCCTTGAGACAGGTGTGTGTGTTTGTTCACATTGCTGGAGCGTGCTCATTTCACCTGACTAGCCACAGGTATGGCTGCAATGTGAAGTTTACTCGTGGCTCTGTAAACACATTCACGACTGCAGCCGCAGCAGAGTGATATAGACGGAAAGAATGAGACAAGTCTGTAATTCCAGGGATTATGAGCAACAACCATCTGACAGCCAGCATAGGAAAAAAACAAGTTGAAGGAAAATTCCTTCTGAAACATCAATTACTGTCCACAAACTAAATGATGGAAGTACAGCTTGTTTTGTTTTGTCTTTTTCACGTTACTTTTTGTCCAGTTGGTGCAGTCAGACACTTCTTGAGAAGTCACTTGGAGGATCCTCAGATCAGTTTCTACTTATGTAAGTGGCATTTTGTCTCCTTTTAGTTGTTCCCTCTACTTCTATGTATCCAGACTCACCCTTTAAGACATTAATCCACCTTTCTGCTGTTGTGTAAACCTTTAAAATCACCTTTGAGTTCTAATACATGACACCCTATTTCTTTTCAGTCAGTCAGTTTATTTATGTAAAAATGAACAACAAATATCATCGGCCAAAATGTGTTGCTTGATGGTTGGGTTGGGCCAATATAAAGTTTTCTTAATCTACTAATGGCAGTCTACATAGGGGAGTTGGTGTAGCTCTGCTGTCCTCTACTTCTATCATCCCCAAATATTTGCACCTGACTCACCCTGCGGTTACAGTAAATAACAAAATTGAGCTTGAAGATGTTAAATAAAAGCTAAAAACAGGAGAAGTTACACTGCTTACTCAAATTCCTGTTAAAAAAATAAAAGCAGTAAAATCTTAATTAAAACAATATGTTCCGGATTTTATTTAGCTTTACTGCAATTACATCGTCTTCACAAGTTGTGACAGTCCAAAAGGTCAATGGGAGCATTAATGGATCATTTGTTTTTGTATGTAGGCCTCAGAAGTTACCTGAATTTCTGTGAGTTACTAACAGTCTAACAAACTATTACCTGGTTTAACAGTCAGTTTGTTTCTAGGTTAGCTAACCTGCAGTTGGTTGCTTAACGTGACGTGTTGCTGTGGATTCGTGAACCGCCATATTTTCTGTACGACTGGAGGAAACTTGGCCGCTCCGGCAGGGTGGTAGAGAAAGTAGCATCGTGAGGAAAAGTGGTCCGGAAGCCCTTAGCATAACTACATGTAGCTGAGAGTAACCAAACCCTCTCTAACTGTAAGCTTTTTGAAAAAGAAAGCTTTTCTCTTCGTGTAAAAATAGACTGGAAGTTTGCCTCACTGACACAAACTGAGAGTTTGTTTCACAGGAGACGAACCTGTCCAGGCGATATAAATATTAAATGAACTTGTATTTGCAAAGATTCTTTGATTAGCTTGTTGGTAAGTGATTATTGTGGCTCACTTCTGGATGATCACCTCTGGTTTTGTCAGGATGAGGTTTCTCACCATGTAATTACTTGCACATCTTAATTCAGGACATGATGATTTTATAGTTATTATTTGCCAAAATCAGCGTGACATTCACAACTACACAAACATTGAAAGTAGCTGAACACATGCACAAAAAAAACAACTAATTATATCTTCTGACTTTTGAAGCAATAGCTTTTCTTTTAAATGCTGCTTTTCTAAATCCCTGCTACAGTCAGCTGTGCTATAATGCTAGCTTGAACACAGACAAGAACAGCTGTTTTTATATCCTCCACTATTACTCACATTAAGCAGCATTTCTTATAATAAAATGTGATGCTTTCATGGTTTAAATATGCTAAGCTGCTACATCTTAACTTCGTATGTTTATTGTTTGTTTTAAGTATGTTTTTTTTCTATTGTCTTGTTGTATTTAAAGCAGTTTAGCGATTAAAAAGTCACATTCTAAGGTTTGTTTAAAAGCAGAGCTTTGTCTTGGTAACGTGTCTCTGAGGCCAACAGTGCCGATTTCAGGATTCGGATTCTGCTTGAAACCACAAAGAATCTGAGGAAATATGCAAGCTCATTGTTCCAGTTTTCAACCCATAATTTTCACAGCAGTCGAATCTTGTCTACGACTTGTCTGCAACACTTTTTAGTACATTCAGTCTTTTTGGATGCTTCTGCTGCTTGCAGAAGCATCCAGTGTGTGTCTACAAAGCCTCGCTGCATTCCGCCTCTGTGGGTGTTGGAACAAGGGAGAGGAAATTAAAGAAATGCCATTTACAACAAAAGTCGTCCATCTCTGTCTTTGTGGATGGGACATTTTGATTAAGACAAACTTAATGCTTTAAGTCTCTTGATATGTTGGTTATTTTGTTGAAAGCAGCTATTCGTCTTTCTTATGAGTGGTTACAAAAGTTCAGAGTGTCGACAGCTGCGTTCGTTTGATGTACAGCGTCTTGCAAAAGTATTGATACTCCTTTAGGTTTTCCACATCTTGACACATTACGACCTCATACTTAAGTGTTCGTTATTCAGATCACATGTGACGCAGAAGAAGAAAAATATTCTATGCTTTTCAGGTTTTTCACTTTTAGTAAGAATCTGCCAGCCTTGGTATTCGGTGTTTAAAGCCCCACAGAGTCAAAACTTTGTTTAAAATAATTATTTTCACTACAACTTCAAATATTTTGGGGTGTGTTTGCACGAGCTTCGCGCATTTAAACACCGAGTGTCACCAATTCAAATTTGGAAAACCACAAAGATGTTCTCTGTTTACCAAGTAGGTGATTTCTGAGGACAACTATCACTTTAGAGGGGGCTGAATAGTGAACAGATATCACATTTCTTCAGTTTTATTCTGTGAAACAATTTAAAACCATTTATTGTTCCTCTTCCCCTTCACAATTGCACACCACTTTGTGTTGGTCACATAAAAATGTGACCAACACCAATTTCAATTGACCAATTGAAATTAGAGATTATAATTTCAATAAGTCTAAGCAGTGAGAACTTGCGCAGGGCACCGTAGGAACGGATGTGCCAGGGATTCACGCCTTATATTTAAAGTGAGGTTTAAATAACTGGTGATTTGATCATGAGTTCAATGATCAGTTTGTGATTTTCACCTCTCTCCTTTTCAGTCATCACCCCTCCAAAAACTATCCTGAAAGACCCTTCAGCTACTCTGGTGGAGGTAAGATCCTTCACCTTCGCTCCGACGCTGTTAAAAGGACTGATTTACCTCGAAGTTGAACTCCGACAAAACAACAAACTAAACGTTTCTCTTTTCCTCCCCCCTCTGTCTCTCTTAGCACACACTTATAAAATGTTTCGGCTGGCTCTTCAAAGCTCCTCTGCATTCTTGCCCCCTCCATCCCTTTTTTTTTTTTCACTTCCACTCATACTTGCCCCCCCACCCTTCTCTCCACTGTCCTTGACCCCAGCTGGGCTTGATTTTTCCCAGACTGGCACATGGCGTTAATACAGGCCTCGCTTTGATCTCACACACACACACACACACACACACACACATACAAGGAGCAGTAGGCAGCCAGGATGCTTTGTTGCCTTTGAGTTTAGAGGGAACGGTGTCAGAGTTATGAAGCAGTTACCTCACTTCCCATGCCTTCAGTTCCTTCTCTTGATTTTAAATATATTAGTCAGAATTACGTACGTATTTGACACCTGAAAAAGCGGCAAATCAAAGTGGCGGGGGAGGAGGGGGTGTTTGAAGTTTAACTTGTGATGATGATGAAGACTCAGCCCTCAGTGGGGCTGGTACGAACGATAACAATCTTTCAGGGGAATAAACAAAAACCTTAAAAGCCCACTTTGAAATGTCTTTGTTGAGGCTCTCCCGTGTCAGGATCTGTCTCAGTCAAATCAGATGCTGCGATGTTTCGGCAACCGTCTTTGTTCTCCGTCTCCCGAGCCGTTACCCACAACTCATCCCCCTCGACCCGCCGCCTTCCTGCACCCCAACTTCAACGGTTTCTTCCCGTTTAGCCTCCAGCACCCAGACGCTCCCTCTGTCTCTCTCTCTGGCCTTCACCCACATGTCTCTATCCATTAGGGACTTAAAAGCGTTAAAGTGCTCAAAAACAAAAAATTTTAATCTCCGCGCACTCAGGCACGTACCGTCTGTCTCCGTTTCTGAGTCGATACATCAATCTTTGACTCACAGAAGGAATCTTTAATCTTTCTCTGCCATGTCACACAGACGTCCGTGCACACATGTGCCTCACACACACACACACACACACACACACACACACACACACACACACACACACACACACACACACACACACTAACGTGCGCTTTAATCACTTTGTGTCATGTCAGGAAAGGAATGTTTCTCCAACCCAGAGGCCCTTTGATAGCAGGCGTCCCCTCCCTCACCCGTCTGCCCCTCGCTCTTCCATCAGGATCCGTTCCGCCTCCTCCTCCTGTCACCCTGTGTTTTTTTACTCAATCCCCCTCTGTCCGTTCCTCTCACCCACCCACAGGTCTCCTCTCGTCGGCCCGTCTCTTCCGGAGCGCGGCTTTGTAGGGAACGGGATCACAGGAATGCCCGTTGTTCTGCCGTAACACATTGTTTCCTGCTCACAGGGCTCTGATGACAGCAATTAGGCCAGTATGCCCCATTTTAGCAACCAGCCGCACAAAAGACAGAGAGAGGACAGTGCCTGTGTAAACCCATGTGACCCCGGCAGCCACCTGCCCCGTGTCACTGCAAATGACCAAGTGTTCACGAAAGGAATGCTGGACTATTGCGTCTGTTTTGGTTGCATTTACCCAGAATGCCCTGTGCTACAGTCCACTTCCTGCTTTTGGGGTGTTCTCCGGTCCCCTTGCATCCTTATGTCAAACCACACTACAATTCACAAAGTAATGAGATTAATTAAAAAGGGGAAATGTACATTGAGGCATATTGATCATGGAAACCTCAGCATTGTTGGGTCTCTTCCTCTCTCCATATATTCTTTATTGGTTCAGGTCTGTTTTCCGGTCAGCCAGTCAGAGACGTCATGGTTATGAACTAAATAAGTCACTCATTTTGTAGTTCTTGATGTTCTGGAGGAGTGAATTATGACCGACTTTGTTTGAGTATTCTTGTTTTTTCATCAAGATTATTGAAACGTTTCAGCCAGTTTTGTGGTTTTGATGTTTCTGCTTCGCTGTGGTCTCTAATTAAGATAACCTTTCTGTCCTAATTTTATCCACTTTTTGTTTTTTTTTAATAATTCCAACAAAAACGGCAGCTCTCCCCTCCACAACAACCGTTTTGTGTGTTTCTCGTGTGAAGAAGACATTTTCTTTAACTGTTTTTCTCTTCTGTCCTATTAGAGTGACAGACGTGCTCCGCGCCTGCCCACCCGTCTGTTTTTCACCTCAAAATTACACGGTTGATAATATATCTTCTTGCCACTGGTCTATTATAACCATTAGGACCATCTATGGTGGAATGTGAAGCTTCAGGGGTGAAAGTGTTTTCGCTAACCATTTGATTGGTGCTCATTTTGTGGTCCGCTTCAAAGAACAGTGGTGGCTGGTTCATATCCCCCCCGAGCCATGAATCATCCCAGGAAACGAACTTAATTTCTGCCTCCCATTTGCCAGGAACGTTTGGTTTGCTTGTAGCGGGAGGCAGCTGCAGCTCGGTCTGTCTGTCGAAATTGACGAGAATGCCAAACATTTTGAAAGCTTCTGTTTACTCGCTCGCTCTCTGCGTCTGTCTTCAGGCCGACTTGTTTCCTGGTGCTTTGGTGTACTTCGGCTCTGACGTCAAAGCAGGTTTTGTTTTTTGGTTTTTCTTCCTTTTACTCACATTTTATGCCAGCTTCAAGTAAACACTTGTGCTTTTGCAGACGATGTTAATACAACCCAGTTTTCCTCCACAGAGTTTTACATAAAAAGAGATCTGCTTAAGACGTCTGTTTCAGCCCTGAAAGCCAATGAGTCCATCGCGAGGTATGTGGAATCTCTTTGAGGTTTTAGTTATATAACAGGTGCCCCTATTTGCCCTCATTTCCTCCACACACACACAGACAAACACACACACCATGCCCCACTACTTCTAAAGATAGAACCTTAAAAGGGACCCTCAGCTGCTGGAACAATGGTGGCACTTAACCTCGTCTAAGCTGCCCAGCCTGGACAAAGTACATCCTTAATAAGTATGAATTTTTGATACATGAATTTAAGATTTTTAAGGCCTTAAAGGTCGTAAATTCATTGGAAAATATGTCTTAATTACATTAATCGCTGGTCTTAAATTTTGTCGTGTTTAAGTACCTATATTCCATGTAGGTTATTTTTTTTCGTGGGACTTTTTCTGTCAGGAAAAAAATCAATTGCAGTCAGACATCTCCATTATGTTCTTTGACGTGATACGGTTGAGGCTACCGCTAACTAGCTGCTAATAAACCCTTGCTAGCTAGCGTGTTTTCATCTTTCATTGATAAGAATGGCCTTCGTCTTCGCCACTGGCTCACATCTGTTGCTAATCTGCTATGCAGCTTCTGTGCAAAAAAGCTTGCTCCTATTTTTATATAAAATATCCAATTTTGTCTTGATACAAGTCTGAAACTTCATTAATAATGGTCTTAAAAAAGCAGAAACTCTAAAGGAAAATAATCCTGATCTGATCAGACACAAACATGCCTCAGTCAACACTTCCCCTTTGAGGTTTTTTGCCTCTTGTTTCCTTACTGTAGCTGCCTGCTCCGGTCCCCAGAGACCACATCCGGCTCAGAACCTGTCGAGGAGCTGCCGCCGCCCGCAGAAGCGATGGACACTGACCCAAAGTCTGCGCAGGAAGAGCCAGAAGCGTCTGCACAACCACATGGCGCTAAGCCGGCCAGAGCTGACCCAGGCAAGGTGCCCAAGTGGTTCAAACTGCCAGGTGAGGAGAGGATGAACAGCCACTGGAGCAAACAGTGGGCATGCACTCCATGCAACGCACATGGGTGCCGTGCTTAAGGGGGCGCCAAAATGGTGGTGCAAAAATTATTTCCAGTTGGCATTTTCTGTATTTAACTGTGCATCATGTAATCAACAACAGAGGGACTTTGATTATTATTTTCAGAAGACCCTCTGCTCCTTCAATCCCCACACGATTCTCCCCCTTTCAGAGGTTTGCGTTGAGCGTGCTAGCTAATTAGGCGCTGCGGTTCCTATACCTGTCACACGGCGTTCGGTTATTTTTTTCTCCCATTTTAACGTTACGTTGTTTTTTCCATTTGAATCGTGTTGTCACCTGAGCTAAAGACGGAGAGGTGGAAAAAAAAAGTAAACAGTTGAAAGTGATTGAAAGGCAGCATGTAAGTTATGTCCGTGCATCAAGAAGAGGCTTGTGAATGTCCAGGTTAGCTTTACCAGTAAAATGACAGGTCCCTGGTGTCCCGTCATTGTTTGATGCTTTTATAAACTAATGGATTAGAGCAAGAAAAATGAAGGAACTTGTTTGTGGTTATTTTTGTTGTGCAGACATTTATCATTTGTTGAATGAAATGGTGAACCATAAATCCAATGAATTATAGAACTTGGCCGTGATAAAGTTTAAATATCGTCACTCAGTCTAACATGTGAGTGTTGGTGTGATGTATCCGGCTCTGATCAGAAGCAGCTGTTCATTCAAACGGATTTTAGTCAAAATTATGTTCCTTGTGTGGTTTGACTTGTATTTTCAACCTACTTAACACGAAGTTCATGTCATTCAGTTGAGAGTGTGGAGAGAAAGAAGAGAAGAAGAAGAAAGAATCACAGACAGGGGAAGGCAACAGGTTGGTCTGATGTTAGGCAGAAGAGAAGGAACAGCCACTTAGTCTCAAGTGATTGTAATTCATTTAAAACAAAAGTTTGTCCGAAAGAGCTGTAATTTATTTTAAACTAATAAAGTTTGTTTTACCACATGACTTTAGAATCTGGTGCAAACTTGATAACGTGCGCACGCGCCTGATCTACAAACGACGCACAAACAAGATTGTGCCGCAAAATGAGGAGAATGGCAGTCGCTCTAAATTCAGCTTATCTGCTTTCATGAATATGCAAAACACAGAGAGACAACCAGGAAGCGAAGAAGGAAGATATTCCAATACTTCACTTCCCCCGAGTGTGATTTACTAAACCTGAGCCAGATTGCTAGGTGCTGTTTTTGTATCTATATTAACAAATTTGAAAATTAAGTGTAAACACTAGTAGATGTCTGAGGTCAAGAGGCCTGGATACGATGCCTCTTGACCCGATCATTCCAACTCACAATTGATCGTTCAACACGATCTCTTGCTGTGCCTACAGTTTTATTCTTTGCTCATTTTGAATCTTTGTCGATCAGGCCTTCAGTGTTTAAAATGTTCCATTTGCTGCTGAATTGAGAGAACAAGCTTCATTAAAAAGGAGTGAAAACACCATCAGACACTAAAAATGGAAATAAAAGCCCACTGAGATCAATTACGTCCTTTTTTTTCTTGTTGTGAAAGAACTTTTTATCACTGCAGTTTTGCGCCATTAAGCGCCTAACAAACTGAGAACAGCGAAAACTTGCTGCATTTGAAGAACGGAACGGCTGGCGACTCACAGCATCGGGATGGTTGTTGGGACCAAGCAGTTGGTTCAGAACGATCGTTCGCATCCTGTCCTGAATGCCACCACACGCACGCACACACACACACCCACACACACACACACACACACACACACACACACACACACACACACACACACACACACACACACACACACACGGAGGGTCCAGCCAGAGAGCGACTGGTGCAGCCGCTCCCGTCAGGTTGTGTCGTAGGGTTTCTGCTGGTCACCATATTGGTGTTTTTCTTCAGGGTATTCGCTCCGTTTGCAGCCCCTCCCCCGTGTTGTTTGTGTTTTTGTGAGTTTTATTTCTGTGTGTGTCCTCTCTGAACCCAGCTGTGGCTGTTTTCTCTTTCATGAAGAAAGTTAAAAGAAAAAGACAGATGGGGGGGGCGCTCGATGGGGATTATAGATTCCATGTGTGGACCGGTGCACAGAAACACACTCACTCGACACTCTGCTCGGTGTGTGTGTGTCGCGCCGTTTCTCCGTTTCTGAGGGGATCAGCAGTGACGCGTCAGGAGAGCTCCGGCGCATCCAGGAGGAACAAATCCTCAACTCATTTTGTGTTCACACGGTTTTATTTCTCTTGTCCTTCATCTCCATGACGTCCATTTATCAGTTCAGTCATCATCCTTTCTCTCCTTCTCTCTTGGTTCCTTCCTCCCATTTCTTCAGAGTCGGGACATTTTTGCAGGGTGCACATTTAACGTCTGGCCACTCAATAAATATCTTGAAATAGATTTATAAAATTGGACTAAATAGGACTGAAAACTTTCAGTTTCAGTCTGGTCATTTGTAGAGTTTGGATATAGAAATGTTTGGGAGCCCTGATTATAGAGTAATTTGTAAGTCGTTCTATTTTCAGAGGGGCTTCATTGGCTTTTCTTACCAATTTATTCAACTCCTAACCAGCTGCTTTCCCGTTACAAATGTGTGTAAAACTTTGTTGATATTCCGCTAATGTCAAAAAAACCACAATTGTGCAGTATTAAAAAAGAAGCTTAATTCATATGCCTGTAAAAGAAAGCCTTGAAGAAAATGATACGTAGCTTTCAATATTTTGTACCAACATCCCGACAGGTCCGGGTTGAAGTTCTGGAGATATTTCCAGGTGGATCGAGTTATAAAATCCACATCCCAAGCATTAAAGATCTCATAGAGCAATGTTCAATCCACCGTCAGACATTAGGAAGTCCTGACCTCAAAATCAATCTGAATTTTTAAATAAAAGCATGTATATCCTTCCTCCCGACTATTAAACACTTTTTGGTGTTGCTGTCTCATAAAATCCCCCAGAACCAGAACGTACGTTGGACCAATGTGACCAAAGCACCAGCTGTTTGAAAAGGTTCCAGATTAACGCTCATCATTTCTAAGCTTCCTGTGGCGTATTTAACCGTTTCCTGTTTGTTACCCAGGTAAGAAATGAGGCGTGTGCTGCTACGCGTTGAAGGAGTCAGAGCCACATCCAGACCTCTGCTGTGCTTCCACTGAGGTCCTGATCCACCAGAACCAGAACCTGCTGCCTTTACAGATGGAGATGAACTGATGAATTTGAAGGCGATTGCTGTGTTTCATTCCAGTTTGTTCCTGGGACAGAGAGAGAGAGAGACGTGTTGGGAATGGGCAGATGATTGAATAAAGAGTCTTGTACTAACAGGTTTAGCTCTTGTTTGTCTTTTATTCTCCAGCTCTTTAACTTCACACTGGAAATATTTCTGCCTTCTTGAGCCTAGAAGTTCCCAAGTTTAAGAAGAAACAAATCTGCTTGGTTTTTGGTAACTAACGTACTTTATCAGGTTAAATAATTAAACATGAACTGACTGAGGCGTTGCTCTCTGTGACTTTACCATTGTTAGTTTTTAGGTGACATTAGCAGACTGAACACAAAGTAATGACATTTTTAATAGTTCAATAATTAATTTTGAGGGAATATTTGGTGCTATATTTTATTTTAAGGGAGTTCCTTGCATGTCTGACTGAGGCCTGCAGACTGTGTGTCACCAGCAGGGGGAGACAAAGACCTAAAAGTAAACAAAAATCTGTTTTTATTCATTCAGATGACATCATCAAACCAAACGGCTTGGTTCAAGTAGTGAGTTTACTTAAACTGTTCAGGTCTGAAGTATTTCTGATTTTTTTTTTTTTTTTCTCAAACTTTTTCCTTTTACTGTAAAACGTTTTTACAGATGTGTAAAGCTTTAGTTTATGTGCTAAATGAAACAGACAGCAAATAAAAACAGATCTATCCGAAACCTCTCAGCTCTAGTAAATAAAGATAAACGGATCGGGCTTCAACCGGTCGGTTTCTGGTTTTCTTTGAGTTCTGCGCTGCAGGTTTGTTTGTCGAGGAAAGAACTTCAACATGCAACAGAAAATGAAAGAGTCACAAGTTTTTGCACAAAAGCAGAAACCCCCAAAGCAAATGAGCCTGAGGCTTGCGGACACAAAGTCCTCTCACCGATTCTCAGTTGGATTGAGATCTAGACTTTGACTAGACCGTTTTTGCGCTTTAATATGCAACGACTGTGATGTCAGCAGCTTTCTTATTGCCACTCCTCCATTTAAGACACTTTTCTGGGTTGTAAGACTCAATGCTGTCTTGTGGACGGCTTCTCCCACCTGAGCCTTGGATCCATGCAGCTCCTCCAGACTAACCAGGAGCCTCGTCGCAGTTTTCCTTCATCCCTGGCCTGTTCAGACGGACCTCACGTCTTGGTGGGTTTCATACTCTTTGCATCTTCACATGATAGATTGAACAGTGAATATTCTGTCAGTTATGCTCTTTGTTTTAGTCCGTAACAGAATCTCAATAAAATTTATTGACATTTGTAACCTAACACAACTCCGCAGACATATTAAGCTGCTGTAAATCATCACATGTCGATCCTGATCTGTGTATTTTAAGGTGACTGTGTTCCCCTTCATGTGGTCAGCTAGAGATCCAGAGGGTCTGCAGTTCCTCTGACTCCACGCCCAGCCTGGCTGACCCGGCGCCTCTTCACCCAGTGTCGGCCCAGCCCCAAATAACTTTCATTCTGCTCCTGCTGACCATCAGCGACCCCCTCCTCACCACACTGGGAGGAGAAAGTGTGGTGAGGCGGAGTGCGTCTCGGGGAAAGTAAGAAGACGAGAGCATGGATTTTGGTCCTGGAAGGTTCACCCGGAGCGGATTGTGGAGTTTTTCCAACGCTGAGCGTTGGGTCTGGACCCGCCGCTGATGATGCGGAGCTGTGGAAGTCGATTTGTTGAAGAACTTTGAACGTTTTGCCTCATGTGATCGAGGGGGATCGAGGTCAGCGGAGAGGTGAGAGTCCCATTGCCGGCCCAGGCTAAGTTCTGACAGAAGATCTCTGAAATGTGTTTCCCCAGCCGTCTGTCTCGGCATGCTGCGATTCACCTTTCTCCTCTTATTGTGACACAATATCCAAAGGCAGGGGGGTACTGATCCCCCCCCTGACTGGATCAGGTTTTGATCCGGTCACAGCATTTTGTTTTCCTGGGGGACGAGTTCACGTTTCGGATCAGTACCAGTGACATGAAGTTCAGCTGCCCAAGCAGGATTTTCTGCTTTGCAACCCAGAACAGAAATATTTAGTTTTTGGACAGGAGTCCAACCTGTAGCTAGAGCAAAAAGATCCAGAGGTTTTTACTCAATCAGAGCAGGAATTAGAAGAAACTAAAGAGTCCAGAGAAACTCTTATCAGTTTATCCAGAGAAACATCATCAACGTTATCAGACCAGGAATCCAGAGAAACCCCTACTAGTTTATAGGTCACTGACTACTCATCCTTAAACATGTTGTCTTCTTTTGCCCTTTCCTTTGGTTTGCTGTTTTGATGTACTTCCTTCTAATTTATGTAAAGCGACATAGGGTCTTTACCAGTCTACCCAATCAGTCAGTCATCAGCTCATTTTTTACGTGAACTGGAATAAAAGCAACAAGAACTGAATTTTTTTTTTTTTTACTCTTTTTGATCTTTTTTGACTGTGTAAACCAGAATCCATGGTGCATCGGGCTTTGAACAAATAGTCACTACATTATTTTTTTTTAAGTCAGCGCTTTATAAGACTAGGAGTCGCACACCGGATAGACAGCGAGGGAACGTTCAACCAATTAAGATGGAAACGTAAGAAAACCCCTACATCTCTTACCACGAGGAAATGTCACCCTGTTTCTTTGCTTCACAGATGTCCTGAAGAAAGAAAACCCCCAACAAACCTGTGCTGAACCTGAAGCGTCGAGCTGTTTCTGGACGCCGAGTCATTCTCCTGTCAGCCATGGACTCCCAGGGGAGTCCGTACCTCAACAAGGGGGCTCTCTGCTCCACCCTGGGAGGCGCCAGGATCTGCCAGCTAGCGATGGGCTGTGCTGTGATCGCGATGGTGACCCACAGCGCCGGGCACAGCGGGCCGCAGGGCGTGTTCTGCATGGCGGCCTGGTGCTGCTGCTTCGCCGTGTCGGCGGCCGTCTTCTTCCTGGACGCCACCCGTCTCTACAGCTGCCTCCGGGTGTCCTGGGACAACCTGACGGTCACCTGGGCTGCCTGCGCCACGCTCATGTAGGTGACAGAAATCACCAAATAATCGTTTATCTGCAGATTTTACCCCCCAGTATTCAACTCAAGTTTGTTTCTATAGCACATTGCAGCAACAAGGCAGTTCAAAGTGCCTTGCATCATGAATATTATTTCATAATACCAATTAGGAAACAATCAGTAAACATTATGTTTTGTCAAATACGATGGTCAAAATCAACAAGCAAGTATAGACTGGAGATGCCCTCTGGTTGGTCTCCAGAACTGGAGATCGCCTTCGGACTGACGTATCCGACCGACCGACTGCTCAATTTCTCCAAAGTTATGAGTGTTTGTGATGTTATGCGTCACCCTGTTGAGCTGTGATGATCTTGTGACATTTCCAGAATGTACCGCATCTCCTACCTGGTGGTAGGAAATGCGGTACATCTTTTGATTTCCTAAATCAATATACAATTGATTTAGGAAATCACCACCGTCAATCAATCGGTTTTAAGATCTTGCTCTTGCCTCGATTTGCTGAACTTGAGTGTGCTGTGACGTAAAAACCCAGAGAGATGAACCCGTCTTCCTGTCTCCTTTCTGCGCTGCAGGTACGTGACGGCCTCCGTGGTTTACCCGCTGTTCTTCGTCAGGTCCGAGTGTCCGTACGAAGGCTGCGAAGTCCGAGACTTCCGCATCGCCGTCACCGTCTGCTCCATCCTGGGAACTCTGGCCTACGGAGCCGAAGTGGCCCTGTGCCGGGCCAGACCGGGCCAGATCGTGGTGGGCTACATGGCTACCATCCCCGGCCTTCTGAAAGTGGTGCAGGCCTTCGTCGCCTGCATCATCTTTGGCGCTCTGGCCAACGGGAGCCAGTTCTCGCGTTACGCCGCCACAATCTACTGTGTTGTCGTCTACGCTTCCTGCTTTGCTCTCACCGCCCTGGTGGTCATGATGACCGTGTGCAAACGCACCAAAACTGTGAGGTGCATGCCCTTCGATCGCTTCGTAGTGGTGTGCACCTTCCTGGAGGTTTTGCTCTACCTGAGCGCCTCGGTGGTGTGGCCAGTTTTCTGCTTTGACTCAAAATATGGGTCTGCATGGAGACCTTCGTCGTGTCCGCAAGGGAAGTGTCCTTGGGACAGCAAAGTGGTGGTGGCCGTGTTCTCTTGTGTGAATTTTGGGCTTTATCTGACAGACCTGCTGTACTCACAGAGGATCCGATTTGCTTCGTCACGCGTTCCCACCAACACGCGGGTGTAGAACCACTCAGAACCCTAAAAACTGTCAATCCAGTGTCACATGAACTATTCAGAAAGTTACAATACTTCTTGTGTTCTGAATTTTCCTTTCAATGTTTTTACTTGACAAAGGCCACATGTTGTGCGTGCGGCGTGTCCTTCAAAATGGAGGAATGATAACAATTATCTGGGGTGAAATTTTAAAACATTGAATGACAGTCACGTGTTTTAAAAAATATCTGTTGAAAGAAATATCGAAAATATCCTACAAATATCACCATGATGAACGTGTCATCATGTAGGACGTTTTCAGCTGGTTACTTTTTCGAAGTCACATTTTTACACGTCGGACACTTTTGGGTTGTTATTCTCATTCAGGTAAAGGAAACTGAACACGATTGTGTCTCTGTGACGCCGTGCTTTCAACAAGACCGCGCTTGAAATGGGTTCTCTGAGCTGCGACTGATTTCTAAACAACACAACATTGGTTGATCTTGACATGAGGAGGATTATGAGTCATTTCCTCTCTTTGTGATTTCACACTTGTGTAGTTTTAGATTTTTGCATCCCACGTTTTTTGATGTGCAAAAAGGAGCGACCCGTGCCAGGATGTTCTTATCGATCACGTTTGCTGCCTCATGGGCAACGCTTTTAAATTAATTGTTCATAATTTACCCAGAATGTGCTGGAAGGAAGTTTGATTACGGGACTTCAGTTATTTTAGTCAGCGGGTCATAATCTGTCATATTTATTGTTTCTTAAGTTTTATGAGATTATTTCTTATTGCATTGCCAAAATCAGAAAAGATGCAACATAAAAACACCAGAGAAAAGCTTGCCATTATGTAACATTATGCATGACATTTTAGATCTTTATGTTTTTACAGTTCATCTGGGAAGGAGTCAAAACTCTTCACTTTGTCTTAATTTCATGTGACATCCTTTTAATATTTAATTTTTTTTATTATCTTTTATTACAAAGTGAAAAGAGTGGTTTGGGAATGAAAATCATATGTACGTAAGTATCACACCCATTGCTGTTTGTATTTGTAGGACATCAAATACAAATAAATACACAATAATTAAGCTTGAAATATGGGAATGAAAAAAGGTTTGTTTATGGGTAAAATAAAGATAAATGGAAGAAGAAATTTCCTAAATAGCAACATGTGGGCATAAAATAGTGGGAATTAATGGCCAAAAGGGTGAAATGGTCCCAAGCCTATTTGTGGTTTCATAAAGAAATAAATATTCCTCATAAGATGATGAAGTACTGAAGTAAGAATTCACGTCTGGAAATTCAGGAAAGAAAGTTTTTACACAACTCATGGTTTAGAAATTATCTCAACCATCTGAGACACTTGAAATAATGTGACTGATCCTGACATGCATGGAGGCCACAGCTCCTGAAACACAGACACACACACACACACACACACTTCAATCCAAAGAACTGCTGAGGAGTTTCTCCTCTCCGACGCGTCCCACAGAAATGACATCCTACCTCTTTAAATAATCCCCTGACCCATTCCTGACCCAAGCTTTCTCAGACCTGCACATACATAAGTAAACCATCCAAACACGACACTTTTTGTCTGTGGATTAACACATGCTGTCCTGCAGCTTGACTGTCGGTGAAAATAACGCATAAAGTGTGTAGCGTAAATTGTACATCTGGTGATGGCATCTGTGGTATCCCTGCCATCTCCAAACCCCACACCCAGCAATTCACAGACTGCCGAAAATAAACACCAGCCGTCTGCAGTCACTCTGAAGCAGTGACACTGCATTTATAGGAAGCCATCTGATGTCAAAGCTGCTTGGGGAATGTCTTTTTTGTTAACGTGTACAAAGAAAATGGACAGCAGTTTTTAGAAAGAGCAGAGGACTTTTTCTCCAGATTACCTTCAGCTTGAACACACCAGTATGATCACACTGACAACAAGGTCGATGTGTCCGAGCAATCTTTGTGTGTTTACACTCCAAACATGGCCCTGACAGGTCAAATCTGTCATGTACTCTGGCTGTTCAAATGATCTCTGAAGTTAAACTATATATATATATATATATATATATATATATATATATATATATATATAATATATATATATATATATATATATATATATATATATATATATATATTTTTTTTTTTTTTTTTTTTTTTTTTTTTTGATTTTCCAGAAAGTGAATGTGGAGCAGCAAACATCCTGTAAAACTGTCCAGCCGTGAATCCGACACCAGCTGGCCGCTTCATGTGTTCAAATCTGACTAAGACTGCTGAGGACGTCACTGTGTGATTTAGAGCTTTGCTGCTTTACTCGTTCTGCCAATATTTGTGATTTACAGAGTGAAACTCGGAGACTAATGTATGATTGCAAACAATTAGAGACCAAAGCGGTGAAAGCTTTCGCAGTCTGTCACAGCAGAGCCCTACTCTCCCCCGTTTTCAGCAGCCGCTTCATGCATAGCGCTCTTCTCTTCCTCCCTGCTGGCCTCCGTCTCGAGCAGCGGAGACACTCTGCAGACGGGGACGAGCTGTGACAGGTGTCCATCATGGCTGTCCCCTCCGGATTTCCGCAC
The DNA here is from genome assembly GCF_027474105.1 of Poeciliopsis prolifica. Lineage (NCBI taxonomy): Eukaryota > Metazoa > Chordata > Actinopteri > Cyprinodontiformes > Poeciliidae > Poeciliopsis > Poeciliopsis prolifica. The sequence goes on along the minus strand of NW_026562391.1, from coordinate 5,007,457 downwards.
AGAGGGACGGGGCACGGCTGGTCTACGACTAATCTCTGATGTCATGGGCTGCTGATGCAGTTTCCTCCCTGAAGCTCCGGGCTTTGGCTTGACCAAATCTTGAGTGGATTGTTGCCAGCATCTGAATCCCCTCCCTCTCTCTCAGAATTAGAAAGATTGCTGTACTTTTGTCACAGCAACTTTAAAAGCAACATTCTATAGGCAATATTCACTTTCATTTTATACCTTGGAGCTTTTCAGCTGCTCTTTGAGATCATGTTCGTCATGTGTTTATGTTTCATGTTATCTGAGGCGTAATCACCTGCGTGAAGTCGGGCCCCATCTTCTTCAAATCGAACAAAATTAGCGTCAAACCTTTTTGTGCTGCATTTGTGCAGAAATTTTTTTCTTTTTTTTTCCTGCTACCATTTTAAAGATATTGATAGATATTTCCAGAAGTCATCAAAGGTCAGCCACATTTACAAAATCAAGCAAAATTTGGCGCCAATCAACATGGAGCAATTCATTCATATGAAGTTCCTTTGATTTTTATCATTTGTGTGGGCGGAGGTTGACCTCTGGTGACCTCTGCTGACCTCTGGACACTTTATTTTTAATCTTACCAATTATAACGGCACAAACGATCCTTTTTCACTGCACAAACACAGGACAAACACAGCATAGTTGATTGACACCATATTTCTTTTGGTTGCGTAAATGTGGACTGGCTGGTTAACCTTCGATGACCTCTGAAATGTTTACAAATACCTTTAAAGGGACAGCAGCACAAATGAAACTGGTTTGCCGCGCAAAGCAACACAAGCATCTGACAGCAATTTTGTTCAATTTGAAGAAGGAGAGAAGAACTTCACTCAGGTGGAATAATTTTCTGGGGTTTTGTTGAGAAATTGGGAGGAGTCAGTGTGTATGACATGATGATTTTAAACATTTGAAAGTTTAAATTTGAATACAGTGTATAAAAAGAAATGTAATCATTTTCTTGATTTAGGTCAGTTCGGTGACCAGACCTGAGCGATCAAATACTTATTTCTAATTGATTATTTAACAATCATAGAGTGTGATTTTCTGGATTTTGCTTAGATTCTGTTTCTCACAGCTGAAAACTACAAACCTCTCTGCCCGCTGACTTGCTTTCATGACACGCATGCACCAAAACAGTCTGTCGTGACTTTTTCTCCTGGATCCGCCAGTTTAATACATTCCAGCTTTCGGGTCATTTTTAGGAATCTCTCAGTGTTTCATCAAACAAGAGCAACGTCATGTCGTGCCTCGGCGCTCACACAGAGTCTGAGTCATGGGTAAAAGGGACAGGCGCAGGCAGCGGGAAGCTTTGTGCGTCAGTCAGACTGAGAGGAAGAGCCACAGGGAGAAACTGCAAAGCGCTTCAGCAAGTATAAAGCTGCGGTGTGTAACTTTTTCACATATTTGTTCAAACTGTAACTGTGTCGTCACAGCATAATTTGAGACGGATAAAAAATTAGACGGAAAAAAGTCGAAGCTCTGCTGCCTTCTCCCATCTGCAGAAATAGACCACTCAGTCAGAAACAATGTCAGGAGGAGGGTCTTAGCGCTCCTGTACTGAACCTGCACACTCCAAGCGAACAGAGAAACGAACAAAATCCAGATTAAAACTGAGTCAGATGAGTAGAGGTGAACCGACGGACAGCAGGCGGCATAAAGACTCAACCAAATCCGGAGTGAACAAGATCCTTGATTTAGACTTTACTTGTATTTTTGTTTTTGGAACAAGAAGTTCTGCTCCTGTCCGACTGACTTAACGAGGATCTGAACAGCTGATGGTCCCGGGCCACCAGCTGCATTTGGCTTTAAATATAGACATGAACATAGAGCCCACCATCCCAAGTCTGCATTCCTGTGAGGAAATGAATGTGGTGCCTTAGGGGAGCAGGCATACCAACTTCCTAATGTATAGAGTAAATTTAGCCTTGTGTGGCATGAGAGACATTAAAGGAAGTAGTCGGAGAGAAGCGTTGGTCCTTTCAATGTCTGCACAGTGAAGAAGAGGATGCTCTGCTGGGAGGGAAATTACAAAAGGTTCAGGTTTTACAAAAGGTTTGTGTGGAGCACCTCTGAGCAGTCAGACAGAAATCAGAAATGCTAACACTCAGATCTTAACAAAAAAAACCCCCAAAGTATTACAAAATTCACAGCTTCTCTAGCATTTGATACAATTTCTACAGCATATATATTGGAGCTCATGAGTTTTGTTTTAGACAAATGTTTTTTCTGTTGCTATTTTCTGGAGGAAAATAGCAACATTTCAGAGCAACAGTGTGGCTTAGTGAGTCGTCCTACATCAGTTCTTCTGTTCTCGTTTGTGTGTCTCTGCTGTGTCTCCACAGACCCTCGGTTGGTTGTGACGGGCGATTGCTCATATTGAACCAGGCTCTGCTGGAGGGTTTCTTTTTCTGTCAAAGGGGAGTTTTTCCTCCTCACTGTCGCTACATGCTCAGTAGTGAACGCTGGAAGTCAATGACTCAACAAAATCCACTGGCTTTCCTTGGACAGAAAGCTTTTTAAACTAATTTAAACGACAAAGTGAACTTAATGCACTGTTTGGAAACTAGGATAAGTTGGAATCTATGTGATTAATTGAAATGGAATGACTGTGCATTGAGATGACTTGTGTATTGGCACAACATAAATAAACTGAATGGAAAACTTTAACAAAGAAATGGTGAAGAGTCTTTGTTGTGCTGGTTTTCTGCTTACTTAAGGCTCTTTCTGTATGAAAATGGTCTATAAAAAGTTTGATTGGTCGACAAAGTGGTGTAGGATGGATGGATGGATGGATGGATGGATGGATGGATGGATGGATGGATGGATGGATGGATGGATGGATGATGGATGGATGGATAGATAGATAGATAGATAGATAGATAGATAGATAGATAGATTTGCAGTCAAACAGCACTTTATACAAAACATGACCTACTTTCTACATCACTGCGCTTCACTATCATCCTTAGCGCTGAAACTCAGAGGAATGATGCAACTGGGCGTAGAGAACGTTAGGTCCCGCCCACGTCTCACATTTTCCATTTTAATTGGTCGAATCCTCGGAACGTCTGTTCGTGATTGGTCAAATCCCCTTTCAGTGCACATGGGGGCTGAGTTAAGGAAAAAAAAAGAAAAGAAAAGGGGAAGCCACGTTGACACAAGAAGTGTGTTTCTTTTCGTGTCCCGGGAAATAAAGGTCACGTCGACAACTGTCTGTTCAGCTGGAGCGTCAACAGTAAGACATGTGTTGGTTTGTATGACTAGCAGTTTAATCTCCGGAAACCCGGGCTAGCAAGAGGCGACCTGCTGCGTTCGGGAGAGCTAGCATCACAAAAGGAAGAAACTAGCTGGTCTAGCTCCATGGTATCACACTTAGTTCAGGGTTTAACTGAACCGCAGCACAGTTTACAAAGATTCATCTTTTATTTTGTCTCATTAGGATGTATTTCTGAACTGACAATGAAATAAAGCATGCTTTTGTTGTTATGAAGGAAACTGTCAAACAGTGACGTTCCCTCCCAGATAAAACAATGTTTGTGTCTATTTGCAGAACTTTTTCCTCATGTTTGATCCCCACCAGCTTCACTTTTACGTTTTTGATCAAGCTCGACTTGAAAACTTGTATAGAAGCCGCTATGTTTGTTTGTTTGTTCTTTTCTTTTATTTTTTTTTATTTTTTAAAAAGGACAGATGTTGATCTTGCAGCATCTGTCTGCTTTTCCGGACAGGTCGTGAACGCCACATCATCTGTCAGGATGAGCGTCGGGTTCATTGGAGCAGGCCAGCTGGCTCATGCACTTGTGAAAGGTTTCACTGCTGCAGGTAAAGATTTCTGCAAATATTTATCTGTTTATATGTTTTTTTTAGTTAGTTAGTTAGTTAGTTAGTTAGTTAGTTAGTATTAATCAACCAGGACATCTTTCATTCCAACTTGCTGGAAAGCACAGACTGATGGAAATAATGGCATCTTACTGCAATACAGCCCACATTGATATCGCAGCAACAAGTGGGACTTTATATATTGTGCTTCTTTTCTTATTAAATGACATGCTTTTTAAACAGGTACTAAACATTTCCCATGTCTATACAGACCAATGCGTTCCCATGCCGTTCCAGATGTCTTTCTTTCTTTTTCTCTTCCTTTCTTTTTTGTCCAAAAACGTGTAAAGTGAAAAGGTCAAAATGACCAGCACCTCAGATGACTCTTCATCTCTCTGTGTTTTCAGCCACTGAGACGTTTTCCATCCTCAGTTTCCGCTGCAGTGTGATTCGGAAGCCCAAATGTGAATGATTCAATGCGGCTTTCAAACATTTGCATTCAAAACTTGTTTGTCTTTAGTTTTAACAAGGTTCTGGGCAGGTGCTTGAAATCCTTGAAAGTCTTTGAATTTCAATCAGGTGTTTTCAGTGCATAAAGACCTTTTAAAGTTCTTAATATTCAAACTGCGTAGTTTTATAATAAAGTCCAATCTAACATTTAAATAAAAGCCTAAATTTGTGAAACATTATTTGTCAGATTTTTAAAGACAGACACTTTTTTGTTTCTCCCCGTCTTCTGTTAAATCAGACTCAACTTTTCTTGTTTTAAGTCAGTTAGATTTGCCAAAATTATTTCTATGTGCTAAATTCCTGAAAACATTAATAACATCAATCAATTATGTCATAAAATAGCAAAGTTAGACTTTTTAAATTCGTTTGTATTGTTTTTATCTCCAAAGAGTGAAAAGTTTGAAAGCTTACCTTGAAAATTGCTTGAATTTTCCTGTGGGAATAAATAGTTTTTGAATCCTGTTTAATGGATCAACAGAATCATAAGGTAATCTCAGACCAGCTGATATTGTCTTCGGTAGTTTCCTGTTTGGCGTCAACCTATGCAGCTCTACTTATTTGAATGTTTATCGTCTCGTCGTCCTTTCCTTCAGGTGTGATCGCAGCCCACAGGATCACAGCCAGCTCCCCAGACACAGACCTGCCCACAGTGACGGGGCTGAGGGTGAGGCTTGGCTGCGTCATGTTTTGAAATGTGTGAAATAAAGAATGTGCCTTTCTTTAGTGCAATTTTTTACTTTTTTTTAAAGTCCCGTGTTTCTTGTTTTTCCTTTAGAAAATGGGGGTGAATCTGACCACGAGCAACAAAGAAACGGTCAACAGGAGCGACGTTTTGTTTCTGGCAGTGAAGCCCCACATCATCCCCTTCGTCCTGGACGAGATCGGACCGGACATCGAAGACCGCCATCTCATCGTCTCCTGTGCTGCAGGCGTCACCATCAGCTCCATAGAGAAAGTAAAGCTCTCAACCTTTTCTACGCCCTTCCTTTCAGAGATCTGGTTATAGCTCTGATGTGACTCTCTTTCACACACCTGCCGTGTTTTTTTTTTCTTTTCCTCTTCTCTGGTTGATGCAGAAACTGCTGCAGCACCGTTCGACTCCCAGAGTCATGAGATGTATGACCAACACTCCTGTCGTGGTGCGCGAGGGCGCCACCGTGTACGCCACAGGAACACACGCAGAGGTCAGTGGGCGGATTAGTGCGCTGCTCCAGCAGAGAGAAACTATTCCTCTTTGGAAAACATGATGAATTGATGAATGTAATCTGAAAAGAAGAGCTGGACATTGACGACACACGTGCGTGGTTTTGATGAAGGTGGAGGATGGGAAGCTGCTGGAGCAGCTGATGGCCAGTGTTGGGTTCTGCACAGAGGTGGAGGAGGACCTGATTGATGCTGTGACTGGACTGAGTGGCAGTGGACCCGCCTACGTGAGTGAAGCTCTGTTTTTCAACAGAATTTGGACCAGGTGAAGCTAAAATCGCCACTTGATTAGTTCTAGGTGAACCGCGCCGACTGTTATTTTGGTATGTTTCAGAGTCCAGCTTCACAGACTCTCAGGTTATTGATTAATGTGACAATTATTTCAATAATCGATTAAACATAAATAATTAGATTAATCTTTTCAACCCTAATCAAAATCTAAATTCTACATCTAGGCTTTAAATACGAATTGAGGAACTTCATTTTCAGTTTTCTGCACGCAGTTTTAAATATCACTGGGAGCTAAACCGGCCCAGAGTACTATGCTGCCACCACTGTGCTGTATCTTTGAAATGATGCAGAAATGTGGAGAGAGAAGAAGAATGAACTACTTTTATCTAGTTAAAGCTTTTGTAAGAATGCAGGAAGTATCTCAGTGTTGTTAATAACTTTATATTGGCAACATAAATCCATTCTGCTGTCTTCAGTCAGAGGCTTCATCACAATAGCTTTAACACAGACTGCTACAGGAGTTCCGTCCTGCCCATGCCCATCAGCATTTACATCAGTAATCTTAAAGATATATTGTTGTGTTAAATTTGAAAGAAGGACCGAAGCGTAAACGAGTTAATGATGTTATGTTTTCATGAATGTAGTTTTTCCTGACGGCAGATCTTGACTTTTTCTGTCAAACAATAATTCTTAGAGGGCAGCGTAATTAGAAAAGCAACCGTACAACAGATGAATCCCAGATATTTATGATGCAGCTTGAACTTGTCCTTCTCTTTGGTTTTGTGTTTCGTGTGTTTTTTTTTAACTAGGCTTTCACAGCCCTGGACGCTCTTGCAGACGGAGGCGTGAAGATGGGTCTGCCCAGGAGGCTCGCCGTCAGACTCGGCGCTCAGGCTATCTTGGTGAGTTCTCTGATGTTTGTGCATCAGGTGTTTCACCGCATGTTAGGAGGCAAAAAAAATGATCATTAATGTCTTGCATAATTTAAAATGACTGACAGAGAGACGTTTCTTTTCAGTATTAATGATACTGCAGAGAAACCAAGAGGTATAGTAGATTCTGACCTAAAAATAAAAGGACACCATTCTTGTTTTGTTTTTGTTTTTGACTTATGTTTTTCCACCATGTGAAATATCAGAATTATTTCAGCTGTTTTGGTTGGAGCTTGAGTTGCTATAGCTGTGTTGGTCCTGATGTTCCTCAGGGAGCAGCCAAGATGCTGCTGGACTCTGAGCAGCACCCCGGCCAGCTGAAGGACAACGTCTGCTCACCAGGGGGCGCCACCATCCACGCCCTGCACTTCTTGGAGAGCGGTGGCTTTAGAAGCCTCCTGATCAACGCGGTGGAGGCTTCATGCATCAGGACCAGGTGAGGCTGTCGCATCACAAAATCCATATTTCACATCAACAATGAAAGAAAGATGCTTCTTTTTTTGTAAACATGATTGTTTTGTTTTATGCAATTTTAGAGCGTCTTGCTAAAGTATTCATGCACAAATGAACCTTTTCACACTTTATTATGTCGCGAACTTTAATTTTGTAGAGTCACATTTTGTTGCAGTTGATCTTTTGTGTCGTCTCTGGCAGCTTTGCACTTGGAGACCAAAAGGTTTGCCCATCCAACTCAGATTATTCATTTAACCACTTCAGCCTTTTTGATGCAATACTTGAAATGCATTGAAAGATGCAAATAAACTGATAATTCAGTTTCTTTTTTAAATAAAAAAATAAACATTTTCTTGGCTAGTATGCAACAAAGTAGAATCATTTTATTAAATACTTGATCATTTACATCTAAGCATGCGTCTGCTAACATCAATATGTGATGTTGACAATAATACGGTACAAGGATAATCTGTTGGGTTTTTTTTAAACATATTAATTATTTCACAGCAAAATGTGCTTAATTGGAGATTTTATTTTTACAGAATTTGAACCAGGTGACGTTAAAAATTATGCCAGTTGAGGAGTTTTGGGTTCAACATATTTACAAATAAAGAAGCTTTTTTTTTCCATCATAAATGAAACAATTGTGTATTTATTCTTTACATTTTTGGCTTAATTACTGTTTTGTTCTTTCAGCAAATGGTATGTTTTACAGTCTGAATACTCCAGTTAACAATCAATTATGGAAGTAGCTGAGGATTATTTCAACAATCGGTTAATCTTAATTAATCCAATTAATTGTTTCAGTCCTGCTGTTCACTAATTAACTGACTATTGAAGGCAATAGTTGGTACCATAGTAAAGTGGGCTGAATACAAAAGCCTGCCACACTTCTCAGTTTTTTGTTTTATTTTTTTCCCATTTGTGAAATATTTGAAAGTGAGCAATTTTTTTTTGTTTTTGACACAGTTAAATTTGACTAAACAACTCCTGAATGGGTGTGTTTATTTTTATTACTCCATGCAGAGAGCTGCAGTTCCTTGCGGATCAAGAGTGCATCTCTCCGGCAGCCATTAAGAAAACCACCCTGGATAAAGTGTTGCAGCAACCCGGAGTTGGAGTCGCCGGGGACGCCGGCGGGAACGGCCGGTCGGGCCTCAACCTCTTCAACAACCGCACGTCTGGGATCAAAAAGAAGAACTGAGAGCAGAGATCGGCACGCGGAAAGACGGGCATGCTGCAGGTCCACGTCTAAACATGCAGACTCACAACGGGTCGCCAACCGCCGTCCAACCGTAGGATTAAACAGTGGACTCAGGACTGAAGTCACCAACAAAATCAATTTCTGGTGTTTTTTTTATTCGTGCGAGAGCCAGGAACACATACATTTCACACAGGCAGAGGAGTGATCTGCACAGCTGGCGCCTCCTGCTGTGATTATACATGAACACAAGTCCAGTTAGAGAAACCAGAAGAACCAAAGGTGCTACTGTGCTGTTTTTGCAGCCTTAAACCTCCATCATGTTCCACGTTATCTTCAGGTTTTTACTTTTGGCATAAAGTTAACAATGTTCATCCAATGTTATGTCAGGGATTTTGTCCCCTGTAGAAAAAAAACAACAGTTTTTTTTTGTTATATAACAATAACTTTGTCATCCTATGTTTTCTCTGAAAGCCCAAAGAGAATTTTTATGTTTTCCTTTCTGCAAATGTGATGTAATTACCTATAAGTGCTACAATAAAGCTTAAACAAGGTGCATTAAAAAGCACAGTTCATTACATATATTAATGAATTTCTCTCTAAATAAGGTGTCTAGTAATATTTGTTTTCTCCACAGTTTATTCAGAATAATTTTTTCGGAGTCTGAGCCTTTAAAGGTTTTTATCATTATTTCCAGTAATTTTAATTTATGAGTATAAAAGAGCTTTTACTCTGCAACACGGTTATTCTTGCCTGTTTTGTAAAGCCAGACTAGTAAATCATCCCCTTAGCATGATGCTGCCCCTGCTGTGTTTGAGATTTGGTTTCTTTGTCCGTTTGAAACACTTGTGGCGATTTCCTTTCATCTGATGGGAAATTGGCGTCAGTAACGGTCACTAACTGGGTCAGATCGACGGCCATAACTGTGCGTTCCTACGAGAGAATAATCCCAAACTGGTTATGGAACAAATGAAGCAGACCATATAGACGATCTTCTCCAAGCCTCAACCTGAACGTTAAAGCTGCAGAATGTAACTTTTATAAATGTTTTTTTTTTCCACGTTTGTCAAAACCTATCACTATGCGATGACATTAATAATATGAGACAGATAAAGTGTGAAAAAAATTCAGCACCTTTAGCTTTTCTCAGTATTTCTCCTGCCATCTACAGAAATGCACCCTTCGCTCAGAAACAACCAATCAGAGCCAGAAGGCAGGTCTTAATGCTGTCAATCACCTTGTGTATGAGCTGCTCAGAGCTTTTCACTTGCTCTCTGATATGCTGCAGCTGGTTCACCACAAACGATCCTGTCATGAAAGCTCAGGGTAGTTACAATGACATCTGAAGAGGATGGATAAACTTTTACTTGTCCTCTTTTACATATCTGTTAAAACTCGCTAAGTTGTGACAGTTTATTGTGAGACAGATGACTTATTCACTGATGACGGTGGATGAGTGGGTTGCCTGGAAAGGTAAGTTTCACTAGCATGATTGCTGAAAGTCAGAAGAAGCATGTTGGTAAAACTTTTCAGAAAAACATTAAAACTGGGTGTAACTGTATAGAACCGCAACAAATTAAACACACAATTTATTTTTTTTTTTTTTTACGTCATTGCTGTTCATTTCAGTCTGAGGAAGAAAAAAATTCAAATGCATCATGTACAAACACTTAAACTCATGCCAATTATGAGCTTTTCTCTCATATCCGTTAATCAGTTAATAGGTTTCCAATCAGTCCTCCAGATGGCGCTCTTTAATCAACTTGCCTGGGATATAAACAGTTAGGAGGATCAAATCACCTTCATGCCACTGCCAGTGGAGGGTAACTTTAACTTGACCCTAACCTTGGATTAAATATAACCTCACCTCCATAATTATCAGTAAACAGCTTCAACTGCGTTGCCACGACGACATGTTTCCCCCTCTGTGGTGTTTTTATTTTTGCCTCCTGCTGTGGGTCAGCGCCTCCTGAATTCTTTCCAATCAAATCCTCTCCTGCTAAAATTAGCACAGAAATGCTTAAAAAAGGAAAAGCGCTAACGTGTTTTTATTTTTTTGCGCTCTTCAGTGGGCCCCGAGGCGAGCTGTGATTGGCTGTAATAGGAGGAAACACAGGCCGGTTTTAGAAGGCCTCAATGGCCGCTCAGGTCTTTCTACATGGATACAAGAAGTACCGGAGGATTTCTCTTTTTTTTTCAAGCTTACCGAAACGACACCAAACTTGCTGGCTCAACACGCTGTTATTGTTTGAAAGCAGAAGCTTTTTCAAGAACGGGGCGTTAAAAGTTCGGAGGGTCGGCACAATCACAGGCTGCAACTTCCCACAATTACAGAAAGGCTTCGGGAGAAAACTCTGGAGAACACATCTATCCTTCAAAGTCTCGTCCACATTCTCACAGAATGTTTGCAGTCTAGTTTCAAGTGCAAATATTTCAGTACTTTTGAAATAGCACCAAACTGACGTCCAAGTGACTCGTTAAGATACAAGTGTGACCGGTGGACTTCTGCGTCGTGTTTGTGAGTAACAAAAGGGAAATGAATAACTCTAATATTTATAATAGTCCTGGAGGACCATGAACAAGAGAAGAAGAAAGTAAGGCGGAGCTGGAGCACCAAACCCCTTATAGCAGACACAGAGGAACACAAGGACAGTCCACTATAAGTGGACAAATACATTAAAGAAAACATTTTCTGAAAATATATAACTATTAATATAGACTCAGTCACACAAGCACCTTGTATCTTATAATAAACAATGTTATTGCTTTAAGTCAATAATAAAATTGGGGAAACAGTCTTATAAATAAAATAATCAGTGTAGAAGTAGTACCTTTTTTTAAAATCGATATTTAAGGAATTATTGTCTTAAAACAACTTCCTGTACTTTGCTGAAGTTTCTTGTGGGTTCGTAACTTTTAAGCTTTGCTTTTTTTCGTAAAATGTAAAAACTTTTCCAAGATTATTTCTTTCCTAAAAATTCAGAAGAAACAGATTTCACGAGAACATGAAAGCAACGTCGGGATGCAGAAACGTTCCTCTCTGCGTCTGGCTGCTTGTGAGCTTAAAACCTAAATATCAGAGAGTTTTCTAAGAGTTTGATAGCAGAGGACAAAGAGCAGCAATATTTGGGGGTTTAATGGGAGAGCAGCTAGAGCAGAGTGCTGCTCCTCAAGACATTTTTTTTTCTTCTTTCCTTTTTTTTTTTTTTTAAGATATTTGGACCCGTTCCTGTGCTCAGGGGCTGCTACGTTTTGGGATTAGCAGCCGCCACTTTGTGCTGGTTTGAGATAGGCTCACGGATGTATTCAGGCAATACAGGTGCATAATGGCGAATGATGAAGAGGAGCGATGGTTTGTGAAGAACCATGTCCTCATTATAATTGGACAATTTAACAATTTATAGCTGTTGTAGGATTAGTTATTTTCCCCTCTTAAACTCACACACACACACACACACACCAACATCTCTTGATTAAACTGCGCCCCACATGCTCTTGGTGCAATCTGGCTGTTTATTTGTGCGTGCAATAGTTCGCCCCCCTCTCTCTCTCTCTCTCTCTCTCTCTCACTCCCTCTGTCTGATTCTGAAGCGTCTTCATAATCCCCCCTCTTATTCAACACTCGCCCCTGCCACTGTCCGTTGAGATTAGCCTTTCGAGGAGAGACTTCTATTTGCCTCTCATTATTAGACTTCTGCCACCTTCTCCCGGTTTAAGGCCTCGTTCTTCCTTCAAAAGGCGAGGCAGATGCTCTCTGTGTCACTCATCCTGACACCATGAGGGTCTGAGGCGGCAGTTCGGATGCTGATAATCCTGAGCTGTTAGTGTGTGTGCGCGTGTGTGTGTGTGTGAGATGGAGCTTGGCGTGAGATTTCTATCCACAGGTAGGCCAGATGCTGTCTGTCATCTCCATTCAATCAATGCAATCAGTGACCTTTGCAGCAGCATCGGTTGCTAGCAAGGAGAAGCAGGAACAATGAAGAGTGAACGGCAGAAACACACGAGGATTATCCAGGATTTTTAGCCTGGTTTCTACTGAAAATGTCTCAGTGCACTCAAAATAAAACTAACTTGCAAGACTTATTGTTACCAAGATATAAGGGCTTGTTTCAAGTTAAGAAAGAATGAGAGAAATAATTTGTTAACAGAACTAGTACTCTTTAAAAGTAATATTAAAATATTTCTGATAAGTTAGTTTTGCCTTTTTTAAAGTGTACCTGTATTTGTACTAGTCTAAAACCACTTGGTAAGATTTTGTGTTTTTTCAGTGTCCAGGAAGGAAAGCTTTTTGTTTTTTGCTTTTTTTGCAAACACAAAATTTACTCCAACATCATACATTTAAAAGAGATGTTTCTTATCCCCTGGGCTGTCAGCAGTGTGTGTGTGTGTGTGTGTGTGTGTGTGTGTGTGTGTGTGTGTGTGTGTGTGTGTGTGTGTGTGTGTGTGCATGTGTGTGCGTGCGTGCGTGCGTGCGTGTGTGTGTGTGTGTGTGTGAGCATGTGTGTGCGTGCATGCGTGCGTGCGTGCGTGCGTGCGTGTGTGTGTGTGTGTGTGTGTGTGTGTGTGTGTGTGTGTGTGTGTGTGTGTGTGTGTGTGTGTGTGTGTGTGTGCATGTGTGTGCGTGCGTGCGTGCGTGCGTGTGTGTGTGTGTGTGAGCATGTGTGTGCGTGCATGCGTGCGTGCGTGCGTGCGTGCGTGTGTGTGTGTGTGTGTGTGTGTGTGTGTGTGTGTGTGTGTGTGTGTGTGTGTGTGTGTGTGTGTGTGTGAGCATGTGTCAAATGGAGACCTGTGCATTACATTGATCTGGGAGTTGATACAGTATCAGCTTCGTGCAGCTGTCTGGTGAAACGGTCACAGGAACAGGAACCTCCGATGGTTACCACACAGTCGGTGAATCTGCATTCAGAGCTTCCCTATGCTGACAACTTGCACGGACCTTTTTTTCCCCTCCATCTTCAGATTGCAATTGCATGTCTGTACCGATAAGTTTTCTTTTTCTTTTTCTTGTACATTTTATTCAAATATCTTGCAAAAGTATTCACACCTGATGGGGTGTTTCATGTTCCAACCACAGGTGTCGATGTATTTCATTGAGACTTTGTGTTCCAGACCAACACAAAGTCCTGCGGCTTGTATTTATATTCAGCCCCTTCTGCTCTGATACCCCTAAATAAAATCTAATGTGACTAAGCACCTTCAGAAATCAACTAATTGGTCATTAGTTCACCACACTGTTCTGTGTTATCTTCAGAGGATTGGTATAACAGCAGGTTTCTAACATCTCCTTACGCTCATGAATGCAAAATTAAACTTTGCTAGTTCATCCTTCTTTCTTATTTTTTTTTAAATTAACTATATAAAACTTTTTGTCTTCAAAAACTAACTGCCACCTTTTTCCTTTCATACCTCTGTGCAGGGATCAGATTTCAGGATTTAGCAGCTTAGCCATATTCTCCAAAGTGTTTTTTTTTTTTGTTTTTCTTTTTTTGCTCAATAGTCTTGAGAAAATCCTTTTCTCTTTCTAAATCAGTCTGAAAACTCTCAGGTTTATCACTGTGGATGAACTTTAAGCCTTCAGAACCAGACTTTCTAAAAAAGAAAGTCTGGTTTCTTTGTGTAAAGTTAGTAAACAAAGCATGCTGCAAACCTGTACTGAGAAAAGCACATGTATTCACTTACTTTTTAAGCTGCATCTGTTTGCTGAGCAGAGGGAGTGTGTGTGTGTGTGTGTGTGTGTGTGTGTGTGCGCGTGCAAGCAATGCTGGTTTTAATATAGAAATATTTCTTCATTTGTTTGACTTCATTTCTTTATTACACGTCCTTAGCAGTGAAAGGGAAGCTCGTCAGAGATGACGGGTGGATTTAAACAGACAAGCCTTGAAGATATTTCAGACTGCAGGCTGGAAGTTCACATCAGAATGGGCTAGATCTGAGAGTAGTTATTTGACGGCCTAGTCAAAGCCCAGATCTAAATACAATTGAGAATCTGTGGCAAGACTTGATGTTCACAGATGTTATCAGTTGATAATCTGACTGAGTATTCAGTTGGCAAGAGAAGTAAATATGCACTTTATAAGCCTTGGGGGACGAAATACATGTGTGCACCTTTTAAGTTTCTTTATCTGTAAACCATTTCACATCATTTTTCTCCGTCATCATCGTCGTATGGTACTTTGTGATGACCTATCCCATTGAATCCCAGTGAAATTCATAGGCATTTGTGGTTGTAATGTGACAAACTGTAAGTTTGGGGATATGTTTGCTTTTGGAAGGATCAGTAAATGACACATTAGAACAATTAGGATCAAAACAGTAAAAAACAAAAACAAAAAGTGAACATTATTATTTTTATTATTCTTATTATTTTTTCAGGCCATATTAATATTTCTAAGAATCTTACCCCTGTGATGGAGACAAAAATATTTTTAAATGAATGATGCAACCATTGGTACTCTATGAGCTCTATCTGTTTATCCTACATTAAAGCCAACATGAAATCCAGCACCAACACTCTGAAATGGAGCATGAATGCATATTCCTCTTAATTACATCATAAAGGTACAGTAAAGAATATGCTGAAACTCTAGAGTCGTATTTCTCAGGTTGTTACGATCATGTTACCATGTCTGGACCGAGACTGTCCCATCTGCCAGAGAGACACCGAGCTGATGCATCGGGTTATACCTCCACCTTCAGCAACCTGCCAGAGATTTACTCCTCAAAGCTCTAACTTGTGTCTAAGTTGTTCATCAGTAAATAAAAACAGGCTATTTCTGTGTCATTGTCAGGAAATAGCCTCCTAATAATGGCTGAGTGCTTCCTGGGCTTGTACACAGAGTCATTAATTCCTCTGAAATGGAAATGGATAGTGATGGTGCACTTCAGGCCTAATAGGCTGGTTTGGTTTTTGTTTGGAGAAATGAGGACTGATGGCAATCGTTCTGTGATGTGTTTACAGAGCTAAGGTCTGATTGTCTGCTGGATTATGTAGATCTAAGACATACAGTACATGTAAAATAGATCTAAGAAGTAAGAGCAAATTTATTCGCTTTTGTCGGGAAATTCAACACGGAGCTCATCGCCTTTCCCTTCTGTCAATTCACATCCTTCTTTAAGAGGAAGTGGAAAATGCGTGATATGAATCTCAGTGTAATTTGGATGCTTTATTTATTTATTTATTTATTTTTTTTTTTTTAAGAAAACATGTACAGACACATGCGAGCAGAGCTGAACCAAAGTAAAAATGTAATTCCAAGAGTTTATGTTCTGTTTTGCACAAATACTGCTGATGATGAAGAATAACTCGCACCAGATGTAAAGTTTGTGAGCCTGACCTGTTTGACTCATCCAGTGCTCTCTGGGGCCCCCTGCTGGTTTTGGGGCCAAATGCAGCTGCTCTGTTTGCTTTTGCACTGGCCTGGCTCTGCAGACACATCTGTGTGAGGAACTTTATATTCCTTCGTACTTTTTTTTTTATCTTCTGAGTGGATGCATGTGTCGATCATTTAAATCTGTTTGGTTTTTATTTCATTTGAAGTACATGCACATCTTTGTAAAATAAGAAGAGATTTGTCTAAAAAGTTGCCACTTTAATTCAAAAAGTGAATGTCATGTGTGCTGGAGAGGTTAAGCAGAGTAATACATTCCACTTGTTCATTTCTGTTCATTTTGATGCTCACCGGTGATGAAAAATCCAAAATGTAGTTTTTCTTATAATTTCAACAGAAAACCAACAAGTAAGGACTTTGGTAAAAACAGAAATGCCAGCCTAGTTCAAGCTCAGGCACAAATTACAGACGAAATGTAATTTCGTTAAATAGATGACTGGATCACCGAGCAACAGTTCAGTTCATTTTCATGATGCTCTTTACAGTGTCTCTGGTTCAGGAGGGCTTTAACGTGAGGAAAGCATCAGTCGTTGTCCTGGATCAGTTATGGATCTGCTCACACTTTTCTGATTGGGCAAAATCCTCTCAGTTTATACGGTGCGTCGTTTTTCTGCCACACTTTTTCTCTCCACACAACTTTCCATTAAATTTTTTTTTTTTTTTTTTTTTTTGCTGTGAAGCACTTTCTGGACCATCAGCTTCTTCAGCAGTTTCCTTTAGTGTCAGCTCAGCTCAGCAGTCTCTCCCATGACCGCTCATAACATTTAGGCGCTCAAAATCGTTTTTTATTGTTTTTCTTTTTTTTTTTTTCACTAAATTGCACGTGTTCATAAGGGGTCAGACGCAATCATGAAATCTGACATAAATAAGCGCGCGATTGTGTAAAATATACAACTTTCAATTTTCAGAGTGAATAAATGAAATAAATAAATAAATAAATAAACAACGCAACTTTTTGTTGATGGTGTGATTTATTGAGCCGCGTCTCCAACTGTATTACTTGAGAGGAACAGCAGGGTTTGTTTTGGTTAGTTTCATCCATCCAGTCTGCGCCGTGCTGTCGGATCAGGCCCTCTAAGTTTAGAAATGCGCACGGCTGTCTTGTCACACTTTCCACGCCGCCTGTTGTTATAACACGCCGTAGTAGCGTGTCTCTTTAAATGCGGGGCTGCGTAGATCCTTCATGAATGAAACCATGTGATCCAAACATCATTTGACGTCTGGCGCCTCCGACCACAGACTAAAACAAGCGAGGAGGCAGAGGATATATGTAGAGAGACCTGTGAGAAAGCGTGAGGCGGCAGAGAGAGAAAGAAGAAAAAAAAAGAGACAAAAAAAGGAAAAGAGAAGCGCTTCTTCTCCAACTCCCCGGCTGTCCTCCTGCCAGCGCTGCTCACGCCGTGTCCACACAGCAACACCAACAAGGCTCCAATTCTGGTGAGTCACATTTAATTTGAAGCAAAAAGCAAAAGTGAAATCGCTGAAAAGAAAAGTGCTGAATGTGGCGGCGTTTTGCTGAGTGTGCGCCGCCGCCTCAGCCGTCGCGGTGCCGCGCCGCCGCCGCCTCCGCCGCCGCGCTGTCCCCTGCTCCCTCCTGTCCCCCGCCGCTGTTTAAAGGGCAGCCGGCGCTGCTGGTTGTGCTGAATCATCATCGCTCGGTACAAGCGCCGCCGCGGAGCCGCTGGGTCGCTCGAACCGCCTCGCTCCGCCGACCAGCCGCTGATTTCATAATAACGCAGACAAAGGGGGCCAGGCTGCCGGGTGGGCTGTCAAAGCTTAGAAACTATGTGTCGGAATTAGAGGACCGCGGGAAGGAGGGGGACGCTGCTCTTCCCAGCTCGGGGATTCCCTTGTTGTGAGGCTGAAGCTGGAGGAGCGAGGGGCCGTCAGCGGTAACTACACCTCACCTCATTAGCGGGGAGGCGGCGGCGGCGGCGGACGCAAGCTGGACACGTTCAGGTAGGACAGCCAGCTGCTCCGGTGCTCGGTACCTGCGCCGCCTGCGGTGGGTTCATTTGACGTGCTGACTCGCAGCCTGTTCGCCCTTTGTTACGTTCTGTGACTGAAACGTGCCGACAAATCGGACTCGACGTGCGGGCTGTCACCCCGGAGTGTCGGTGGCTGTCAGACGTCCCGGCGGCGGCGGCAGCTAGCTTAGACGGAGCGGCTGTTTTGACATTTGCTTTGTGTCAGCCGCTCCCCCCCGACAGACAGACAGACAGGCCTTCAGCTCAAGCGTCTGTCAGCGGAGAGGATTTATGTCTCCTTTTTATTGTGTGAGTGAGCGAGAGTGCGAGCGGAGCGACGTGTGGAGTCGGTGGGTTCGTCTCCCGGCACGCCGGTGTTGTAGCTACACCGGCTGGGCTGGCGGCAGAGATGCTGATTCATCACAACGTTGTTATTTCTCAACGTTTGCGCGAGCGGAGCGGAGGCATGAGGGAGCCATGGCAACACGGCGGCGGGCGGGCGGGCGGACAAAGGTCTGGAGCGAAGAAGAAGAAGAAGAAGAAGAAGAAGAAGAAGAAGAAAAAGAAGAAGAAGAAGAGCTCAGCTCATATTGTGACGAGGGGACAGAAATACGCTCCGTTATGTCGCTGATAGCCACCGCTTCTTTCTCTGGTGATCTTTAAAGCATTTCTGTGCAGGAAGAATCCAGTTTTAAATCGGAATTCATTTGTTTTCCATTCATTTGCTCCGCTGCTGGCACGTCTAATGGCATCGGACTGTAAACTATTTTAGTCACCATGTTTTGACCTTCCGGTCGCATTTATTTATTCAGAGGGATTTATTCAGGCAACCTATTCATTGACAGGATTTTATTTTTTAAAATAAATATTGACATTAGCTGTCATGATTCTGGGATGACTCTGACTTTTATTTCATTTAAACTGACAGGGACTACACTGAAAATCAGCCTCTATTTATAGCCAAGTCTGTCACATAGATGAACTGAAGTGCTCCTGTTATTTATACCTATTGTCCCTTTTAAATAGATTAAATAAAATCAAATGTTGTACTGGTGAACAGGAATAAATTAGAAAATAACAAGGAAGTTATTTCTCCATTCTTTTAGCTTTCCATTAATATAGCACGACAAACATCCTTTTTTAAATTAGTGTTATGTAATAGTCTGTTTCAGATACATTTTAATTTGTTTTTTTTGGGGGGGGGGGTAAGGGGGGAGCTTAGCTGATATTGTGATGAGGAATAAAAGATCTGGTATCGAAGTGAAGTTGGTTTGTTTGGTAATTGTGGGATAATTGTAATTTGGTGGTGAGTAGTGAATTAGAATATTGCCAAAAATTATCTTATTTCAGTAATTCAGTTCTCCTTTCATACTTTTTCCTTCTACTCAATTTTCCATTAACACAGTTGCATATATTTCTGAGCTCAATTATTTATTTTTGGTCTTATTTAGTATTCCATTTTCTGAAAAACTGTACACATAAACATTTAAATAAAATAAACTCTTCAAATATGCCACCCGAAATGAAATTCAACCGTAGCTTCGGTTTTGTAATGAAATGACAGAAAGATTAAACCAAATTTGCCGAGATGTGTGTTTTAGAAAGATGTCAAGTTTTAAGACTCGAATTTAAGTCGAGTCCCAGAACATTTTAAGATGGTTGGTAATTAGAAAGAGTTAGCCGTCGACAGCTCTAAAAAATTGTAGATTCTGATTGTTCTGATTACAGAACAATCAGAATCTACAAAGATACAAAATATAAAGAGGTTAAATGATGCTCATAAGATGCCTCTGCTCAGAAATGCAGTAGGTAGCTGTTTGGTGTTTTCATTTCATGTAAAGTCAGATTAGCTGGTTTATTGGTGAAGACCAGACATGACCTCTATCGTCTTAAATTCATAAATCTTTGAACCCTAGAGCTCTTTCAAACACTTTCTTTATAAATAAGAAGCTGATTATGATTATTTTAACAGAAAATGGAAGTTAGCGGCTGTGTATTTCTAATTAACTTCCTGTGTGAAACATCTTCTTTTCTCCTTTTAGATGAGTCCACTTGCTTAATCAAAAACATCTTTGCATGCTCTTTTATCAATGAAGATTATTTCTCTTTTAATTCGGATCACTTGGAAAGTTTTTTTGGTTGGTGATGTCCACTTTGGATTTGGCTTCTCTCAGACTAGTTGTTTGTTTCTGGACTAATTAATCTGGATTTAGATGAAAGCCAGATATCTATTGCAGGTAAGAAACAAAGTGCTTCTAGCTTTTTAACAGCAACTCACATAAAGGTTGAACTATCCCTTTAGACTGCCTTAAAAAGCAGGTTTTTAACCTTCTTTTAGTTGATTGATGTTGTACTTATGTTAAAAAGTATAATAATGTTTATATTTAGTTTCTCTCTTAGAGAAAATCTTGATAACGCTTACATCTGCTTCTGATGAACTTTAGTATAATTACCTAGCCTGACTCTTCTTCTTCTCTCTTTTTAAGTTGAAAAAAATCTAATAGATTCTAATTTATAAACATTACACTTTTGCCTGTAAACATTTATTCAAATTGGGCGTCATAATATTTGAGAAACTTATATCTGTTTTTCTGAAAATATTGGCTTTACCTTAAGTAACTCCCCCGATAAAACAAACAAAAGCCCTAGAAAGGGATTGACTGTTGTGGCAGTTAATGAACCACGCAGACCTGAGCTAAAAAAAGGAAAGCGGCTCAGTGAACTATAATGCCTCGCAACAGAATATCCTCTGATTGATCTCTTGTGGATAGGCCATTATCTGCTGCCTGGTAGCAACCTATGAGCGGTGCAACTCTTAAACACTAAAGAGTAATAGGGAAGCTCTGTGGGCACAAGAAAAACAGAAACTTCACCCCCTAATGACTCCATATCAGCAGCTTTAGTTAGAGTCAGCACTCTGCAGAGTGTATCAAAAGTATGTAGTAAGCAAGTTGGCAAGTACTGTAATAGAGGGTCATAATGATGAAACAGTTGTATCAGTATTGGAGAGAAAAGCAACCCCCCCCCTTACCACCACCACTGTCTTCACACACTTTCCCCATTTCCTTTCTCTTGTTGAACGAACGCACACACAACCTAAGGGGCTTAGCTTTTTATACTTGGTATCAGTATTTAATCAGTGCTTGAAGTGCATTTCTCTGTCAAGTACTTTCCCATCCTTCCCTGGTGTTCGCGGTAATTGAACGCTGACCAATGCTTATGTGTGCAACTTTGCTGATGGTGGCGGAGCGGCAAGACGCGCGGAGCAAGGGGGATGAAGGAAGAGGGAGGAAGAATGAGAGATGGGATTTGCGGAGAGATTGAGAACAAGGACCTTTTTGTCTTCAAGGCATTCCCCTGAAAATGCTGAGGCGAAGCGAATGCGCTCTCGCTTGACAGATGGCGTTTTCACTTGTTACTTACCACAGCTAGTTTCTTTGCCCTGTTTTTTTTTGTGCGCGCATGTGTGTATGTGAGAAAGAGAGCGCGAGTGCAAAGACGGAGACGGGAGACGTACAACACCTACAAGAACCTAAGATCTGCCTGTTGTCGGGCATTGTAGCAGCGAAGTTATAAAAAAAACAACACAATGTGTCTTAGTTCCTTTTTTTTTTTAATTTGCAAAGGGAAGTGATTTTACTAGCAGTTGGTCTTTGAACATTTCACACTTCTTTCATTTCCACCCCCGTCACCTCGGCTGACCTGAGCTGCCTCCTTGCAGGACAAAGTCCAAAGCATTGAATTCGGTTGAACGTCGTCGCTCTGTTTCACCACATCAGAGCAGTTTGTATGTCTGAGTAAAGAGCAGCTCAATTCCCTGCGTGCTCGGGGATCAAGCTGACGAAACGCTCCGTAAAACCTCCTTTGAAGGGAAGTCGGGGCGAACAGCTAAGACAGGTGTTTGCTCTACAAGACAGAAAGAAACTTAAGATTTATGGCAGAAAATATTAACAGGTATGCTGTTAATATAGCCGTCTTCTTTTTGTGTGTGTGTGTGTGTGCGCTTAAAGGCAAGAGAAGTTGGTGTCCAGGAACATCTGCGAGAGCTGTATAAGAAATGAAGGAGCTTAGCTATTAGTTGTTTAGCTTTGACCTTAGTTGTGTCATTAAGTTGCTAATAAAAGCATGGTGACTTTTATTGTTACCCACATTTATGGGTAGACAAGTAAAATGCCTTTGAACAAACTCATCTTTCAAAGCATTAGAATAATCTCACACTGAAAAATTGTAGAAAAATACAACTTTTAATTCAGGTACCTTTTCTCTGTGGTTAAGAAATCCTTCACAAATTCTTTGAGGGCGCTTTATCTCAGGGTCCTTTTGTTGTTCTGTTCACTTCAGCTCCTCCAACTTAGGTCTAAAGACGAATTTAAAATCATCTGGTATTTCAAAAGTTTTATGGTTTTCGATTTTCTGCTTTCTAATGAGGTGTTTGGAAGAGAAACACGTCCACAGCATCACAGATCCACCGCCGTGCTTGAGAGTGGACACACATTTGCCAAACCCAAATCTTCGTCTCATCTGAGCAAAGCATAAACTCCTGATCTCAAACATGTTAGACGGAGGTTGTTATGAAGATCCAGTGACTCCAACATGGCACCTTTTGCTGCAATTCTCTCACAGTGAGTTTTGGACAGTTTAAGACTTCTCAAGCATTCTCCATAAATACGGCTCCTTGTCCTGGCTAATTGTACATCTGTGAAATGTCGCGCTCTACTGAAACAATTAGACACACACTGAAACTCAGATGAATTTTTCTAAAACTTCCAGCTTACGCTGCTACTTTAAAAGATGCATTTATTTACAGCGTTTTCCACAACTTTACCAGGAGCACCTACAAATAATGACTGCAGTTGAAAGACTTGCTTCCCAAAAGTTAATTAAAAGACTCAATAATACCTTTGTTTGATGATTATAACATTAACTTAACTTGTGAATTTACCATTGTATTTTTCTCTGTAATGCCATAAAGCTTGTTTCTGCATAGTTTAAATACCACAAAAGCTTTAACGAGTGTTACATCCCAGCTTGAGTGTTTTATTCAGCAGTTTAGGTTTGTTGAAAACCTAATCACTGATGTTCGGTTTTGAGTTGTTGCGTGATGTTTACCCCTGAGTTTTGAGAACGCATTAAAGAAAACTTCACACGCGCTGCCCTTGCACACCTAAAGCCCTGGATTGCGATAGATTGCGCAGGTGTTCACGATATTCTGTCCACCCTGTCTTTGTGTGTGTTTAAAGGCAAGAAACTTTGGTGTTTTTGAGCATAATTCATAAATATCGTCTGCGTGTTTGTGATCGTCTTTTCCTCTCAGAAAGGTCTTGTTATGCTTGCAAATTTCAGAAAGTGTTAGCGAGAAGTAAAACGAGAGATGGAAACGCGGGAATAAAAGACAGATTTGGTGGTGAGCGAGAGAGGCGGGGAGGAAAGGAAGCAGTGGGGCAGATCAATATTTGAGTGTTTTTTTCTCTCCACAGTAATGATGAAATATGGTGTAAGCAGATCTGGTGCATAATCATTGCTGTGCTCCACTGTCCCCCCCCACCCCCACATACATACACACTTCATCTGCTTCCGCATTAGTGGGCTGCGTTATTTAGACTGTTTATATCCAAACTCTACAAGTGCATTAACTTCTTTTTACATAACCCGACTGAAATCAAGACAAATCTCATTATAAGTTGCGCCAGAAGGATGAGCAGACAGAGAACAAGTTCATAGTTTTAGTTTAAGTTGCGTTCAAACGCTCAGTTAGCTCTTCAGATCAACGTACATCTGGAACAAAGTTCCCACATCTCCCCTCGTGGCGGCAGCTTTCTTCACTTTTGAGAAGTTTCTGCCTGCGCGAGACCCTCTGTGCACAGTGACAGTCCTGCGGCGTCGAGGCCCTGTGAACAGTGCACAGGCCCTAGTAACAGGAATACCCGCACTACCGGTTGTCTACTAGTTGCATCATCTCGATGCGCCAACTTGCCGCAGTTTTTAACTGCAGTGTGACGAGTTTTCGATTGTGGCATGAATTTGTGAACCTTAAAAAGAGAAAGAGAAAAAAACAAAGAGAGAAAAGAAACAACACCACTCTCTGTGGATCAATGCCAAGGAGTTAAAAGAGAGGGAGCAAAGTCTGTATGTCTGTAGCTCGCGGTGTGGTGGCAGCTCTTAGCCGTCACCTGTGACATTAAAATATTTCCACGGAGCGGGAAGCTCTCCTGAGCTTCTCTGTTCGTTCCAAAGTCTGCTTCATAATTTACACAGTCAAACTACTTTTAAACAAAACTGATTACATATTATTACAACCAAATTTAGGGTGAGCAAACCCAGCACTGTATTGTTTGGTGCTTAGGACAACAATCTAAGGTGAAATTTACACCTTTGTACATGTTCTTCTGGCTTTTGTTGGTAAAATAATTTGCAGCAAACGATCATCTTCGTAATATACTTTACTTTAGATCAAGTTGTAGCAAACTTAAGGTTGTCAGAGGTCTAATGGAGTTGTTTAAGAACCGAATATTTTAAATATCTACAAAGTTAGATTTCTATTATTATGAAAGAATATGTGTAGCTTTTCTCTTTTTCGTATAAATTAAAAATCAAACTAGATGTAGCTTGGGCTGTTGGCAAAGGCAAGGGTTACAAAATTTTGGCTAAAAATACACAAAGGAAAATATTGACTATCAAGCTTGGGAAACGTAAGAAAAAGAAAAGTAAGAATGGAATTTTATTTTTCAACTTGGGAAAAAACCTGTTGAATTAGAAATGAAGTATTTCTAGTCTGCATTTTGTGTAAATTCCTACAAATAAAGGAAATGTTCAAAAATTATGATTTAAAAAGTCTGTTGAAGATTTAAAATTATATTGGATCTAAGTTGGTTGAGGGAAAAAGCACTGAAACTTTTGTAATTGTTGCAATAAGAACGCAACAATAATTTCCCATCCCTACTTATTTTCCAAAAGCTGCCAACGTTTCCCTTTAACAAAAGACAGACATTAAAACCTCGAAAGAGTAAAACGAAATTTTGTTTAAAGTAATCTGCTGAAAGTCTTGCTCTCTCTCACTCTCTTGCAGCCCGAATGACACATCTCAAGGTGGAACATCTGCTAACATTTTAAGTATCGTCTTACATCCTTGTGTCTCCTCTGATTTTGTGCTTAAACTACCTCAACATCACAGAAAATGACAAACGTTTAAGTTTCCTTCCTGCAGTCACAACGTCCACCACAGAAAGATGTTGTCAAGGTGGCTTATTAGAAATGGCATAACATGCTTCTCACTTTCTGGGGTTTGTGATTGTAATCCAGCTGGGGCAGAATGACATAAGCACTGTACAGTTCAGTTCACATGACCATTGCAACCTTCGCTCACATTTTCACGGGTCAGGTCGCACATTTTCCTGATATCGTCCAACCGTAGGTCAGCGTGAAAACCGACCAACCAGTTCTGGTCACAAACAGCTTTAACTTTACCACACCGTAAAATCAGAAGCTTTTTTTTTTTTTTTTTTTTTTTTTACTAATTTGAGGAATTTAAGTTGAGCATAATCACTGAAAAACAATAAATAAATAAATAAATAAACAGAAAGGGGAAGCGTAGAACCTTGTTTTTGTGACTTGTTTGCAGATTGTGTTGTTTTGCTTCGGACTGTTTGCGCTGAACTCCTTTGTGAAGAAAAAGAGGAGGCATAGCTGCAGCAGTACGTGTGCGTGCTTCTCATACCGTCCAGGATGATGAGCAGCTAATGGAAAACCTTAAAATGGGTACCAGGAATGTCCCCGAGCTGAAGGTCAGAGCTCCCTGTGGCACCAGACACGTCTCCGTGTGTTCGCCGAGACGCTTCACTGTGCACTTTTCTCATCAACATGCCCGATAAAGATCTGAGCATTTCCACAGAGAAAAATGGTGCTTATGCGCTGCGCCAACTTTCTTTTTCCCAAACTGCTATTGCTGACCAGGATGGAGAGGGAGAAATAAACTCACCGTGTGGTTTGACTTTATACTGTCTCCTTTCGCAGCTCTGTTTTCAAAGCACACACACACACACACACACACACACACACACACACACACACACACACAAAGAGGGAAGCAACTTAACCAGCAGTACAATCTTTCTCTATTCAAAAAAAAAAAGAAAAAGTGCTTATGAAAAAAAGGGAGCCAGAGCTCAATTGCCTGACAGTGCAGTTTTTTTTGCTTGTGTTGGGAAATTTGTCATCACACTCCGACTTACTACCTGAAATGGGAAAAACGTGTCGACGCCAGGAGTTTTTCTTGCCTTTAATAACACACTTGTTTGACAAAACGCACCCACACGCACACAGACTTTTAACTTGCAGAAAAGTGTGAAGATTGTTGTTATTTTCCTCCTTCCTTGTGTTTTCTTCTTCTCCGTCTGTTATCGTGTTTATTTCACGCTCTGCATACCTTCTTGTTAATGTCTTCCCTATTTTCTTTCTGCTCCTGCACGCGCTCCCGGCTCAGATGGGTGTCCTCCTCTCAGCTTCCTGGGCTCGCTCTCCCTCTCTCCATGGTCCTGCATCTCCACCCCGAGCATCTACTCTATTCACAGGTTGCCATTATCTCTGATCTGGCTCCTAATTCTCAATTAGCCTCCACACAGTGCCCATCGTTAATTATTTACCAACTCCCTCAACACCCTCGGCCAGCTTCAGATCAGCCAGCTTAAGCGCTGCTTTGTTTTGGTCTCTCTCTCTCTCTTTTTTTCTCTTAGCAGAAGCAAGGTGGGACCGCAGCCAGCAGCTGTGTTTTTGTAGCTCTCTGAGGTTTTAAACTCACGCTTTCCACATTATGCTGCCTTTGTGTCTCTCCATCCTCGTTCCCTCTGTGTCCTGCTGCGTGTCTTCGCCGCCTCACTCGGATGCCATCCTTTGTGATTTCAGTTTATTGCTCAGAGAGTTGCCTGAGGGAGATGGCGCAGTTAAAGCAGCTGTTATGGCAGGATAATTCAATAAACACACATCTCAAAACGGCTTGTGACTCTCGCGATCTGTTCTTGATCATCCCCTGAACGCTGTGTTGTTTATGTGCGAGCACACCCACTCGTCTCCCTCCCCGGTGGCTTTCAGAGCATCTAATCTGGACGTTTATGTCCCCCCCCCCACATGTCTGAGCAGCTAGCTAAATCGAAAGTCTCTTTCTAAGAAATTCGTCTGTGTGGGGCAGCAGTGACCAGAGCAGAAGGTTCTTTAAAGCAAGATTAATTAGAGCGCCGTCTAAATCAACAACACGCACACACATAAGCTCAGAGTTCATTATCCTGTTAGTCTGCATTACATGAAGAGAAAGGAGTCTTGTGCTCTTCCCTCTGCTCTTTAATCTGTCTTTATAAGCTTCATATTTACCACTCTGACCTCCTGCCACACCTTTGCTTTTCGTAGCATCCCGATTTGCTAACAAGGGTTAGAGATTATTTGAATTTTGTTGCTAATTCCAATTGTAGTTTTCTTTAAACTTTTACATGCCATTACCTATTTCAGCCAATTTCTTTGTATCTTTAAGGACGTTTTCGCACCTGATAGTCTGTTAGACTCGATTTGAACCCAAAATTCTAACGTTTGTTACATTTTCAGACGGTGCAAGTCCCTTTCATACTACATTGTGTCAAACAAACTAAACTCGTCCTCCCTTTGCCTGTGGTGGCGGTGCATCAAGAACTACTGAAGGACACAACACAAAAACTGAAGGACACAACACAAAAAGAAGACATGAGAATAACTTCCTTCTTCACTAAATGTAAACAATAGTGGTTGTAGGATTTCTCTTTTCTCTTTGGCAAATTTCTCCCCCTGCTATTAGACTCTCGTGTTTCTTGTGGATGCATTTACCCAGAATGCCTTGTGCTACAGTCACTTCCTGCTTTTGGAACGGTCTCTGGTCAGCGTGGTTTTGGATACAAACCACGCCAGCATTCACCTCAACCGAACTGAGACCTTAGTTTGTAGGTTTACCAGAGTTCACTTCTCTGGTCCACATGAGAGTTTGATTACGCGTTCACACTTCCCCAAGCGAACCAGACTTTCTTGGCAAAAGAACTGGAGTTCAATTAAAACGGAGTAAGCAGGTCGGGTCTGAATGCATCTTAAGACTCCTAATATACATTATATATGATTGGACCAGAGGTAATGTGACGCTGTGTGTATGACAGAGTAGTCACTATAAAACAGGGTTAAACTAACATTTTAAAACAAAAAGCTCTTTCACAAAACATTCAAAAATGGTATTTGGACTATAAATTCCATTATAGTCCAAATGGACATGGAAATCCTGACTTCCAAGATGGGAAAATAAACTGGAATGCCTTGTGGGTTGTGTGCAGCTCAGTTATTACTACTGTTCATGCCGTAACACTGTTACCCAGCGGTAGATAGAACAATAAAGGCTTTCCGACTCTTAACGAATGGAACAACTGGAATGCAGTAAAGTGGAAAGTTACTCCGACTTCCCAGTTACGAGGTCCATTATAAAAGGAACGCACCATTTAGATCCCTTGTTGTCATTTCTGTAGGACCTAAACAGCATGGGGGTTGAAGTCAACCCAGCGCTGTTACCCCTTTAGTCAGCCAAGCAAGATGGTCACAGACTGCTTCTGGGTCAAGGATGTAATGAAAACTAACTGGGGTCACTGCAGAGTGTACAGCATTCCTTGTCACTAGCAAACTAGCTGAGTCATGGTGAAGTGTGCTAAAACAAAAAAAATTCCCTGACTTTAGCCAAGGGTATTTCTTTCTGGAGCAGTGATGCGTAGCAGAGGATAAAACTGATAAGATGCCAGCTATGTGTTTATTTCTCCAGAGTGGGAGATGTTCAACACTCATTACCAGTGTAATGTGGAATCTCTGCTGAGACCCACTCCAAATAGTCTCTGGCTGGATTTTTGCAACCTTACAAGTGCAATATAATGTCGTCTTGTTCTGTAATCTGAATGGCCAGAGGCAGCTCAGAGCGGGACTCATCTTTGTGGCCTGATGATGGAACTGTTTTGTGAAAAGGGCTTAAAAAATGGAATCGATAAATCTGTCATATAACATCTTAGCACAGTTAGCTTGGCTTGAATTATTGAAACAATAGTCTCTCTGTGTGGATACTATAGAGATTGTAAACTCTTAAATTAAATGTATATTTTTCAAGAGTTCAAAGGAACTTAATGACATGTCTACTGCGCTTAGTTAGGCCTTCCTGTTGTCTTCTAAAAGTCTCACTCTCTTTTGTTTTCTTGCAGCCTGATTGCACTAAAATTCTTCTGCATGAAGTAAGAACAGTTTCCTTCTTAACAAATTTGCACACATTTTGCTCTTTTAAACACCTCACAGAAACTATAAATCCTCTCCTTCACTCAATAACAACTTTCACACTGAAGAGTGTCTGGGTGATCTGGTATCACTTTGGAATTAAGACTTTAGTTTTGAGTCAGTCTTTTTTTTAATGCCAGTTTATTGATGTGTTTCTTGTTGATGAAGCTGATGGTCTCATGTCTGATGGATCAAAACCTTTCTGATTTGAAGTTGTGATCACTGTTGAGTTCAGTTTTTCTTTCTCTTTTAATATTGCAGACTCCAGCCCCCCTCCATCCCTCCATCCCTTTCTCCTCCGCCTCCCTGTACTCAACAGCTAAGCTCCTACAAATGTGTTGAGGATGCATTTTCACCCAAATGCTTTCCCACCCCTGCCTCATCCCTCCCCACCATCCCACTCCTCTCCTCCACCTCTGTCCTCCTCCTCTCTGCTCGCTCTTCTCTTTTTCTTCTCTTCTTTCTCCCTTGTCATTTGCACCCCCCTCCCTGTCTTCCCTCCGTACTCAGCATTTTTCCCAACTGTGGGTGTGATGTCTCTGTGTAACGCTAATCAGCTCTGGAGACGTCAGCATTCTTTCAGTCCTCTACCAACAGCACCCCACTCCTCCTCTTCCTCATCTCTTCTTTTCTCCCTCTGTCCTCATCTGGTCCCTCCCCCCCACACTCACACCTTAATGTCTTTCCAGTTTTTCACCTGTTTTTCTTCTCCTCCTCCATCCAGATTTTTCTTTTCTTGTCTGTAAGCCATATTTTGCTCATCTCTAACACTTTTCACCTTTTCACCCATCCCCGCCTCTGGGTCCCATCCTCAGGGTGTGTGTGTGTGTGTGTGTGTGTGTCGTCTCTCCACTGTAACAGTAAGCAGCTCTACTCTTGAGTTGTCAGCGCTCTTTAAGTTGCTCCATAAAAATACAGCCTGCCACAGCAAAAAGCCTGTCTGTTGTAGCAACAGCGGCTGTGGCATTGACCGCTCTGCAACGATCGCCCCACAACCATTATGGGAAGGACACCCCGAGACTGTGTGTGTAGGTGTGTGCGCATATATACAGTATATCTACTTGTGTGTGTGTTTCACCATTTCTCATTTTGTAAGACCCATTTCTCCAGCAAATACTACAATGTGAGGACCCACTGCTCCAAGAAGGAGTGCTGTTTTTGGGCTAGTGGTTAGGTTTAGGACTAAGATGTTAACTGGGTTTATGTTTAGGGTTTAGGGATGTACTGGTGATGATTAGGTTCAGGGTCAGGGTTAGGATTAGGCTGCAGAGATGAATCAGAAATGAGTGGAAGTCAATGAAAAGTCCTTGCGAGGATCGAAAGCTATAATGTGTGTTGGTGCACTGATTCGTACGATTAATGGCATTGCCTTTACACATAATCGTTAACCAGGGTTACTTCCACATGGTCTAATGGTCTAAACCTTTCTGGAAATTGCATACAGTAGTTTAATAGTGTGAATTTGAACACATTTTATTGTGTTAAGACAATTTCATTATGTTTTTTTTAATGGAAGTAGTAAAAAACTAAAGTGTTATTTTACCTTCATAATACCATTGGAGAGTCATATTTGCATAAAATAGCCACAATTGATTTAGATAATGGTTGTTATGATGCTGAAACATGCAGTGAATGATGTCAGCATGTTTTAATCATTGCAATATGGTCCCATACTTCAGATTTTCTTAATATCACACAGCTCTAATTATGAGAACTTCTGGACTGCAGCAGAATGACATATTCACCCCTATCACTTCATATGCTTTGTTATTAATATTATTATTTATCTCTAGGAATGGCATATTTTCCATTTTAGTTTACTGAGAAAAACTGCTGAACTTTTATTGTGTCTTAAACTAAGTTTCATTTCACAAAACAGGGAGCTCTTTCGGACAACTTGGTTGCTTTATTTTTGTTTCACTGACTGATGACTGGCCAAATAATAATTTTGTGGATTTTAAGACATAACCATTTGTTGGGAGTCAGAAACGAGATAAAATGCTACAAAGCAACAATCAAAAGCGATTGCTGTGCTGTAGCCCAATCTCAACTACTTAAGGAGGCAGACTGAAAATAAATATTTATTTACAGTGAATAAAAAGACTGACATTTCCACTGACATTAAATCAGGCTAAACCTTTTATGGTTTGAATAAATAAGGATTACTAAAATTATTTGTATTTTCAAAATGTCAGAACAAAGAGAGACAATGTGTTATTAATTATTATTATTAGTAGTAGCAGTAGTAGTATTGTTCTTAGTATTAGTAATAGTAATAGTCTTTCTTCAAGCTCAGAAGTTCACATACATTAAAATAACTACAACTTAGAAAAGCTTAGATGACCAACAAGAAGCTGACCTAAAAAAAGGAAAGAGTTAGTCTGATTTAATTATTTTTAAATTTGGTTACAGAGTTTTGCTGATCACTGGCTTCAACATATCAATGAAATGATTAGTTGTTGCTAAAATAAAATCGTATTGTTTTTTTATTGATTGTAATCAGTTCCAGTTGCTATTTTAGCATTTGGTCAGCCGATAAACCGGCCAGGCTCCGATTTCCTTCATTTCGGGAGATCGGTGATAGGCGGATACTTAAATGTGAAACCTGTCTTATCCACTGATCTTATCTACCTGACCAAAGGCCTAAATATCAGCCTCTGTAATTTTCTGCTCTGCAGTAAGAGGTTTGACCCACAGACCGGCCCACCAGGTCATGTCTGCATGTTTGCACTTATCAATAGTCACCCCACTTTTGCCCACTCAGTGACTTTCTTGGTATATTTAGCAACATTTCCACAAAAAAAATAAAATAAAAATTTGGCCAAAATCGGAATTAGCAGGTCAAGATTTTTAAAAATTGGCCAGGAAACTGCAGTCTGTGCACCGGTATAAACAATGCTTCCATGTTATTTTATTTTATAAACTGAACAAACTACACAACAAAAGGGGAAAAGACCCTTTTTAACACTGTTGTTGTAAAATAGCCTTCTTAATATGAATCAGAACTACTGACTGACCACAGATGGAAACAATCAAAACCGTTTAATGTTTATATGTCATTATTGCACAACTTACAATATTTCAACCTCTACTTCTGCTGATTGTTACCATCAGGGCCGACAACCTAACACCTTACAAACGCAGCAGCTGTGAACACTGTGATCAACAAATATCTGCTTAAGAGTGTTGGCCTGTAATTATGCAAAAAGCCCTGTAGATGTAAAAAATATTAATTGCTACTGTTTTGTATTTAAATTTATTTCAATAATATATTTTTCCATTTCCAGGTGTGATTTTGCCCGACCACCCACTGCCTTTCAAACAAATTCCCTCTG
Source organism: Poeciliopsis prolifica (assembly GCF_027474105.1). Taxonomy (NCBI): domain Eukaryota; kingdom Metazoa; phylum Chordata; class Actinopteri; order Cyprinodontiformes; family Poeciliidae; genus Poeciliopsis; species Poeciliopsis prolifica. Next base: position 4,975,090 of record NW_026562391.1, on the reverse strand, counting down.
TGCTCCTGAGCTGTTGGCAGGTGAAACGTTACAAGCACACCTGTCTCCATTGTTCTGCATATTTAAGCTGTCTCAGTGTCTCCTCTTGTATTCGCTAACTCTATGATGTTGACACTCGGGCTCTGAGGGAACCGTGCCAGCTGCTTTTTGTTCGTCTTCCTGGCAGAGTTGTGTTAAGGCAGTGACAGTAGGATCTAGCACCGCAGTCAGTTCAGATCCAAGCAACAACACTCTGTTGTCACGTTAAAACATCCTTTTGAAAAGTAACTCTAATTATGCCAACATGAGGGATCGAACCTCTGACGCGTGCAAGAGCTCAAAGTTTCTCCACATCTGTCGGCCTCTTCTCCAAATAGCTAAAACTGCGTGTTTGAGCGCTGCCGACCATTTTACATGCATGTGCTTCATGAGACCCCGCTGGCATGGCGGCGGGATAATGTGCACAATCTTGGCAGCCGGCTTTTTGTTTCTGTGTCGATGGAGGGTGGGTGTTGGGTGTTTGGGGGGGAGAGTTCGACACAGGGGAAATAAACCAGCGCTTGCCAGGAAATCGGCCTCCTTTTCAGCCCCCCACCCCCTTCTGTCTTCTCTCACCGCCCCCACCACCGGCAGCCACCCTCGGCCTCCCTGCCTTTGATGCAGCTATTGTGCGAAGATGCACCTCCAGCTGCAGGAGGCTGCATCACAATAAAACTTCAGACTGCAGCATCGCATGTGGAAGCCCTCCAGTTGTTGAAAGCAGTCGCCACGTGTTACTGGAGTTGTCCCGACCCGTTAAGAGGAAGTTTGAGTTGTTCCAAGATAAATAGAATAAAAGCAGGAGGATTGAATGAAGCCTCCTACGGCGTTTGCTTTATTCCCACAGCCTTAAACGTGTCATGCAGTCGTAAACAGAATTTTAAAAATTGCTGTGCATTGACATATTTAGTGCGTGTGCGCTTAATGAGCTGCTACGTTTTTTTTTTTTCTTTGATCTGCAGCTATTTATAAATGGAGGATCTGTGGCACCCTCACAGACAGACAGAGGTGCATTGTGGGGGAGGCGCACTGCCACACAATTGGCTCCGTGCCTTTTTGATACAAAAGAATGAAGATGTAAGAAGACATGTGGCCTCGTGTCGTATAAACCCATCGCTTCCTCTGAAGGAGGAGCTTTTCTTTTGTCGTTCACACTCGTGGCTTTGCTTGTTTATTTGTTTTAATAATCTTTTACTTTCACTGTAGGCATGGTCCTGTGTGACATTCTCACTGTAGAGCTTTGACAAGAAATACACAAGCAAATAGTACTGAAATAATACACCAGTACAAAGCTTTGGTTCAAAAATTTATATTTAGAAACATCTTCAATTTTAATGAACAAATTTTAGTTATTTACTTATTCACTTTGTCGTCTGTTATGGACTGATATGAGCTTTTAGTTACAAGTGAAAAAAATACCTCCGCTTGAAGTCATTTACATTGTGACGTTTTCTTGACTACTGATGTAAAAACAATAAACCATTATCTATAACAATGTAATTGCTCATTTTATTTTGGTTTATATATTTAAGAATAAAATAAAATGTAACTCCTCTAAACTTAGTGTTTTAGTTCTCAAGTGAATGTGCTGATTGTGCCGAATATTCTATTGTGTGAATAGCTAGAGATAATATAATCTTGGATATTGCAGCTATCGGAGATTATATTAGCTGATTAATTAGTCAGACTGTCTGCTCAGGTAGCCAAGCAGCAGCCACCTGCCTTAAGTGATATGTTTGAATGCTTTTTTTTTTTTTAAGTGAGTTTCAGTAGTGATTCCCTTCACCTGTAGAAGAAAAAAAACATCACATCACTTATGGGAACGTGAATAAATCCTCAGAGCTGTTTGTCACATGGACCTCCAGTTTTCTCTGATTTATGACATTTAAAGCAACTATAACTGGGATTACTGCTGCTGAAAGTGCAGTAATTAGAGTTGTCGTCTAATTTGAACAACATTACGCTGGTTGATCCCGATTCGAACTTGAAGACCTGAAAAAGTTTTGCTTTGCCATCAAGATCCTGCTGCGGGAACCCAATCTTTAGCAAAACATTGATTTTTTTTTGGGTCAACTTTTTCCATAATCTGTTCCAACTTGACTTTCTGGTGATAAAAATGGAGATAATAAAAAAAGTGTTTCAAAAAATCTGCAGATTTTTGAACAACATGACTTTTGAACCCTGCACTGACATGCCTAAACAGGAGGGCAATTTTAATGGATTGCTTCGATCCGTTTCACTTCATTGACCGTGTTTCCATTGAAACCTCAGATAGGATCTGAATGAGTTAATGACTGGCTGGCACACCTCTCCATTTCTGGTAAGGAAACGGTTACTGAAAACGTCACTTAGAAAACATGCCACACATAGCTTGGCAACTGTAGTAATAAAACAACATTATTGTAATAAAGGTGACAAGTGGCACTCCTTTGGTTTCCACATGACTGTCAGTTTTTTTTTTTTTTTTTTGTATGACTAAGGATGTTTCCAAATCTCACCTACTGAGCATGGTGCAGCAGTAGGTGAGGGAGGGGCAATGCTGCTTTACTTTAAACTCCAACAGCTGGAGAAAACTTAGCTCACTGCAGCACCTTCTCTGGGACTTTAGAACGACAGATTTAAACCTTTTGGGTGATATGACGTGACATTTTTTTCATCGTTCTGAAAACCTTGATATGCCTTGAAAGCAGAACGTTCTGCTGAAGCTTCGACTACTCAGGTGCCTCCCGCATCTGATACAACTTGCCCATCTGCCCGACTCTACTCTCCCTCTCTAGATTCTCCTTAGCTCGTCTGCTGCTTTGGCCCACTGGTCCGATTCAAAAAAAAAGGTGTTAAACAGTCATCAAAGCCATGCAGGCGTGGGTGGACGCCACATAAAGTGTCAGAGGAGAGAGCAGAGTGTGGAGGCTGGGAGAGAGGATAAGGGGCAGGTTGGGTCGAGATCAGCAATCTGCTGAGTCATCATGACTGGTCTCATGATGATCTCGCAGCAGCAGCAGCAACAATAGCCTCTCTTTATCTCAGGCACACACACCGAGGTCTGAGAGATGAGAAGAGGCCAGCGCACACACAAAGCTTGTCATTGAGAGCCTGTGGAGACGCTCTTCGCTGGAGCACTGAGCTCCAAGGTCTGATCTCATCTGTTGCACTTCCACGCTCGCTCTTTGTTGACCTCTGACTCACACTTCTGTCTCCATCCTTTTGTTCCTTGTTTGCACTTTGGGACAAAAGCAAATATATTATTTCATCTGATGGGATTTTACTTCTTCCTTTTTTTAAAAATCCGCCATAGGTATGTGAGGTATTCACACCCCATTGTGATTTTTTTCTTTCCCTCACAATTTTAGTGTAACCTATCAGGGTTTTATTATGTGATGGATCCACACAAAGTCATGCCTAATTTTAAAGTGGAAGGAAAACCATGCAGGATTTTCAAAAGCTTTTACAAATAAAAAATCTGAAAAGCGTGGCATGAGTTTGTGGTTGTAATTTTATCTTGGTAAACATCCACCTGGTCCAGGGGATCTGCAAGTTTCAGCTTTATAAGAATTTTTTAATGTCACCTTCAATTAAATTTAAGATCGAAAGAACTATATTTAAAAGGGAAGGTTGGGGGAACTAGCTGCATTACAATCAAGCACAGCAATAACTGTGAACCAGAGTTTATTCTCAACAGTCTTAACCCCGGTAGTGCCTAGCTTAAAACTTTTTTTGCATCTAGCCTTGTAGATGCAAAAAATGCATCTACGTAAAGCTTGGCAGCAGAAGTCACTGGGGAAAATGAGTGTCGTCCAGTGAACTGGTAATAAATTTGCACTTAGCCATGATTCCAGAAAGCTAGCTAACTAGCAAGGTTATACTATCAGCTAGTTAGCGGTAGCTTCATAGCTTCAACCACCTCGAGTCACAGAGCGTAATGAAGCTTGGGCGACTCAAACTTTTGCCTGACAAAAAAGTTCCACAAGCAAAACACTACATCAAATAGTCACACAAATATGTAGCAGAAGGTTCTCAGACTAGATGAGACCAAATCAATGCACTGAGCATAACCCTGAACACAAACCCCCCACTGTGAAACATGGCAGTGGCTGCATCCTGCTCTGGGACAGTGTCCCACTAGAACTGTGATGAGGACCATCTTCATCCAGAAAAGCTTCCTGGATGGATTGATAACCATAAGTGAAAGGAAAATGATGAAAACCTATTTGGGCTCCAAAAGACTTCAGGTTGGGTTGGACGTTCACCTTCCAGCAGGAAAACAACCCTAAATAAACAGCTATAGCTTCTCTGCTGTTTTCATGTGTTGGAGTGGCTCAGTCAAAGTCCAGGCTGATTGTCAATTGAGAAAACATGGGACAATTTGGGAATCCATGTTCACAGATGCGCTCCATCCAGTCTGACTGAGGTTGAGCTGTTTAACAAAGAAAAATGAGCAAACATCTCAGTTTTAAACCATGAGGGCTCAATACAGAGCCGCAACATTTTTTTTATCGGGTTTGTCGTTAAAGGAAAAGTAAAAAAAAATTATGCCTCTTTAATTGCTGGTTGCTCAATTATGCACCATGTTGTGTTGCTCAATCAAATAAAATCCTGGTCAAAAACATTTTGTTGTTCCACGCGGTAAAGTTTGAGCGGTTTGAACACTTCTCTGTGTTGCTCTCTTTATCTGTTGAGATGGTCTGTCTTTATATTAAAACAGGACTGTAACAGTTAGCTTCCCTCTGGAGTCCTTCCTACAAACTTCACCACTTCCTCTTGTTTCTTGCTCGTTTCATCGCTATTGGCCTCCAGCCAGCCAATGAGAGTTTGAGAGTGCAAAGGTAGTGGGCACTGTGAGTGAAACCACAAGGAAACAGGAAGTCAGGGAAATTCTAAGAAGCGTTTGTCACTTTCACTCATGCAGTCTTATACAGATGAAAAAAGTCTGTGCCATGCTCCCACAAACGGGCCAGAATGCTCGGTTCTGCTTAATATCTCCTTTTTCTCTGGTGGGTATTAATCTGTGATAAATATTGATTCCATCGAAGAGGGGGTAAAATGTGGTTTCTCTTGTTTTATGCTTCTTATGCTTTATGCTCTCCTGTGTTCTCCAAAGGTTTGCGCAGAAGAGCAGGGCTCTTGTGGCATGACGACGACTAACAAAGGAAATAAAGCCTTGAAGGTAAACGAAAGTAATGTTTTCATGTGTTTCCCACCCAGTTCTCAGCGTTGCGCTTGGTTTGATTTGGTTTTTTCACCGCCCTCGTGTTTCCTCCAGGTGAAGCGTGAGCCGGGCGAAAATGGCACCAGCCTCACGGACGAGGAGCTGGTGACCATGTCCGTGCGGGAGCTGAACCAGCACCTCCGGGGGCTCTCCAAGGAAGAGATTCTGCAGCTAAAACAGAGGAGACGCACCCTGAAGAACCGAGGCTACGCCGCCAGCTGCCGGGTCAAGCGGGTCACCCAGAAGGAGGAGCTGGAGAAGCAGAAGGCGCAGCTGCAGCAGGAGGTGGACAAACTGGCCAATGAGAACGCGTCCATGCGCATCGAGCTGGACGCCCTGAGGTCGAAGTACGAAGCCTTGCAGACCTTCGCCAGGACTGTGGCGCGGAGCCCCACCGTCGGGGTCGGGGTGAGGGCTGGGGGCGGTGGGGGCGGAGGGGTGCCATCGTCGGTCATCGGCCCGCTCATACCGGGGAAGGTGGCGACGGCGACGAGTGTCATCACGATAGTCAAGTCAAAGACGGACGCGCGGTCTTGAGGGGAAGAAGGCTGGCGAAGGGTGTGACAGGATGGAGCTTAGCCGCATCAGAGTGAACCTCCCTCTCTATTGCCCCCCTCTCCTCCACCTGCACCGACCCCCAGCAGCTGGGTGGCACCACCCGGACCACCCTGACGCGTTCCCATCGTCCGTCTCAGATCAGTGCAGATGAAGGACAGGACGGAGGCAGAGGACGGCTTATTGGCTCACAAAAAGCTTCCGGACAGAGTTTGATCATCCAGAACTGGATGAACACACAGAGTCCCTTTGGCTAAAATGTGGATTACGAATGTCAGAGAATTTATAGAACTTGATCTAGAGTCACGTATTTAAATCTGAAAGTGATCACTTTTTAAAAACACTAGAAAAACCTGGGCAAATTGCGTTTGAATCATGTCAAGTCTCTAGTGTTGATTTTAAATAAAAAGGCTGAAATCTGAAACAGAGATGCACCTACCAGGCTTTTCCTGGCAATATGATTTCTGGTTTTGAAAGATTGTGATTTTTCTTTCTTTTTTCTTTTTTTTTTTTTTGCTGCAGGTTCATTGATAGACTTTTTGGATCCAGATTAAAATCAAAGTATTAAAAAAATGACCCCTATTTATGCATCAGAGCATATGTTACTAGCCTCTATCTGATTATTAAAACCCCCTGAAAGGCAGTCAAATTTATGCAACTAATTGAAAATAGTTGGAGTTGATAGATCTGATGCATTTAAAAAGTACAGACGAAAATCTGTGTTTTTGGTATTTAACCTGCAGATTTCAAAACAGAGCCAATCAAGTAATAAACTGGCCAATTCAGATCTCTAACTGTGTTGGTTTGGTGCATCTTTGATTAAAAATAAGGCACATCAGTTGAAAACCCCAAGCTACACATCAGCTATGTCTAAGAATAATTAGATATATAAAAAAGTGACGTGCTGGTTTTAGTGACTGCACCGAAGCCCAGTCTTGTTTCACCCAAGAACTTTTGCAGAAAAGTACTAATGGAAAAATCTATAATATACGATGGTGGTAACTGTATTTCTACTGTTTTGTACCGTGTTGTCATTCACATGAGGTCCAAGGTGTATTCTCTGTGTGTGAAATGTTATATATCAGGAATTCCGTGAAATTCTGTGGCGAGTGTTTGTTCTGGTATCGCTATGTTTAGTTAGCTGTGTTCTTTTCTATGGTCTCTCACTCTTTCTCCCTCCTGTTTTCCTTTTTCAAGAGCAAGTGGCTTCCAGTGTTACATATTGTACTTCCAAGATTTGTCCGTGGGACGAGGATGCTGCAAAGCGACTCGTACTTAGCAAAAACAGAAAGAGACAAATGCACAATATCCTGTTGAAGAAAATGTGAAAATATCTTTGGTTTGTGAGAGTTTCTAGAAAATATGTTTAACGCAGAAAAAGATTGGAAGGGCAAGTGCCTTGGTCTTATAATGATGTGCACCAAGAAGAAAGTCAAGAGGAACTGAGGGAGTCGATGCAGATATAAAGTCATACCTAAAGGCATATACGCTGACCAATCAGGAATCAGGCAGTATTTACAGGTCGGGACGCATTTATTGGCACTCCTGGTAAAAATGTGTACAGAAAATTTTTGTTGAAGTAGCATAATCTCAAACTTATAAGAATTAGTGAGAGGGGATGAAACTCAACAAGATGGCCCTGTCGCTTTAATTTATTTCCCTCTGTGTGTGGGGAATTTTAACTTGAAATTCAAAGATTTCCGTTTTTTTGTGGGGTATAAATGATCCATTTCTATTCGCCATGTTAAATGTTGCCACCACATGCAATAAGTCTTTCAAGTTTAAGGTTAACTCTTCAAGAAGTGCATCAAAAGTGGCATCATTGGGTCACCAAGTACCCATGGCAACTTTCTGCATCGACATAGTTTATTGAACCCAACTGGGAGTTTAACTGGAACCACTGGAAAGATTGAAGTGAGATTCATCTTTCCAGCAGTAATTGTTTGAAGAGAAGAAAATTTGTCCTATTGGGAAAAGCCGGGCTGTACAACAGCAGGGTTGTCAATAATTGTGACCCATTAGCTGTTCAAAAAAATTATTTATTAACAGTTTTTTTGTTTTGTTTGTTAGTTTGTTTTTTCTGTACTGGATGGACGCTCTGACATTACAAGTAGGATTATTTTTTCCCAGTAAAAGATTAATCTGCCGCAATAAAAGTTTAGCTTATTTCATTAAAGTGAAATTTATGGCTAAATACATCAAGTACTAATTTCCATCGAGTCACACTAAGTTGATGTCGACACATAATAATCTGCTGACGCATCTTTACCAGGAACACCAATCATTGTGGCTGGCACTTTGGTTTGCTGTGCGCTGCTTGAGCTTTGTTGTCATCATCAGAATCACATATTGATGAGACTCATTAATGCGACTGTCAAAAAACAGGCTTACTCCTATTTAGCTTTCAGCAGGATGGTCAGATCTGAGGAGGTCGGCTGGCTTGTTGAATGAGCTTTTCATGTTCTCTTCCAGTCAAACTAGCAGGTTGTTGTTTTTCTCCCGGGCGTTTACCACAAGCGTAGTCCTCCGTGGTGTTCTGTACTCAAAGAGTCTATGTATAGTGGAGTCTGTAATTTTATAAAGACAATTATCTTTGCATTGTTTGTAACGACTTGTACAAAAAAAAAAAAAGAAGAAAAAAAATGGTATCACAAAAATCCGTTTGATATACAGTAATCTCTCTATTTTGCAATTGTACCAAAAGTGGCTTAACTACTGAATAGCTTTGTTTATTTTTCCTCTAGTGATTAGGCACGTGTGTGTAACGGTGGACTAGCGTGTGGCGTGCTGTGTAGGTATGTAACGAGGTGACTACTAGCTGTTTCATTGGTTATGATTTTGACCTGTTTTAGATTTCAGCCCAAACGTGGACGATGACGTCGTGTGTATCTGCACTCTTTCTCTGACCGTGTACCCTTTGCCCCCGCGGTCGTTCGGCTCCCACAGCGCAGACCTGCCAGGTCGTTTGTCGAACTGCACTGACAACGAGTGAATCTGAACAAGTTGGCTTGTTTAGCAGATTTCTGAGCGGGCAGTTGTGGCCGTTTCTGTTTTTGGCCAGTTGCTATGTTCAGGTCCTGTTGCTTTTGGGATGAAAATACACAAGAGGCTTTAATAATATTGTCTCTTCAAGTTAAGCTTGTGGAAAAGTGAAACTTGGTGATAGGGGCTCTCTGGCTGCATCACTCACTCCTTCAGTAAGTTATTTTTGTACTGTGTGAATAGGGCACTCTGTTTTTCTCTGTATATTTTATGTATATTTAATGTCGTTCTTGTGTTAGCTTTTGAAGATCTTCTGGAAGTGTCAGGGAAGTTAAAATGATATTTGTAAGTGTATATGGTGTTTTATAAAGTAAAGGAAAAAAAACTATATTCTGCTATTTAATGGTTTGTCTATCAGGGTGAGGTTGACCTTTTTAACCTGGTTTTAAAGATTTCTTTCAATGTAATGCAAACAACTTACTGAGTTTTAAACCATCAGGCTTCAGTGGCCAAATCCAATTTCCAATATTTTTGTGTTCCTACGTGCGAATTGTTGCTGTCATTTTGTTTTGATTTGTTTTGTCAGGACTGCACAGCATAAAGACTCAACTGGGTTTATAGGGAAAAAAAGGAAATTTAAGGGATTTATAGATTATTGTGATTCATTATTCAAATCATTTGTCCCTAACCTTTCTCTGATGATTGCTAAAACCAAAAAGTGCATCAAGTGTCTCAACCAATTCCACCCTGATGTTACAATGAAATCAAAACAACTTGAAGATTATAACTGGTTCTAAATATTAGAGATGCACTGATCAGGTTTTAGTTTCAAATTTTTGTTGAAAAATTTGAGGAGATTTTTGTGTGTGTTTTGTTTTTGCTGATTTGGAGGGATTTTTTGAACTGTAAGATAACATAACATGAACTGTAACATTGACTTCACAGAAAACAAAAGGGTCAGCATATATGTCCCCAACTCTTGTCAAAACTTGATCAGAAAACCTGTTTGGTCTTAATACGGTTACGGTCCTCCGAAAAGGTGGGGATTTTAAGTGTTGATGGATTCAACAAACAGGAAAAACTATTTTCTCCCATTTTTTTAACAACCAAATGAACGAGTGAAGGAGAAACCGACTGATTGGTGCGTTTCTATCGATGATGCGTCCTCTTATCTGAACTGCTACGACTCCCTGCAGAAAGGTTAGCGAGCGTGGCACCGCCTCTCAATTTAATTGTAAATTTAATTTAAACGGTGAGCAAAAACTTAGCAGTTTCTACAGAATTTTCATAGTTTTTTTTTTAACAATTTACTCTTTGCTGAAATGGCTCCAAATTTTATTGAATTGAACCCTAACCTATTCAGAGGAGTCGAGCTACATCCAGATTTCAACATCATTCTTGAATTTTCATTGAAAAAAAAAAATCAATAGATTATATCAGCTCAATGAGTGACAACCTGTTTTCTGTCTGTTGTATTCTGTTGTTTTTCTGTTAAACTGTGAGATTCCTGTTTTCCACTGGAGAGTTTACTGCTGTCTGTGCCTCTGTCAGCCTGCGTTTCATCCCACTCTGTCGTCAGCTTGTGAAGGATCCGGTCTGTACAAGCATGAATGTGTTAAACCGAAACTTATTATGCAAATGGTGTAGGGTAAAATTAAAACTCCTGCCTCAGAGGAGGAGTGACGCGATCATGCCTGTGTTTTTTTTTTTTTTTTGTCTAGTTGTTTGTTTTATAATTGCAGGTGCAATGTGATGTGACGAGGTTAAAAAGCATTTTGTAAGCGATAATGAAAACCGATGTGGGTTTGTCCTTGTTTAATCGACGTCTTCTCAGTTTTACCTAAATGTTAACTGTGAAATTTGGGATGATAAAATCTCTTTAATTTCTTTCCAAATGAGACGATGGCATAAAATAAGCTTTGACACGTGGCTCCCTTCACATCTATTGGCACAACTGGTAAAAATATGTGAAAGGAAAAACAACAGTAATCTAATCTCATTTGTCAAAATGAGATTAGGTCATTTGATCTGAGTACCTTAACTAAAGTAATCTCCGCTGGGAATCACTGCCTTCCTGTTACCTTGGGTTATAAACTTGATGTGATTCTTCTTATCCGTGCTTCAAAATGGGAAAGACAAGAAAACATGGCACTTAAAAAGGGAAAACATGTCTATAAATCAGAAAATGTTTAATAGAAAAGGGCCACCCGTCCAAGTCTACAGTCAGACAATAAATTTTCTGTGAAAAAGTATTTGCACCCAATTTAATTAGCCACAGTCAGGGCCGATTACTGTCGGACTTGTAAAAGCAGAAAAGTACTTAAATAAACCAATCTCTAGATCTCAAAAAGAAGCATATCTTGCCCCGAAATAAGACAGAAAACTTAACGACCAGATATGAAACAGTCTTTGACATCTCTCTGTCTGGAAAGCTTTCTAAAACCCAAAACCAAAGCACACCAGCAAGTCCCCCTCTGAACAGTTCAAAACCAACAAAGTGAATGTTTTGAAGTGGCCTAGTCAAAGTCCAGTCTTGAGTCACTGAGTCGCTGTTGGTCGTCCGAGACCGTAGACAGATACACCACGCATGACACAACCTCTTGTCAGCTTGAGAGTGTAATTTTTTACAAACTTGTTTACGTTTATTTAATGATCTGAAACATTTGATCCAAACCCAAGTGTTAGAGCCATAAATAGGATATATTTAAGTTATTTGTGTATTGGTTTGTTTTTTTATTTCATCATCTTTAGTTAAGAAGATTGATATTTGTTCAGGCCATTTTTATTGTGAAATTTAGTTTTATTTTGAAAGACATACTTCCTGTCGAGCCGTATATTGTATTAAAAAAAACATTGACGGCATAGACAAGGACGGAATACCAAGACACGGCAATACAGTTTTTGACCGTGTAGGCTGTGTATTTATTTTTTATTTTTTGTAAAGAAAAAAAAAGGAATTGTAAAACTGATTTATCGTCATTTTTGTATTTGCATTTTTTTTTTACCGATAAAGAATTTTTTGTTAAATTCACGGTTTGCACGCGTCCTTTACTTCCAGTGTCTAAGAAATGACGCAGATATTGGATCTGTCGCCATAACCAGATAAATCAATCGGAGAGTAACTGAAACTGTGGCAAACCAGGCTAGACAAGGAAGCAAGAGGGAACGGTGAAGGAGGTGGAAAAAAAACAAAAACAAAACATGAATGATCCCCAAAAATCATTAACAGTACTTCTTAAAATATGTCTTTTTACACACATTTACCATGGGTGCCAATAATTGTACTGGAGCTTCCAGATGTGGATTTCTTGTGTGGCCTCTTTGACCAACGCTGTCAAACGTTACAGAGGTTTTAATCCTGATTTCTCCTCGACAGACGCGGTCAGCTGACAGCGGCGACCTTCAGCCGTACGAGCCGAGCAGGCGGCGTGGTTTTCTTTTCGTAACGGAGTTTACGAGCCGTGAGACACGCCAGCCTTGTTTTCCGCTGCCTGTACAGAGGTCACGACCTTCTTACGATAAGGCATTTCATCACTAACCAGACAAACCGCTCATACTTGAACCCATAAATAATTTACAGAGGCTGAAAAGAGGCGGTGGAGACGCATCTGATAACGCTCCGAAACCGCCTCACTCGCTCCGTCCTCCCCTCAAAGAAGGCAGCGCGAGTCAAATCGGCGGCCCACCGAGCCCTTCCTCAAAGCATCCATTCCTTCTGGAATCATTAACTCCTTATCTCGCTGCTCGGCCAATCAGAGAGCGCTCGTTCAGATGTTTTTCCTGCCCACTGAGTCACGCCACTGGACTCTAAAAGCCCTTTCACCCACCGCAAAATCCAGATCGATGAAAGTAAATGAACCGAGGATTCCTTTGATCGCTTGTTTGGCTTTTTCATCAATAACGATGTTTGTTTAGCCTCCTGACTTACCTCATCTGCTGCTGCGTCTCCCTCCCCGCTGCCCCACATCATCGCTTGTACAATGTCCAACCAAAACTACTTCCTCTTCTTTCTTTTTTTTTAACACATTCACTTATTTGAGCCTTGACGTCAGCTTCTTTTCTTATTCATCACCCCCTCTGTGGTTAAGCGAGGTTGCTCATTGGAGCCAGGATGTTTCAATGTCTCCAAAAAGTATACGGTGGTCTGTTTAAAGCTATACAGAAGTAGTGAGTTTGTGTGAATATGGCGTAATGTATTCAGAAAAGCCCTTGTGACGAGAAGCTCTGTGTTTTGTAACATTTCTGTATGGGGTGTAATGAATTATTCTGCGGTACAACGGTACTTTCTATGGGAAAAAAACCTTCAAATGTGACGGTCTTTGTAAGTATTTATCTCCAACTAAATTATTGTACTTTTCTGTTTCTTTGCGATTTGTAGATAGATATGATGACAAGGTATTGGTAATAATGGAAGTGAACTGTTTCATCATCGGTCCGACGCGTCTTATTGATGTATATACTGTACGTTTGTTGATAAACAGCTTACTTTATTTTGTATATGACCAATAAACATGTTTTAAAACGCATGAAGGTGTTTGTGTCCTGCAGATATCCACAACATGGAGTCTATTGTGGGAGTAGCGGGAAAATGGAAAACAAATCTGGCATGGCTTTCACAACATTTCTAAAAATGCAAACCTGAAAGGTGAATCAATGCTTTGTAGAACGAAATTTTGCAGTACTTACAACTGCAAGGCTTTGAACCGAATGTCTCTACCTGCTTCATAAACTAGATCAAGTCAGATAATATAGGAAGCGTCTGTCAACAACGCTTCTCAAATCCCATCCTCAATCAGGTTTAGGTCTGGACTTTGATTAGGTCATTCTAGCATATCAATACGTTTTAATCTGAATCGTTCTATTATAGCTGTGGTTGCCTTTTTAGGACCTTTGTTCTGCTGGAGGACGACACCATGTCAAGTATTGTGTTGCTCCTAAATAAAGCTGTTGGAGAAAAGGCAGTATTATGCATTTTTCATTTTATAGCACAATCAGGTAGCTGTGTTAACTTCAGTTGTTGTAAGAGTCCTATATATTTCAAATATGACTTCAAAGAAATGTAATTTCGTAGTTTAATGCCTTGAAATTTCTCTGGGTTCTCCCTCTGTCCAAAAACACGACTGTTAGCTAAACTGCTTGCAGTAAGGATCTGCAAATGTCTCACTTTTTTATGAGACATAATATGTTAAGGTCATGTTGTTGTTGACTAAATGTATCTTGTCTTTGTGCACTAGTGGTCTGGCTAGTACTACTTAGTACTTAGCACTAAGTTGCTACTATTACTATTGCTGATGGAGTGGCGACCCAATGACTGCTGGAAACATGCATCAGCCCTCTGTTGACGCTACATGGACAAGTGGAAAACAGATGATGAAAGGATGCATCCTTTCTAGTTTACTTCATCATTAAGCACTACTTTATGTTAAGATTTTTCACATTAGATCCAGACAAAATTCATTGAAGTTTTTAACTAAATGTTTAAGAAGTCAAACAGTGCATCTTCTTTGGCAAACAAATGACAATATATGTAAATCATTTATTTTGTAAGCGGTTGGTGTGTCTTGAATCAGTGATGTTATGAGAAGAGCAACATTGCAGGCAGTTGCAGGAGGCTCTAATAGTCAAGACAATAAGTGGATAACACCTGACCAGGTTCACTGTCGGGGTTTTCACAAGGACGGACGCAATTACTCAATGTGACCCTTCAGCCTAATGCACACCTCCAACATGGCTCCTATCAAACTCTGTCAGGTGCTCATAATGCAGTGCAATGCATCTACAAGGCATCTTTTTTTGTCTTGTGACCTTCACTCACTGTCTTGGCTGAGCCTCAGACACCAGCAACTATCTGTTACACCAGCGATCCACTCATGTTGCCAGCACTTATGCCCCCTGGTGACCAACCCAGACATGCCAGCTCCTTCAAATTGATGGCACCTATTACCGGTCTGCACATGCACAAAGTTATATTCCAGAAAGACTTGTTAAGTAATACTAGACAGTTTTTTGTTTTTTCCTTTATTTTTTTCAGCCATCTTGTTTTTAACTGATATTTAAATGCAAATATTGTCCTGACATTTGATTTTTCTGCAATTGAGACAAACTAGAACATTAAAACAACCACAGCAGTCACTCTGCAATTTGCATCTTTAATTACTTTATCAGGTATACCCACAATGATTTTCCTTAAACTGCGCAAATTCTCATAAAGACAAACAGATTTAGTTTGCAAAAGATGAATTAAGTATTTTTTACCCATGTAGGACACAGAAAATTTTGCGAGTCTATTCCAATTTTCGTAGGTTGACAGCTGTTTGTCAAAGATTATCTCTACTCTCCCTCGTAGGTTAAAAACACATCTTTTATCTTAAACATATATGAAGACAGAAATTGAGATATTAAGGTATTTTTGTAAGATTTCTTATAATTCACAAAAATATCGTCCATAAAAAATCACTTGTCATATATACAAGCGACTTTTGTATATGTGCTGCAACACTGTTTGATGATGTTTGATAAAAAGCTTAATGAATAATTAAACATTGTTTATTAAACTAACACAATTAATATTGGGGTCATTTTCTTTTGAAAAATATTGGTTAGTTATAGCTGAATTAAACATCATTACACAATTATAAGATTAATTAACTGAGGTTTAATATAGCTATTCTGGTAGTTACAGTGAGTGGCCACCCTTGAGTTACATGGAAATTCTTGCTAAAACCATTAAAATATTGCAGAGTCACAATTCAGAAGAGAGACAACGTACTAATGTTGCACATACCAGAACTGCTGTTTTCTTTCAGTAATTGCACAACAGAACCTGTTTCTCCTGCTGTAATGAGTCAGACAGTCAGAAACACCATGATGACTTTATAATCTTCCCTGAGGCGTTCTGAAACGCTTTAGCAATTTTTATCCCAACTCAGTGTGGTTTGTAGATTTTAATATGTGATTAATTTAAAAGATACGATTTATAGTGTAGAGAATGTTTTTTTTTTTTCCTGGCTTTTGAATATCTGACACTGAAGACGTAACGTGACCAGAAATCCATCTTTTGCTGTTCAGAATTGGCAGTTCCATACTTTAGAATAACATGAATGCTATTTGTAGGCAATCGGCCCTAAAGCAGGGAGCAAATTAAGATCAGGTTCTCCAAGTTGGCAGGTTATCAGTTTGTTAACCCTTCTGTGTTCTGAAAAGTTTTCATGCTTTATTTATTTTGAGCCGCCCCTTGCTTTGGATGGTTGACCCCAACAGCTGCAGCTCTTGCATGAACGGTAAACCGAATGTACCCCTGCTGCTGCACCACAGATGGGTGGATGGACACTGACGAAGAGTTTCATAAATCACAAATTATGATTTAAAGCATGTCATTAATGCAAAATATTCCATTATTTGTTTGTATTCTCACTTTAGGTGGCCATAACACATAAAAATCATATTAATTATTTTGTGCACTTTATATTTAACTGCAAAATTTTGTGAATCTCAACTGTGTTTAAAAGAAGGTCTGAGAGCAATCCAGTTGCTTTTAAAACTACCTGAAAACTTTTGAGCAGCAAAGTGATAGGCAACTGAGGCATGCAGACAAAAACAAAATTACAAAGCACATTTAAGAAAACAAAATGAACTCTATGTATTTAAATGTCTCTGTAAGTTTCCCTGATTATCACCATTATTATTTGAAGGGATATTGTACAGTTTGTAGCCTTTTACATGTGTGAAAGTGTAGTTTTGTTGTGCTGCACCTTTGGACGGTGCCACCTCGTTGGTAGTCCGCTCCGGGTTTTCCCACCGTCCCAGTAAGCGGTGTCCAAACTGTCGCCGTCTGTTGCTCCGGGAGGAGAGGCGGGTAAAATGTAAACACTGGTACTTCACCATGGAGACTTTCTGGTGCTGTTACTCGATAGACTTCACCCTTTCATTCTCAGTAAACCGGAAACCTCTACCGACCCACTCCCTCCGTGTCGGTGTTTAGGGCTGAGTAGCTGGTCATGAAATAAAACAGCTTCCCAACAAGGAACGTTACGTTAGCTAACTTAGCTAGCTGCTACTAGCCGGTGTCAGCTAGCGTTAGCAAAACATTGTTGGTGTAGTTTTAGTTCTGTTAATATCCTCAGTTACCGACTACCGTGTCCTCATGCAACTCGATGGAGAACTACGCAGAGTTTGCACAGCTTTGTCTCTCTAGGCTGAAGAAAAATGAGGCAGAGGAGGAGGAACACCGCAGACCTTTATCAGCATCCTCCCTCATCCGCTTCCATGGACGGCCGATCCTTCCTCCACTGGTACGATGCTAGTTGTAACACATGTTGCTCTCTGTTCATCTCGACGGCAGTCACTGCTTTATGGCCCAGGCTTCTTGTAGCCCTTTATTAACATGAAAATGCGCAAATAATTTGCAGGGGAAGCCGCTTGTTGTTCAGTCTGATCAGATGTGAAGTTGTTGAGTATTAAAAAGAGCTTCTTTTTTTAATTGTATGCATAGCAGTGTGTGCTTTGTGTTGAAAACAGCTCTCGGGGAAACAGAGAGAAGAGATGAGGCGACACAGAGACGAAGCACAGGAAGCGAGAGCCAACAAAAGTCTCAAGGATGACCCCAGAATGGCCTATGTGCAAACCATCCTGCACAGTGTTCAGGTAATTACACTGCAAAGACAAGGCTGTTGCTGGCCAAAACCGATTTATTCTCTGAGGTCAGACCTCTAAGAAGAAAAGTTACTTATTTCTGAACACCTTTATGTTGGCATTTTGATGATATTTGTCACAACACTTATGGAAGATTGTTACTCGGCAGCATTATTTAGTTAAGATTTGTAAGGCTGCTTTCAGTTTATCTTTTCCCTCCACAGCGATTCTTTAAAGATTCTTGGGTTATATGAGTTGAGATACCATTTAGATTTTGTTTAGGATAAAAAAAAGAAGTATGTTTTAGTTTAATTGAATTAGCAATTTTAATCATAGAAACATGCTTCTGGTTCCTTAAAAGAGGCCCAGAAGAAAATTGAGTGATTACAAAATTACCCTCAATTATTAAAACACATATCTAATCTTGATTTGTTTCATACCAAACTCAAAATAATGTACATTTAAAGTGAAAGTGTTCAGTTTGGTGCATTTTTGGTGAAACTGAATAAACCTGTCAGTATTTAACTTGCTGCTCACCGGGGAAAGAAATACCTTTCTGCTATTTTAAAGAATAACGTTTTTCAGGGCAGTGGAAACGTGAGAGGACAGGACAACACTTATAGCTTCACTTTGGTTTAAAACATTAACATTAGGAACATGCGGTGATAGTTGCCTCTGCTGGACAATGATGCATAGATGTAAGTTGCTCAGGGACATTGGGAGATGCTAAAGATTTGCAACGGTAGTTTTAATAAAGGTAAAACACTCCAGCAGTCTTTTAAATCAGGTGTCCTATGGGGAAGATAAATCAAGAAAATTAGCAGGAACACCACAGAGGATTCCTTGTAGGTATCCAAGAAAGATGAATTAGCAAGTGCTTCCAGTTGGATAAATGCAGTTTAAACTGGTTTAATTTTGCCCCCCAAAATCTCTGGTTCTTTTCTCATTTCTTTTCTCTCCAAAAGTCATTTTTACACTGGCCAAAAATATTTTTAATTTAATTCTAAAGCATAAATAGCTTCGTAATTGTACTGCCTTTTATGGCAGTGTTGAAAAAAACGTTCCTTTGGTCTAATTACTGTATTTTTTTTATCTTGTCTGTGCAGCTGAGAAAGACGCCAACGCTGCAAGATTTACTCCAAGAAACGGAGACAAAATTTGAATTCCCACACTTGCATAACAACAGCAGGTTCTCCATGTCCCGCAATGATGTTTCCATTGGAACCAGGGAAAGTCTTTCACCAGGACCTACCGGGAAATTAAAGAATGGCACTGCCCAACCTCCAAAGATTTCCACAACACACAGTGCCTTTTTTCCTTCAAGTATGCCGCCTCAACAAAGTTTCCAGGAAGAATACCTTCCTGAGCGACTGGACAGCCAACAAGGATCACAGCCATGTTCCTTTAATGCTGCAAGCCACCAGTCACTATCCTCAGGTTATATCACTTGTGAGAATCAAGAAAAAAGCACAGCTGATTCTGTCCAGACGATTGACGTCCAGACGACAGAAGAAACAAACAACAATGATGGGGTTTTTTTCCACAGCACCTCAAATATAATTCCCAAGATGCCTGATATCATCAGCCATCCTCCCATAGATGGAGAGGAGCTAGAGAGGACTGGACTTGAGTCATTCTTTTGCACAAACATAATGGGACCTAAAGATCTGTGTAGCACTTCATTTCACATTGATTCACTGAGATGTGACCCTTTAAGAGCTGAGCAGCCTGAATTCAGTCGTCCACACAGTCGGAACAAAGAGGTTGGCATTCCTTTTACAGCCCAAATAAATCCTGCCAGGAATAGAAGCACAGAAACAAATGACGGATCACTTGCTTTGTCAGAAAAAAACAGCCTGTCAGACAATGCAGATTTACAGCGGTCGCTAAACCTGACAGAAGTCGTTCGTGTTCAGAAACCTCCCAGCAAAGCAGAGGCAGAACCTGCAGATATTGAGATTGACTTCCCTGACTTTAAGCAGCCCGAGGAGTCTCGTCCTCTGAGCCTCCAGGCTTTGCTGAAGAAGTCTCAGGAGTATCGGCGGCGCCAGCGGATGCTGAGGAACCAAGCCAAAAGCAATAAAATGCACCAGGAGAGAATTCAAGAGAAGCCAAAAGGGCGAGCGGAGGAGCCGAGCCTTTCTGACAAGGAGAACGAGGAGTTGCATCACAAGGGTGCAGTACAGGGCAAAAAGAGTAAGGAGGGGAGAGGCACTCTTATCTGGTCAGAGGAAGCCTTGCCTCAGAAACCCCGGAAATCAAACAGGATTGAGTGCGAAGGCGTAGCAGAAGATGGGAAAGCAATGGAACGCCTCAGCATTGAGGAAGAGACATTCTTTAAAAACAAACTGAACAGTTCTCAAGAGGTCAGAGCGGCACCTAAACAGGTCAGTGTTTTGATTCAACAGCAGGAGTCTTTGATGAAAACCTCCCTTATCCAAGGGACGTTTTATGAGCCAGCTTGTCTGCCGTCTTTTCACGGAGGAGTCGAGAAGTACCGTTCTTTTCCAGTCCCAAGCTTCTGTCTGAGTCCCGTTCCCTGCAAAAATAAAACTATCAATGCTGCAGGAACACCAGAACTCAAATCAGACTCCAGTTCTGACTTTAACGAGGCCAGAGTTAAGGACATAAATCTCGATCGCCAACAGAGCCCAACGGTTCCTTCTGGGAGTGTCATCATTGGAGACGATGACACAAGCGTATTTGCCAAAAGTTCGCTGCCCATCGATCAGCTCGAGTCCAACCTGTGCAGTCTGAAGGTGCTGATCTCAGATCTGGAATCCACAGTCAAAGAGAACTTGGACGATCGCCGGGAACCTGACTGCAGCACGCAAAGTGATGAGAACCTTGAGAGCAGCAAGGACTATGAGCAAATCGAAAACGCCTTTCCGGATAATTCCTCCTGCTGTTTGGAGGACACACAGGATGCTGCTGATGATGATGATGGCAATGAAGTAGACAACTTGTGGCAAAGACAATCACTCATTCAGTTTAAGAACATGGATAAAGATGTGGGACCTAATCCAAAGTCAAGTCTCAGGGATGTTTCCCTACAGAACTGCTTTGAGATAATTAAACTTAGCCAACATAGTCAAGTCCAAGCCTCAATAAAAGAAAACAGAAATGAGATGAGTCCAGACGGAGGAGGCAGTGGTAATATACAGCGTGGTGTTTCCAAAACGGAGCAACTCTCTTCTAAAAATACAATGTCCGTAGCACAGCAGATGCGAATACCCAGCATTTTCCGAAATGTTGCCTGCAAAGACGTCCCTGCAGCTCACCTTTCACATCTTAAGGAAAGAGTGGGGAATATAGCCGCTGATGCTGAGGGCCCCGTCCCCTCACAGTCTCTGAATCGGTCGTATGACGTGGACACACCGTCAGACCTTTGGTTGCAGGAAGGATCAGGATCCGACCTCGGCTCACAGCGTAGTTACAATCAGACAAAGGGTCTGACTCCAGAGAGTGGTGGTGAGGATCAGTCGGGGGTGTCTAAGGTCAAACGGAGACTGCTCATGCATGTGACCGAGGGGACTGTGGAGATGAAAGAAGGAAGGGGCCGAGCAGTGGACCCTGTGGTCACACCACACTCTGGCACTCCTACAGGTAAGGACAGAGTGAAGGACTAACAGGGTTTTGAGATATGCAGCTTTTATTTCTCTGAAACAGTAGAACAGGTATGCTGAAAGAGAAAACACGAATACTTATTTATAATAATTTAAATTTAGTAGAAGGATAGTAGGATAAGAAGGCCACCAATTAGAGTTTTGCCACCCATTTTAGATTTGCTTTGTTCTGCCAATAGCAATTTTAGTCAGTATGGATTTCTCTTTAAAAATTATAATAAAAGATATGAGAACAGCATTAAGAGAAATGTTTTGTCTTTTTGCTCTGAGCGGTCATTAGTTGTCTATATTTGCAGCAGAGGAAACATTATGTCATATGTTAAGAGTGCAATCCTTCAAAGGAGGGTATGACTAATAGCTAAAACCAAAAAAAGATCAAGACTTGATATTTTAAACTATCAGTGTCCCGATACAACTTCTGATACGATATTGACCCAGTATGATATCAGCATGAATCATATATACTTTCATCACTTATTTTATAGTGCTGCATGTTAGAAAAGACTTGTTCAAGTGACATTGTTAACAGAACAGTCAAAAACAACAGGTTTGAGAACAACTGACACATTTATTATTAACCATGGAGTCTGCATACAAGCCCTGCTGGATAGAAATGCTGGGGCGGACTCGTTGCTGGAGTGGATTGCTTCTGACAGATTTTAGATATAATCAGTCTGGTACTGATATCAGACCGATTTCTGATATCAGTATTAGATTGGGACAGTCCCTATTTTAAACTGACGTTAGCCCAAATATTTATGAGAATCTCAATTGGCATAGCTAGAATTACAGAAACGGGTATCTTCGTGTGCTTATTCTCGACATTTACAAATGCGGAGAAGTAAAAAAAAAATAAAGCTTTGCTATGTTCCAGTTAGCCTTCCACTTATTTGCTTAAAACTTTGCTCTCGCTTTCTTGCAGCCTAAGTGAACTTCAGATGTGTTTTGACAATTCATTTAAAATGCAAGTTCCTTTTAAAACAATTGCTGACAGTTTCCTTTACCCCGTCTCCATGAAAAGTGATCATTATGTCTGGTGCATGGCTTAGTTGGAAAATTAACTTTGACTTTCTGACCGCCTGGTCATCAGTTAGAGCCGTTCCTGGTCAAGGACGGCTTTCTTCTCTAATTATTCTGCATCTGAGTTTGGCCTTGAAATCATTTTTAACTTTTGACCGTTTGTTGTTGTCGTCAACTTTAGCTGGGGTGTATTTGTCTGAAGGCTGCGGCTTCCAGGAACAAGAGACACTGAAAAGCAAACAAGAGCGACTGAAACAGATGCATGCAGCTCAAGTCCGAGCCCTGCAAGAGGAGCACAGGAAGCAGCAGGAAGAACTCCTACAGGTGAGATCATTAAAAACATGATTTGGCAACTTTGAGGGAATAAATATAATATTAAATATATATTGAATATATAAGTACAGACCATAGTCATGACTTATGTTTTATTTAAAAGTCCTAATTTCATTTGTTAGCCAAGTGCACTGAGTGTGTTTGTGTATGTGTTAGGTACCAGCATAGATCCTGCAGATTGTGTAGAAACCCTGTTTCATGGTCTTTGTTTAAAACAAGCCTTTTATATCAAAATGTCAGAGTTTATGGGACATGCTTTCACAAATACATTATATTTGGATCCCCACCTATTCACAGATTTCTCTGATTTGAGTGGCGCGTCACTCAGAAACGTTGGTGCAAAATCCACCAATTCGAGTATTATTTTTTCTAGCACAAATCTAAAATGTTCGAAAGAAAATGCAACTTGGGAAGCAGAAATGACTTGGCGCGATGCTACTTGACACGCTGTTGGCTGGCGTTCGCAAATCCCGGAGCACCATTCATTTTCCTTGGCAATAGACGGTTATGGTCCACTTAAATTATTCTGCAGTTGAATAACATGGACAGTCCATCCAACTAGGAAGAAATGCTGCCGTTCTTCTTATTTCTCAAAAGTGTAGGACTTGTGAAAAATAAGTTGCCATAAAACAGCTCTTGCTTTGTTTTTATGAGCCGCCTTAATCATCAAATCATGAGACAGTCCTAAGAAGTCAAATTAGATTTTGATTACTTCAATATTGCAGTCGTTTTATGAGCAGGACAAGCCAGGGAGATGAGGAGTTTAAACAGTCAGCTGGGAACTCCTCGCTGTCAAGCAGGTGATAAACAGGAACGTATTAGACTGAGGAGACAGTGAGTGAACTCAGTTTCTCACAGTCAAACCGTCTCTGCTCTCCAAGCACCAAGGAAATGTTTCAACAACAGAATCACAGAAACCTTTAGCGTGTAGTTTTGTTTTTTTATTTTAGTCCCACCGCTCTTAGTTCGTCTTTAACCCAACTCCTTATAATAACAGTGAAAACTATTTGATAAGCGAATAAGTACTATTTTTATTTTTGACAAAAAAGAAATTACTCATAAAGTAGCGGAATCGATGGCAGTGAAATTGAAAATAGGGATGAAACAATTAGTCGAATTAATGGTGGTTAATTGATCATTGTAGTAATCATCTACTAATTTAGACATTGAGAAATCATTAATTGGTATGTAGACTCCGAAAAATGGCCAAAGACACATATTTCACATTTAAGATGCTGTTTTACCCTGAACTTCTTAAGTGGCATTTTTAGCTTCACCTCGTTCTAATTCTGCTTAAAAAACAAACTCCTGTTAGACAATTTTTGCTATTCAATTACTAATAAAAAAAATAACCAATAGATTTGTAAACTCTTATTTTTTTAGCTGTCGATGCATCCTTTGCTACAAATAATCAAATATTCACTAATGGAATGTTGCTGTTGCATTTTAGGGAATAAAATGTGTATCTTCTCATTCTAAAAGGTATTTAAATTATTTGCTTGCTTGTATTTTTTAATGTATTTCTGTCATTGTGTCAAAAAAGTGGTCAAATGACAAATCTGCAGAATATGTTTTTTTTTTTATCCCATTGATCATCAGAATAATCAATAACTAAAATAAGTCGCAGCCTTAACTGAAAACAGAACTCAGTGATGCTCAGAGAGTTCCCACTGCTCTCTGTTTCCTACTGATCATCATGTTTATACCACATGGTAATAGAAAGAAAGTTAGAAAGTAAAAGTTTAAACAAATGAACCAGTTTTAGTTCCATGAATATTCATGGGGTTGTTTGGACTGGCAACAACCGAGCTGCTTGAGATTTTGTTAAAAACAAGCATCTCCAAACATGATTTTGTTTGTCCCCACTGAATAGATGTTCTCAAATGAAAAGCAATTTATTGCACATCTTTACCAGCGGGGCCATTAACAAATGTGTCTGCATCTGTATCTTTCTGAAACACCACCAGCAGTAAAACATTTACTCTGAGGCATGGTATTGTAACAGCGCAGCATCCTCCCATTGGCCTGCCTCTTGCACCGGATTGCATCACTTATTGCCGTACAGATTCTGTGCAGCGTAATTCCAGAGCGGCACCAATAACTCACCCTGCCCGGGGTTCTCGGCTCACCCAAAGTCACCTTTGAGGAATTGTAAATCAACGTCTGGCTCGTCTCGACTTTGTTTTTTTGGAAAGCGCTTTATGAATTTCTGACTGTTTCAGAAGAATAATAACTCGGGCTGCTAATGTTTCTTTTGAGACTAAAAGCACATGAGCGTTTCCCGCGCAGGTCGTGTGCCTACCTGTGAGAGTGAGCTCCTGGGCTGGGGCCAGACTACAGACGTCGGCTCGTTACGAGAGACCTTCAGACTCCCCCCCAGTCTGGAGAAAAAGGGGGATTCTACCATAAATGTTTCATTACATCCCTAAAAGACAAGCTGGCACGGCTGCCTGTTTCTCTTGTGTGTGTGTGTGTGTGTGTGTGTGTGTGTGTGTGTGTGTGTGTGTGTGTGTGTGTGTGTGCGTGCGTGCGTGCGTGCGTGCGTGCGTGCGTGCGTGGTGCGTGTGTATGAGACCATGCAAGGCTTCAAGGACGCCCGCTGTTCTCTGGCAACCTGTTCCCGGTTCCGTAGCCCGTGTCCGTATATTTGTTCTTGGCTGCCGTCCTCGCCCTGTTAATTGTGCTCTCTGTTTAATTTATGTATCCTTAACAACAATATAATTAACATAAGCTGTTTAATAAAGAAGACTTCTCTCTGGCTCTGTGACGCGGTGAGAGCAAGCTGGCCGGACTCTCCGGCGGGGGGCGGAAAGAGGGGGGACTGAGGGAATTGACACAGAAAAGGGAAGGATAATTTGCTTAATTCATGAGCGTCTGTGGTTAAGCGCCAGATCGTCCCGCTGAGCGCCGCCGCTAATGATTCCTTCTTTTTATTCGCTCCCTCTCTTTGTTTTCTGTGATTCCACCTCCAACATTGTTCTTAGTGTCTGCTTGTATTAATTTCCCCGGATCTCTCCGGTCCTCGTCTCATCCTTCTTCTCTCTGTGCCCCGTCACTCCCCTTCTGTCTTCTTCTCTCCACCCTCAATTAATTTCTTCCTCCTGCCTCATTTGCTGTCCTTTCCAATTCAATATTTTCCACCCTTGTCTTCTCCCAGATGCGTGCGTACACACGCAAACACACACACACACACACCCACCCTCATATTTGATCTCTCCTTCTGTCCATCTCAGGTGTTGGCAGCACGTTACCGTCTCCTGCAGGACGTGTCTCCCTGCTCTCGACTTGGGGACGCGTTAACCTTCTCCAGCCTCCCTCAGGTATTACCACATCTCCACCTTTTACCTGTGCAGATTTTTATCCCGCTCCATATATTTTTAATCCTAATCAGCACCAATCACGTGCTATTGTGCCGGATCTGATCAACGACCTGACTTCCCCTTAGACTCCATTTGTTTAGCAAACGTGAAGCTTTAATGCTGCGGCTCTTGAATCAACAAGTGAGTGACAGCACATCAGCTGCTTATTATTCTGTTTATTATTCTCTGTTCTAATGATGAGCTGCGAGTCCACTTGCGCCAATGCTCCGAACAGATGCCAGCAAAAGGACCTTGAGACGCCGTGGTGGAAATTAATTGGTTGTCATTGATGGAATTAGCATTCTCCTCTGTCTTCCCCCTCTCTTATCATTATTCACCCTCTCTTTTTCTCTCTCTCTCTCTCTGGCTTCATCAGCCCCTGAGCCCGCTCTCGCAGCGCTGCCGCCCCCTGGTGGCTGCAGCCGTAAAAGGTTTTCTAACTCGCAGGCTTCTGAGGACAGAGAGAGTTGCACAGCTGGTGCGCACCATCAGGGTGAGTAAAAACAGCAGGACTGACGCTGATCACGGACGCTGATCACGGATTGATGTTAAAAAGCTGGCAAACATATTCATGCCCTGAGCCTTTTTTTTTATTTTAACAAACAGAAATATGAATGTACTGGCTTAAATTTTCATGATTGACCAGGAGTGTCCAAGCTTTTTGTCACCTGTGTCAAAATCGTCAGCTCACAGCACTCACAGACAGAAAGAATATAATTTTCAAAAACTTATACCTGCTCAACATTAAACCAAGGATGAACTATTAGTGGTGCAACTTTTTCACTTCTGCTATGATGTAGATATTACAGCTTTGATTACTGGCTGATGCCAATATTGACACAATATGATATCAGCTTGACTCGTAATTTTATTGCTTGTTTTGTTGTGTGGATTGTTAAAAAAAAGGCTAGATCAAGTGATAGAGAAACAACAATATAGGAATGATTTATTTTCTACCCAGCATCCAAGCGCTGCTGGGTAGAAATGCTTCTATCGGTGTTCTTTTAGATGCAGACAATATATAATCCGATACTTGTTTTTTAGGCTGATATCGGACCAATTTATGATGTCAATTTCAGACTGGGACGTCGCCATGGACGCTTTTAATTAAACAAGTAAAGTAATCAGAGTACTGTAGGAGTGCGGTCATAAATCCAAAAATTCAAGTGGTTTTTACACATTTTCCCTGTTAAATGAAAGGCGTCCAGTTTGCTTTTTATTTTTGGCTCAGTTGAAGAAAACTTAAAAAGTATTTTGTCTATTAGCAATAAAAAAACAGATTTAGGTCAGTACTCATTTGCAAACACTTTCAGTATTTAGCTGAGGTTTAATACAGCAATTAAAATCAGATTTTGATCTGCTTTTAAAATACACCCAGGTGTATTTTAGAGTATATGTCAATGAGTAGATGTGTTGCTAGTTACCATGATAGCAGCAGGCAACCAGAAAGCTTTGGAAAAATGATCACTGTGTTGCGTCTAACATTTTCGTAAGAAGATTTTAATTTAAAGTCGTCTTTTTGTTCTTACTTTGTTCTAACCATTCTAATTTATCTTTTAATTGTGGGTGAGAGGCCACACAAAAGGAGTCCAGAGGCCGGAAATGGCCCCCGGACCTCGCTTTGAAAACATTTGTACACATTTTTAATAGTGTGTCACAATTATCAACTGTTATGCGCTTTTCTTATCACATTACACACCTAAACAAAACACCAACAAGACAATATGGAAAAGTTCAGGCTGTATGAATATTTTTGCAATACTATCTGTGTTGCTGTTTGCGTGTGTGTATTGTGTGTGTGTAGGACACGCAGCAGTTCCTGCAGGCCTTCCAGCAGCAGAGCGCCAGCAGAGGGGATCGCTGTAGTAGGCAAGATGTATTATTGCAGGAGAGAGTCGCTCTGCAGGTGTGAACACAAACACATGCCGTACAGACATCTGTTAACTCGCGCCGTTACGAGCTAATCATTAAAACCATCTTCTGCTTTTTAATTGTTTCTTCTCCCCAGCTGCGCGCCGCCCGTTATGAGGTTTACGACATATTCTTCAGTCTGTCAGCCGGAGAGCAGATGCAGCTAATCAGATGGGACAGAGAGCTGGCCAGGGAGAGGCAGCTCAGACGGCAGGTAATCTCCCCGCAGTGTGCGGTAAATCCTGGGGTGGTAGAATTAGATGCAGGTGCACAACAGGTGATTCGGGACCATCTGGTTCCGTAATAAAGTAACATGGAGCGTACTTGTATCATGGCTCAGTTATTTATTTTTTTTTCATTTATGTCAAGTCAAAGTAAAAATGGGTGTTTCATTTCTGGCCTGAATGTTTTTATCTGATCACTCTTACCAGGACTTGGCTTGCAATGAAAAAGACAACACATGGAATGTCATGTGTTGTTTTATTTACAGATGCACCAATCAGAATGTTGTATTCAATTTTAGATCTCTGGTTTCCATTAACCTTTGACCTCTCGGTACAGATTTCTCTTTAAAGGGGTGGAGTAATGTAAAATCAACTTTTTCTGGCTTTATACCATCTTGTAATGTTACTCCCTCATCAAAAACATGGATTGCTTTGATTCTTTCATGTAGGTTTGAGAAATCCTTGATCTCACAAAGCTCCTCCAGCTGAGCTTCTGCCTCACAGAGCAGCCCTCCTTCCACTCAGCTCCTTCAGACTAGCGGCAGCAGCAATTAGCAAACACCGGGTGGAACCGGGAGTATGATGAACTGCTGAGTGAAAACGGTTGTTAACGGCATAGTGGAGAATTATTGTTTTGATGACGTACTGAAAGCAGAGTTTCCGAAAGAACAGCAGCTTCTTAAAGAGACACAGGCCCAATTTCAAGACGCTAAATTGCGAAATCAAATTTCTTTTGACTTATGTTTGATATTTACAGCATTTTTGTAACAACTGAAGGTAACATAGTCACTTGGTTCTGCTATAAAATGGTGCTATGTGGCTGGAAAAAAACAAAACACCGCCCCTTTAAGAATGATAAAACAAGACGATATCACGACTGGTCTTCATTAATAAACACATATTCACCAGTAAAAATCATTGTAGATATTCTTACCTAAACTACAGGGTGCAGCAAATTCTTCCTGAAGTAACACATGTAATGCTAATAGAAACAGACATACACTCATCTTCTCAGACCTAAAAGCAGGTCAACACTAACTAAATTTAAAAGTAAACTTAAGTGTTGCATTTTAGTGCAGATTGCAACAAAAAACAATTTCTCTCTAAACAATTATGGCACCATGACCTAAATGATCAAGACAGGTATCCTTTAGACAAAGGAGACCAAAGTAGAAATGGCCAAAAATTAAAACCAAACATATTTTATCTTTTATACTAAAAGCGCCTTTATGGTTAGAAGACTGAATTACTCAAGTCCTCTGCATATATATTTCTACTCTTTGATCCCTCCTATCTCTGCTGACTAAGCTGTTTGTGTGTGTGTGTGTGTGTGTGTGTGTGTGTGCGTGCGTGTGTGTGTGGGTGGGTGTGTGTGGGTGTGTTCAATCTTGTTTAGAACGGACATGCCGGTTGCACCCGAGGGAAGAGTTCTCTGTCTGCTGCGACGCAGAAATCACTGGAGAGGAAGAGAGAAAGGATGTGAGTTTTCCCTCAGTTGTACCCGAGCGTGTTCACTATAAGTTAAATTCAGCTGACATTAAAATAATTACACTACCAGCCACAGTTATTGACACCCAGGTCAAAGACGTGTTAAAAACCATAAAACACATTCTTCTTGTATTGCTGTCCCATAATCCGACAGTAGATTTATTCAGTAGAAAGTAACTCCAGAGTAATTGTTCTAAGCTGAAATCACTGATGGCATATTTATTGGTACCACCAAGAAGTTTTTTAAACCTATTTTTACTTTTGAAGGTTAATCAGAATTTTGTAGAACTTCAGATAAAAATCCGGTAGATTCTTACGCAGAACTGAAAATGGGTCATCATTAGGTTTGGCAGCAGAGTAATGCTCCAGATTAACACAGAAATGTTCTTCGAGCCATTGCTTTATGTAGGTTTGACCTTTGTAAAATGCTATGAGAGAACACTAAGTGCTGTCATATTGGCAGAGGCAACATTTGTGCTACCAGTGATTTTCTCAGATGGAATTTGTCCCCACTGAATAATTTTAACCAAATTAAAAGTTTTATTTTTCAAAGTCATGTTTCTGGGACTGAATTTGAATTATTTTTGTCTTGAACACTAGAGATTTTTATGTGGCATCAGTAATTTAAAATTTCAGCTCCTAAAAATCATCTTTCCTTCCCTCCAGGATTCAGAAAAAGGCTGCAGAATGTCACAAGGGGGCTGCGGCGCGGACCGGCCCAAAGTCTGGATTCTCTGTCGAGAAACCACAGGAGACAAAACGAGGACAGTTTAAAGCAAATCCTCAGAGGGTTCCCAAAAGCGTTTGCTCGTCTAGACCTCGATGACACTTTTCTAATTGGCCCCAGTGAGAACTCGTCTCGTAACGCCCTCAGCCAACTGAATAAATGCAAGATAAGAAATCTGTTAGATGTAAAATCTAAATGGATGTTGTAGCTGACCGACCCCACGAGATATAGAGATGCTGTTTCAGGAAAAACTAATTATTTATCTAATCTGCTTCCTGCATTGCTCAGAGTTTTCAGTAGAGGAATCGTGGCTCATCAGAACAGAATATTCTCAAGAGTTGAAAACAAACGCCACCGGCGGTTTGGCTCTTAATTCATGGCTCACTTGGACTCCACACATCTTTAGGGGTATCCAGGCCCCTGACATGCATTTTTACTCAGTTTTGGAGCCAGTGATTCCACCTGTGATAAAAATAAATAAATAAATAAAAATGATGTTTTATGTGCCTTCCAACAAAGTCAGGTGAAATATGGAGGGCCAAAAGTGTTCAAAATTATCACATTTTTAAAATGTGTCTGTACACATATTCATATTTGAAGCGTTAAATAATTCTACACAAATATGCAGATTTGTGTATAATTATTTCACTTTTTGTCTTTCCAATGCTGCAGTGCCATAATTTTAAACTGTTTCATTACTTCTTTTTTTTTCTTTCTAAACAAACTTTGATAACTAAAAATATAATCTGCAAGGCAAGCCAATCAGCTTGACTGGAGCAGTGTTAATCTCCCCTAACAGATGTGCTGCTCATGTGGGACCCATTATTTCTAGAATGACATTTAATCACATTTGAATGACTTGTGTCACATTTAAATAGTCTGTTTTCAATTCATTTTTAGCACTGTTGGCCTTCCATATTATTGGCACAGTTTGGCTCTTTTGACTTTTGCTTATTCTGTTCTCAGACACACCCAAATGTCACTGTCGCATTTTAGACATGGGTGTTTTTCATGCTTTGAAGCATTTATTGCCTTACAGTTTGCACCGTTTTATAAGTAGAGATTTGCCATATGTGTAGACTTTTGCTTTTTTTAAATTCTTGTGTACAAAGGCTCAGTATGCTTGGTATTTATTTGTTTATATTTGATAATAAAATTATTGTTTTATTTTTCTGTTGTGATGTTTCTGAGAATACAGGATTATATTGATAGCTTTCATAATTCCATTCAAGATCTGCAGAGGTGCATCAAAAGATTCAGATGACAAGGTGGGAGTGGCATTCCAGAAATTTGTTACAGTGGGTAAAAAGGTGAGTGATGTACCACAAGTCACTTAAAAGAATAATCGGTTCAGAAGTTCATCATTGCAAAGTTGACACAACAGTAATTTAGAGGATAGAGTACATATTCTCAGATACAGCAGACAATGTATAAAACACAAAGAATGAGGTTTGTCGTATTTTGGTGAATACTGGTAAGTATGAGATGGCAGACAAAAGGGCAATATTGATATGGAAGTAATTTTAGTAGGTTAGAAGTTAAAAGTAGGGAATGGGATGCTGTCCATTTACAGTTCAGTTTTTCTGGTTTATTTGGAAGGATTTGTCTTTTCTATAATAATTCTAAATTTCTCGTTACGCCAGTAAAGCGCCATCGAGTTTTGTAAACTTTCTGAATCTATTGGCAGTTTCACACTCCGAGCAGCAGGGGTCGCTGTCGGTCGCCTCTTCGCGTTGATCTACTTGCCTGACGTCCGCCTCCGCTGTCAGTCGCTTTGTTTTGAATCGATTAGCTTGTTTCCAGCTAGCAGGTGTCGGAATGGAGGAGGATCCGGAGACCGGGAATTCATCACGGACGGAGAGAAAAGCGTTGGAAAAAGCCAAAATACTACAACGTGAAAGAGAGAGAAAAATCTTCCGACTGGTAAGACGACATTTGAAAAGAGTAATTAGATAGTGGTGTACCGCATTAGCAGGCTAACATAGCAGTCGGGGCTTTAAATTTGTGGTTTCCAAGGAGGTAGTTCTGAGAGGGTTCTCGGTTGTTCCGCAGGTCGGACGGGTTCTGAAGAAGCCTGAGGCTGAACGGTCGGAGGAAGAGGCCGCAGCGCTGCTGCTGCACAGAGAGGCCGTGGATGAGCTCTGCAGGAGGCAGATCCGAAGAAATGTCCTGAAGAGGAAGCAGGAGGAGGTGAGACCAGTTGATTAATGAATGAGCTCAGCAGCGGACTACCAAATGGGAAAATTACAAGTTCAAATACTCTTGCAGGCCAGTCATTTTTGTTACTAGGACAACATCTACACTGGCCAGGCAGGTATAACTAAATGTATGGCCACTGGTCCCTGTTTTTTTTTTTTTTTTTTTTTTTTTTTTTTTTACAACCAGAACAGACTCAAAATCATAAGGGGTACCTCAGGGTTCCATATTGGGGCCCTTCCATCAAATTGCTCCCATTAGCTGAGATTATGATGTGTAATAAAAGTCATAAATGAGCATATGTGTTCTCTTTGGTGCCTGATTTTCTAATACGTCTAGCATATTTATCCTCATGCGCTGTTTGCAGGTGTTTGACGATGCTGATGAATTGAAGAGTAAAGTCAAGCAGCTGGCTGCGGCTGTCAAGCAAGCCAATCGCCTTGTGGTTTACACTGGAGCAGGAATCAGCACGGTACGCCGGACCTTTCTTCCTCTGTGTTTCTGTGGTTTCCCAGAAGTGATGATGACTTTAATTTTAGGCAGCCTCCATCCCAGACTACAGAGGACCTAACGGGGTGTGGACGCAGCTGCAGAAGGGCCGCACCATAAGGTGAGTTATAGCTACTGATGGAAATTGAAAGCAAGTTTCAGAAATATTTTTGAACTGATTTTTGCTCTCATTTCTGTTTTCTTTTCTAGCTCTTCAGACTTGAGCAAAGCTGTGCCAACCGTCACACACATGTGTATCAGGATGCTGCACAAAGAGAAGCTTGTATGTTAAAACCCAAACGGGTGGTGATGATTGTTCCTTTTTTGCGGGAACATCCAAATGTCTTCTTTCCCCCCCAATTTAGGTGAAACATGTTGTTTCTCAGAACTGTGATGGACTTCACCTGCGAAGCGGTCTGCCTAGAGAAGCTCTGTCTGAGCTCCACGGCAACATGTTCATCGAGGTAACACTCCTCTACCATGGCTTCGCTTTTGTCGCTCACTGATTTTTATCACTTAACACTAAATTATTTCCACTTTCCAGTAAGTCAGGATGTTGTTGTCAGACAGTTCAGATTTTGTTCCACTGCAAAAGCAGTGAACATTTTAGAATGTCTTCTTTTACATGCTGCTGGAGTTTTAACTTCACTATTTGTTTGTGTTTGATTACAGCAGGGATCCAACTTCATGGATGCTTTTATCTATGTTCTGATTTTGATTTAGGTTTTGTGATGTTTGTTACGGCCTCTCAAACTGACCTGTAGCTCTGGTCAGAGATTTACATGAACCTGTTTTTGGAATGAGTTTGACCCGTTGTGTTTTGGCGTATGTTGTGTGTTGGAATAATCACACAACATATGCCATAGATGATTTTTAAAAACATAAATTTGGTGCACAACTTTGAATTTTACATTTGCCCTGACTAAATATGAATGACCTTTGTTTTTTTTTATAGCCATCAACCAGCCATATGCCAGCCCATAAAAGTAATCACACCTTGGACGTTTTGCTTCTTTTCCAAATCAAACATGAACAAAACATATAAAAGAAAACCCTGAATGTCAAAGTTGATTTTTACAAAATAATGACAACAAAATAACATAAGTCCATAAATATTTGTTAAAGGTTTTTCTGTATCTACAGATAAATGTACTATTTAAGCATTTCAAGATGAATATTTTTACTTGTATCAATAACCCGTATTGTGTGAAAATCCCCAAAATTTTAATTGAACTGAAATGTGGGAATGTGGAAGTGAGATGTGGCTTTCATATTTAATAACCAGATAGGATTTAGGGAGGCTGTTCCCATTACTGTTACAATTATTTCACAGATTACAGGTTGTAAGTAGAGTTTTTGTGCCAGACAAAATGAATGACTTGTTTTATAAACTGTCTTGCTGAAGTTTCTCCCAAAGTAAACAGAGTTGTCTCTGTTTCCAGGTGTGCACTTCCTGTTCTCCTGCCAGGGAGTTTGTGCGCTTATTTGACGTAACGGAGCGTACGTCGCTGCACCGCCACGGGACAGGGCGCCGCTGCAGCCACTGTGGCAGTGAGCTGAGAGACACCATAGTGCACTTTGGGGAGCGTGGAACCCTGGAACAACCTCTGAACTGGAAGGGAGCGGCGGAGGCTGCCAACGAGGCCGACGTCATACTCTGCTTGGGCTCCAGTCTGAAGGCAGGTTTTGTATTTCCTCTTTATTGGTTATTGTGTTTTAGTTTAGATATTCAAAATGTCTTCCAGTTCCATTGTGGTGTGTTCTGTACAAAATGAAAGTTTTTTTTCTTTGAGAGGGCTAGCTTGCATTATTATCATCAGTATATTGCTTGGAAATGATCTTAAATCACAATCATTTCTGAGACGGCTTATCAACCAGTAACATTTATTGTTGTTACAGAAAGTCTAGCTCTTTGCTACCTAAACAAACACATCTAACATAAATAAATGAGTTTTTACTTTTGTTTTTTTTTCCTTTCAACACAGGTGCTAAAGAAATATGCTTGTTTGTGGTCCATGAATAGGCCTGCAAACAAAAGGCCCAAACTCTACATTGTGAATCTCCAGGTACATTCAATTGGTTGGTTGCTTTTTAAATGCCTTGATGTTCTGCGCCAGACTTTCTCTTTCTGTTTTTAGTGGACTCCAAAAGATGATCTGGCCTTGCTGAAAATTCACGGCAAGTGTGACGATGTCATGAGGCTCCTCATGGAAGAGCTGAACATCCAGATTCCCGAATACGACAGGTATGGATTGGATAAAACAACAGAATTGAAAACGATGCTCCATTTAACTTCTTCTGATAAGGACAGAACTGGACGTTTCTGTTGGAGACGCCAGAAATGGTGAACAGTGCTAAAATAAATCACACGCTGATATAAATTACAATAACTCGTCTGTGTTAAACACTCGTAGCGTCAGTTTACATGTTTATCTTTCTTCTTTTTTTTATCTGAAAAGTGTGGACTGAATTTGTATTCAAACCCCCTTGGCCAGTCCTCACAAAGCCTTTTGCTGTCTGTGAATGAATGTTGCAACATCGACTTTAAATTTTTACTTTGCAAAACAGCTCAATTTCAATCAGATGGGATCGAGAACATAATTTTTGATTTGTGACAGATTATCAACTGGATTCAAGTCTGGACTTTGACTGAGCCATTTTCTAATACACATATATTATGTGATCTAAACCTTTGCAGTTGTCTTCACAGGACAACTGGATTGATATGGAGATTAATATTTACACAAATGGACTCTTTTAACTAATTTGATGTTGTCTGAGGCAGTTGGCTGCACTACTGCATGTATCGTTTTTATTTGACTGCAAGCCGGACTTTTTTTCATCGTTTGGTTGGTCCTGCGACTTGCTGTCAGGAGCGACTTTGTTTACTTAAGTTTGCAATTGGATAGTTGAATCATTTTGCAAGACACAATACATTTATGAAAGCATGCAAAAATGTAAACCAAAACACAAAGTGGCTTATTATATATGTTTTTTATTTCTTTGTGATTTTTCTCCTCAGAGCAGAGGACCCTATTTTCAAACTAGCCACGCCTCTTCGCCCAGAAGAAGACCAAAGCCATAACCGTGAGGTCTTAGCTTCCCCCGACGGTGAGGAAACCCCCTCTGCCGAGAACCAGCCGCCGTCGGAGGAGACCTCATCGCTGCAGGGCGGCTGGTTCGGTCGAGGCTACAACAAAGGCAGGAGGAGAAAAAAGAAAAAAGCAGCGTAAATGAGGGAAGGTCTTGGAGATAATGAAGTGCATTCAGGTGCTACCAGTGATTTATGTTCCTTATCTTATTGATGAGCGCAGACTCCAGCTTTAAGATGCTGAATTGAAATTATAAATATACACATGCAGCATGTGTAAGACTAATGAAATTTACAGAAAGCTCTTTGCACTGTTATTTTGTTCTACATTCATTCTGTAGCAGCAGCAGGAATTAAAAGTAGCTCCCGTCATGTAGCAGTTTTTCTTTTTTCTTTTTTTTTTATGCTACCTTTTTTACAGCAGGTGGCAGATCGGGGTTAATAAAAGCTACAATTTTAACCCACTTCAGTTGCTGTGGGATTACTGAGCAATTGAAATTATTATAAACAAAACTGTCAGTTAAAAAGTCTTAGAAAGATCCTGAGGAAGGAAGCTTTCAGGTGATGAAAACACTCCCGCACTTTTTGCTCATCTGATTGCGCCATATGCATGCACAGCACCATGTTGGCTTTTTGTGGAACAGATTTGATTTAACAATGTTGCCTGTTGGTAGGAGATTGACTAGATAAAAAATATTATTGTTCTTCTGGTGCTGCCACATCAAGTGTCAATTCCTTTAGTGTTTGTTTGGAAAAACTTAGACCTTTGTTTGTCAACGAAACGTATCAGAAGAAACAAAGCAGCAAAAATTTTTTGAGTTTTGTACTGTTAACTTTTCTACATGCAAAAGATATATTTTTACTCCATTTTTCAAAAGTTGCATGTTAAATTTGTATACGTTTTATTTTTTACATTGCTGTACATTTATGTTTATTTTGAAGGGGTTGTAGTTTACGTATGCTATTTCTTGAACTTGGTAGTCGTTCTACCATTATAATTGTATATGAGTTATTTTACAGTTATCTTTATTTGTTTACAGAGGTGTAAGAAAAGAAGTGTTTCATATTTTACTTGTATGTTGATTGCTTCTGTGATAACTTAATGTTTTCTTTGGTTAGTAACAATTACATTGATTATTTTTCTCTCAAGAAGGTCATATGACATTGAGATCATCGTGTAATTCATTAAATCAAAAACAGGGAACAGCTATGAGGAGCTTGGGTTGTCGGTTCCTAAAACTGAAAACAGTATTAAACCTGAATGTGAAGACGACTCTGCTTTTCCTTGGTGCATTTTGTAAAGCATTTGTTTATTAGACAGAAGAAAAAAAACTAGCAATGTTTACCATTTAATGCTTTAACTCATTTAAGAACACCAGAGGTGCTAATGTTTGTAAAACTTTTTGTTTTACTTGTTTTCTTGACATTTTAATGCTAAACGGGTTTATTTACGAGAGCAGTATCTTGCTGGAATGTGTGGAAGATAAGCAGCTTGAGAACTGTGTATTAGAATTGTATGTTGGTTTGTTGATGGTTTATTACTTCCAACTGGTATTAAACATATTTTTTTTTATTTTTGAAGATGATATTCAGATGCTAAACAAAAAACAGAATATTAAAAACTTTTGTTGTTTATTTTGAGTTCCTTCTGTGGGTTTTTTCTCCCCAAATATAAACCTGCCTTACATTACATGAAGCGATTATTCTTTTGGGTATCAGTACATGATAATAGGATTGTACAAATATGAAAAGTGCATACCCAATGTTTCTTTTAAAGGTTATAAGTTTTTTTTTTTCATTTAGGGATTTGAAGATGTATTGTACTATGTGCACATTTATTTGGAAGAATTTCAAAACAATTTTTAATTAAAAAATGTTTCTTGATTGCGCCATATGCATGCACAGCATTTTCATTTTTTATATGATTAGTTGCCATTATATTGAGGAGAAGGAAGAAAAGCAGCGTAATATTTTGTATGGACTCAATTCAATTCTGCCTCTGTTAATAAAAGAAATTATATTTTGGAGCAGAATTACTACCAAAATTACACATTTTTATTAGAGCGGTATACATTGGCTTCCGTGGTTTTAATTTTACAGACCTGGTTTTAAAAAAAGAGTTTAGGTTAAGCACAAATTATAACTTTGATTTGGTCATTTGCGTGAAATTACAACTTCGGTTTTAACATTTAAAATAAAAGTTCAAATGCGTCAGTTTATCTCCAAACCGAAGTCAAATGTTATTGGTTTAAATTCGGGTTCTGTTTCTTTAAATCTCTTATGCAACCATACGTCATCGCGAGACCATTCGATCGTCGTGACGCAATCGGAGGCGTTGGCCGCTGTTCAGTGACATTCAGTCCGATCACCAGGAGAGGAGTTGATCTGTTGAAGACTTTTGTTGCTCAATTCTTTCAGCGCAGATTGTAGTAACTTTTTAAGAAGAAACACAAAGCAGCTCTAAAACATTAAACGTATCTCCGTAAACTCGTAGAAATGATCAAAAACGGACACCACGCGACCCAGGACGGGAGCGGAGGAGCCGGTGGCAGTAAGCCGGGTCCCTCCGCGTGTAGCCCGGAGAAAAGGAAGAGGGTGGTCCGGTTGTGGTGCGATGGGTGGTGAGTCGGACTGACTGCTTATACTGGTATTACTGGTATTTGTAAGCTTGTCTGGTTTACAGCTGTCCTTGTGGGAAACACCAGCAAGAAACAAGTCGGTTGACTAGCATGCTACTGTTAGCATGCTACTTAGCAGTTAATGACAGGAGGCAAAAGAAATAGGAAAGCTTATTGTGATATCTTTTCTATTTATTTTGCATATGAATTATCATTTGGTCCTGAGAAGACTTTAAATATGTAACTATCTAAATTAAATATAATTTCATTAAATTAAGTATCAAAATTAAATTAACTACTGTTAATGCAGTGGCTCTCTCCAAAACGCCTGGGGTTAGAAATAACCTCATAATCCTCCTGCTCCTTTAATTCACATCGTAATGAGTGTTTGTTCAAGGTAAACTGTAGGCAAACAGGTGTTTGAGAGCTGCTCCATAAAGTAGTGCAACTTAACATGTAGTTATATTATAATTATCCTGCCATCAGTGGCTCCAGGAGAAACAATATTATATATTTTTTCTCTCTCACATTTTACTGGGATCAATAAATACTTAAACTCACATATTTAAGTGCATTTATAAGCTGTCAGATGGAAGTTGTTGGTGGTGTTAGATTAGGAGTTCTGCATGATTTGGCTGCTGCTGCTGCTCAGACGACTGACTCATGTTGCAGAATCATGTATCTGTTTTGGTCCTGTGCACGGAACAAGGAAGTTATGAATCAAGTTTAGCACATTTCAGCAACAAGGTATTTTCATATCATAAAGTACTTTGAACACAAAGAACGGTCATAAAAAACATTGCACATTGAACATTATACATAACGAGAAACAAGCATTACACTTTGATGAGTAATATAATCAAATACACCTTCTGACAGCTTCTGCTTCAGAACTGAACCTTTTTTACTTTGAACTGGTTTGTTTTATTTTCAATAAATATTTTTTTTTGTCGGGACAGTTTGGGGTTTCCTGGGCATTTCTAAAATGTAGTGGTATTGGATTACTGGTGTATTGCTATTCCAGTGTAGAAATGCAGTGTTGTTGTATTTCATATTATTCAAGGTTAGTCAAAGTTGTCAGAGATGGTGATGGGCAGGAAGGATTTCTTGCAGCAGTCAGTATTACAGTGGATCTGAAGAAGCCTCTGACTAAACTCAAACCCATTCCCAAATGCAAACATATTCACATGCTTAATTATTAACTTCAGACAATACTTTATTTTATCTTTTGTCATTTATTTTGGTTATGACTGCTGTGTGATCCAGTCAACTCTTACATAGCAGAGTACGACCACTGTTGTAGTGCACTTTTTTAGCCCTCTCTGTGCAACAACCAAGCTCGTTTCACCACAAAACTCCTCTGAGTTTTACCCTGAAATAATGAGTTTTGTAAAGTTTAAAACAGGCTAAAATCAATCAAATGTTACAAAGTCATCCAAATGGAGCAGATACAGAGTGGCATTCATTGTCGTCGCAGCTTTGAGCCACACTTAGCTAACCTTAGGGGTGAAACCATGTGAGGCAGAAGTTGTAGAGCATGTCCTGCTTTTATTGTCTCCTCATTCTGGACCCTCCCTGAAGGGTATTGGTCATCAGTTTCATTTTGTACATGTGTGACTGTCACCAGTCCCATGTGTTATGGTTATGTAAGCAGCGGCAGTGTGCGTGTGAGCAGATAGGAGACGCAAGAAGGACACAGAATCATTTTATCCACAACACCGCTGATCATGATCCACAACAAAAACGATCGGATTGGTCAACTGGATCAAAACATCTGGATGTTTCCGGCCTTAATGCACTTTTACTTCAGTAAGGAAATCTTACAAAGCTGTAAAATAGTTTACAGCTTTGTAACGAAAAGTGTAATCAAAAGTGTCCAAATTAGTCACTTATTAATTGTATTGATAAAAGCAGTCACTTCTCCTCATATTTAGTTTTTCTATTTGAGTCAAGTCTCTGGTTTAGCATAGCAAAGCATCGATTGCCTTAGTCACTAAGTGACTGAAGTCAAATAAACATCGGTCATTGGTGGCCGACAGGACGCCTGTGGCCATTACCTTAGTCCCAGTAACCTTTGTCACTATAAACCACCAACACCAGACAAACATGGAGCCCAATAGTGAATATTCAATAGTGTTTAGTTGGCCCTACTTGGAGGTCATTTAAAAGATAATAGTTGCTTTCAAAAGAAGAAAGCCTGACAGCAGGGGTGCTGTTGCTGCAGCCTCCCTCTGGGTCGTGGTTGTTTTATCTCTTTGGACCTGGAGCAGTGTCCTCTTCAAGCTATTGTTTCTAAAACTCCTGGTGTCTTGTTTCCACAGCTATGACATGGTGCACTATGGTCACTCCAACCAGCTGCGCCAGGCTAAATCGATGGGAGATTATCTCATAGTCGGGGTCCACACAGATGGTAAGACAAATGTGTATGAGATGAATTTCCTCCTTCACATTTAAATGTCTTTATTAATCAAGACACATCGTTACGTTTCACGTAAAGCTGCGGTTAATGTTTAGGGAACGCGTGTAGGACGCAGAAATGCCAGTGATTAGCATCTGACTCCAAGAATTTCTTTTCAAAGCGGAGATTTCCAAACACAAAGGTCCTCCAGTTTTCACGCAGGAAGAACGCTACAAGATGGTCCGCGCCATCAAGTGGGTGGATGAGATCGTAGAGGGAGCTCCTTATGTCACTACTCTGGAGACTTTGGACAAATACAACTGTGACTTCTGTGTGCATGGAGGTGAGGCAGCTTTTGTTTCAACACACATTATGTCACATTTTGACAATACACTCCACTTGGATTTCATGTGACAAATCAACACAAAACAACACTTAGTGTGAACGTCTCTATTTAAAAAGTCTTAAGGTAATTTATCTAAAAGAAAGGCTTTTTAATGTCTTAAAGCAAATGTAAGTTGGCCTTAAATACGGAAATCACAGGTTTTGAATTGTGTTGTGACAGGACTATTCAGGCTCACATTCTATGTAGGGGTTTTTTCTCGCCGTACTTTTCTATCCGGCAAACGTTTGAGGTATTCACAGACGTCTTCACTTCACACTCCCAGTGATGTGCTCAACAAATCTGGCCTTTATGAAAGAATGGGTCCAGCTTCCAGCTCTCCACAAGTCAGGCTGTGAAGTGAACTCTGCAAACAGACATGTAGGTGAAGGTGATTCTATCAGATGAGACCAAAACACAAGTGCACCCCACACTTTTCAGATTTTTTCTGAAAAGTGAAAATTTGGATAATTGCGGGGGGTTTTCCCGGTACTTCACAGTTACACACAACCTCATCACACATAGTATCCCAATAAAATGCATTAAGGTTAGTGGATGACAAAATAAAATAAAAAAGTACATACTTTTGTAAAGTACTCCAAATGATTTGGTGGAAGCTCCTTCAAAGTTTGAGCTTCTGCTTTCTGTCTGTCAGATGACATCACACTAACAGTTGACGGTAAGGACACGTACGCAGAGGTGAAGCGTGCCGGGCGCTACAGAGAGTGTAAACGCACTCAGGGCGTCTCCACCACTGACTTGGTGGGACGAATGCTGCTAATGACCAAAGCCCACCACAGCAACATGGTAGGTTCACACTCCTGTGTTCAGCGTGTCGCCCGTTGTTGCTTATCTTGACTGCGAGCTGACATGCTTTTCCCTCCAGGAAAATACAGATTACCAGCAGCACACCGACAACTTTGGAAAGGTAAATAAATGGTTTCTGTCTTGACAGACGTGAATTTACATACAGCTTTTGTTCGGCTATCGCTAAGTTCTGCCGTTGCCTTTTCAGGGTGTGACAGTCCACAGTCCGTGGACGGGGGTGTCTCAGTTCCTGCAAACATCCCAGAAGATCATCCAGTTTGCCTCAGGGAAGGAGCCGCAGCCTGGAGACACCATCATATATGTGGCGGGAGCTTTTGATCTTTTCCGTATCCTTTGAGAAAACTCTTGACGTGTAAATTTGTGGAGGTATTTGCAGCTGTGAAATGTGCTTAAATATTTGTCTAATTCGGTAGCAGCATACATCAGCACAACTGGTCCTGGAACAAGTCTGCAAACCCTACAGCATAACTCTGCTCTGGGGCAGTTTGCGCTCATACAAATGAGGTATTTTGCATGTGTCCTGGCATACTTTCTGCTTTTGTTTCTGTATTGTTTTTATGTGATTTACATCTATATAAACTATCATCACATTCTATAAAAGCAGTGGTGTTTGTATTACTTAAATTGAGATCAACAAATGCAACCTGCTGAGATCTGCTGGTCATTTTTAAACATCTATGAAAAGAGGGAAAAAAGAAATCTGTCACATTTCTGGCTTTATGAATCCCGGGTCAGACATGTAGCAAAATGTAGAACTTATTCTCTCTCTATATTATTTTTGCTAAGTAACAGTTTGTGGGACGTGATTAAAAATAGATTTATTAACCATAGGCTTTGCAATTAATTAATTTAAACTAAGCATATTTTATAATCTACCGATGTTTGACTCAATGCACAGTGTGTTTGAGTTTACAATGTCTTATGTCTTTTAGCATCTGCAGCATCACTTATTGATTTAGAAATGCAAATCTGAAGCAATCCTGTGCATTAGAGATAAAAAGTAAAAAATGTTTTTATTCCAGTTTGATTCACATCTAAAGAGAACGACTCAAAACTAGGCGCAAATTGGTCTCAGCTAATGGTCTTAGCATCTGCATGTGTGTAATGCTATTTGCTTTGTGAAATATAGCAAACTATGAGCTCCCTCCTCTCTGCTTTGTAGAAATGTTTCTGCCTTGACCTCTGACCTTCTCCAGATATCGGCCATGTTGACTTCCTGGAGATGGTTTACAAGCAGGCGGAGAAGGCCTACGTTATCGTGGGTCTGCACTTTGATCAGGTGTGCAGAATTCCTCACTAGTCTCCAGTTAGTTCTTTTTGCACTAAAAGGATCAGTGAAAAGCACAGCTGACTTGTTTGGACTTGGAAACTCGTCGTCTGCTGTCCAGGATTGGGAGACAGTTTGACTTTTGGACCTTTGCTGCCGTCAAATCTAAACATCTAGTTGATATGAATGTTAAACAACTCACTTGAGTCCTTCCACCGTCTTCAGGAAGTGAACCGCTACAAGGGGAAGAACTACCCGATCATGAACATCCATGAGAGGACTCTGAGCGTCCTCGCTTGTCGGGTGAGCTCCCACTCAGACAGACACACACACACACACACACACACACACACGCAAGGCTTGATGCTCAGAGTGGTGGGCTGCTTTTCTGCTCTTCGTGTTCACAGCACCGCGGCCTGAACCGGGCTCTGTGCCCTTCATTCCTTCTAGTTAGCGGTCAGCCAAGAACAATGAATCCTTGTTAACCGTCTGCATTGTGTGTGTGCGTGCGTGTGTGTGTGTTGGTGTCAGTTACATCAATGTTACACAATCATTGTCTGTTTTCTGCTATCAGTTCTGATGAATGCCTTTTGGAAATTTTCTAACATTTAAGGAAGCAAAAAGTTTTAACTTTGCTTTGTGTTTAAGAGTCATTAAAAGATTTAGTTTTTTCCTAATTGTTTCCCTATGTGTGTGTGTGTGTGTAGTATGTGTCAGAGGTGGTGATTGGTGCTCCTTATGCAGTGGGCAAGGACCTGCTGGATCATTTCAAGGTGGGTTCCTCACTTTCTCTTAATGGATTAATTAGCACCTACTTTATCTGTTCAGCTAAAGAGAACAATAGCAGCCTGGCTGAAAGATGGCTGCAAATTGCTCCCAAATGCAAGAAGAAAGTGTAAAAACACCAAAAACTATCATTCACTGTATCAGATTTTCAGCTAATAGCGCTTTGTTGACACTAAGATACTTTATTTCTCTGTCTGACTGTAGTATTGATTATGATTTCCATATACTGCAACCTCTAATGGGGAAGTTGTTTCTTCACAATTTTTATTCAAAGACATGCTTCCCCAGTGGAAAATATGGAAATC
Organism: Poeciliopsis prolifica; assembly: GCF_027474105.1. Lineage (NCBI taxonomy): Eukaryota > Metazoa > Chordata > Actinopteri > Cyprinodontiformes > Poeciliidae > Poeciliopsis > Poeciliopsis prolifica. The sequence goes on along the minus strand of NW_026562391.1, from coordinate 4,930,650 downwards.
AAAGTAATTTATTCGTGCTAAACAAGAACAACTTTGAGATTATTTAATCTTCAGCAAAGTAGAGTCATTATCATAAGTGATTAAAGCATTGTACGTTGACATAATGCAGACAAATATGACTAACAGACAGTAAACGCGGCTTCCCTTGGACAGCTATGTTTTTGATCACGTAGCGTTCTCCATCCAAATTTCAACTTGCTGGCAAACTGACAACAGATGGAGAGTAACTACAACTGAGCTTGCAATTAAAAATCTGAATATAAAAAAATAAATAAAATAAAATTCCCTTCTCACCCACCACGGGTGGTTCTTATCCTCTGAGCTCGGGTCCTCCAGCAGAGGAGCTTGAGGGTCCTGCAGTATCCTGGCTGTACCAAGGTCTGCACATTTCTGGACCAAAATGAACCAATTTTAAATAAGACTATAACATGAAAACATTATTTAAACACCTTGTTTTGCTGCTTGACATGACCTCACGCTGATCTTTCACTGTTTTAGGTAGACTAGCGTTGCTACATTTATTGCTGCATTCCTGCATTTCTGTTACTTTCTAGGTGGATTTGGTTTGTCACGGCAAAACCGAGGTGTTCCCAGACAAGGACGGGGTCGACCCATACGCTGTGAGTACAACAACAAAAAAAAACGATGTTTAAGACGTATTGCCACATGCAATTTGTGCGGCACCCAGGAGTTGTAATCGCCACATTACTTCATTTATTAGACTGCTATTTTTTAACGCAAGATGGCGCCAGGAGACCCAGTTTCTGCAGTGATACTTTAATACATGTCTCCGTTTGGTCTTGGTTCTTGGTTGCATCGATGCAGTAAGTTGTGTGTTTGTCCTTTAGGAGCCGAGGAGGAGGGGGATATTCAGGACCATCGACAGCGGGAACAGTCTCACCACTGATGACATCGTGCAGAGGATCATCGCAAACAGGTGGCACACCGTACAAACAGCAACGCCAGGGCGACACAGAGCAGTTTAATCTGTTTATTTAATTTGTGTTTGAATATTTGCTGGGCTTCCAGGCTGCAGTACGAAGCCAGGAACCAGAAAAAGGAGGCTAAGGAGATGGCGGTGTTCGAAGCGATGAAGAGGAGAGAACACCAGGAGCAGGAGGCGCAGCAGGATGACGCCGTGGCACATTAACACGCCTGGACAGTTTTCAATCTGGTTTCTGCATCCAGGTACAACTCAGCTTTAAGATGGACGATCCAGCAGGGCCAGCCGGTTTCAGATCCTTCACACAATCTCCGTTTTCAAAGAAAAAAGAAAATCAGCTGGATTCTTTACTCCTCCATTTCCTCCAAAGAAAACTTTACTTTTCTCTCTGTTAGGTTTAGCTTTTCCCTGTTTCAGTCACACACTACATGTGTAAGAATGTTGAGTTGGGGATTTTATTCATAACTTATGAACTGTTAACGTCAGTCTTTAAAGCGAAGGAGTTTTAGCATCAGTAACGTTTAATGCGCTGTAATGTGTCACCATTAATTTCTAGCTATGGGTTTGTTTTTGTCCTCACTGTATTATTAAAAAAAAAACCATTATAGCTTTGTTTAATAACTTGTGAAATAGTGTGGAGATTTTTATCTGTGGATTTTAACCACCTGAATTTGCACCAAGTGTATGTGTGTCAGTGGGAGCGAGAGCAGAGAGAAGAGAGGTCGTGAGTGTGTGAGAGGAACGCAGTGCCTCGATCCTGAAGCTATAAATTATTTTAAGGGCTGTTAGTTTCAACCACTTCTGTCTCTGCAGCTGTTCGATTTAAATAAAGAGCATATTTTCTTCTGTTTTTACGAGACAATCCAAGGAAAGATTTTTCATTTTCAGACCTTCTCTGTTGTTTTCGTTTAACGGAGTTCTGTTAATGTGATCTAAACGTGGTGGGATATGAACTTTTATTAAAAATGCTGGCGCTTTTCACAGCTTTTCAGTAACAACTTTTTTTGTGCGTGTATAATTCACTTTGTGAAATAAAATGGGTAATCTGTGAAAAGCGTCACGTGTTGATTCACGCAGGTGGACGTTTGTGTGATCAGCACATAGTCTTGGTTCACCGAGGCGGAGAAATTAGGCCACAGTCGCTCCGGAACCACTGAAGCTCACACAACCACCGTCTTCCAAAGCGGTACTAAATCACTAAATGTCACGTTTTCTACATTCGTTCATTATTTCTTTCAAAGCGTTTATTCACCCCTTGAGTCGTAGTTCCGGCCGAGACATTTAAGGGTCGCCACCAAAAGAAAAGGCCGCGCGAGCGTCGCAGTCGGCGCCATATTTTGAGTGGCGCGTTTGAGCAAATGAATTGAGAAACTTGTGCAACGTGTAAGAAAGTTCTGCTGCAGGGACTTTTAGGTCGAGCTGCGACCCCAGCACAGGTGATCTGTTGTCACACTATGTTTGTCTCTGTTATAGTTGTGTGTGTCAAACTCAAGGCCGAGGGGCCGAATGCAGGCCGCCAAAACTTCTCATACGGCCCTGGGACAAGTTAATAGGAGATAGCAGTTTTGGCCTGATGTATTATTTTATCAAATCAAAGTAGATTTTATCTTTATGCTGCCACGTCATATCAGTTTGAAAATGATTTAACTTTAAGAAGTCATTGACCGCAGAGATTTATTCATGTTTTAATAGTTTATGATCAATTCACACTGCCACTATCGGCCCTTGCAGGACATTTCTAATCTTCACAAGCCCCAAAATTAAAATCCGTTTGCCTTTTTTGAGAGTCCCTTTTTGTTTTTTATTTAAAGATTTGGTAGTAAATGAACAAATGAGGCCAACATCCATGGCTTAATGTGTGTCACCCTCATTGTGTTATGATGCAACCACAAATTCAGTGCCAATTAGCACACGATTGTAAACTGGAAGGAGAAAATACATATTTTTCTAATTTTTCTTTTTTGCAAATCTAAATTGGACAAGTGTGCATACATACATCTGTTCAGCCTCTTTTACTTTGATACCACAAATAAAAATTCAGAGCATGAATAAATTCTAGCATCTGGGTTTGTTGTAAAGTAACTATCCCAGCAGGAGGTCAACGCACGTTCTTAAAAGTTTCTCTCCGTGTCTCGGGGTTCTGGGTGTTTTTGTCCAGATGGCCAGTTTGGTTGTTTTCTGTGAGCTTTCAGACCTTTTGGTGTTTTATTTCCTCTACAAATGTTGACCTCCTCTCTGACTGGTTGGCTTTGTTTTGTCAGCCGAGCAGGGACACCTGTTTGAGCTACACTTTCACAACTCCCCTGACCTGACTGCAAAGTTCACATCTCAGAATCAGTTTTGAACCTTTATGTTTTAATGTTTTAAACTATTGGGGTTTTTTAAACATTGTTTTTTTGATGTTGACATTAAGAAATGTGAGCCGAGCGTAACAAAAATCAATTTTATGCGTGGACAATGGGTGTTTATTTATTCAACTGCACAGTCTCTAGAAATAGTTTTCTTTCCACTTTAATAACATTAAAGTGTTATTATATTCATATCCCTTCAGTTTCACACGTCAGAGAGCGGTTTAGGATAAACGTGCGCCTTGATTGCATTTTTCTGCCTGAGGAATGTGCTTGTGCCATCAGGTCTCGCATCACTTTGGTATTTGATAGCAAGCTTGTTCCTCTCTGCCAAGGAATGCGCTGGTGAGGAGCGTAGCACAACCCGAAGAAGCAATAGCCATCGTCAGTGGCCTCATGTACGCCAAAGTTACTGCAAATCAATCCACAGAGGGTTAGAAGGTCACTTACAAGCAACAGGTGTCTCATATTCTACAATAGGTGGAAAATCCAGTGTTCAGGCCTCCAAGGCGTGGCCGTCCAGGTACGCAAGACCGCGTGATGCCCCAGGAAACTGCTGAAACATCTGGTGCATCTCTAAAGGCTGACATACTCTGTTAATGTGCATAAAGTTCAATGCTTAGTCAAAACACTCAACTGCCAACATAAAGTGATTGACGGGGTTCCATTACATTTCCACGTGCGCGTAAGGTGCGTTTTGGCAACATGTAGGTAAAAAAAAGCAAGAAATAAGGGTAAACTCACATGCAGTTACACAGGGTGGAGGAGGAGTGATGCTCTGGGCTGGTTCATGATTTCAGAATGCTATAAAGCCACGGCCCAGATTAAACCCATTCAAGGAAAGAAGGAAGGAAAGAAAGGATGAATTAACCCTTTCACGATCCAGATGTAAACTGAGACCTCAAGTGAGACGTGCGTGGGCATGAGAGAAAGTGAAACCAAGACCGGGAGCAGATAAGGTCACTGCTGATCATGTTGGTAGTTCTTTCAGTCCTGTGAGATGACGTCACGTAAAAGAGACTGAGCGCTAAATCCTTAATCACGTTCGGAGTTGTAAGAGCAGAAACCCGCCGTGTGGATTTTTCACGACCTCATCATCACGTCTGCAGCAAACTTCGTCTCGGCGGAAGCCGAAGTTCGGGGCTGGAGCTGGAAGTCTCCAGGTGAGACCCGCGGAGCCTACGTCATTTCCCCGGGGAGTGACGTGGGAGGTCCGAGAGGTTTCCATCTGGGCATCTGGGAGAACTTGGGCTCTTTTTTCCCCCCTCTGCCGGGCAGATCAGGAGGCTGACCTGCGGAGGACCAGCTCGGCTCTGGGTCTGTTGTGTTTTTTTTTTAACAGCAGAGTAAATCTGGCACAGCGAGGCGGAGGAGGCGCTCCGAGCCGTGCGTAAAAAAACTGTTTCGCCCGAAGGCTTGACGATCAACTGCCAGAAGGAGTTTGGAAATCACGCGACATGGCCTGAAATCTTCCTTAAAAAAAAAAAAAAACTTTAGTCAGAGTTGCTTGACTTCTCTGGGGAAGTCGAACAACTTCCCCAGAGAAGTTGTTACGATTAGTGTTTAGTTTTTGGGGTTTTTTTGTTTTTTGGAGCGGGCGACGAGCTCGCACTTTCACAGGTTTCCTCTCTGTCCGCTTGGGTCGGAGAGGAGATGATCGCGCAGGATGGGACTGTGCCTCGGGACCGAAGACACGGAGGAGGAGAGGAGGGCCAAGATCCACAGCGCCAAGATCGACGGGGAGCTGTACGAGTGCGCAAAGCGCGAGATGAGCGTGGTTAAGATCCTCATCCTGGGTGAGTCCGACTATCCAGCCTGAGGCGCTTCGATGAGCGGGTGTCCGATTGAAACGTGGAAGTAAAAACAAACAACAAATCCCGTTCACAGGAGCGGGAGAGAGCGGGAAGAGCACTTTGGTCAAACAGATGAAAATCATCCACAGCAACGGCTTCACCAAGCAGGAGCTGAGCAGCTTCAAGGTGGGAACCGCACACAGTTTCACACACGCAGAGGAGGGGCTTCTCCTCCCTTGCAGCTTCTCTGGCACCTGAGTCACCAAACAGAAAGCAGCAAACGTCTTGAGACGCGCAGAGTTTTGCCAGGTTGCCCTGATCCTTCTGACTGATCTGATCAAATCGGAGAGCTGCTTGCTGGCGGGACGGTTTCCTGTTTGCTTGCTGGACGCCTTTTGCTTTTGGTTGTGTGCGTTTCTTTTGTTATACTCGGCAGTTATCTTCCCACTATCTACATGGTGTCAGCTTTATCAGGAGGAGGGGGATGAGAAGAAAGACAGACATATCAGATGATGAAATTATTTCAGTAAAGTTGCCTTTGACTTCTGTCCAAAGTCAAGCAGTGCAAACAGATTTGTAGAAAGGTCATTTATTTGAGTTCTGTCTAAGCATTTAAAACCATGTTTTATTATTTAGGTTTTTTTTTGTGAAGTCAGCATTTTTTGCTGGTTCCTTTTTTCTGCCAAATTTGTGAAAAACGGACAACTCGAAACGAGAACCTGTTTGTTTCATGATTGACTTGGACATATAACATATAAAGGTTATATGTATGTTTCATGATGACCTTTCCCACGCTTTTCCTTACATGCAGGCGTAACACCTAATTTAAACTGCATCAGTGCAGATTTATTTATCTGGCCAAGTTTTTATCCCCCTAAAGCTGGATCAGGTTTCAAAATCACTCAAAGCATTATTGACTGTTTTATTGAAACCGATCGATCAAATGACTGAATCTGTAAAAATAAATGACTCATGTAAACACACTTTGTAATGCAATCGGTTCAATGCATCCAACGTGAGCTCACTGGTCTATGTAGAGAGCTCAGCTACATAAACCAGCTAGGCTACATAGATGTGGCTTAGCTAATAATTTAAAAGAGAGGTTAATCATGCTGCAGCTGCTGCTGTTGGGGCATTGCTCTAATTGAAACTCAAATTTGGCTTATGTCATCATCCAATCTCTGGACAGAAATATTGCAAAACAGCCATGACTTGAATAGAACAATGTAATTTTCATTGAGGGAAGAGCTGCAGCAAAGGAAGCAGAGGATGGAGCCTGATGGCGCAGAGTGGTTTTAAAAATAATTGTTTAAAGGAGGAAACAGTGATGCAGATCAGAGGGAAGCTGAGGTGAATCTTGTTTTCCTGTTGGGGGGAGAAGAGAAGGGATTTGTCATGACAGTCAGATTCAAGCTGGTATGCAGTGGTTTTAGTTCACATCTGCTTTTCCTTCTTTGTGTGTGTGTGTGTGTGTGTGTGTGTGTGTGTGTGTGTGTGTGTGTGTGTGTGTGTGTGTGTGTGTGTGTGTGTGTGTGTGTGTGTGTGTGTGTGTGTAGGTGTGAGTGAGTGAGTGAAAATGGGAGCCAGATTCCTGTTATTCCAGGGGTTGGGACAGGGTGGGGAAAAGGGAATTGGTTTGACATACAGACACACAGCACTTTCTGTTTTCACTTATTATTTCTAGCTTTCTTGCAGTGGCTGCTCTTCAGGCCTCCCACTTGTCTTTTGGGGTTTTTTTTCTAATTCACCTGTTTTCAACTAAGTCGTCAGCCTCTTTCGATCACATGAGTCGATCTCATGTGATTAGGGAATGTGTGTGCTTTCACGCCTTGAGGTCAGGATTGTGGAACCAAAGGGGCGTGGCTACCGAATCCCAACATTAACCTGAGGACGTAATTTAAGCATTGGGTAATTCCCTGGACTTGTCTGAACTTCTCATTTAGGCTTTTTAAATACATTCTGTGCTTTAATTAGGAAGAACATTTTGTGCACCGAACTAGCCCAGTAATTCAACTGGACTATTTTCCTCAGAAAGGCATAAGAACCGAACTGAAAGAAGCAAAACATCCCTACGCATCAGAACTACGTGTTGTTTGAAAGCTGTATTTACTTGGAAGTCAGATTCTCCATGCTCAATATTGAAAAAATAAACTGGAAAATTCCCTCCAGTGAGAATTAAAGTTGAAAAACTTGGGAGTTTCCACACCGTCCCCAAATCTGATATGTTTACATGGCAGCCATATTGGGATAAATGTGACAGTAAAGTGTTTATTTGCTGTTTTACCTCTTTAAATCTTTCAGATACACAGCAGTCTGCAACATGTTTTCTTACTACTTGCATACAGCTACAGTCATATTCAATATATTTAGTTATTGAAGCAAAATATTCATTAGCTAATGTTTCAGGGGATCCAGGCAGTCCTTTTGATATTAATATTGTGGAAACTGATATTGGGAAGATAAATATGCTTACATTGTGCAATTCTGGCTTCTTCCTCGTTCCGATTCTCTGTTGGGACGTCGTCTACGTGCCTAAGCCTTTATTTGACCTTTGTGAACATTGTTTCATGTGTTTTTACCTCCGTTTGACTCAAACACATGCTGGCTTGTGATTGGTTGATTCAACATTTGTAAGCATTTCATGATGCACACGTGAATGCAGACATTAATGTAAACACAGTTTACAAACTTAAATAAAAGGAGAACTTGAAAAAAGAAACTCAAATTTGGATTTTAGTGCCCATTTTAAATAAGCTTTGTGAAAAACAGTAGCTTTGTTTTAAAAAAGTTTTCATTGAACACTTTTTTTGTTTAGTTTTCCATACAACACTTTGATGAATCTGAAAAGTGATGCTGCAGTAAACATGAATCCTGCCAAACACTTTTCAGAAACAGGACTATTTGTCAGCAGCTTCTTCCCGTCTGTTTGTTCAGTAGTAACTTTTTACAGATTTAAATAAATGTTTGTGCGCGTTAACACGCCGCCGCTCCGCTGCTTTGTCCTGGGCTGGTGTCAGTTCGCGCTGCCTTTGTTCTGCGCTGACGCCCTTTGTTTCAGATGGGAAAATGACACTAACCCACAGGCCGGTCCCTCCCTTCCCGAATCCACGCAGTCTCCCACAGCAAACACACACACACACACACACACACACACACACTGCTCTCTATCTGACCTTTGTGGACATTGTTTCATCTGCGTCTTTATCTCCGTTTGCCTCAAAGTCATCTTTCTCCATCTCATCCCACGGCGAGCGGCCGAGCCTCTCAACTCGTGTTTCTTTGTTGCCCTTTAATTTGTGTTTGTGTTGCAGTAAAACTTTCACAGACATGGATGGCCTGTTGAAGGGGAATGAAGAGAGGAAGAGACCTCTTTGTTGTTTCATCCCTCTTTTATTTGAAGCCTGAGGCCATGCTGTTGTTCTGGCTTTGGTCAGACCGAACACATAACTCTGTCTTTGTGTCAGACCAGCAGAGCTTATAAAACACCACGGCTATGAAATCTTCAGCCCGAAATATCTGTTGAGTTAAGTTTAAGTTTGTAAGTTTGCTTAATACGACGCTCCTAGACAGTCTGGGTCAACGGAGAAAATTAAATTAAGAAAACAAAAGAATGTTTTTATCTAACTGCTTTGTTACTTAGCACATCGTCTCCTTCCTCCCTTTCTTCTTTGCACCCTAACTTGTATCCTTCTTTCCTTCAGTGTGTCCTTCTATTCTTCCTCCTTTACTTTATTTCTTGCCTTGCATCCTACCTTCATTTGTTCCCTTCTTTCCTTCCCTTTTTCTTTCTCCTTTTCTTTCCTTCCTTCCATTTCATCTGGTATAATACATGTCCTGCATCAAATTTTTGTTTAATTGAGTATTTTATACTTTAAAAATGTTTTTATAACCATAAACAACTCGAGAACTTTGAGAAGCCGAATATGGAAAAGTGTGTTCATTCTGTATAAAAATGATTTTGCTAAAAATACAGATTTTAATGAAAAACATAGTAAGTATTGCATTTTTCTGTAGCCATTTCTCTTCCTCCAACACTCTCTGTCTTCTCATGATGCGCCACATGTTTTACAAACCGGGGTTAATAATTAAATTTCAGGCGGTAACCCGTTCAGCCGCATTCTTCTCTGCTTTCTTTGGAAACGCTCTGACACAATCCAGGTCGCAGTGGCTGGTCGCTGTCTGCGTTCAGAGAGGCAGAGCCAGCAGAAACCTGGAGCAGAACAATAGTTCACTGTAGGTGGATGGATTTAGAGATTACGCTGCTGTAACGAAGCTCGGGACTTCTCTGCTGACGCTCAGAGTTCCCACAGGGATTTAAACCGCAAGCAGGAAGTGGAGGTCAGAAATGTGCTTTTCTATCTGAACGACTTCCCTCTAGGAACAAATTCGCACACGTATCAGAGAAAAGGAAGGTGTTATGTTGCTCTGCACTCACAGGTGATGGAGAGCTAATAAAAGATTAGGGAAAGCACATAATGGATCCTGCAGGCCTGGTGGTGCTTGATCAGCTGGAAAGTAAATGCAGGTAAAAGGAAGTCATGGCTCGGCACGGGCCTGTCACAATAACACGTTTTTCTGGACGATAAATCGCTCCAGAACTTATTGCAATAAACAATAATATTGTTGCTTTGAGACCATTTTCAAGGCGGTAACGGCGGCAGCGGCGAAACAATAAGGCAATAATGCACGTTCTAAACACTTTAAATTCTGATAAAAACTTTAAATTCTAATTGACATTTAACTCTGGAAGTGGAGGGCATTTTAAATATCCAAAATAAATTAACAAAACAAGAAATAAAATTAATTTTGAAGTCTTCGTAAAGAAAATTGTCCTTCGAAAAATGGCAAGTTGAGACCAAAGCACCAAACTGAAGACTTTTGTCATCTAGTTTTTGGTAAAAAGAGAGAAAAAAAAGACATAAGCAGTAAATCAAGCCAATGGAAATGATTGAGTTTGTTTTAATTTATCATGCGATTAATTGACTTATTGATTATTGTGACAGGCCGAGCTCAGCATAATGGATTTAGAGCCCTTTGCTCATCGACAGAAGGCAACAACGCATCTCAATCGTTTCATTTCATTATGAGGGACGAACCTCATGTGCAACAATAGAAACATCATCGGAAGAACTCGCCAGGAAGTAAAGCTTTAAAGCTTTAACTTTGAATCTGATAACATTGGAGGCAACTGCTGCGTTTCTTGTGAGCGATCCATTAACCTGCAAAAGCCAGTGAAAGATGAACATCAGTGGTAGTTTTTACACTTTATTTGTGGAATATCTTCAACTTCACAGTCTCAGATTTCTAATCGACCAATTCTGTAGAGATCTATAGCTTCTTTTCTTCTGACATTGATAACAGTGAAGCCAAAGGAAGATAGAAAGAAGCACAAAGAGGCTTTTATTTCAACAGGAACCAACGCAGCGCTGCCACAAAATGTTTCCAGTCCACTCACACAACGCCCGCCTGTCCCGCCTCACACGTTCCACTGAGAGCCCAGCGGATGTCAGGGTGGATTAATAAAATGCTTATAAAGCACACTGATCATCAGCCTGAGCTTCACATTTATCTTTACTGAGTCACCAGGAAGTATTCACACTCCTTCACTGGGTTGTTACATCCCACAGTTATTCTAAAATCAGACTTAGTCCAGCTTTCTTCAACATGTTTGATATATGATTGTTCACACTTTATGCCAAAACATTTGACGCTTTTCTAAGAGCCTAATTCAAAATGTCTTGGTTTTAATTCTACATTTAATGTTTCATCTGTTCAGAATAGCTATAGGCTGTGGTGATACAAAGTTCTGTGTCATTTTACAATCATAGATTGTTCATAAAAGCTGAACTTTGACTCAGAAAAACAAGCAGTTCAGTGTAGATTTCGCCTGCAGTTGGTGTAATGTCCAGCAGGGGGCGCGGTATCCCCTCTGGGGATTTTTGTCCTGTTTATGGTCTCAGTAATTACTTAAAACAGTGCTTCCCAACCCTGGTCCTGCAGGGTCACTACCCTGCATGTTTTAAAGTATCTCCTTGCTTCAGCCCAACTGATTTCAATTGATCACTGATTAACAGGCGTTTGTTGAACTGCAATCAGTCGAATCAGGCACATGAAAGCAAGGAAACCTCTAAAACACGTGGGACAGTGTGCCTTGAGGGCCAGGGTTGGGAAACATTGACTTAAAACGCCTTTAAAATACAATTATCTTCAGGAAAAAAGGAGGGAAAGGACCGGTCACGCTTTGAACCAGATCTACGTTGTGATCAATGATAACTGCTTGGTTTCTGTTTTGCCCTGCTGCTCAGTTTCAGTGGAGTCAAATTCAAAAGGTCACAAATCCCAAACAGGAACTCTTAAACCCACATCCACGTCACGTCGGTTGAATGTTTTGAGTGAGATCAGCAGTTTCAGGTCACATTTGTGAGAAAAAAGATACTTTATACTGTTATCAAAAAACCCAGATAATGTTTTTAAAACTACACAATCAGATTTTGTTCACCATCTCCCTTCAATGTGTAGTATTTGCAAAAATAATTTTTTTGCAAAACCTTGGTGCAATTTGAAGAAAAAAAAAATCATTTTTCACATTAAGTCGTGTTGAAAACATTAAATGTATTGATTTGAGATGATAGATCAACACAAAGTAATGCTTGATTGGAAGAAAAATCAGACATGATTTATAAACATCATTACAAAATTGAGAGCTTCAGTTTTTCAATCAAGCCACATATTCTCAATTGGACTTTGACTAGGCCATTATAACATTGTGTGGTAGTTCTGGTCCCATGTTTCCTCCACCTGTGTGCTGAATCCCCAACATGACATGAAATATCATAGTTACTACTGAACAGACCATGTGACAAATAATTAAATACGAGTTTAAAGAGAACGTGCTGCAAACGTTTAAAAATTTTAGATGAATCAACATGATCTGATTTTGTTTTGCAGCCGGCGGTGTTAGATAACCTCCTGACTTCCATGAAGTTTGTCCTCCATGGAATGGGCGTCCTCCGGATCAACCTGGCTAACAGCAGGAATAAGGTAGCCTCCTTCTCATTCCTTGCCTGGTTTTCTAGTTTAGGTTCAAATTTAAAGGAGACCAATTACGCAGAATGCACTTTTTGCAAGTCTTTGCACTCCCATTTAGGTCTCAGCTGCACCTGAAAAAGAACGACCTACAAACACACCCAGACATTTTGTGGCAGTAAATTAACGTTGTTCCAAAGAGCTCTAGATTGTTGAGTTGCAATCGTTTTGCACTTCGCCGTTACCGAGCACCCTAAGCGGAGCTCCAGCACATTTGGTCAGCTGGAAAAGACAAGTGTACCAACAGTGACTTAACATCCAGAAGCCACTTGCTGCATTCTTGCTGGTTGTACAGGAGGCTCCTCTTCTGCTTTTCAAACTTGTACGGCTGAATAGTTGTGCATCTGTTTGCAGCCATTTTCACATGTGATTGTGAACATAGAGTTGGAGGGCGTGGCCAGCATCAGATGATTTGGACGCCCTAAAAACACCTCATTCTGAAAGGGGCCCAAAATAGGCATAACTGAGCAGAATAAAATGATATTATCTAAGAATGATTCTGTGCAAAAATAAATGTGATGAACATGTTTTGAGTAGCCTATCCCGAGAGGCATAATAGGTCACCTGTAAATTGTTTTGAGTCGTGCCTGCACTGTACAGAGTCAGCCACCAGAGGGCGGCATGTCGACACTCAATCTGCCCGGCAGACAGCTGCAACCGAGGAGGCAGGTGGGTGGTGAGAGCGCGAGGTTTGATTTGATTTGAACTTTGTTACTTGAGTTATGGAAGCTCCTCCTGTCGCCACCCACCCCGCACATCCTGCTGGGAGATGATGGCCAGCACCATTCCTCTAATAAATGTCACAGAGGGTGTGTCTGCCCACTTTCACGTCAGCCATTCGTTTCAGCATTTTTAGTAATAACCGAGTCTAAGAAGTGGAGGCAGGCTCATAAAGTCCAGTGTTTTACCTCCCTAGTAATCCATCTGGCCTCCTTGTCTCCTTGTCTCCTTGTCTCCCCAGGTCCACGCCCATTCGGTCCTGTCGTGTGGGCGGTGTTTCGACGAGGAGCAGGTGCTGCTCCCCTTCCTGAGCCACGCCCTGTCCTGCCTGTGGGCCGACCAGGGGGTGAGGGCTGCGGCCGCCCGCGGCTACGAGTACGAGCTGAACGACTCGGCGCTGTAGTGAGTGATTTTTCTCACGCTGAGCGGAGGGGAAGCGGGGGTCTAATTAGCTGATGCTGGCTGTCACTTGAAGTCAGCATCTGGAGAGCCCGGCTCTCGGTTTCTAAATACATGGGAGTTAAGCGACTTTAATTTATGGAATCAAATACCGCAGAAGTGTTTTGGATTTTAGAGATCTTTAAAAAAAAAATGTTTGTTGTGGTTTAGTGAGATGAAGCATAAGTGGGGAAATTTTCTTTTCTTCTCTTTTTTTTACATTAAATATCTGAAAAACTTTGCCATGTGTTCAGGGCTGAAACGATTAACATGATTAACCGCGATGAACTGAAAAATCGTCAACTAATTTAGTAGTTGATTAACGATAACTGGAGTATCAGACTCAAAAAGTGCAATTTGTTGAAAGAACACAAAGCAGTAATTCAACCAAAATTGCACAAAAAACCATATATTTTTCATTTTATATAAAATAAACATTTGGTCTGCATCCTTTTTTTAAAATTTTACACCATTAAATGCTGATATTGCATGAAAAGCAATGCAAATACAAATAAAACAGTTTTTTTTCCAAAAGAAATTCAGATTTTTTTGTCATTTTTGCCCAAAGTGTCAGAGAGTCAGAGAAGAGATCCTGCATGTTGCAGACCTGAGTACCAGCCTGGATTAGACCAACAATAATTATAAAGTGGAAACTAAATTATGTTTTCTACAATTTTTTTTACTGAAGTGAGCAGCCATAGAATCTGTATGTGTTGATATAACAGGAATAAATGTGGAAATAAATAGGTAATAGGTGAATCTGAAATATAAGTGTCAAGGAGATGGTGTGTGTGTGTGTGTATGTGTGTGTGTGTGTGTGCGCGTGCGTGTGTGTGTGTGTGTGTGTGTGTGTGTGTGTGTGTGTGTGTGTGTGTGTGTGTGTTTGTGATGCGGTGGCAGCAAAGTGCTGAGCAGCACCAGGAGGCCGTCTGTTCTCATCCTCTGCCCCAGTTAGAGGCCTCGCTTCTGGGGTTATCCACACCGACAGGCCCCTTGGCTCCCACTGAGAACCACCATCTATCACCTTATACACACTACACACACACACGCGCACCCTCCCCCCCCCCCCCCCACACACACACACACTGTGTGTTACAGCGAGGATCCTTGCTGACACGTCCGTCTCTGGACTCTGGTCTGAAACTTGGTGTGTGTTCATAGGTGAATCCTCTGCAGTTCTGGAAAACCCTGGAAAGCATAGATTTTGATTTCAAGATTTCCCAGGATAATGGAGGACATTTCATGAATCGACAGGCAGAATAATATTTAAAACAGGGCAAATTATTAGGGCCAAGAGTAAATTTACAAGTTTTCCCCCAGAAAACCTGCTAAGCCTGGTGGTTGTGGCGCTCGGCAGTCATTCATCCAGCAGCCTGCTGTGTTTTTGAGTTAAAAAATGTTTAAAGTTGACAGAAAATTTGAAAACATCACTTGATAATTATGTGCTATTATGTGTTTGGAACATTAATACCCAAGCACCAACTATAAATAAATAAAATAAGCAAAGCTGAGCATGGTGGGAGCACAAGGAAAGCCTGGTGGCCCGCCAGGCTTATAAAACACTGATGGAAACCCTGATATGTTTAGTTTTTTACACTCAAGCTTTTACTCATCTGTTCTGTTTTTTTAGTGTGGCTACAGAATATTTTATTTTTCACGCTATTTTTTGGAGTTACCTATTTTCTAACATGGAATCAAGTAATCATATGCATTTAAAAATAATAAATGTATAAGGAAATATTCAAAGGAAGCACATTTAGAGGTTTATTAGATGACAAGAATGACATTTCTGGGCCCATCTGTGCATCTAATTAGTTTATTTAACCATCATTTATGATTACTTATTATTTCCTAGGAGGATGGTAACACAGAAATCAGGCTCAGCCTTTTTATGAGAATAAATTCATTTCAGTGGATGAATATTAGGAGCTATTCATCTAAAAATGTTTACTATGACGGGCGAAAAGCTGCTCTTTAACAAACTAAACATCCTTAACAAACTAAACATCTTTAACAAACTAAACATCTTTAACAAACTAAACATCTTTAATAAACTAAACGTCTCCCTGACACCCAAACTGTTTCTCAGATCAACAGAAGTAACAAACAAACTCGAGTGTCTTTTCTTTTTTCCCTTTTGAAGCAGCAGGACGTCTGTCTTTGTCCAAGAAACTGATTCAGGATGACGAGCTGAGAATGTCACAGTCAGTTCACATAGGTGGAGATGCCTCTGTGTGTGTGTGTGTGTGTGTGTGTGTGTGTGTGTGTGTGTGTGTGTGTGTGTGTGTGTGTGTGTGTGTGTGTGTGTGTGTGTGTGTGTGTGTGTGTGTGTGTGCGCACTCATGATACAGTCGATCACGGCGGCTGTGTTAGCAGCTAATCAGTGTTTGGAAGCTTAGCCTGAGTGTGTTTATTATGGTAAACGACTCTGAATATTCATCGTGATGAGCCCTCAGGGGGGTTCCCGCCTTATCATCCACACCCAACCCACTAACTGGCAGCCGACACGACCAGGACAAACACAATGCGCTGATGACTGATTCCTCGTTTGATCTCCAGTTTGACTGCAAGTTGTTTTTCTCGTCGCCCTCCGTTCTTTTTAACCTTTTCTCTCCTCCTTCTTCTTTCTCTGCTCAGTTTCTTTGAGAACATGAGCCGCCTCACGTCTGTAGACTACGTGCCCACGGAGACGGACGTCCTCCGAGTGCGGCTGAGGACGACGGGCGTGATAGAGACCCAGTTTAAAGTCAATCACCTGACTTTCAGGTAGAGGCCCTCTCCGCTCCACCTTCTTCCACTTCTCCGCCTGCGGCTCTCTCTGATCTCAGCCCACAGCCTGGAGATCGGCCCGAGACAAGAGGCCGAGATTCAATATGTCAATATGAACATTAGTTGTCGTTGGTGAGGGAAGCGGCGGCTCGCACTTCGATGAGCTGCTCCCACATCATCACCAACTCACCCCAACCCACTGATCAACCCGAGTTTTCTGTTCAAGGCCTTATTGAGGTGAACAATAATAATATTATTTTGAGACAATTAAAAGAATACTAACAATGGAAGAACACGCTCTTAAAGATCAGTAAACTTTATTCTGATGAGCATTAAAACATTGGAATTGGAAGACAATTTAAATATCCAAAATAAATAAACAAAACAACAGAAACAACAAATAAAATGAATTCTGCAGGCTCTGCAGACAAAATTGTCTTTTAAAAGAAGGGATAGTTGAGATGAGAGCATCTGTTAAAATGATTGAGTTTGTTTTAGAGTAATTGATTTGTGTTTTATTTTGACAGGCCTAGTTGTAACCAATTCTTCAGTTAAAATTGTAGAAAAACAGAAGTTTGACTGACATAAAATAAGATTTCAGTCCCAGCAGAGGGATTATTGTAGAGCGTCTGCGTCTCCAGAGTCCTGATCTTTACTATCTCTTTGAAACCTCATATGTTTTCAGACGCTTTTTGGGATTTCCACTTTCCTTGATTATTTCTAGGAACTCTCCACACAACAGTCTGCAACGGTTTGCCACAGAGACTGGACTGAAGGAAAGAGGAAAAATCCCACAAAACGAAAACTTTAAAAGCATTGCAAAGGTTTGAAAATGTGTCGTCTGAATTTGTAGTTTCTGCGTTCGGAGCCAGAAAAGTCCAATGAAGCATCAACCAAATTCAGAAAATCTAACTTTTAAAGATGAAGCTTATGTCACATTCACAAGTTTTAATGTGTTTTATTGACGTTTGTTGTGATATACTGAAACGAAGTGCAACATAATTGGGAAGGGAAGTGATCTATTTATTTGGTTTTTTTTACAATTGCCTCTGCATTTGTATGCATGCACAAAGCAAACTTTAAAAAATCGAATCAAATCAAATGCAGCCCAAACTCGTCTGTTTTTCTAGCGTCCCGTGGCGTTGTGCTTCTCATCATTTTCAGGAAAATCTGATTACTTCTCCCCTGTTTCTGAGTTTCCCTCTCCTCCGTCCTGCTGCAGAATGAACCTGTCTTTCATCCTGATCTGACGTTACACGCAGTGTGAAGCGCGAACAGTAAATATCATTACCTCTGCTTTTCAGTCGGCCTCTGCTTTGCATATAAACGCAGTAGAGAGACCATCTGTCAGCCGGCGACTCCGCTCCGGGCCGCTCGCGTGACACCTGAACGCTCATTTTACATCTGTGGCTGACTTGTGGGACGTCTGAGTTGACACAAAAATTTCCACCCCCACGAAAAGGTTCTGGCAACATTGAAACACCTTCAATGCTAATGGATCTGTCATCTGGTGCAGATAGACGCCGATTTTCCCTGGCAGTTTTACTGAATAAATCAGATGCCGCCCTCTGATTTATATACTTTATTCTGGATGTTTCCTGCTGAACGCCGCCGGTGAAACGGTGTCAGGTCGGAGCCAGAGGAAGTCTCAGGTGGATCCTCTCCCACTTCCTCTTTTATTATCTGCTTGAGAAGATAAATAATTGGGTCTAGATATTTGACATGCAGTGCTTGTGTCGGGCTCTCTGTGCGTATCTGTGCGCAGGTTGATGTGCGCGTATTAAAGAAGATCAAGCCCTCGAGTTTGATGAGTAGCTTTACATAAATTAATGTAATTATATCAAACTGAGCCCCCAAATGGGTTTTAAAGGGATTTGGAGAGCTGGTTTGTGTTCGTCAGGTTTTATTGCTTTTTGAGATTCAGAGCTGGGATGTTTTTGCTTTCAAGGCATCCGCAGCAATTTAATGGAAACACTTTCCCTGCTCTGGTTTCATATTGTGAGAATTAGGGCTGCGTTCACGCCGAGCGTCTGGGTCCGTCTTATTGCTTTGTATGCTGAAGGTTTCTCGTCGGCGTGAACATCTGCGCCCAGCACTCCTTCTCCTGCAGCTTGAAGAGCAATCTCAGCGCTCACTGACATCGCTGTCTGAGCTCTGGATGATTTCTTCTCTTGTTGTTGCATGTAAGGTGCTCTTCTATTGATCTGTGGGTCCAGCGTCTATGAAAGCCTAAATCTCATTTGAATTACAAAAGAGTTTTGGTTTCAGACACTGAGAAGCTCATTTGGAGGTGATTCAGACGCCTCATTGAGCTTTTTCCAATTCGGATAAAATACTAAACTTTTAGAAACGCCAACAAAGCATGGATACAATTTAACAACCTGAATAAAATAAAACCATCCGGTTCAGTTTTTCACAATTTGCATAGAAACAATAAAAAAGGGAAGGAATGCATTCTTAAAACCGAATGTTGTCACACTTTTCAGAGTTTTATTTGGAAAAACTTTGAACCCTTAGACCTTTGCCGTATCTGTGTCATGGAAACGCAAAGCTTTGTGTTGTGAAGCATTTAAACAATATTTAACCCATTAGCTGCTAATGTGTGTGTGTGTGTGTGTGTGTGTGTGTGTGTGTGTGTGTGTGTGTGTGTGTGTGTGTGTGTGTGTGTGTGTGTGTGTGTGTGTGTGTGTGTGTGTGTGTGTGTGTGCAGACAAGTACAGTATGACTCAATGGGATCACATCAACACTGGAGACTGTTTCTATTCAGATTTACGTGACTTGAATGATTTATCACCATTTTATGTTTTACGATGATCCTTGTACACTACATTAGTCATCAATGTTTAATCTGTCATTAATCAGCTGCTGCATGACAAAAACAGAAAACTGTTTCCAGCCACAACGTCGCTTCACTGCAGCTTTATGCTAAATGTATATATATTTAAAAAAAAAAATATATATATATATATATATATATATATATATATATATATATATATATATATATATATATATATATATATATATATATATATATATATATTTTTTTTTTTTTTTTTTTTTTTTTTATAGATATAGATGTATTGATCTATATATGCAGATATATACACATGCTTAACCCTCCAGGATCTCTGGGCCTTTTTATTTATATGTACTTAATTTGTGAAATTCATGGCAATTATGTAAATGGCCTAAAACTTGGTCAGATTTTGAGTTTTCTTTCTTTAAATTTTCTTACATGGATTGTAAACTTTGTCTTTTAGGAATATTTAAAAAACTTTTTCATAATGTTACAATACGTTTGCACAAAAAAAGGGAATTAAAGTTGCTGCCATGTTTCGACTCTTTCGTGTTCACAAAGCAGAATCCATGATTAAACATAACAATCTTTTTAAATTTGTGAGTATTAATGTACGGGGAAACCTGAAGTTAAAGACAATATTCTTTTTAAAAAAATTGATACAAATAAATGCACATGATATTTCTTCAACAATTTTTAAAATATTTAATAAAAATTTTATTCCTATTGGAAAAAGGAGCTTTAGGGAGATTTTTTTACTAAAGAAGAGACTTTTTTCAACAAAGCTGTAAATTAAAGGGTTAAAAAGTTGAGACTATGTAAATATTGTTTATGTACGGTCAGAACTAAAAATAACAAAAATATTCATCAAAACAAATTGGAAGCAATACATTAATTCATAATATTTTAGCTTTATTTAACGAATATTTTGTTTCTAAGGTACACAGATTGAGATCGCATAAGAATATATTTGTAAAAAAAACAAAAACTTTGTGGAACGCACAGCAGGTGGAAAACGACGAGAGCCCCAAATGGTGAAGACATGAACGATATGGGGCTGCAGTGATTGAAAGAGAATAAATGGTTGATTGCTTTGAATGACAACTTTTTAAAACTGAGAAGTTAAATCTGAGTTTTATCCTCCTTATTTTTGCATCTCAGATAGATAAAGATGAGTGTGTGTGGTTCGGCTAGCAGCACAGAGTTTGACCTTTGACCCGTGGCTGTAATAGGGATCTTCTCTGCATCATTAACATGAGGCCGTCCGATAATTACAATTATGTCCCTGCAGACGAGGCTGAGCATCACGGGTCATGAATGACAGGGTCTGGGTGGAGGGAAGCTGATGAACCAAAAGGTGTTTAAAGATATGTATATAAAAAATAACATACATAATCTGCAGATTGTTTGTCATTTTGGTAATATGGCAAAGTTGATCACTTTATTGATGTTTCTAAATACTTTGATCACAATTGACATGAAAAAATGACATCCTCTCCTTAAGTTTCTGATCTCAAATTGATGAGGTCGTGAGTCCGGATGGATGAATGGAATAAAGGACAGATGGATGGACGGATTCACTTTTTCAGTAATTATTCACATCTGTAAAACAGATGATGTTAAATCACAGACTCTTCCAGGCCTCCTTAGTTTTATTTTGTTGTTGTTGTTTGTTTGTTTTGCCATATTTGAACATGCCTGACCCAAAACCTGGAAATCTACATTGGAAATGCAACACAGATTAATTTAAACTCATGTGGAAAATGAGGAGGCTGTTTATGAATTTGAGAGCTGACTGGTGACATCACTGGCGACATCACCAATGTTTTATCTGTTGGTTTAAAATAATCTCTAACTCTATAAATTGCGAGACGTGGTTCTGATGTCAGCTTGGGTTTGTCTGGGTTGTGATCTGTCTGCTGTTTGTGTTAATCAGACTAGAAGCATCTTCTTGTTTCTGGTTTGTTTTGAATAATACTGAAAAAAAAAACCTCAGATTTAAAAGTAGCGTTATTAAAGGGGAGGTGAACGAGTCTTTGATGGCACATCAGCGTTTTGCCTGTCTTCCATCTCAGTGGAAAATTTCCATTATAATCTGACATTTATGCTGCGCTCCCTTTCCTGTGCGCTTCCCTTGTTGCGTTTCCACATCTTCATTTCCCCTCTCAATAAAGCGTGGCGTTACCTCCACAAACACTCGACAAGGAAGGTGGGCGATGACACATCTGGCTCTGGAAATGGGCGAAGAGGGACGGATGCGTCGTTCTCCCCTTTCTGTTTGCGTGCTTTGCATTCCTGCCGTCTTTTTGTTTCATCCTTCTGGAGGACGTTGACCTTTTTCGCTGCCACAAAGAGGGCGGTAAGGGCGCGGACGCCGCCCGGCAGACGCGTGTGGCGCGCCGCTCTCCGTGTGGGTTTCATGTGTGGTGCTTTGGAAAATTTCAGACTCTCATCTCAAACCAAACCAATGTGCTGTTGATCAGGATTCAATTTCTGCTGCCAGCTGCAGCCTGAAAAGGAGTCTGAGTAACAATGAAACGTCGTTTCATAAAACCGAAACAAGGCCTTCTTTGAAGACTTTCTCCAATTAACAGTCAATGCAATGCGCCTCAGACAAAGGCAGGTGCAATCATGTGGCTCTCATTCGATGTTTGCTTTTTTTCTTCCCAAATATGTCACCATCCTCTCATCTGGAGAACGTTTTAGCCTCCATGACGGCTGATTGAACAATATAGCAGAAAGAGAAAAAAAACCGAAAATATGGCAAAGCCCGATAAAATGAACTGTTCATGCCAAAAATATGTTGTTATAATCTTTACTTTTGTGTAATGTTTGATTTGGGACTGTGGATGTGACTTTTAATCTTCATGTGTTTTGCTTAGAAATGCCCCTAATTCTGTTATTTCTGTCTGGTTATAGGGCTGCGTTTACACTTGATCAAAAAACAAAAATAGAACAAATCTGTAAGAGGCAAATACTTCTTCAATTTTCTCATGTTGTGTTGCTATTTATTTTATTCACCTGAAATAAATACAATGGGGTTGTTTCGATACAATGTTTTCACTTCCGATACAATATCGATATTGCAGCTTTGCAGCTCTGATGCCAATATCGATCCAATATAATATTACCACAAATCAAAGGTATTTTTAATACTTAATTTGCAGAGTGGAGTGACTGATCAAAGCTTGATCAAGTGATAAGACCAGATCAAACAAATATCAGTAGTCAACACTGACAGGTATGAGAACCACTGACACATTTTTGGCTGATGTGGGACTGATTTCTGATATCAATATTGGATCAGAACCTAAACTACATTCCTAAATGATTGTGCATGCAGCTGCTTACAGACACGAAGAGCTCCTGTGTCTGACGAGGCACAAACAAACAAACGTCCTTTGTTTCAGGATGTACGACGTCGGAGGTCAGAGAACCGAACGCAGGAAGTGGATCAGCTGTTTCGAGGACGTCCGAGCGGTCCTGTTTGTCGTGGCTCTTAGCGGATACGACATGACTCTGGTGGAAGACCCCTCGGTGGTACGAGGTTTCACACATCACTCCAACTCAGACGGCAACGCTGCACAATCAGCAAAACAAACCGTCTTGGCTCATTTTGTTTAAATTCTCTTGCAACTTTAAAGCATCTGACTAAAAGGTCAAACATTTTGATTTGCGTGTTTTCTTCAGAGTACCAAAGTGGCTTGAATCCCATTTCATTTTATTTGAAGCGCTGTTTGATGTGTTTTGTCTTCTCCCTGCAGAACCGCCTTCAGGAGAGCATGAAACTTTTCTCCTCCATCTGCAACAACGTCTTCTTCCGCAGCACCTCCATGGTAAGCCGTTCATCACTTCCTCCACCTCAGCAGAACCAAACCTAAGCTCTTTCTGGAGAACGACAGAAAAGTATTTATTCTGTTAGTAGAGTCTGGAGCTCCATAACAAAAGAGATATTGCTCAATATTTAGTCATCATAGTCATGCTTTTTCATAAGCGTCTTTGTGTTTCTGGATGAGGAAGAGAAATCAGTCGTACGTCAGCTGTGGGAAAAAGCACAGTGCACTCAATTTTAATTCTAAAATGATTGAAATCCAGCCTCACGTTTACAAAAACACACACCTGGATCTGTGTACCCAGGATGAGCAGCAGCTAGATGCTGATGCGAAGGTTCTTGATTCAGAAAATTTCTGCTTGTGTGCGTCAACCAAACCTGTCACAGTAATCAATTGTTAATCGCATGATTGTTTTAGTTCTGTAAAATATCTTCCACTAGTGTTGAGTGTTCTGTGATAAAGTAAAGTTTATTGGTCTTTGAGAAGCTGAACTTGTATAAGTCAGACTCAAAACAACAATATTATCGTTTATCGTGATAATTTATGAGACAATTTATCGTCCGGGAAAATGTGTTATTGCTGTATAATCTGTTATTGCTAAAGTTAAAACAATTCGAATCAGAAATGACCTAATGAAGCAACTGTTGCTGGAAAGGTTATAAGACGCCTTCCTAACAAATTCAAGTCCGTCGGCCTACAGATCCTAGTAGACTCACCAAATGATTAGATCAGATTAGAGTTGAGGCTTCGAGGCAGGCACAGCTGCACTTTACCTTGAAACTCGTCATTCTGCTGACAAGTCAACAAAAAAATTAGACTTTTTTCCTCCGTCACATCTAAAGCTGAAACTGATGGTGGAGATGCAGAAACATCCCTGAATAATCAGGGAAATCCTGCATTTTGTGAGAATACATCTTAGTACACATGTGAACAACATAGCAGCATCGCTGTGATAAGATGGCAAAGAAAACTGCAGAGAAAAATCACTTTAAAATTAGGCTTATCAAATTGCAGAGAAACAAAAAGAAAGAGGCTTTGGCTTGGTTTTATTAGAGTTTATGACAATCATAGGTTTGGATTCTGGATGAGAACTAGAGTGCCAGTACTAGGGATGGACGCTATCAATGAATTAATTAATTAATCTTGAGCTGATTGATCGATCGACTAACGATTAATCAATAGGCGGTCATTCTCCGTTATGCAGCTCGCCTGAATGAGCGCTGCGAAGGTGAAACGTAAAGAGTCAGAACAGAACCACATAAAGTTCTTTTTGCGTCCTAGAACGGACTTTCTCTGTCCTGTTCTGGGATATCTCCACCATCTTTGTTTCTGCGTCAACAGAGTCAGAGGGTCATCACCCTCTGGCCATCAGCAGAGGGTGATGACCAGCAGCACCCTCTGCTGGACGGCGGCCAAACTACCGTCAAGAAGGCTTAAGCGGATGTTATTAGTTAATCGATTGAAACTAATGTCGATCTCGTAAAACATTTATTGAAAATTGTTCAGTTTGTATCCCTAAAATCCACAGATATATACAGGAAGAAACTCCAGACAAAACAACAAACCAACTACGCCACTCACTGTATTTCATCTTGCCGTCAGATTTGTTCACCAAAGGCCCAGTATTAGAAAAACTCAGAGTTTAACTCTCTGATCCAATCCAACGAGTCAAGACAGCATCCAGAATCCACCTGAACTAAACTTCTACAGGTTCTTCTTGAACAGAGCGGACAGGAAAATGCTGTTTGATAAACGCAGTTTCCTCTCCACTAATTGAAAAGCTTGTTGTATTTAAGTTCGTCTTTGTCAGGGTGACATTTTTTCCCCTCTTTGTGTAACAACATTAAAACTTCACAGCAATGAGCTCACAGACTTAAGTTATATTTAAAGCCCACTTAGGGCAACTTCTGAGAACTCTCCTGTGTTTTCCAGCAACCTTTCATTGCTAACACGGTTTTTCTGAGTTCAGGTCAATCTGTGTGGAAACAAAGACGCATTCAAAGTTCAAAAATAAAACTTCACTGCGTGAAGTTTCTTTCTAATCCCATCACAGGCACATAGTTTTACACATTTCCTCCTGCAGAAAACACTAACTAAGTTTTTGTTTTATCTTTCTTTCTTTTTTTTTTTTAGTCATGCAAACTTATTTAAAGCTTCATTACAGCTGAATGGGCAATTAAAATGCCTGCATGTGACGTGTTTATGTTCCGGCTTTGTGTGTGGGGCCGCACATTACGGCAGCTAACAGGCTCATTAAATAAAACTGTTTAATGATACGTGTTTTTTTTTTGTTGTTGTTTTTTTTTTTTATGTGACAGGATAATTTGTAACCTCCACCTCAATTAACTCGTCACTGTGGCTGGTCAGTGATAATTACACACCTAGGTGTTGCTCCGCGTCCTGTTTATTGAAAATCTGCTCTACCTTATCGCTCCTTTGTTATTATCCAGGGGCTTTTTTTCTGCTCTTGTTTGACTTTGTGATCAGGCAAGCAGGGAAAAGGTAGAACAAAGTCACAGTTTTAATTGGTTGGGTACAAAGCCTTAAGTACCAGGACGGTGTTTTCCTGAGAGCAGAGATGCAGATTTATGGACGCGGTCGCTGAGCCGCTGACTGATCACGTTCACATGATGCATGACTCCATTCAGGTGTCGTTATTACCTAAGCTCATATCAATACAGCTATTGATTTCTGGGTGAATCTTTCTAAGTGACAGTAAATCTGCCAGTCGTTCCAGACGGCATTCTGAAAATCGACGTTTTCTCAGTTCCTGTGCTTTGAGCCGACTTTCTCTGCTTGTTGTTGTTGCAGATTTTATTCATGAACAAGATAGACCTTTTCCAAGACAAGATCTTACACACAGGACGGCATCTGCGGTTATATTTACCACAGTTTAAAGGTAGGTCGGATCCCTATGCATTCATGTGAACAGCACCTGCACAGTGTTTGACCAAAAATAGATGCTTCTAATGTCATTGACCTCTACGACCTGAGTGACATGTATCATTGAAAAAGCAGCAGAAAGGTTTTTCATGGACCTGTTACCAGAAAACATGCATTTGTTCAAGTTTATGTTACTTACGTCAGCGTCTGCAGTTTCTTTTCAGGCATAATGTTAAGTTTACCCATTAAAAACCACTAAAAGCCTCCAGTTCTGTAGAGGTCATTGTTTGCCAAACCAAACATCCTATAAAGATTCAATCAATGAGCCACTATTGCTGCACTGGGGTGAAGTTTCACACGCAGGCAAAAGAAGTCCAATGTCCAAAACTTGAAGGTTGCTCCTTATTTTTGCCAGTTTGGCAAGAAAATAACCAAATCAAACTTTTCATTGTTTCCTGCTGCCTCCCCTGCTCTGGTATAAAAAAAAAACCTATAGGCCCCAAACCCACTGCATACTGGTCCTATACCAGTCCCTATGCTCATAGAAAATGGATCTGCAGTTATTTCTGTATTACTTAGGGAAACAAAAAAATTAACTAAAATCAACAATTATTAACCTACAAATAAACTCTGTAAATAAAACAAAAATATAAAGTAAATAAAAAGTAAAAATTTACTGTAAATAACAAAATTTAAATTGATTAAAAAAAAGAATAAATATCTCCAACACGACCTTCAGGCGAAAGGAAACTGGTCAGAAAGTTTGAATGTTGGTTTAAAACCTGGAGTCAGTATGTTGGTATTATAAACGAGGCTTTTATAAACGAGGCTTTTTCAGCCTCAATCCGGACACACACTGAACATCGAGAACGAAATTAGAGTCTGGCATTATTAAAGAAATGCCTTTTGGGAAATTTAGCGGAGGCGTATGTTCTTGTTGTGTTCACTGTAGGTGTTTATTTTGATTGAAGCTCACTCTAAGGTATTCAGAAATTAATATTCAAACGTCTGATATTCTGTTTATTAAATATTTGTGAGAATAAAATGCAGCCTGTACCTTCAGCAGATCTTTATTAGCTCTAAATGCACTAATTTACTGCGAAAAAAAGTCTATATGATTTAGTAATGGTGTCTCATAAATATATAATATTAACAAAAAGACATCCGTATGTGAGATTTGATACTTTATTTTGGACCGATGTGTAAATATTCAGACCCTTCCTTTAACCATCTCTAGATGGTTTTGAATGTTCAGTAAAGCTTTCGTATGCAGACTGATTAGCTCCTCATCTAAGATTTGACCAATATCTCTGATTCTGTTTCCTCTGTTTCTCATGAAACAGACATGCACAACCATGCATCCGTCCGCCTCTCCTGCTCACTTTTTATGCATTAAATAAATTTCAAAAAAGACTTCTTGTCCCACCTCAGTAGATTACTCAGACATGTCCTTAAAACTCCGCAAAGCGATGCATAAACCCAGAGCCGGTTTGGCAGCTTATTAAGCACAGAGATGGGGCTGATAATAAGCTCTCAGTGCCCCACATGCTGTCATTTCTGGAGGTTTTGTATATCTGCTCAGTGTCGAATCTCCCGACGGAAGCCGTGTCCTCTTTGCTCTCATGCAAATGTCAATAAAAATGCTAACGCGGCTCGGATTGGGGTCAACCGGCAGAGCAGCGCAGACGTGGCGACGAGTCCCAGTTCTTGCTCAGGTTCACAGCCGCGGGGAATTAATCGTTCTTCTAAGTTTCTCTGCTGGACCCATCGGTGAAAATGCAACATCTGCCCTGCCAGGTGAGCCTGCTCTGGTTTTGAAAGGACCGATCTGAAGATGAGGGACTTTATTTTTGTCATTTGAAAGTTGAAGTTTGTTGTAGTTCGCCATGCAGATCCGACGTCTTTCCAGACGTTGTTCTTTTTTGTCCAGCTGCTTCTCGTGATTCTGATTAAAGCTTCAAGCTCCTCAGTGAAGCGTCACTTCCCCTAATGATGGAGATGCACAGAATATATTTGCATGAATCAAGTCTGATTTTTTTTCTGTCCTGAGCAGCACAGACAAATTCTGGTCAATTTCTGATTTTCTTTTATAACATTTATAGATTTTAAAGCTTCACTAAGACAAAGTTTGAATACTCTAAAGTGGTTTTCACGTGTTTTATTAGCAAATCACAGAGCTGCTATGTCATTTTAAGAAGTCTGGAAAATTATGAATTTCAGTTATTATTATTATCTAACAGATAAAATGTGCATTTCTGTAAATAAGAAAGCTTTTTACATGAAGTGTTGACATTGTCCTTAAGCGTACATTCAAGCAAAAATGTAAAAAAAACAATTGGCAAATATGAGACCAATTTAGACACCAAACAAAGCATTAGATGTGTTTTTTATGCCACGGATCTTAAACGGTTTAACACCATGTTCCAAATTATTCTGCACAGCAGATTTTCTAAACATTTTATGGATTATAAAGAACTGAAAACAGTCATTCTTGGAATGTGCAGCATCAAGTGGTCACATGTACTAGAACCAAAAGCTATTTCAATCAAAAACATCTTAACCGACCGAGTTACATGTTAACATAGAACCTTCTTTGATATCATCTGCACAATTCTTGCATCCATTGAACTTGTGAGTTTGTGGAAAGTTTCTGCTTGAATGTCAGAAAAACTTCCCAGAGCTGCTTTTAATATGAACTGCATCCCACCCTCAGATCTCCTGCTTGAGGAAACTCCAAAGGTTCTCAATAGGGTCAGAGGTCAGAGGAGGATGGTGGCCTCACCATGAGTTTGGTCACCATCACCTTAGCTAAGTGAACTGTAGCGTGGCTCAAAGTTTGTCAAAATGCTGCTGAGAAGGAAATATTGTTGTTCTTAGTCACTTTCCGTGATGAATTTTAAACACTTTGAGTTTTTCTTGCCCATTAGAAACAGCTGCACCAATAAAATCCTGTAGCCAATTGAAACTCGGCTATAGAGCATCTGATCATTGAGGCTCCCGTCAGGAATTTAATCAACCAGTCACTTTCTCTGTGCAGGGGGTCATAGTTCTTTTGAGTTCCATGCAGAGATCATCAGACCTCTCAAGCCACACCAGTTCTAGAGGACGGGTTTATGGCTGAACCAGAGAGCTGGACCATGAAAATCAACTTTAGTAGTTGTTATTAATGAGAGAAAAGTGAACTAACTGTCGCTCCACCCTCCAGGTGCGGACTGTGACGTCGATTCGGCCGCACGCTTCATCCTCGCCACTTTCGTCTCGCTCAACAAGAGCCCCAAGAAGCTCATCTACCACCACTTCACCACCGCAACCGACACCTCCAACATCCAGGTCGTCTTTCAGGTGGTTATGGAGACGATCATTAAGGAGAACCTGGAGGCTGTGTCGCTCCTGTAGCCGGCGGCGGCGCCACGGACCCCCATAGACTGAGACCTCAGTGACGTTTCATTTAAAAAGACTGAAATGAACCAAAACAAAGTTTGTCCTCTATTAATATTTAACTTCCCACAAGACAAAGCTCTGAAGCTTTTGGCAGTGCTTCCAAAAACATCCGGGCTTTTGCCTTTGCATTTGTGACCGAAGCACAGCGGAGAGGCGCAGTGAGGATTTACTGTTTGTCCGCCACCTTCCTGCTCGCAGGATTCACCCATGCATACCATCGTGTGTTTTTCCCCCTCATCCATCACCGTGTCTCTGCGCCGTGCGTCACAGCCTCCTAATGAGGCGCTCATGGCCGCATAACTGCTCGCAGGTTTGTGTTCGCCCGAGATCCCAGGCGCAGCAGGCGCCTTAATCTGCGCCATTAACTGTCCCACTGACTTCATACCAGCCACCAATGATGCGGCAGAGCTGATCAGAAGCAAAACGTGTACGTTAAAAACACCCCAGAGGTCGTCTGACTTGGGTTTAATTTGCTTTCTTTCCGCCTGTGACTCATCCTCTGATGACCTCTGATTTGAAGCGCTGCCTCCTGCTTGTGTGAGCCGTGGTGTTTTCTGTTCCAGAGTTTGTTTCTGAAGGTTCCCCCTGAGCGACCGACACGACTTCAGTAATAAACAGTGTTTGTCCATGACTGACTTTACTGAAACGAAAAAAAAAAAACACCCAAAAGTGCTTTATATGATGAAGCGGTGATGCGTGTGTCTGTTGTTTGTTTTTTTTATTATCTGAAATGTGAATAAATGTCACTCTGTCCCCTTTGACAGACGTGAAAACAAACCTTTCAAGATTGTGAAGCAAATTCAGACAACAGCAGGTTAATGTTGTTTGTTCATTTTAATAGATAAATAAATAAAAGTAATTTACAGGAATTCTGGAAAACTGCAGATAAACCTCTGGATGTTTTTTGAACATTTCCTTATTATGCAAAGGGGTTGGAATGAAAATGGCTTCATCTAAACTGTCAGGCATTGTGTTTTTTTCCTCCTGTTTAGATTTTTTTTTTCTTTTCAACTAAAAGCAAAACTGAACAATGTTTTTTTTTTAAGCATTTTTCTTTAAATAAGAGAAAACATTCAAAGCAAAAATCTCCATCCATCCCTCATCTCTGTTTTGATTTTTTTTTTTTTTTTTTTTTGCTTTCCCAGATAAAATCTCTGGTTTTTCTCCTTCTTTCTACCTCTATTTTCTTTCTTTTTTTTTTTTTTTTTTTTGGGGCGGATGATGATGAGGAGGATTCGCGGGGTCTCATGCGGACAGGCAGTCCAAGGAGTCCAGGGTGAGGAAGACATCTGCCTTGCACTGGAAGGTCCCTGTCCCGTCCTGCAGCAGCTCGCAGCTCTTCAGGTTTGGAGAGACGTCCTTCAGGCAGATGGCCTGGAGTTTGGAGAGAAGTCAAAGTTGAAATGAAACATGGCGTCATCATGTGAGAAAAACTCCTAGTAAGGTCAGAATCAAGGTGAGGAACTGAAGAGATTCGGTTCAGTTGTGTGCGTCTGTACAGGTGAACCAGTGTTTGTGTGTGTTCGCTGATATGATTCAGCCCAAATATTTTGTTTTTGCGCTTTATTCTGCGCCTTTACGCAGATTAAAGCATAACGCGTAACTTTTTTATTATTATGATTTTTACAAGCCACACAATGCCATGGACTCTATGTCGGAATTCCCTTTGCAAATCAAACTTTTGATACCATCTTTAGCAAAACGGCAACTCTGGAGCGGAAAGCACAATTCCGCGCGCGTAACCGTTCTCTGAGTAGACACGAACGTTCTGCTCCCCGAGGAGAGCAGAAATGAACGTTCTACACCCCGAGGAGAGCCTACCATGTTCTTCAGGACGGAGATCTGCCTGCTAGTCTCTTGGATCAAGTTGTTTCCCGCCGCCTCCCCGCTGTCCATCGCCGTCTCCTCGGACTCGGCTCTCCGGACGGTCGGGGACCTCCTGATGCCGGACAGCAGCCCGGAGGCGCGGCCCACGGAGTAGTAGCTGGGTCCGGTCACCTGCTTGTACCAGGCTTCGACGGACTGGCAGGAGATGAGCAGAGACACTCCGACGCACACCACGGCGAACCTGACGGACTTCTTCATCTCCGGGACGGTTTTGGCACTTTTTGGAGAAGGTGATTTTTAATTTTTAGTTGTTGTTTTTTTTACGCACAAGAAAATAGCGCTTCTGCGAGTCTGCGTCTGCGGACACTTTGTTTTTTTGCTGGAATCTTGGAAAAGTTTCTGTTTCTTATATAGGGAGGCTGGGTGAGGTTCATCGTGACACAGGACATTCGTCAAATCAGAGCCAAGGTGGGCGGATGATGATGATGATGATGATCCGTCTGCAGAAAACGGGAGGGGAACGACGCTAATTGATGGGTTCCTGATGGGCTGCGGGAGCCGCGCCATCGTGACGTCTGACGTTTTGAGGGGGTCAAAATGAATCTGTCGTCCTTGAAAGAAATGTGAGGCAGGAGGTCACAGCCTAAGAAGAAGGTGTGGGTTTCACGAGAAGCTGTTGGAGAAACACGCGTGAAGAAAGTGGATGAGTTGGGGCTGAAAGTGACCCGCAGGTCAGTCTGGCGCAGCGCAACCTGATCGCGTCGCAGCGCCCGCGGGTGCGTCTGCGTCAGTTTTCTGAAGTGTGATGCATTTTTGTCTCGCAACAAACACAAACTTTGAAAAAAAAAAATTTTAAATCAAGATTTTAATTTTGAATGGCGCCGTCTGTACATCTTAAGTTTTCTAAATGCACAAAAATGTGAAAAGCGTTTGCGTTCAAGCAGAGCCACATCGCTGTACTGTCATAGTTCCAAATCTCTTTTTGTGGGGGGAAAAGATTGTAATTTGTAAAGAAAGAAACAAATGCAAACTTGAGCATCTTTTCCCTTCCACTTGACAATTTTGTACTGGGTCCATCACACAAAATCCTCTGATATTTGTGGTTATGTGACAAAGCGTGAGCTAAATTAAAGCATGTAAATAAATGTTTGAAAGGGCTTGAGTTATAAATTGATCTGGGTTTTATGTGGAGCTCTGAGGGGAATCGTTACAATCAATAGAAACCCTTTTTTAGGACACAGGCTAACTCTTCTTCCCGTCAGGCACCATGAACTCCTCTGAATGGTCTAATTATCAGATCAGTCTTAGTCAGCCCGGCTGAATAATTAAATTTAAAAAAAGCAGCAAACAGTTAAACTGTAATTATGTTGGGTTTCTATGAGAATGTGTCACGAGGATCCAGATGATGGAAGGTTGGACTTAAATGTTGAAAAGTGGGAGGAAAAAAAAAATAAATAAATGTTGACTTGAAGGATGAAATTGTCCAGAAAAATGAAGCAGAAGGAAAAACTGAAACCACGAGTAAAGAATTAACTCAAGTTTTATTTCTTATTTACAGCTTTTTGTATTACAAAAATATGAAACCAAATGCATGAAGTCATTTGAGAATATCACGTCAGTGAAGATGGAAGAAAATACCATCAGAGCGAGTCAGAGGCCGTTGTAGAGGGGTCTGCAGTGGGGCTCCAGCTTCTCCTCCAGGACGTAGTCCGGCCCACAGACCCAGGGGTCTCCCGTCTTCCACTGCCATTTCTGCAGAAGCTGCCTCAGGTTGTCCAGCACGCCGCTGTAGGACGGGTCTGACGCCAGGTTCTTGGTTTCCTGAGGGTCGGTCCTGAGTTTGTTCACAACAAAACACCATCAGGTTCCTCTGCTTGAGGAGGTCATGATGTATAATCCCTGAGTCAGTCTGAATGTATGAAACATTAAACAAATAATGTTTAAAAATGTGAATAATACGCCATTCGCAACTGGTTCAGAACTCAGCTGTCAAACGGCCAGCATTGCCAGTTCATTACTGGTTCCCTCTTAAATGTACAGGAAAGTCTGAATAGTTTGGAATATCACTGAAATATCAAAGAGACAAATCTGTATAGATTCCTTACACACTGATAGGTATATTTTTGTGAAGTGATTATTCCTATTTACTTTGATTATTAAGGCGAAGAGCAAAATACTTTTTCAAATATATATGTATATGTGTGTGTGTGTGTGTGTGTGATATCTACCCGTCTGGTTGTAATCCAATTATATAAATACACACTGAAGTTTTTCCTCTTATTATTTTACATTACAGCTGAGAACAGGGAGGGGGGACTGAAACTAATGATCACTTACAATATTAATTTATCTGTCATCATTTCTGAAGCAACAGTTTGTCACCTAAATGATGAAGAATGATCATCGCGTCTGCACAAAGCCTCAGATGGCGACTTAGAAAGACGAACGAGCAAAAACGATGGATGACTGAATAATTAGCAGCTCAGTTTACGGTCGTCTGACGCTCAACTTTAGCATTCAGCGTTTGGAGAGGGACAAGAACAACTTCTGCTTCATTTACCTCAAAATCACTGGAGAAGAGAAACAACTTAATGCATAAATTAACTAACTTTTTTGAAAAAGGGTAGTGTTTTCTCTTATTAAAGCTGCACTAAATTTGAACAAATTATATTTTCCGTATGCTGCCATTTTAGGAAATGTGGGCCTGGTTGCTGTTTTTTTTTTTTTAATTAATTTCAAAGTTCAGATTCTCCCCCCCCCCCCCCGAAAGATTAAAAATATTGATTTAGTTTTACTCTTTTTTTGGTTCAGTTGTGTTGAAGAATTTTCTCCCAGGCGTCAGTTTTAAACCTGAACCCTGACACTGCGGACTCAGACCTGGTGTCGAACAGCTCCCAGCGCTCCCTGTAGTAATACTGGTCCAGACTCTTGAACCAGTGAGTCGGCTGCTGCAGCCTGGTCCGGTTCAGCAGGTCCTGGAAGGTCGGGGACACGTACAGGTCCTGGTCGATGGGGAAGGGCATGCGGTAGTGCATGTTGTGAAGAAGGTGGTACGCCCCCTGGTGGACAGAGCGGATCGGGTAGTACATGGTCACCTGAAATCAGAGCGGAGTTCGTCAGGGCTCGGAGTTTGAGTTCCTCCTGACTGAGCGACGGTGAGGTCTCGACCTCATGAAGCGACTGGCTGGAGTACACTGTGTTCCAGCTGCTGGGGTCGGAGGTCAAAGCGGGCAGCAAGGAGCGGCCGGTGAGGAGGACCTGCGAGGACGGACTCTCAGGGAGGATGTAGGATGGATAGGGGATAGAAAACCAGTCCAGGATGGTGGGAGTGATGTCTGCAGAAACACAGAAAGAAATAGGAGGATGAAAAAAATATGGAAGACAAATTTAAACTGTAACCTTTTATCACTGAACATTAAATCAGCTCATAAATGGATAAAATTAAGATGTAGCTCATCATTTTAGAAGATTAGTAATACAGAATTATCAGGTAAATGACACAGAATTGACAAAACCATCATAGTAAGAGTGTGATGTGTCGAAACTACATTCAGACAATTCCTGTAACAAACACTCGTCCACAGAGGTTGATCAAAATCCACTGATCAATATAAATGATCATGTTCTCCAACAATGCATAAAAAGCTTCTGCCTCTACATAAACAGTGCCTCCTTGTCGGTACCGATCTGCAACAATGTTTATTTTATATTATGATGCTACAATGTTGCTGTTGTTAGTTGACTTTTTTTTTACATAATTTGCACTGACTGATATAATGATCTGATCTTGTGAAATATTAACAGTGTGTACTTAAAAGAATGTAATCATTTTTTCATTAACAATATTGATGTTATCTTAGCAGCTGAGCAGCTTGTGTTGTGTTCCTGTGTCTCCCTCTAGTGGCAGCAGAAACACATTGAACGGAGAAACTGACACTAAAAATACATATTGACTGTTAAATCCTCTGAGGTTTTCTCTGAAAGCTGAAAGTGTGTGTTGTCCTACTGATGTTCTCTCTGGTCAGGTTATTGTCCCAAACCAGAGGGTGTGACACCCGTTGAGGAAGAAAAGTGCAGTTTTTATATGTTGTCGAGCCAAATGGGCCTAAATGAGCTAGAGACAGCACTTGTGCTACTGAGTTGATATTGAGAATAAACTTGTATCCATGTTTTGTGATTTGGGTGACAAAACGTCTCTGATTGATGACTTGGATCCCAAAGCTGGGATCATGCTTGTGATGATAGGATAGAAATGGATGCTTCCTGGCCTTTCTCTTCAAACATCAAGAATGAGCATAATGGCAAGATAAGCCTGATAATCCGCTCAGCTCGTCACAGTTTCCATTATTTGAAACATTTTGATTAGTCCTGAGTCTGTAGCTCCAGGCAGTTTCAGGTAAGCAGATGTTTTTTGTTCCCATTTCCAGACTATTGAAGGTCAACATATACATCCATCTTACTCTAGACACATGTTCTCTTGTCCATCCAGTTTTGAAGAGTGGCTAAAGGAAATAGGCCTGTCTAAAACAAAGTTATTGCATATTCTGATCAGCTTTAAACTGTCATGTTTAAATTTCTAAAAATGTTTTTACATACAATCTTGCCATAAATTGGCACTGTTTTCAGTTAAATACCTGCATCCTCCCAATTATAAATACCCAAGAAGGACTGGAGGTGAGGGATCTGTGGTTGGGTGGAAGATGTGGCCGTCTCTCACCCAGCAGACTGACGTAGGCCTGGCTGGTGTTGCCCCACCGCTCCCTGTGGTCCGGGGAGGAAACCAACATGGGCTCGGCGGTTCCAGATCGATACAGGTTGGTTCTGCCGTTGGGGAAAGGGATACCGTTGTCGGAGCTGTAGATGATCAGAGTGTCGTTCTCGTAGCCGGCATCCCGCAGCTCCTGAAGAACCAACCCGATACCTGCAGAGGGACATTGTGGGTTAATCTTCCTCATCCTTTTGTTGTTTTCTTTTTTGCGCTTGTGAAGGTGCTGAACAGACCCTGATCCAGCCGGCTGACTGTGGTGTACTGTGCAGCTAGGTCGGCCCGAGCAGCAGGTGTGTCGGGTACAAAGGGAGGCACCTGAAGACGTTCACAGTTAGAAACACTTCGCTCTGGATTCAGTTCCTCGGACCGACTTGAATCTATTTTATGAATCCATTGAAAACCTGAACCCACTGACTAGGGCTGCACCATTAACAACATAGAAATAAACACCTAATCAATATCAATACAAAACACATCTGATAGAATATTAAATAATTTGACTGAACTCCAGAACTGAACAGCATTTTTTTACGTTCAACAAACTGTTGAAGAGAGTTTAAACGTAAAAAAACAAACAAAAAAACAACAGTCTGTTGAGTAAAAGAGCAAAATAAGAACAACAGCTGAGAGGAAACTGTGGATAAAACTGAAAGTTTGCCATTATTTCAGATGTTGAAAACAAAAATCTAATAAAAAATGGTCAATATCCACTGATATGACAGCCTTTTATTGTGATAAATTTATCAGCAGCCTTACTGCTCACCTTAACTTGCTCTGGTGTGTAATACACTGGCGTCCAGTCGGGAATTCTACCCATTCCCGGTTCTCCGTTCCCAAACTTCTCACAGAAAGCCCCATACTGAGGCTGCGAATGGCCACATCGGTGGGTGTCATGGAAGGCCACGTAAAGAAAAAACGGCCTCTCCTCTTCCTTCTCCTCTGCATTCGGGTTGCTGCTCGTTCCTGCGCCTCTTACTCGCCGTCGCTCAGCTGCTTCCTCCTTGTGAGTCTGGAAGAACTTCCGGACCAGGAGTTTGATCCGAGTGATGTTCCTGCCCACTTGGAGGACGGAGCTGTTTTCCTCCGTGTAGGCGAAGTCAAAGGGGTAGACAGATCCGGGACCGACGTGCTTCTTCCCGATTATACCTGCGGGAATTGACAGGAGAAAAAAATTTAATAGAGAGATCAAAGGAAAGCAACACAGAGTGAAGAAACGCGATGTCAGTTTTTAAACAGAACCTGTGTGTATGTCGGCTTGGCTGAGGAGCAGCGGCAGACTCTGTACTCCGTCGAATGAGTTGAAGTGATGAACTCCCTGATGGAGGCCATACATGCCGTTCTGATGCTGAAAACACAGGACCAACCTCAGTGCCATGAGACAGGAGGGACTGACGGGTACGCGGGTGTGTTACCTGCGGCAGGCCTGTGAGGATGGCGGAGCGGCTCGGGGAGCAGCTGCTGACGGATGTGAAGGCGTTCCTGAACACAACGCTGCGTCGTGCCAGAGAGCGC
Source organism: Poeciliopsis prolifica (assembly GCF_027474105.1). Lineage (NCBI taxonomy): Eukaryota > Metazoa > Chordata > Actinopteri > Cyprinodontiformes > Poeciliidae > Poeciliopsis > Poeciliopsis prolifica. The sequence continues at coordinate 4,893,489 of NW_026562391.1, read as the reverse complement.
AGGTGAGGAGTGTGGACCACCGAGTTGTTATAGACGTCTGTTTCAAAACCTGCATCATCAGCTGGGGGGGAGGAAATTAATGTTAACTTTACTGTTACCTGAGACAGTCTGGCAATAGTTTAACAACTTGGTAATTGTCCATAAAACAGTCGTTGACACCCTCCACATAGAGAAAAAGCCACAAAAGATCATAATTAAAAAAAAAAAAGCCGACTGCTCAGAGAGCTTTAGCCAAAAAGTTGAGTGGGAAAAAAAAGGAGCAAAACCAACAGAGATGACAGCAGCAAAGCTGATTTAGGAAACTGGAGAGAGATTCATATTGTGTGGTCTGTCAGTGGTTGAAGAGCAATGACATCAAGGTTACAGGCCAAAGGTCAACACGGTGCTCTGTTCACACTGATGTTGGAAAGGTTAAACTTACTGTATTAATAATTGCTTTAACTGAATTTTGGTTTCATTAGTGTCAGATATAAATGCAATATCAACATTTGAATTCACCAAGCTCCATTTTCTGTATCATGAGACGAGATGCACCCGTATTTATCCTATTTGATTAGTATTTAGTATTAATCAAGACAACGTTTAACACATATAAACCAGCCTAGCAGCTTGAAAGAGCAGAAGAACGTAAAATAAATGCCAGATGGCGACACAAGACTGTTGCATGTCTCTAGACTGCACAAGACTCAAAGTAATACAAATAAAGAACAAATGCTGTAGCTCATGAAATAAAGAAAGGCTGGTACAAACATACAATGAAACGACACCATCACAGTTTAATTTCACAAAAATGTATTTTTTTTTTATTTAACATGTGAAATGGTCACGCACCGATAATGAGAAGCACGTTTCTCCTCTTTGACTCCGAGACGCGACAAGCGGCGACGAGCGCAAACAGCAACTGGACCCGCATAGTGACGGTTTAAATATCTGCCGTTTGACGGCAAGCAGCTCTTCAGACGTTACGACCTCCGGAGACAACCAACGGCCACCATTCTTTAAACTTCCGGAAACAAACTGCGCTCCCGTCACGTGACCGCGGTCACGTGACGGAGAAGGGTGAACAAACAAAAAAAAAAAAAGAAAAGAAAAGGAAGTTGTTGCCGTTTTGGACGAGCAGTGAGCGTCTCAGCCGGGTTTTAGAGAAGTGGATTTTAACAGCTATTGTTTAACAGCGGTGGATGTGAAAAATCACAGCCTGGGCGATGAAAGGCGCCAAGAGGAGGACTGCAGTCAGCACAATGTGGTGGGATATTCTATTCTATTGTAAACTATGTTATACTATATTATTCTATACTATTATTTGTCTGCCCTCAGTTCTGTTCAATTTTAACATCTCACTTATTTGAAACTTTATGCCAACAGGCTGCACAGTAATAACATTTTGAGTTCTTCTTCTTCTTTAGGTTTTAACGGCTTCTTGCATCCATCTCTTAACATTTTGAGTTCTTGTTTGCTCAAACCTTTATAGATAGCTTCCCTAATCAGTCAGGATGTTCAGGTACATGCGCTTCACCTGTCTGTCACATGACCATCCTATGACTTGTCTGACGTCACACAGCTGAGCATAACCTATATTAAGTGTTGGAGGAAGCTGACAAGTTTTGTTTGTTTTTGCTTGTTGTTTTTCTTCCCCCCCACCTGAAGGTAAGGAGTTTGTTTGCTTTTGAGGAGTTCACATAGACGCATGCATCCCCTTAGAGCAGGTGTGTTGTGTTTTCCTGAATGCTGGGAATCACAGCCGGAAGACCTGACGGCCTCAACAAGGGAACCCTGACCTCACTGTGAGTGCTTTAATTCTCCAGTCATACATACATTTCTGAGTATGTTGATTTTTGAAGGCCTTCTGTATTCTTCTCTCTGCCTCCAAGAGTTTTTGGAAATGGATCGGCCGCTGCACGGAGGACAGTCGTCCCGGTGCTGCTGTTCTCGCAGCACCCTGCAGTCCTTGCTGCCCATTCTCTCCTGGTTACCCAAGTACAGGGTGCGGTACCTGCAGATGGACCTGTTGGCGGGCCTCACTGTCGGACTGACCACCGTGCCGCAGGCTCTTGCTTACGCTGAAGTGGCGGGACTTCCTGTTCAGGTGAGGTTAAGTTTGACTTTTGATGAACATTATGTTTTGGGTTTTTTTTCTAATGTCAGACCAGTTTTTTTCCTTCCAACTGATGAAACGCATCAGAATGTTCTGCCACCACCATGTTTCTCCCTGGACTTCATCACCACTGTGCTTTAACAAACTTGTGCATTTTATAATGAGATAAATTTAGTTCACAAGTGAACTTGTGAACTAATATGGCAACTTTATCATTTTTTAGCACTTATTTCAGGCATGAGAAAAACAACAGAAACAAACAAACATATAAATAGATGAATAAACCAAAAATGTAAAGCAACAATAAAAATAGTCCAACAAATGTCTACATTAAATCTCTGAAAATGAGTAGGAAAAGAGCATATGTTTGTTTAATCCTACTGACAACTGGTTTCACTGGATTTTATTTAGTAGCACTAAAGAGGACTGAATACAAAAGCATGCCAAACTTTTCTGATTGTCATTTGTGACAATTTTTTAAGACCTAGTTTCATTGAACTTTATAATGATCTGCTTTATTATTAACTTCTCTTATTACTGAGGGCATATGAGTTTTAGTGAGTTGAGATGCTTTAGAGGAGAAATGTTTACTCCTCACAGCAAATGTTGTGTTCTGGTCGTTTCTCACAGTACGGACTCTACTCTGCCTTCATGGGCGGCTTCATCTACACACTCCTGGGGACATCCAAGGACGTGACACTGGGTCCAACAGCCATCATGTCCCTCCTGTGTTTCTCTGTGGTGGGCGGCCAGCCTCACCGGGCCGTCCTGCTCAGCCTCCTCTGTGGAGTCATCCAGGCCGTCATGGCGTTACTCAGATTGGGTAAGAGACTCTGCTGCTGCCGCCACAGCTTTAGTGATGTTACTTGAGTTAACGCAGATCCTCCTTTTAACTTTGCTGTCTGTTCTTTGCATGTTTAAATTGGTTAAAATAAATTGGCAGAAGTAGCAGAGATAAAATCTCCCATCTGTTTTTGTCTAGAATTCATTGTTAATCTTTGTTTTCCTCAGGATTCCTGCTGGATTTCATCTCTTACCCTGTAATTAAAGGCTTCACCTGCGCTGCTGCAATCACCATCGGCTTCGGCCAGGTCAAAGTGAGACCACACACACACACCTCTTGTGACTGACAGCTGTGTGTGTGGCTCTAAAGCTTTCATCACAGGACAGAGGAACTGTTTTTTAATCAGGGTCAGAATGAGAAAGCTTTTTGTCGTCACGATGACTTTGCACAACCAAGAGCTGTTTGAATTAACGCTAACAAATAACAGCAAAAACAAAACGTTGAACAATACGGCACTAAGGAAGGGCAAAAAGAGCCGTTGCAATAATATCTGTCAGGAAATTGGATATAAATTCATTTATTTTAATGCCTGCAGAAGGCTGCAGGTAATGAGTTTAAACCAGAAAGTTTATATTCTTTGTGCTTTTTAAATTATTTTTGCACAACTTTGATGCAGATTTGTATTTAGGGGCAAATTTTAGTTTATTTTAACTTTTAAACTGAACTAAACAGAGCATTTAGTGATCTTTAGGCACTTTTCTGCTGTAAACTCCTATTCAAAATGAATTAGTTTAAAAAGCTTTCAAGTAGATTTGAATTTCTTTTTGTCCATTTTTTATTTATAAATGTTTTATCATTTTCTATAAATTGAAGATATTTCTTTACGTTCTGTTATTTGAGCAATTTGCATATACATGGGACTGACAAAATTCAATGTTTTTTGTGTGTGGAAGTGGTTCTGACAAAACAAAAGTACTTTAATAATTAAACTTTCACATAAGGGCATATAGAGTCTTGGATATTTGCTATAAGATTATATAGAATGTATGTCTGTGATATATATATATAATGTATGAAATAAAACTTCATGTTTGTTCAAAGCCTGAAATCTGAAATGAATGCTCAGACTCACTGTTATAATGCTGCTGAAGTGGTTTAAGCTCCTTTTGTTTACATGTGTTTTTTATGTGAATGGTTAAACTGGTTCGTGTTTGCAGAATATTCTGGGAATCCGGGATGTTCCCCACCAGTTCTTCCTGGAGGTTTACTACACCTTCCACAAGATCCCAGAGGCCAGAGTGGGCGACGTGATCCTGGGCCTGGTTTGTCTTGCTCTGCTGATCACGCTGATGTTCATCAAGTCACATCCGGGCTCTGACCATGGATCGTCAGTCTACTCCAGATTTGCCAGGAAACTGGTGTGGACTGTGGCCACCAGTAAGTACTTCTCTCACCTAGGCAGAAAACTCAAACCCGGTTGGTTTAACTCCTAAATGTGAGCTGTTTTACCTCTTTGTCCTGATCAGTGCGTAATGCACTGGTGGTCGTGGCTGCGACTCTGGTGGCGTTTTCCTGGGACGCTTTTGGACATCATGTGTTCACCATCACTGGCCACACGACTCAGGGACTCCCACCGTTCAGCCCTCCGCCCACGTCGGACACCACGTCCAACGGCACTGTCGTCCCTTTTAGAGAGATTATAGAGGTCAGAAGCAGAAGCGTGAGCCGTAGCATTCACTTCTCCATTTCTCTCTGCTGTGTGTCGCTGACCAGTCATACTTTCGGTGCAGGACTTTGGAGGAGGACTGGCTGTGATCCCTCTCATGGGTCTGTTGGAGAGCATTGCTATCGCCAAAGCTTTTGGTAAACTCCTTTATCGGTTCTTACAAGATAGCTCCACTGATCGTCATCCAGAGTGCAGGAACCTCTATGATAATGTTTTTCTCTTCAGCTCAACCCTAATGTTTTGCTTTGGATCATTGGATCTTGCTGAAATGTCCCATTACAACCCATCTTTAGGTTTTTTTCACATTGGATTTGTATCTAAAATGTAATGTCATTTGAAAGAGTTCATGGTCCCAAAACATTCAGTACCACCAAGTAAAAAATGATCCAGCTGAAAAAATGCGTTCTACTTAAAATGTTGGACTATTCCAAATTAATGCAGCTATTTATCCTGCTGCAATGAAACATAAACTTATTTTAAGGGTTTTTTACACATTATAGCCAACAGTTGCAGCAGGTTGTGGATCATTTTTATTGAATAAAGTTTTCAGCAACAATGGAGCATCAATTTCAACTTTACTTGTCTGTTTCCTACTAGCGAGTCAGAACAACTACAGGATTGATGCCAACCAGGAGCTGCTGGCCATCGGCATGACCAACATCATGGGCTCCTTCGTGTCAGCGTACCCCGTCACCGGCAGCTTCGGACGGTTCGTGTTTGGCTCTCTGAAGAATCTGCTCTACTGTCCTATTTAACTCTTTATATTGTCAACATTTGCATTCTCTCTTCCTCTTAGGACAGCGGTGAACTCTCAGACGGGGGTTTGCACCCCAGCTGGAGGCATCGTCACCAGTAGGTTTGATCCTTTTACTCTTCTGTCCTCTTGTGGCAGACTGCATTATTGCATATTTCTACTGTCATAATAATAGAAAAGTCCTTACCCTTTAAATACAACCTGAATTTTAGTTGATCTAAACTTATAATAATACTAACATGTTAGTTAAACAGCAGAATGCTCCAGTGGTTAGTTGAATATAAAAGCTAAACCTTTATCTGTACTTTCTAAAACATTGAAATTTGTGTTTGTTTTTTACTTCCCAATTGTTTTTCCTCTTGTTTGTGCGTCTGCAGGTGTGATCGTGCTGCTGTCGTTGGCCTTCCTCATGCCGGCTTTTTACTACATCCCTAAAGCTTCTCTGGCTGCCGTCATCATCTGCGCGGTGGCTCCTATGGTTGATTACCGTGTCGTAATAAAGATGTGGAAGATACATCGTAAGAGTCTCTGGGAGATTCTCCTGGTTTTTCTCTGCCATGTTTCTGTCAATTTAGCTAAGCTGTGACTTGCCATCCACAGGGTTGGACCTGCTTCCTTTTGGGGTGACATTCCTGTTGAGCTTCTGGGAAGTGCAGTACGGTATCATCGGAGGTGTGGCCGTCTCTGGAGCCCTGCTGCTGTACGCCATGGCCAGACCCAAGATGAAGGTGAAACAACATTACTGACGAGATGCTTTTAAAACCAACATTTGGGTTATCCAGCGCCTTTTATGAAATTTTTCAATATATAGATCTTGTAAGATTTTCTTACATCTCTTGCACCAATGATCTGCAATGGTCTGTAGCATAGAAGAGAAAAGAATCTTAATCCTAACACCTAACCCTAGGCAAACCCTAAACTTTTTCAGAGCTTTAGCTGCAGCTAGTTTTAAATCATCAACCCTGTTTGCTTTCCTGTGCAGGTGTCTGATCACGGCGTATTAGTGATCGAGTTGAGCAGTGGGCTCAGTTTCCCTGCTGTGGAGCATCTGAGCCACTTCATACACACTCAGGCTCTGCAGAGTAAGAGCTTCTTCATCCAGTCCTGTTGAAAAACTTTGTTCCCTCGTCTTCACGTGTCCACCTTCTGTCCACCAGCCTGTCCCCCGAAGTCTGTGGTGTTGGACTGCCATCATGTGAGCATCATAGATTACACAGTGATCAGCGAGCTGAAGGATCTGCTCAGGCAGTTCCAACTGAGAAAGGTCCAGCTTATGTTTTTAAGACTGCAGGTGAGCCTCTCGTCCTTTCAGTCTTCAGCTGGTAACTAATGGAGTAATGGAGTAAATAGTTGGCACCTTTAATCTCCCTCTTGTGTCTCCGCCTGATTCAGCCCGGAGTTCTGAAGGTTCTCCTTGCTGCTGATCTGCAAGGCTTCAGATACGCTGACAGCATGGAAGAGGCGCTGCAGATGGAGTCAGCGAGCCTTCTCAGCGACTAAAACCCGACCTGATGGACCTCCGCCTGCAGAGGAGATGTTTGAGACAGCTGATCATTTCTCACATGGGATTTTTAAAACACGATACTGACAATCGAAGGAACCTCTCAGAAACATGCACTTAAGATTTTATCTGCTAAATGTGTGTTATCGCCTTTACCTAAATTAACATTCCATTATATTTGAGGAGAGGTTTGACACCTCTCCTCATTGTCATTACATTTAGCTATCATATTTTTTCCTTTTCTTCCATTGACCAAGTCAGATTTTAAGAATTAAAAAAGTGGAAAAACATGCAAGTGATGCTTCAAGAAAAACTAATATTAAATAATTATGTATTTTCTTAACTTATGAAGGATTTTAGGGAAAGATAAATATTTTCTTTACGTGGATGGAGAAGTTCTGTCTAAGTGAAATAATACATAAATGTCTTTGACAGATTCCATATTTTTTACTAGAATTTATATCAAATAAACACATAATTTTGTTTTTGTTATTATTGTGTCTTTGCGTCTATTTAAGTCCTCGCTGTAGTTTAATACATAGATTAATTTAAAGACTTACATTTTGAAAACAAGAAAAAGCATTGTTCATTTCTCAGGTTTCAACATTCTTGCAGCTGAGAGAAAAAGTGTTCTCATGCACCAGTTTTCTTCAGTTTTTAAGCATAAATCACCAGTTGTTCATCAAGAATAAGTCAAATTAAAGCTGCAAGCAGCCTCGAGCGGCCCTCGCAGCCAAGCGCCGCTCCGGCCTATTAGCCACCGCAGGGTACCAGCAATCGCCAGCCAGCAACCGCCAGCCAGCCACCACAGAAGCTCTCGCGGTTTTCAGCATCTCTCCCTCACCGCAGAAGCTGTTGCGCAGTCTCCATCAACGCCCTCCACGTTCCAACACAGGTGAAATATTCTAATTTTTTATATCATGATTTATTGTGTCAAACGTTTTCTTTAGGTCTACAAATCCTCCTAGCTAATTTCTTAATGTCTGTTGCATTGGTAAGTTCTTCCATTAAGTCAGTTATGGCTAGTGATGTTGATTGATTCGCTCTGACTCCATATTGACTACTGTTGAGCAGTGTATGTGTATGAATTTTTCTAGTCTTAAAAGATTTTTCTAGAAGTTTAGAGAACTGAGAGAGAAGAGAGATAGGCCTATAATGTGTGAAGAGGTGATTATTGCTAGTTTTATACACTGGTATGATCTTTACTATATTCATTTTGTTTCATTTCTAACATAATAGTATAATCACAGCTATTCACATTGTTTTATCAAAATAATCTCTTAATCAGTGTTATAAAAAATGTCATTTTCTGTCTGTTTTTCAGAAGTCAAAGAGACACCTGTACATCTTACTTGTGGCTGTGATAAACTCAGAGTAGGACTGGATCTCAATAGCATGCAGTCTTTAGGTTTGGATCCATTCTCTGGACATCTTGATGCTCACAACTGCTCAAGGTTCAACGTTCAACAGGATGTTGTGTGGTACAAGGTGGAGGCTTGAGCCGGTGCCTGCGGAAATATAGTGACGGTAAAAATCTTTCATGTTTTGCTGTGTGTGACGGATTCTTATCTCATCACTATCACACTTTCAAGTCAAAGTGTGAAAGTCAGAAACCATTATCTGTGTTATCTTGTTGGGTCCCTAGTGGAGAACAAGATAGCAGGTTAATCATGCAACTTTGATGAATTGGGTCACTAAACCAGTCATTCTTCACATACGTGTGTGTCTTAGTCCAACATGGTGTTTTTAAAAAATCAATGTCATAAACCATTTTTGTAGACAGATTAATAAAGAAACGCCTATGCCATGAAGACCTTTTTGATTGCTGGCTGACTTATAATTGATAATGGCTACTGCAACTTCAAATTAAAACTTGCAACAATATTTTAAAAAATTAAAGTGTTCAGAAATGGTCAGAGACGATGAAAAAAAAAAACAGCTGAAACCAAATGGTACTGGTACGAGTTTTATATCAACAGGATAATATTTGGGGAAAATACAGAGAGCATGCAGATATCAGCAGGATAATAATAGGCATTGCCAGAGTCCCTCTGCTAACATTTAGAAACCAAGAGAATGTGGTTAAAGGATTTTCAAAATAAAAGATTCTCCAGATTCAAATAACACATTGAACAGAAATATTTAATTATTTCTTGTGCGACCTGGTACCGATTGGTCCACGGACCGGTACCGGTCTGCAGCCCGGGGTTTGTGGATCACAGCTTTCAGTGATCCTCCCTTTATACCCAATCATGACACTCACCAGCTTTTAATTAACAGATTCACCAGCTTTTAATTTCTCAGATACCCAATCATGACACTCACCAGCTTTTAATTAACAAATGTCCCAAACAAATGTTTTTTTTTTTTTTAACAATTCCTCAACTCTTTCATGTTTGTAAAAATAGCTACCATGTCATATAACGGAATAAAATATGAAGTAAATCATTTACATTTCAACAGCAGACTGAGTTCAGAGGCATTGTAAAGAATGATTAGAAGTTGTATGATAATATAGTAACTGAGTAAAGTCTTTAAATAAATCATGCATCATAAAAGATTTCTACAAGGCCAAAAGGAAACACAATGTGAGTTGTAAAATGACCTAGAATCAACCAGAAAGTTGAAGTTATGTGGTTAAAATATCCATATTTAACCAAAAAAATATGACTTAAATGTAATAAGAATTTTTTTTCTTTTTCTGTTTCCAAGTTAGCTAAACAAATAAGGAAAACAGGTGTTTGAATGATTTCTGTCCAAGGTGCATTATCAAATAGGAAGTAACTAGTAGAAGTATTAAATCATGGGCAGATAAAATGTGTGACATTAAAAAATTGCTTTTTTTGGTACTGACACAAGTCGAAGACATTTCCTGCAGGGAGAAACATACATTTCCTAAGTACTATTTTGGCACATTTCTCAGAAATTGACTTTAACTTTTGAAAGTTTTGCTGGAGTTTTCCATGCAGTCTTAATCTTCAGTCTTTCCATGAATTTTCAATTGGAGACATTTTGCATAGCAGGGCTTCTTTGTTTCCATCTTTTCTTTTCTGCCTCTTTCTTGCCCATGTGGGTCACTAACAAGCATATGCCTCCATCCATGGAGGCATACTGGGAGTTAATAATCTCCCAGTCCAACATCATAAACGAACAGTGTAAATTCAAACGTGTATCTTTGCATTTTTATTTCGTCTTGATACTTTACATAAAGGAGCATTACCAACAATTTAATTTCAGTCATACAAAGAATATGAAATGTTCAGGGTGCGGCACCAGGAGCAATACGCCACTGCCGATAAAACAGCTATTTCCAAATATGTGAGCTGATGAACCTGACCTCTTTTTTCAGACCCCTATTAGCATATTTTCCAGACCCCTATTAGCATATTTTCCTTGTTTTTTCAGATAAAGTTGTATAGTTTTACAACTTCGGCTTGAGTTCCATCACTTCAACGGACCTATAAATTCTCACCCTGTCCAGGGACATTTAGTTTCTTCTTTAAGGAAAGCAATACTGCATTCTGTGTTTTCTTCTTAGGAGGTCTGTGCTGTGCATTGTTCAAAAATGCCCTGTACAATATTTCTAATTCTACTTTTACACATTTTGATTAGAACCAGTTCAGGTAAAACTTGGATTTATTTTCTTCCATCTTGGATTTAAAACACAAATGGGTTGCAGATCAAATAAAAAAAATAAAGATATGTTAAAAAAAAATAAATAAATAAATCTATGGAAAATTAATTCTCTTGTATTTGATAAAAAGTGCATGTGATATGTCTGGCTGGTGGAGTGTTTTATCTAATAACATCTACATACATCTAAATAGCCTTCTATGTTTTTTTGCAGCATCACTGGTCACCAGTTGTGATTCTTGCCATAGTGAAGCCTCCTGCTGGGAGTCCAGAGACAGAGGCGACTCTTTCACCAGCAGGATCTTCTCTTGTGTTTGTAGAGATGGTTTTGTTGGTGATGGTCTGACCTGCTATGATAGAAAGCTCTGCAACAAGTCTCCCTGCTGTGAGACAGGTTATCAATGGTCTCCAGACCTCGGCTGTGTTGACCTTGATGAGTGCTCTCAAAAGAGTTCCCCGTGCCCAGAGCATCAGATTTGCTCCAACAGACCAGGGTCCTATGAATGCCTGCAGCCTTCCTCCAACAGCAGATCAGGTCTCTCTGAGGGAGCACTAAGACTGGTCAATGGAGGAAGCAACTGCTCTGGCAGAGTGGAAATCTTTATCGATGGAGAGTGGGGGACAGTGTGTGATGATATGTGGAACAACATTAATGCTGAGGCGGTGTGTCGACAGGCAGGCTGCGGAAGAGTCATTGTAGTAACTGCACATTTTGGAGAGGGAACTGGGCGCATATGGATGGATGACGTGAAGTGCCTAGGAAATGAATCACAGCTAACAGAATGTGAACATCCGGGGTTTGGAGATCATAACTGTGATCACCAAGAGGATGTTGGTGTTGTCTGTGAAGGTAAAACTATGTTACACAATTTTTGCATGTATTAATTCTTATGTTGTCTATTTCCAATACTTTTCTGCACAATCATAACAATTTACATTGTTTCATCAAAATAATTCTGGTTGTCACAAATTCAACAGAGTAAGTTAATTTTCATATTAGTCAATGTTATGCAAAATATTATTCAGTTTTTTCAGAGAGCCTCCTGTACAACTTACTTGTCTGACTGAGTGATGTATTTCTGCAGTAATTATTGGAAACATTGGGAGAAAGCTGAGCAGGTTAATGTTCTTCACAGATTATCTTTATTATGTCATAATGTCTCGATATAGTGACAGTTTTAACGTATATATTTAAAACACATTGTTGAAAATTTGCATCCTGTAACTTTAATAAACACTGTGTTTGTTCATGTGTTTTTCAGAAGTCAAACAGACAGGGGTACAGCTTATTTGTGGCAGAGATAAACTCCAAGTAGGACTGGATCTCAAAACTATGCAGTCTTTAGGTTTGGATCCATTCTCTGGACATCTTGCTGCCCGCAACTGCACAAGGTTCAACGTTCATTGGGGTGTTGTGTGGTACGAGGTGGAGGCTCGACCAGGTACCTGCGGAAATATAGTGACGGTAAAAATCTTTAATGTTTTGCTGTGTGTGTCGGATTCTTATCTTGTCACTATCACACTTTCCAGTCAAAGTGAGAAACTCAGAGACCATTATCTGTGTTATCTTGTTGGGTCCCTAGTGGAGAACTAGGTTGTAGATTATTCATGCAACTTCAATGAACCGGGCAAATAAACCAGCTATTCTTCAGTGACATGTGCTAGTGAAGAATAATCCAATATGATATTTATTTATGCCACATTAAAAATTAATACTATATATCATTTTTGTAGACAAAATCAAAAAGAAACAAGGTCTTGTGAAGACCTTGCTAAGTGCTCATTAGTAAGATTACAGCAACTACCCTTCTGGTACATAACATGTTACCAGAAGGGCTGACATGTTGTCCTTCTGGTAACATGTAAGCCAGTACGTACATGTTATCAGAAGGGTAACATCACAGCCATCACAGATTCAAGACACAGCCCAGTGACCTTTGCTGGATATCTTTCCCCTCTCTCCCACCACACTTTCCTGTCTGACAGCTGTCATTTTCTTGTCTTTCAGAACAACGGTACACATGCTGTCTTTAGGAACAATTTATTTATCTACTCAGCAAACAATGAATCCTTCCTCCTTCCCAGGAAGTTTCCATTCTCCTGTTTCTATCCTTTGGAAACTGACACCAGCCTGAATGTGGCAGTAAGACCAACTTTAGAGTAAGTCGTCCTCTCTGATCAATGTCACTGAGCTGGTAGATTCTGGGTGGACAGTCTCCGTCTTAAATTAACAAAATGCATTTCCACTTGCCTATGACCACAAATTAGTGTTAGTTCATCCAAATCTTCCACCATTTTCCAGATCTGCTCTGCATCATCGATGCAATATATCAATGAGCTTGATAGATGTTTATATTGTACAAAACATTTATAGCACGTCATTATTCTCTGTTTATATCTTGCACAACTGTTTATAAATATTTATATCCTGAATAGCACTTCTGGATAGATGCAAACTACATTGTGTTGCTTTGTACATGTGAAAGTGTAATGACAATAAAGTTGAGTTCTAATTCTAATTCTAGATTGCGCTCTAATCACAAGAAGATCTTCAAACAATTTAAAATAGCAAAAACAGCAAATACATTTCTGGACTGCTTGATAAAGATGGTTGTTGCCTTGGCAGGTGGGAACACGGTATTTCGGGTACAGGTGCCAAGCCCAGAGCCTTCATGTTTCTGTTCGTGGACTCCAGCTACAGTTCCACTTACCCACCAGGCGTAGTCACCCTGCCAGTGGGCTCGCCATTGTACGTTGGCGTTTCTGTGGAGGAAATGAACTCAAACTTGATGGTTATTCTGGAGAACTGCTTTGCCACTCCCACGTCAAACCCTGAAGACCCCATACGACACCCCCTCATTGAGAACAAGTCTGTGCTCCTCCTCAGCCTCAGTAAACACTGTCTGCTGTAAAGTGACGGTTAAAACCTTTATGTTTTCCTCCGTTATCCCTTGTAGATGCTCCACGGATCGCCGTCAGGTGTCAGTGGTCCAGAGCGGCACGTCCCTCCAGGCTCGTTTCACTGCTCTGTTGTTCCTGCTGGGGGAAGAATATCGAAAAATTTATCTTCACTGTCGCCTGAGCCTGTGTGACAAGACACGCTTCAGCTGTGTCCCGGTGAGCAGAGACTTAAAATGAAACATGCCAGCTTTGTCAAAAATGGAAATAAAGACATTAAAAAAAACTAATTGCAGAAACAGTAATCCTTTTACAGTTTTTCATTATTTCTCATTTTCTATCTGAAACAAACTTCTTGGTTGATTGAAACTATTTCCTAATCTCAACCTGGCAGGGGGTGAATTATTTGGGGATTAATTAACTGAACATACTTTTATGACCCCACCCTGCCTGACACCTTAAACAGCTTCTTTGCCCGCTTTGACACGGTGGGCAACAGAGAAGCTGTACATCTACCCCGACTGGAAGAGCAGTACCAGCCTCTCGTCCTGCAGCAGCACCAGGTGACGTCCACCCTGAGGAGGATCAACATCCGCAAAGCTACAGGACCGGACAAGGTGTCAGGCCAGACGCTGAAAACGTGCGCCCGACCAGCTGGTAGGAGTGTTTCTGGACATTTTCAATCTGTCCCTGCAGTTCACCATGGTTCCTGAGTGTCTCAAGTCTTCCACCATCATCCCTGTACCGAAGAAGACGACCATCACCAGCCTGAACGATTACCGGCCCATTGCTCTGACCCCGGTGATCATGAAGTGCTTTGAGAGGATTCTTCTGAGGTACATCAGACACTTCATCCCTGCAGACCTGGACAGCCTCCAGTTCGCCTACAGAGCAAACCGGTCAACAGAGGATGCTGTCTCCATCACTCTGCACACAGGCCTGACCCATCTGCAGCATCCCAACACTTACGTCAGGATGCTATTTGTAGACTTCAGCTCAGCATTTAACACCGTCATCCCAGACAAGCTGGTGCTGAAGCTACTCAAGGTGGGGCTGCCTGCTTCACTGTGCCACTGGATCAGAGACTTCCTCACCAACAGGCCTCAGGTGGTGAGAATAGGTGGCTCAACATCGTCCCCACTGGTCCTCAACACAGGCACACCGCAGGGCTGTGTGCTCAGCCCAGCTCTCTTCACCCTGTTCACACACGACTGCGTTGCCATCCACCCCCCAACACAGTCGTCAAGTTCGCGGACGACACAACAGTAGTGGGTCTCATTTCAGACAACAACGAGACCCACTACAGAGAGGAAATTCAGCAGCTCACTCAGTGGTGTTCAGCCAATAACTTGGTGCTGAACACAGGGAAGACCAAGGAGGTCATTGTGGACTACAGAAGGTCCAGGAGGACGGGTCACACTCCCCTTCTCATAGATGGAGAAGAGGTGGAGCGTGTGGACAACATCAAGTTCCTGGGCCTCCACATCACGTCTGACCTCTCCTGGAATACCAACACCTCCCACCTGGTGAAGAAAGCACAACAAAGGCTCTTCTTCCTCAGGAAACTGAGACGGGCTGGACTTTCCTCACGGCTGCTCGTGAACTTTTACAGGGCAACGATCGAGAGCGTCCTCTGCCTCAACGTGACTGTGTGGTACGGTAGCTGCACAGCACTGGAGAGGAAACAACTGACACGGGTGGTGAGAACAGCACAAGGCATTGTGGGATGCCCCCTCCCGGACCTGGACTCTATTTACATGGGCCGGGTCAAGAGAGCTGGATCCATAGCCATGGATTCCAGCCACCCGGGCCACAGACTGTTTGTGCCGCTGCCATCAGGCAAGCGGTTCAGGAATATACGGACTACAACAAACAGACTGAGAAACAGTTTCTTCCCCACAGCCGTCAGAGCCATTACTTCCTGCCGCCCCCTCCCACACATATCATAACCTCACATACACCCCCCCCCACACAGCCATATTGTTCTGCACTTGCACTGTCACATCATCTGCACTTTACCATAATTGGACCTGCTGCTTCTTCTTTGGTGTGGTTGAGTGCCTTTAGTTAATTTTAGTTGTATATATTATTATTATTATTGTGTGTTTGTTTATTTAATATTGTATATTTTGACTTTTTGCACGGGAGTTGCAATAGAAATTTCGTTGAATCCTGTTCAATGACAATAAATGCTATTCTATTCTATTCTATTTATGTTCAGTAGTTTATGAATCAGCAGTTTATGATTCATGATGAATAAATAAATTTACTTTTATATTTTTCACAGGTTTGTCGAAGCAGAGAGTTGCGTTCTGTTCCAAGCCTTGCTGCATTGAAGCCCATCACCGCCGGACCAATAGTTTATGGCTTTCACTAATAATTTATCAGAACTAATGATAAAGTTCTGATAAAGTTCAATTATCATGTTTCTTCTTTTTTCGACTTATTTGCATGGATGAAGAAATAACAAGATTCTTTTTCTTGAAAAGTGACACTTTTGTAAAGTAATCAGACCAGTTGAAATAAGAAAAATGTGGCATTTAATTGATCTGATTGATGGATGAGTTTTGGGGGAAAATCCTCTCACTGAAATTAAACTGAAATGATTTATTTGTTATTTTTATTCTATTAACAATTTTAATTGTAGTTCTATCTTTACTGATATGTGATGCTGTAATTACTGTGAAGTACTTTGGTCCTGGACAGAGACAATAAATAAAAATGTTTTGAAAGTGCTTAATTTTCAGATTAGGAATGGGTTGACAATAGCACTTTGTCTTGTCAAAGCCTTTGTCTTCATCAGAAGTGAATAAAGAGGAAATTCTTTGCAGATTTCTAAAGCTGTCTTCAAGTGCATAAAATTTTACGTTCTCATTATATCCAATACTTCCACACTCCTGAGCCCAGTATTAGAGTTCAGAAGTTTGTAAACCATTTTTATATAAATATATAAGTAAAACTAAATAAAGTTTAAACTTTAGGACTAAACTATTCTGAACACAAAGAGAGTGGATGTAATCCTTTCATCTGGCCACTTGATGGTGACATCCAGCCATGATGTCACATTTTAGATGCCTGAAAAAACATACCACTATTCATTTTCACTCTTTATTTTTCCTCTTTAACATGTTGCTGACATGATTTTTCCTATGGCTAAACATTGAATGAAATAAACTGTAGTTTGGGGATATGAAAACAAAAACTCTATACTGATCACTGATGACAATATAATCTATTTATTTGCCTCTGCCTGGTGGCAGTTTTGTACATACCAGTTTTACATCTTCAGTTAATCAGAGTGACTCTGTCTCCTTCCAGTGACAATATGTAGCCCTGTGCATCATGATGCTCCAAATTAATCTATTTTTTAAATCGCATAACAGAATCGAGCCGATGTCTGCCAGTCATGCCACAGCAATTAACTGAGAGTGTGGGAATTTATGACATTTTATTATGTTTATTATGTCATTACATTTAATGGTATAAAGTAATGTAGCATTTTTATGGTAAAATTGACCCAACAATGTATCAAATACAAGCCCACATACCCACCCACATACGCACACACACACACACACACACACACACACACACACACACAAACAGGTCTTTCCAGGTAAACTGTCTTTTTGACCTGTCACAGTTTTGTTTCTTCTACTTAAAGAAACAATTTCTTATGTGATGATGAACAACATTATCTTTATTAAAAACACCCAAGGCAAGAGTCTGACCAAAGGCAGAACCTAGTTTTGGACTAGGGGTGTTTTATATATTAATCCTGTTAATTCAAGAACTTGAACATCAATTTAAATAAGCAGTAGTTTCTTTGGCTACATAAACAGAAGACAATGACAAAAATGCATCACACACACACACATATATGCTGGATATATATCATAACTTCATAAATTTCAATAGCTGCAGGATTGACCACTGCAGTTCAACCCATGCGGCGGTAGACGTGCAGAATGTTGTTGCACTGCGGGCAGGTATGCTGCACATCCTTGCAGGAACCCACACAGAACGGGATCAAACAGAAAGGCCAAATCCTGGACAAGAAATATAAATAAAAAGAGAACAATAATAGTGAGACCGTTTGACTCTTAAAAAATTAACTAATTCGAAGCTGTGCAGTCTTTATCTGTATTCTGTATTATCTGTATCTGTATTCATTTTGTGCAAAAATCGGATATCAGATAATGGTTCCTGTTTCTCCTTTTCTGTCTTTTTTTCCCTCTCCCTCCACATCTGTTTCTTCCTCTTCTTCCTCATTCCTACTCTGACAGGGATGTCAGAGTAGGAATGAGGACATCCTGTCTCTCAGTTACAACTATTCAACCACAGCTGACTGTGTCCTTATCTGCTATGAAACAGCGGCAACAATAAACTTTTTAGTACTTTTGCAAATAATTAATATTAGAGCATAAATGCAAATACAGAAATTCAACTGAAGAAATTTGCAAAACTAAAAGGAAGTGAATCACTGGCTTTATCTGAATTTCTCTTGATTTGTCAGTTCAGCACATTTGGTTACACTAATTTGTTATTTCTTTCTCTCTCAGTTTCCCCCTGTTATTATAAAAGCTGTCAAACTGACGCAGTTTGAGATATAACCGTCCTGCTGTGGCTGCAAGGGAGCAGCAATGGACCTTAACACCAAACCCGTTGTTTGTCAAACCTCTCAATGATGAACTGAAACAAAGAATAGTTCAATATTTGAACTTTTTACTCACCCAAAAATAAACAGTGTCCCAAAGACGACCCAAGTGAGCGTGCCCAATTTGTATTCAGTTACGGTCATAACTTGTTTCTTGCAAAACGGACACGTCTTGTTTCCAGCAGTCTCAGTTAGTCTCGGTTGCACCACCACAGGGTTTTCTGTCAATAACACTTTGTTAACTTTTGAACTCCTTTCTATATATTTTTAAACTTCAGACTCATTTTCAATAGTAAGACATAAACTGAGAAAGCAACTCACCAGGTTCAGTCTTCTGATTTTGATTTATGACTGTTTGATGAACTAGACGTGTAAAAACATTGAACTTGGAGTTAATTGAACGAATTACAAACTGGTCAAGATTTGGAAAAGAGACAATGATTGGAGGAAAAGTGGTGAAATTATGGTGAAATGCCCTCTGATCTCTTACCAAGCTGGATATTTGTCTGAGGAGCAGGTTGGGCATATTGCTGTGCAACAGGCTGGGCATATTGCTGTGCAACAGGCTGGGCATATTGCTGTGCAACAGGCTGGGCATATTGCTGGGCAACAGGCTGGGCATATTGCTGGGCAACAGGCTGGGCATATTGCTGTGCAACAGGCTGGGCATATTGCTGGGCAACAAGCTGGGGCGCCGCGCCGTACCCCAGTGGTGGACCAGGATATGAAGTAGCTGCAGTATACGGAGGAGGTTGAACACCTTCCATTTTATCTGTTAAAAAAGTAAAAAATAAAATAAAATCATGATAGCAACGCTGTAAAATATGAAACGTCTCCATCAGTTCTTCTGATGCCTTTAAGTGAGGAACTAAAATGTGACACCAAGCTTGTCAAGTGCCGAAGGGGGAAGAAAAGAATGCACAAAAAGTCGTCTGTCAGGTTGGAACAAGCATCTTGTCAGCATGCCAGCATCTTGCTTCTCAAACTGGTTCGGAGCAGTTTTACCTGTTTTACCCAAAGTAAGTACATAGTGATGAGATTTACTGGTAATAAAAAGGAATGCATCTGAAAAGAAACCAAATAGACGAAGATTGCTGGCCTTTTTGAACCAGTCCACATAAAAAGAAGTCACCTTTTCTTTAAACATTGCCATCTGTTACACACTACTCCCAACGCTTCGCCAGACTAAAAAAGGCTTTTGTTTGCCACATTAACTTGGTTCCAAAGCTAAAAAATAGCCTTTGCTCTTTCAATATGACACCTGAAATGACTGACACACGTTCCACCATCATGTTTGTGAGAAACATAAACTTGCTTTTACTCTGTATTACCTGTAAACTCCATTAGCAGGTTCTTCTGAGGGAATCTAAATATTATAGAAAATTCAACATTTTTAGTATTTCTTTCAAGTGAAACTGATAAATGCAGACAGATATTCTTGAAGCTTTATTTCTGTTTATTATATTGAATTATTTCTGCTTAGCGCTGATAAAACAAATGACGTCACTTTTTGTTTAAACATTGAAGAATCTATTCTTAGATTCTTCTTTAATCTAAGAACATTACTTTAGAAAAAAACAAAAGCATTTTTGATACACTAATGTGGGTTTAATAAAAAAAAATCATACTTGCTTATAGGTTGCTGTTTTTATAAAGTCTCTGAAAAACAATTCTCACTGGAGCGCATACTAAGCCAAGCGAAGAACCTGTATTTTGTAATAAACACAGAAAGAAACCAGTAAAACCGGATGGTTTCAGCTTTACTGAGAAACTGATCAAGTCTGTGCTTTTCATAGGAATCTGACATTAAAAAGGCAACATAATGTATTATTGAGATTTTAATAATACTTCAAATTTTCTTCACTAGATGTATATGTTTTAGATTTTCTCACCTACATAAGGATTTGCTGAATGCCTTGAAATCCGACCAGGGAGATGTACAACAGCTACACCGTCTTCGTCATCTGACAATGTACAGCGATTAGATGTGAAACCAACTCTGCCAGAGTGAAGGTGGAGCAACAGGTGGGAGGAAGTAGGTCAGAAACATGGCTTCTTTAAAAAAGATTGTCATCCTCTGGCTGCCTGGTGAAAATTTGAAAAGACAAGTAGAATGATTTATTTTAGTTTTGTTTAGATTTTTACTGGCAATCCGTAACGTTGGGTATACTTCTTAAATTTATAAAAACTTTCAAAGAAAGAGGAGGGCTGGAGTTATTGGAACCTAGTCCTTAGATGCTGTTTTAATGTTTCTGCATAATGTTCTTTCCTTGTGATGCTACTCAATGTAATGCTCCAGTTCCTCCTGCATTAAAACAACTCCACAGCATGATACTGCCACCACCATACTTTCTGATATGATATGAGGGTTGAAAGTAAACCCCCACCCTTCTTTTTCTAGAGAAATTCATCCATGCATTTAGTCGCATCAATTACTGCGACAGCGTCTTCACAAGTCTGTCCAACAAATCAGTCAAACAGCTGCAGCTGATCCAGAAGCTGCTGCTCTCGTTCTCATTGAAACCAGGAAGATAGAGACATAACACCAGTTTTAAAGTCCTTCACTGGCTCCCTGTAGCTCAAAGTATAGACTTTAAATACTGTTATTTTATAAATCACTGGACAGTGAGCACCACAATACATTAAAGATCTGTTGTTGTTGTATCAACCGTCCAGACCTCTCAGGTCTTCTGGTTCTGGTTCTGCTCTGCATCCCCAGAACCAGAACCAAACAAGAAGCAGAATTCAGCTTCTATGCACCACACATCTGGAGCAAACTTACAGAAAACTGCAAAACTGCTGAAACACTGACTTCCTTTAAATCTTGACTAAAAACCCAGCTGGTTAGAGATGGATTTAAAACTTAATCAATTACAAATTTAATGGTGGAACTTGACTTCATGTTTTGATTGTTGAGTCTATGTTGCATGACTTTGTGTTTTTATGATGTAAAGCGCTTTGAAATGCCTTGTTACGGAAATGTGCTATACAAATAAAATGTGATTGATTGATTGATTGATTGATTGATTGATTGATTGATTGATTGATTGATTGATTGATTGATTGATTGATTGATTGATTGATTGATTGATTGATTGATTATGGTCTTTGTCCTTAAATGTATTATCAAACTGTAATCTGGCTTTTTAAAAATATTGATTTTGATCTCTGGCTCATCTAGAGCCCACAAACCACCATGAAGGCAAAGCGAAATCGAAGATAAAACAAAAACACATGTCCAAAAGTGCAAACATTTCAGGCTGATGAAACACATTCATGTTGTAATAAGTTTTTACAGGTGGACCTATAAAATTTGGTAATATCAATATCACTTATTTCTTTGTCACAGAAATTGAAGGTGACATTAGCGTGGACACATAATTATAGCTGTTTAGAGATTGATTTTGATTGATTTTTGACTGTTGTGCTATGTCTACTTAATTCAATGAAGTGTATTGCTTTATTATTATTATTATTATTATTATTATTATTATTATTATTATTATTATTATTATTATTATTATTGTAGACAGTACACTATGGACACTATCTGCAATGACAGCCAGAAGATCTTTATAGATCAGGCTTTACATGTCATGAATGAATTTATAAGATATAATTACACTGTCAAAAAGATGTTGAACATTTTCAATGCTCGATACATTCAGAGTTTTTGAGTTGTTATGAAACGAGGTCCTTCAAGTGATTCTGGTTGGCAGTTTTTCTAACACCGACTTATTTTTAACGTTAGGCTGAAAAGCTTTCTTTGTTCTCAAGGTTGCAGCCTATTCTCTTGTTCTCTATAACTGAACTGGAATCTCAGGGTAACACAAGTAAAGCACACATAACAACTGACATAACAATGTTTTAATTCAACTTAACCTGCTGTGTGTTTCAGGCTGTTTTTAAAAACCAATGAAAAACCCAATGGGGAAAACAACATGTGACATTTTGTGTCATTTCTTTGTCCTTTGGAGCATCAGTAAGAATATTTTATTTCTCATTTAGTTCTGAAATGAGGGATGTGCAAAGTGGAGCCCACAGGTCATTTGCTGGACTTTTGTTGATTTTCTGCAACTCACAACTGGAATTAAAGAGGGCAAAACTTGACCCGACTAAAATGGGTGAGTGCTGCAAATGATAACCCAAAATATCATGGTGAGATATTCTTCGTAAGACACAACCCGGACTATACTGATTATAATAATGCTTTTTATTATGTTTATGAAAGTTAGAAATTTCACCAAAAACAAAACTGAAAACCCCCCAAAACTTTCCATAAAAACAATCCACCGCAGACATGAAGGCCACTAGGTGAGGGATTTCATGTAATATTTTGCATCACATTTGTTACTGTAAACAAACTATCACATGCTAAGCAGGTGAAAAAATATATAAACAACACTTTCAGAAAATTTAATGTTTAAAAAACAAACAAAAAGCTTCATGGGGCTTCATGCGTGGCGCACCATAAAAGTTTGCAGAAATTGATGAATAAAGTCTTTTTCTTTATTCATCTTGAGTTCTTAATTTTCTCCAATTTGCTGACATAATTGACTTCACATAGCTCATTTCTGTGTGTCCAGGCTTTCATCCACTCTAGTTGATTAAACATTCTTCAGACAAACACTCTGGTTTATTTCTTGTTACCTGCGGCATTTAATTTCAACTGTGCTTGACGTGTTGTTATCATTGTTCCCTGGAGGAGATCCAGAAAAGCCCATATATTCATAATTAAACATCTGACAGCTCTAATGGACAGCCGGGGAAGACAAGTTGACAACGTGGCTTTTAGCTTTTCCCTCGTGTGCGTTGTGTGGATTCCAACTGTGGTTCAGTGTTTCACAGGCTGCAAGAAGCACATCAGGTCTGGTGGAGAAGGATTGAGGGCTGCGAATCTGGAAGATTTTAGTTGTGAAGTGATTTTATAATTGCACTGACATGTTTCTTCTTACTGGAAGTGGTAGCCAAAAATAGTCCAGACTTTAATCTCTCAAATAATCTGGGGATTAGATTGATAGCAGAGAAGCCTTCCCACCTCTGAAACTTGTAACTTATCATCAGATGTTGTTACAAATACCAGTGGAGACGTGCAGAAAGCTGCTCAGCAATCACAAGAACCTAACTGCTGTACAATGAAGATTTTGTTTTGCTATATTTTGCCGAACAGTGTTACGCTGTCTACCCCACGGCCCTCTTGTGGATTATTGAAAACAAGCTTCTTTGAGGCGGCAGCTCTACCAAACTAAATAATTTTCTCATAATTAACCATCAATGATTAAAAAAATAACTATTTTGGTTATTATATATTTCAAAACACGACAAGATATTTTTGTAAGCTATTACATGGCAAACCAAAAAAAAGCAAAACGTAAAGTCTAGGGAATTTCATCTTGAAACCAAAAACTAACAGCAATTAAAGGGGAGATGAAGTGTAAAGGGAATCTAACCTCAGATGAAGTCCTGAGGGACCAAATATCTAATCTTTGAAGCTGCTGATATGACAAGACCAGCCATGATTGGAAAAAATCTCCGTGCTCCAAAAGATGGGAAGGCAATTACCGGGCTTCAAGCCCGTCCCTGTCGCCCGCATGGTGTGCTAACCTTTCATGTCCAAACATCGTACTTTGAACGACCTTGACAGGAGATCTAAACAAAACAAAACTGTTTTTTTTTTCAGACTAAAAAACACAACCAAGGAATTCCCAAAAGACTGAAGAGTTCTTGATGAACTAATTTAAAAACATAACAGGAAGAGTCGATCTTCATTTTACGTGCCTTTTCGAAACACAGATTGCTACTTATGTTTCCTCACTTACACTTTGGAGTTGAGCTTTAAGAAAGTATGGAAAGCCATCTTGTTCTTTACTGGGTTCTGGTTTCTACCACCTAGACGCATGGAGGCTCAACATCAGTGAAGCTGCCTGGAGCTTTAAAGCTGAGACAACTGGAGCAAAACTGACAGTGAGTAAAAACAATTTTACAATATTCAGTCAAGTGGACCAGAAACCCACAGAATTTGATGATTCTGTGGGTTTTTCTGTTGGATTTTCCTGAGTTGACGACATCTCTTAAAGGGGTAGTATTATGTAACTGAAATAACAGTTAGTTAGTTAGTTAGTTAGTTAGTTAGTTAGTTAGTTAGTTAGTTAGTTAGTTAGTTAGTTAGTTAGTTAGTTAGTTAGTTATAAATACAAGTATTTAACAATTTAATCACGTTTTGTAATGTGGCCTTCTCTGCCCTCATATTGAGTTTAAATTCTACACATGCTTGACTCATTTGTGCAGAAACTGGCCTTTTTTTTCTTTCTTTCTCTTCTTTCTTTCTTTCACTTTCTTTCTTTCTTTCTTTCTGTCTTTCATGTCGTTATCTCCTGTTTTAATCAGCAGAGACAAACACTAAGACTTCATCTGTTCTGTGTTTTATTCATGTTTTAATTCAACAGGGTAATTATTCTGTGAAATATGATCCTACAGGGCAATTGAACTTTATTTACATTCGAACTGATTAACTAAAACTGGCGGCAGGTGTTTATCCAAGAGTTTTGAATGCCAGAATGAAACAAAAATAAGAGTTTGGCCTAAAAAGGGTTGTGTATATTGAGTATCCACTCTACCTGTCAGTGTGATTATTTCTGTAAAAGCAGAGCTTTCAACAGGACTGCTTTTGGTTTAGTTTATTTGATTTTAAATCTTTTTGTGTGCCCTGTGGAGAAATTTAAGGCACTCCACACTGACAAAAACATGCATTAATGAACGTCTATCTGAGGTGCTGAAAAGTAGATAAGTAAAATGTAAATTGCAGGTTCTGGAAGTGTGGAAGTATTTGCGACTAATCAATGCCGCCTTAGTCCTTCTGCCTTCCACTTCACAGACAGGACGGTTTTGTTCTGTTTTGGGCGATTGCTGTTTTTATGTGACGCATGATTGCTCTGCATGAGCGCGACTACCAACTGAGAAATTGGAGACAAATTCACAAAAGTAAAACGCAAACGACTGCAAAAAGACAAAGCATGACGACTCACGAAGCTTTGAAAGGTCCGAGGGCTGCAGAGTTGGAATCGATGCTGCGGATGTGTGTGACGGATGACGAGTGAAGCCTCTTTGATAAACTGACACAACAGAGAGTAAACACAGAAGCAATAATCTGCAGCGAGAGGCTGCCAAACAATCCTGACTGCGGCCTCCTTTCTAGCTCTCTCTGTTTACATGAATACATTTCTGTTCTTCCCATGCAACAGTGCCAGAAATGTCATTTAGTAACTCCCTCACTGTTGCCTCCCTTGAAGGTCACATGTACTTCATTGTCTTTTATCGCTGTGTTACTCAACATGCTCTGAAAGGGATTTAAGGTATGAACAAAAGAGAGACGCAAAAAGTGATTTGTTGTGATGTCTTTTATTTGCCATCTGCCTTTTCTTCGCATGAACACTCTCCAGAGCACAAATGCTCACAAACGTGCGATCTAGACTTCCATGACAACTGAGAAGAGCCCTCTTCCTGAGAAAACAGCTTGATTGGACCAGGAGCTCTCAAACAGCAGCTTAATAAGCAGGAGAAAGATCAAATTTACCGCATATTTGTTTCTGCGTCGTTTTTCTTGGTCAGGAAATTATTCAACAAGTGCGTAAATGTGAACCATGAACTGTAGAGTCAATTAGAGCACGCTTTCATTTTTGAAAGGTTTCTAATTATTCCAGCTTCTTAGATGCACATGATGATTGAATGTCAGAGTCTTTGAGAAATATCTGAAAATCTCATTTAAAAACATTGTGAGTTTTTTCTCCTCTAAAGTTTCCGTTTGCAACTTTATTAATCCAAATCCAGGGATCTTTCTGCCAATGAAACTTAATGCATTGCAGCGCCTCAGCCGCCTCCCTTCATCCTTTTATTTTCTCTGCCAAAGGTCCGCTGCCTGAGTGGAGCGATCCAATCTCTTAGACAGGTGAACTGACAATCGAAACAAAAAGTGACGCACAGACCTGTCTGAAATTGAGTGGAAATGTGCTTCTTGACTGGCACATCTTAAATGCTTTTAAAATTACAGAGAAGAGATGAGGACATTGTGTGAGTGGGCAATTTACAGCTGCAAACCTCAACTCATGAGGGAAATGTGTCTGAACTGAAAGGTCAGAGTCAGTGAAACTCAGATCTGCTACTTTGTCGTTGGCTTGTATTGATGTTGAAACCCTACGTTACGAACCACATCACCTGTTTTTGGATGAAGTCAAACTTGAATTAAGTTACTTCCCTTATTATGCAAAGGGTGAACATTCAGGTATAATTCCTTTTGAGACCTCCATCTGTTTTCTAAGAACAAAACTGATCAAGTGATTATGTTGCTAAATTTGACGCTTCCTTCATAAAAATTAAAAACTCTGCCTGTGGTTGTTTCTCGTCAGTTTTAGGCACAGAGGTAAGCATGTCCATCAAATGCCACATTAAATCACTTCTTAGTTATTTATTTGTTTGGTGAAAAGTTGCTCTGATGGATGGAAACAAGATGAAGGCTGCTGCCCACTTGCAGAGCTTCTGTTCTCCTCATAGCTGTGAGTTTGTGATAATGAAATGAAGGCTGGGGGAAAAAAATAATAAAAAATCTCTTCCCAGAATTCAAATAACACCCGATTATGTTCACTTTCATGTTGTGTTAGTGATATTGGATAAAATGTGAAAATTTGCAAATGCACCATTACTCCTGACAGCTTAAGCTCCGGCTGTCAGTCATTTTGAAGATATGCTTTCTTTTCAGTGGCCATTTTGGAGAAATAATACTTTAACAATTCTGGTGTGTGTTTTTTCTTCTTCTGTGTTCATATTTTGATTTTATTTTTTTCTTGTTTATTTAATCATGCTAGATGTTGCCAGGTCAGTCCATTCCTTCATATTTAGGTCCCTTGATTCTTCTCGCTTGTGTTCTCTATCATTTTTGAGTGTATTGTTGGTGTTGAGTGTTTTCTCCCCTCTAGTCACTGTTCCTTCACACCAGCAACCAGATCCAACCAACCCGTTTCTTATCCAATAATCAAGACTCCCAGTATTTAAGCTCCTCTCCTTTTCTTGCTTTAACTCTGTTCTGTTGACCTCAAATGACCTTCATGCACATTCTTCTTCTTATCGGACTGAGCGTGAGATATTTGGGAGAAGGATCTGTCATTATGCGCAAATCTGGAAGAGCTTTAATACTTAATACTCATACCCACAAAAGATGGTACAACAAAACAAATAAATGCAAATATACTCTACATGTTCTGCTTTGAATCTAAAAGTATCTTCCAATTCTGTTTTCCCTTTGTTTTAAAAACGATGCACTACTTTGTGTCACTAAATAAAAAGTTTGCAATCTGACAAAATGAAAAAGAACCAAGAGCGCTTTGTGCTGCGAGAAATAAAATCTCAACAGTTGCTGCAAGATGCCATAGTCCTTCTTATTAAAGCAGAGAGAGATTAAAAATTGAACTTCATTGCTTCATTACGGAGTCTGTCTGAATCCCTCTCTTTCTTTCTCTTTCTCTCTCTGATCAAATCACATGAAGGAGAAGGAGGAGAACAGCTTTGAGCCCAAAGTTAAAGGAGATGCGGCGCAGCTGCAGCTCAGCACCACGGACAGCGAACGGCGCCGTCATTTTCTGTCAGTGGGAAAATCCTCAGAATGTCTCGAAGGTAAAGAGGCTTTTTCTTGGACTAACGAAGAATTTTTGATGATTTTTTTTCTTCAGCCTTTTTTCAATGTAAGACGAACTCTGACTTTGTACATTTTTACTCGTTAAATGTCTCTTAAATATCGTATTCCGCCATTATATAAATAAAAAAGGAGTAGCTTTAGCAAGGGTTTATATGACATAATTTATCCTGTGAAACTCCTATTGAAGAATCCAGATATATAAATGTAAATCCAAGCAGATGCGCTGTGCGTAAAAGCGGTCAACCGCTCGGTGCCATTGGGCTTTGGCGCGCGGCGCACTTGTTCGGCTCGCTTAGTTATTTGGAAATCAGATTTTAAAAATATATGAAAGAGGCTGAGGTGAAGCTTTTCCAACCACACCAACCTCTCGTGTGAGATCTAATTGTCTCTAGTCTAAGCTCAGTTATATGTGGGTGAAAAGCTCTTTTTTTCAATCGACTTCACATAAGAAAAGCAGAAAGTCGCACTTCACTGTCGCAGCTCTGTTTTGCTCTGAAACGAGACCACTGCAGTCTGTTTTCGGAATCAGAACTGCATGTGGATCGTACACAATGGACCCTCCGGACCCGTCCTGGTATCCACTCCCTCCAGAACCCAACTCCTCTGCAGCCGCTGGCTCATCCTTTCTCTTTCCCTCCCCTCGTCTCCTGAACGTCTCCTCCAACGTGTCCACGCAGAGTGTCCCCTTCCAGGGCAGCAGCGCCCCGGTCACCGCTATTATCTACTTCACTGTCTTCTTGGTGGGTCTGGCCGGCAACACACTGGCCATTTACGTGGTGCTGCGCTACGCCAAGATGAAGACCGTCACCAACATCTACATCCTGAACCTGGCGGTGGCCGATGAACTCTACATCATCGGACTGCCCTTCCTCACCACGCAGAACGTGCTCTCGTACTGGCCCTTCGGCTCGTTCCTCTGTCGTGTGGTGATGACTGCGGACTCCATGAACCAGTTCACGTCCATCTTCTGCCTCACGGTCATGTCCATGGATCGTTATCTGGCCGTGGTCCATCCGATCCGCAGCACCAAATGGAGACACCCCCGCGTGGCCAAGGTGGTGAGCGCAGCGGTGTGGGCCGTGTCCTTCATCGTGGTCCTGCCGGTGGTCATCTTCTCTGATGTGCAGGTATATCTTTAGGCCATATCTTCATTTCATTTGAAGATAAATAAATCATCATCATTAAATATCAACTAAACACATTCAGTTGGAAGACAACATTTATTGAAAGTGCAACAAATAAAAAAACAAATAAATGAATAGATTGAAGATACTTTATTGTGTCAGTAACTACTGAAAGGTTCGTCATAAAACATAAATTATTTATAAAGTATCTCGTTGATTGATATGGGTTTTTGTACAGACAAAAGCATTTCATTATCTGTCCACAGGGGGCGCTAGGGCGCATCAGGAGTGTCTGTTTTTTTGTGCCAGCCTTGCAGATCAAAGTTAGTGGGTGGGACAAATGTTGAAGTGGAGATGGTTAGCCTGAGGTAGACTTGCTGCAGTGGATCCAACACAGCTAAGACAAAATCAAAGTGTCAAAAAAAACTGGAGAAAATAATTAAGTGTGTGTATATATGACAATTTTTTAGCCTGAAAATCTACAACTAAGAGTGATAAGACCACAGTCTCCATTTGTATTGTGTTTTTTTTAACCAGATCAATTGTGACCTACTTTCATATTAGTTGTTTTTAAGTTAGTTTTTGTGCTATATACTGTTTTTATCTAGAGCTGTGTGTTTCAATGTGTTTATAATTTCCCTTATGGAAAACAAAACACACAGGGTGTCACATGTCAACAAAACATGTGGCCTCCTGTGTTTTGCACACATTTCTCCATGGTAATAAAGTGTGAAACCTATGGAAGTTAACTTGCCCATCTTGTCCAAGGACACAGTGACACAGACAGAGCAGGGATTTGAACCAGCAACCTCTGCTCAGTTACAAATCAAGCCTTTAACCTGCTGAGCCCAAAACGAACTGCATGAAAAGCTGAGGTGTTCAGAAACTGTTGGTTCCTCTAAATCCAGAACCTTCATTGTTTCCTGCAGCTTCTCCATCAGCATAAAAATTAGTTTGAAATTCAATTTTCAGTTTCTTTTTTCCAACTTGCATTTTAACGCACGTTTGGTGTGATTTTACAAATTCATCCAGTTATGTTAACTTCTGTTATATAATCACATCTTCATTCTGTTTTTTCTGAATAGTTGTATCAGTGTCCTTCTGAATTAATGAAGATGTAGAAACTAATCCGGATTTTTAGCTGGCGGTCAGTAATTTTCTCCTGTGCTGTTGGTTCTGCTGTTGTCCAAACTGTTGATGTAGTTTTATATAAAGTTAACCTTGAGTTGTTTGACTTCAGTTTGTCATGGAGAAATAAATCTTCTCCATGCACTGAATGATCAGCTGACCAGTTAAAGAGGAATAAAATAGTTAACATAAAAGTTTCTTGACTTCTTAGGTATTTAATATTGGGGGGTTTTTTTTGTTGTTGTTGTTTTTTTCAAAATCCCATTTATTTAACCGGTTCTTATCTTAGTTGCATCACAATCATATCTGGAATGAGATGCATTTTACAAGTCAGATCACATGATCTTCAATGAGTCAATTTCTCAAATAAGAAAACTCACATTGGCTTTCAAGACAGCACTAATGTGATGAGACAGTGTGTCCTCGGGAGCCGACATCCTGCATGTTTCAGTTCTCTCCCTGGTTGCAACAACAACCTTTTCTGAATGTCGATGTTCTTCTTAGGCCTCCTAATGAACCATCATTGGATCCAGGTCCGATAAACCAGGGAGAGAACTGAACATGTAGGATGCTGGGTCTCGAGGACACACTTTGGGCACCACTATTATGAGTGAAAACAGGATCATAATGGGGCGGAGGAACAGGTGTGCTGCTTACAGTTCAGGTGTGACAAAGACAGGGTCGACTGCCAAAGAAGCTGATTAAACACAATAAGATGGGAACTTCTGTGACAATGCGCAAAACAGACGTGGCAAAGAACGAGCAAAATATTAGTTCTAAATTTAATCTCAAAACGCTAAAAAAAGCCACAATATATACTTCCTGTTAAAACAAGAAAAACCTTCTATAATAATAAACTGATTCTTCAATCTTTACTTCCAAGCTCAAACCAATCTGTTTTAAAAAGATCTTTTTTTCCTCTAATGTCACTCAGGACATGTTTAACTCCTGCAACATGAACTGGCCGGAGCCAAAGGATGTTTGGTCGACGGCCTTCATTATTTACACTGCCACAGTGGGTTTCTTTGGGCCGCTGCTCATCATCTGCCTCTGTTACCTGCTCATTGTTATTAAGGTACGTTTATACTTCCTACCTGTCAGACGTCCCTTCTGGCGTTGAAGAGGCATTAAATATTATGCAGGTGAAGTCGTCCGGGGCCAGGGTGGGCTTCATTAACCGCCGGCGTTCAGAGCGAAAGGTGACGCGCATGGTGGTGGTCATCGTGGTGGTGTTCGTGCTCTGCTGGCTGCCGTTCTACATCACCAACATGGTCAACCTGGTGGTCATCATCCCCGAGTCCAGTGTCACTGCCGGGATCTACTTCTTCGCTGTCGTCCTGTCCTACGCCAACTCCTGTGCGAACCCGCTGCTCTACGGCTTTCTGTCCGATAACTTCAAGCAAAGCTTCAGAAAGGTCTGCTGAAAATCCTCCAGCCTTAAAACCGAACCACAAAATTGATGAGGTTCTCGAAATTACCATGCCATGTTGTTCAATAGTCCGACTTTTCTTTCTGCTTGTTTGTGTTGTTTCCATTACTCGCCTTGTTTCCTGCTTCACTCTCTTGTGCTCTTTCTTTGGTTACAGTCTTGGTTTTCCCATCACTCCTGCCTTTCTTTATTCCTTACCAGATGATCCACGTGTTTCTTCTTTAGGCAGGTCCCACTCTCAGTTGGTTTGAACAATTAAAAATGCAGCACATTTTGTTACATTCATGATTTCTGACCTATTTATAAAGTATCTATGACACTTTTGAGGTTGTGTGGTGAGTGCAGATTGAGACGGGGCCTTAAATTTTGTGGTGTGCCTTTTTGTCAACATGCCATTAATTACATTTTGGCAGATCCCATATTTTATGTTTTTCTGTTTTATAATGTAGGGATTTAGGTAAGGAAACAGACATTGTAATAGTGCAGTATTTCTCAAACTGTCATTTTATTGTGATTTGTTACACGTAGAGAGTGTATCTCAAGCTTTTGGTTTCATTTTTGTACATTTTTAATGATCATGGACTTCAGCATATTTGCCAATGCCCACGCGCCAAACCCAGCCAGTCTCTCGACTCTAGAGGTTTCCATTTGACCTGTAAATTTGGTGAGTATCGCAGAAAGCAAGAACCCTGACACCAAGCCACGGAAATGAGAAAAAAATTACAGTTCCAGTTCCTGGAAATCTCTCATGTGGATGTATAATCTTTCTAGATAACCTTTAAAGCTGCTCTTTTGACCCTACAGGTGCTCTGTGTTAAGGGTATGAGGTGTGCCGCCAATGGTGTCGACGACGGTGACCCCAGCGCTCCACGCACAGAGAAAACTACGGCGCAGGACTGCATCCTGCTCTCCCCTCGTAACGAGGTCTATCACGACGCACAGAGCAGCCAGGTAACCTCGTTATGTAGGTCGCGTTTTGTGGGAGGTAATGTGAAAATGAAGATGTTTGGTGCATATAAAGGAGAAGCAGGAAAACAAATGGGTCCTTAATGTACAGATTGTGAACGTTGTCTAGTATCATGCAGAACAATTACATTATTGGCTTTTAAGAACGAAGAACTGAAAGGAAACAGTTTGGCTCAGGCAGCTTCATCAAGTCCAATAAGAAGAGCTGTAAATCCGCCATAGTGGCTCTGAGACTCCCTTCATGCTACATCAGCTGGTTCAGGCTTATGAAAACATAAGTCACAAATTCAGACATTTAGTTGCTGATGTTTAGATTTGTGTGAAAGTGTTTTAGCGTCTCAAACTTTCCCACTTTTCACACTTGACACAACTATATACTGTATTGTTTTCAATTAGGACTTTATGAGACAGACCAACACAAAACACTGCAAAACTATGAAGCTACATTTTTTCAGACTGACAAAATCTTCAAAACCACATCTTTTTTTTCATTGAACCTACATTTTGTTGTTCTAACATGTAAAATCCCACAAAGCTAAAAATAAAGCTTGTGATTTCAATATGAGACAAGATGAAAAAGTGTCAAGACTTTTTCAAGGCATCGTCTCCTCAGTAATTTTACCTAACGAAACTACAAACTCCTTTATTTTCTCTCAGTACATCAGCGATAATTTTTTATGCATTTCTCTAACCTTTTCTCCTCGCTGTGCTCCAGATCTCACCCCACCCCACTGACAGTTTTAGCCCCCACTCAGCTGCCGACCTGAACCGCTCCACTCCAAAGTACCAGCTTTCCTCCTCGTTCCCGGGAACAGCCGCTACTGCGGCCGGAAACTCCTTCATCACTTCTGAGGCACCCGACCCTCCCACTACCACGGCCCTGACCACCGCCTCCTCCTCTGACTCCGTTGCTCCACTGGAACGACAGTGAGTGGACTGTGGGTCCCAGAGTGGGTCAGCAGAGAGGCTGGACTTGCTGTTTCAGATATCAAACCGAAAAGATGTTTTTTCTTTTTCCTGCAAGCTCACTTTAAACAAACTGCCGCACTTCTTCTTCTCATTGTGTGACAAACTGTTGAAGAGTTTTGTTTACCAAGCCCAACTCTTCATTAAGCCTCCCTCTGACATAAGTGCCTTTTCATCAGCTCTCAGTAATCATCTCAGCTTCTAAAGGAAGGCAGAAACATTCACACATTTTTTTTTTTTTTTTTTTTTTTTTTGCGAGTGCTTTGTGTCAAGGACTCTTTTAGCTTGGAACCATGTCCATGCTTACCAGAGCCAAATGCCTTTTACATTCAGAAAATAGGATCCGTACAACGTATTTCATATAACTAACACCAATGTTTTCATTTGTACTTTGTGGATTTTTGTATTTAATGGTCACACCAATTTCTTATCATTTACTACACAGTTATGATCAAAATGAACATCCTTTCAACAAGATCATTAATATCTCATTCAGTTTGGGCAGTAAGTTATGAATTTAACTTTCCTTTTTCTACAAAGAAGTGATTATACAACATGCAACTTCATTAGTTCCACAAATTACAACTTATTGTGAGTTATGTGTTTCATCATTATGTCATTATATAATGTCTTATCATTATATTATTCTTCCATGATGACAGGTGAGGCTCTGGCTCAGCTGCTTCCCCTGACCACATGTCTCTGATATCAATCACTCATTTTCAGCTGATTGGTTTCCTGCCACAAAGCCTTTATGCAAAGTCCACATGTGTCAGGATCATTGTCATTTTACAGCATCCTGCTTTGTCAAAGTTTCAACTATTTGACCCAAATTATCACCTTCTGCAGAGAGGAAACAGGTAAGGATATATTAATCGTTAAGATTCATGCCTGTCAGTGTGGTTGTCCACAGTTGCAGTGAGTTTATGCCAACCAAGAAGTGTCTGCTTCAAAACTAGCACCTTCAAATTCAAATGATAAAGAGAAACTTTGGAAAAATCTAGGTGAGGCTTTCAAACCTATGAGCACAAAGTAGGTAAAAGAATAGAAAGTGATCCCAAACCCAGATAAAAACAGGCAAACATTCACCTCATCCCCAAATCATGTACCCTGTCCTGACAAAGAATCAACCAGCTGAAATGACAGTTTCTTTCCAGGAGAATCAACCAATTGGCATTATCTTTCTCTCTTCTAATTAAAACATGGGCCCAATATTGAGCCAGAATTAGACCAGAAGTTGCTGATGGTAGGCTGGCCATTTTACTTCTGGCATTCACTTGGATTCCCTGTGGTAGATTTTTCTCAGTGAACAGAAGAAGTTGTGAATGATATTTTTCTGCGCTGTTTTGGAATCGTAGTCTGCCGGTAGTTTTAGGAATGGCAGCGGAGGAAGTGAACCAAATCGTCCAGTTAGTTTTGATCACATCTCCAAGTGTTGAATGGATGTTACCAGCCGCCCCGTTCAGCTTGGCACTTCTCTTTTCACAGTACAGGATGGTTGCAGCAATTTCTGGTAAGCTTCATAGCGTCAAACTTCGGCATTACAGCCATCTTGGTCAAACGTTAATAGCTTGTTAAAATTTAAAACATCAACACAATCCATGAATCCAGGAAGTTTCTCAATAACCAAGAACCCGGATCCCCTGTACAAAGTTAATAGCGTAGGACAAGGAGCTGGTTTTTACCAGCATGTGTGGGTGGTAAGTAAAATTTGCTTTCCTGCAAAACACTAACCAAATTGTTGGATGACTACTGAAAGACCACACAACATCTTATGCCTGACTGGGGAATATAGGCCACAGGATTTTTCAGACTAGCTGAAGCCAATTGAAAAAAGTCCTATAGAAACAAAAGTTCACATTTGTTTTGGTGTTTCGCCTCCTTCAAGTTGTCTTCTGACACCTCTCTCTGTCCTGCAGGACTTTTGCTTTGGCTGCTGACAACACCTTTGCAGATGGTCAGTAATCTATTCACACTCTCTATTTCAACTCCAAAATTCAATGGTGTAAGAGCGTGACCTCTGCTGAGACGCCATCATTTTGTGTAAAAATGGATTTCTGGGTTGGTTGAGTTAAAGACTGAGCTGAAGTCTCAGGGTTGTTAAAATTCACAATACATTCAAAAAAACAAGCACTATTGTATGTTGTATAATCTTTGCTTCCCTGTAAAAGAACAGCTCAAATTATTAACAAAAAAACCCTAATTAATATAATGCTGTCACCCATGAGGACATGGTGATTCTGATGGATCAGCATCTGTATATCTTGTGAAGTCTAATACTGCATATTATGTGTGATTTTTAAACTAGGCTTGTTGCTGTTTCCTACAGTGAATGTAAACGGTTGGCAGCTCAGAAAAAACTCAGCCAGCATGGAACAAAAAAACCTCTGACCTCTTTGTGCTTTCACTCTGTTTGTTTTGTGTGTGCGTGTGCTCAACTTTATTTGTGTCTCTTACATGGATTTGTTTTTTGAAAAGATGATTTTTTTTCAAATCCACAATTTCCGTGAGCTCATTGCTTCCTGGGTTATTGTGGGCTTCAGCTTTGACTCATTCCAGGCTGAACACCAGATGAGGTATTGAGATCTTGGGCTAAATCCCTTTGCATTTATATTTCCACTTGAGCTTTTAGAAACGATTATTGTGGAGATGTAACTGGGACACTCTGAAAAGGACAATTAGTGCTATAATCACAGTTCAAATGACTTTTAAACTCATTCGTTGTGCATTTGAAGCCCAACGATTTTCAAACTAAATTTCTGTGAATAAAAATTCAAAAAGAAAAAAAAAATTCTAGTGCTAACTTGTGCTGGC
Source organism: Poeciliopsis prolifica (assembly GCF_027474105.1). Classification (NCBI taxonomy): domain Eukaryota; kingdom Metazoa; phylum Chordata; class Actinopteri; order Cyprinodontiformes; family Poeciliidae; genus Poeciliopsis; species Poeciliopsis prolifica. Next base: position 4,857,329 of record NW_026562391.1, on the reverse strand, counting down.
AGTATTGTTGTATTGTTATTTGTATGTTTTGTCTCTTCTTGTACTCATATCCAACAATCATCCATTGTGTAAATATATTAAGTCAATTTAGGACATCATATAATGAAGGCAGAGACTTTTATTGAAAAAGCACGTTAGTGCATAATGTGAGAGTAGAGCTTTTCCTGACGGATGGTTGTGCCTTCTATGCTTTGGAAAAAGTAATTTTTTCCTCAGTGCAAAGAAGCCGATTGGTTGAACATGATCAAGTGGAGCCAACAATTCAGAGAAAATTAACCAAGGTTGTTAATCATAAAGGCTTTTACGCACAAATTTCTTGAGTACCTGATAGTCATTGTTGTGAAGATGTGCTTTGGATGTCCTTGAAATAAAATGTTTTCAAAAATCTGGTCATGTCTTCTTCTTCTTTTTCTTGCACAAACACATCCTAACAACTCCAAGCGATCAGACTGAATCTCTGGAAGGAAAATAAGCATTGAGTGGATTTTGGAAGATTCACAGTCTGAGCAACAGGTTTTACCAGATTGGTTCTGCTTTCAGGGTCGGGTCAAGGTCCAGCGTTATCTCACCCTGCTTTCATCCAGAACCAGGATGAAATGTGACTACCAGCAACAAACTACATTCTCTGTAAGTTTTAGGGGTTTCTGTTTGAATCTGTAGTATTGATAGTGCCTTCTAAAAGTATTCACATCCCTTAACGGGGCAGTGTTATGTATTTTACAGGCACATGGTGCAGTTTTATAGCTGATATCATTTCAGCAGAGGGTGACAGAATGGATCAGATGGTTAAAACTTGCAAAAAATATGATCTTCTACTGGCAAAACAATTCCTCACACATGCAAAACTAGTTTCTGAATCAATAAAGAAGGCTAACATTAAGTCTCTGGAGAGGCCTTAACTTTAACGCTGTTTGAAATGTAAAAACTGTTATTTAAACCTGGGACGGTGGTGGGAAAGCAGTCGATCTGAATTAGCTCTACCAATTATACCAAACAAAATGGTCAAAAATCCAGCCAGTTTCATTCCATGGTTTGTTTTTGGCTGCAGACAGGATGTGGATCAGCATGAAACCAAATACTGGTGGGGATGTGTGCAACTTTTTGAGCCAACTGAGAAAATTCTTACTCATGTACCCAATTATTGTTTCTAAGACACATTCAAAGTCCCGAGAGTAATTGTTGTGAGTCTTTCACTAGACCTGTTATCAGGGGCGCTGCCAGGAATCCTGGGCCCCATGACAAAATATGTAATTTATTTTCTTAATTCATTAAATGTCAGTGAAATGGAGGTAAACAATCTGTAGCTAAGCTAACTATGCTAAATGGTTGGTAATCTCACACAGTCCACCACCTCTTGGAGAAAAGCTGAGTTATAAATTGACACATTTACATTTTTCTCTCTTTGCTTCTCTATTTTTTTGAAAACCTAGCTATTATTTTTCTTAGCAGCATAGTATCACCACAGTGGTTCTTGTTTTCCACTGTTGTCTGTTGCTGAACATGTCAAGCTCCAAGGAGGAACAAACCATTTAATGCAGATCCAGGGAAGTTCAGGACAAATATGAGCTTTTTGGTCTAACATTAATTCTTTCTGCTAAAAATTTTTTTAGAAAACACAATATAATTAATTTTGTAATTGGCAGGGCCCCATTTTTTTATTTTTATAAAAAGAAAATTGTAGAGGGCCCCCTGCTGGTCATAACTCCCCCTGGCCCCAATATGGCTCCCCTGCCTGTTATTACAATTCTGCTCAAAGTGAATAAACAGAGACCACATGTTGTTGTAGAAAGGATATTTGAAGAACATGAAACATCTTCAAGTTCATAATGTGATACAATTAGTTAGCCCCCAACACACACACACACACACAGATATCCGCAAGCACAAACTGATGAATCTACAGATCGTTCATTGCATAAATCTCAATATTCAGCCCAACACCTCTAGAGATAAGCATGACAGAAAAGAACACAAAGCAGTCAAATCCAATCATGTAGAAATGATCTCTCTTTCACATCTAATTTCTTTTATGGTCAGAGGGTCACGCAAACACACACACACACACACACACACACACACACACACACACACACACACACACACACACACACACACACACACACGTTTGGCTCACTTCAGACAATATACACAAAAGGCAGACTTGGATTGATGTAATCACAGAAGAAGGAAAGCTGCAGGACAGACAACAAGCCACAGACCATGTGCCACAACACAGGACTGAAAGAGCAAAGGTTGAACGGATAGACAGCAAGGGCTGCAGGACAGTTTGGAGCAACAATACACCTGTAGCCAAGTCTTTTCTGAACCGTCTTTCATGTGATTCACAATTTGAAAAAACCTTATTCATCTTCCAAAACCATAAAGAGTCTTAACTCTTTCACTGTCATCGTTGAATTGGTTCGGTCAAAATATTTACCTACATTTTTCTCTAACTACATAATAATTTCAGACTCTCCATTTGCTCCTTTGCCACCTACGGACTGTTCAAGGACAAACCTGTATGTAAAGAACCAAAATACAATCCGACAAGCAGGGTTCTCCCAGAACAAATCAGCAGCTCATTACGGAGCAACACAGAGTCTCACGGGACAAAAACTCTCATACCTGAGGGCAGTTTAGAGGCTAATAAACCAACCGTGCATGTATTTCATTGGTGGGAACGAGTTGAAGTAACCAGCGTGAACTCGTACATACATGCAGAGAATAAGCTAAATGCAAACAGATGGCAGATCCCAACTGTTTAAAAACAGCAATTTCACCCTGCAGCCCTGACAGGGATGCATCTGCTTTAAAAGCTTTCAGGTTAGCGCTGCAGCCATGAGCAGTTTTGTGCACGAATGTTTTTAATTAGTTCATAAGTAGCAGGGATGTAAACAGAGACTGTAAGTCCTCAATGCGATGGGTGGGATCTTTCCCTGCTTGCTCCTTTCCCCAGAATTGCTCCTGAAGTGGTTTCAGTTCTGATTTGATTGTTTTTTTCCAAACTCAGTCATGGAACATTTTATTGTGATTATTAGTAAATTAATTGCTGATTCTGTTAGCAAATACTCCTAATCTCCCCTTGTAACACTTGCAACTCAAAAAGGCTTAATTTCTTCTTTTTGATGATTTCTTTTTTTCTATTTATATGAGAATATCTCATGTGTATCATTGATTATGGAGAGCAAACCAACAATCAACTGGAACTGCAAACTGGTTTCAGGAGGATCTGATATTAAAACATGTTTATGTTTATCTTAAGCAATTTTATTTAAAAAAGAAAAACAACAGAAAACACGTCAGTGGAATAAACTCAGAGGCCGAGTTTCATTTTCGGACGTTATCAAAGAGCGCTCGCGCTCGGAACAAAAAGCTCTTCTGTTCTGTGAAAAAGTGGAGCAAGAAGGTTTTCCACTGCTCTCCCTGAAAGGCTTCAGTCAACATTCTTTTAAAAGCAAACCTGAAGACACAATACTAAGAAAGTAGGTATTTAAATACTTGTATAAAGGTGCTGTCGTCAGCCATCAAAAAGCGCGGAGATGTTAGAGCTCCATTAGAGCTCCATTAGAGCTCCATTAGAGCTCCATTAGAGCTGTGAATACCGATCACTGGTGAGGAAGAAGATGAAGAATCACAGAAAGGGCCGGGTTGAATCATAGCAACACATCTGCTTAATTACGCAACTTTGTCTCACTTGCAAAAAAGACTAAAAATAATGACTTATATTGTCCTTATACTTTGGTAGAAAGTCAACTGAAAATTAAAACAGACATGAAAATAGACAAACGGACCCCTTCTCCATGCTCATGGTGTCTTTTCATTGAGTTGTGACGGCAACTGACTTTAGTTAAGATTTTTCAATTATCCTGTTCCACTTGTTCAATTATTCAACAATGCATCTCTACATTAATGGCTGTTGTTCACTGGAAAATTAGAGCAAGAGAGAGAGAGAAAAACACAGAGAGACAGAGAGAGAAAAAGAGAGAGAGAGCAGCATCAGATAATCTACCAGATCTGCGTACAGCTGTGACCAGAGCCCTTTATTTTTTCCCTCCACTGTTTCCCAGGTTACCTCTGTTCACATTTCCTCCTTTCTCACTCAGTAGGGAGCCTGATGTCAAGAGGAGGAGGAAGAGGAAGACCCTCATGCCTGCTAACAAACCACCTGCCCGCCCGTTACACACACACACCCACACACACACCCGCCTTCACGCTCAAAGACACAAAAATCCACAAGGTTTTAGTGAATCTTTGCAGACGCAGGTAGAGGAATCTGCCCGCGTCCACAGCAGTCCCCTGGAGTGCAGCGATCATGCAGCCCCAGAGCTGACCTTAGCAGCTTGTCAGAGGACATTACTGTCCCGTGGGCATCGAGAGAAAACATGCAAAGGAGAAAAACACAACGCATATATTGTTATAACATATAGGACAAAACTGCTGCGTTGTCCTTCTGTCAGATCTAAGCTTATTAGAAAATGCAATGGATAATTTTGTTTCATGTAAATGTATTTGTGTGCCCCGCTGGAGACAGACATGTTAGATAATGGATGGAAGGGTATCTGTATATGACTTATTTTTTTCATTCTGCTGCCTTTGCGTGAACTTGATCTTCTGGTCTCAATTGATGCCATAGAAGCAGAACAACAGGCCAGAAAAGAAACAAATGAGGCATCAAAAAAGGGCTGCAGTTACTCAATTACAGTATAACACGAAAGACGCCTTTCAGGACCAATCTTGTTAAATATGAGCATCTTCTCTTTATGGTTTGTCTAAGCATTATTATGGGAATTTCATTTTTATCGATGGGTTGAAGTGGCTGGTGGTTTTTCAAGGTAAAACGCTCAATTGTTATCAATCCAGCTGAGACCATAAATGTACATGTATGGTCTCAGCTGATTTAGATTGAGATGCTTTTAAAGCGCTAAATGAGTTTAAGCTTCTCTGGATGGACGGTGGTGATCAGCCACTGATCTAAAACAGTGAAAAGTATCTCTTAGCTATTCGAGTCTGAAAAGTCTTGGTTCCACGTTTTAAAGATATTCTATGGTTTGCTCTTATTTGCATCAATATCGCCTAAAAAATATGGAGGTAGTTTATTATGTAGTTGTACCATAAAGAAGAAAGCAATTGAAGATTTTTATGCCGACTATCATTTCAACATTTCTTCCCCTTTTTTCCCCTTTTGGTATTTTTTGTTTTTATGCAATGCTTTGTGCTTGTCTTCTGTGGATTGTTCCTTGATTTTTCAGTAAAGTTTTTTCTGAATTGCCTCAAGTACTGGAGTTGGAAACCCCTGGACCAGACTAAATGGTTCATAAAGTGTTTGTTTTTCTGTGAATGCTGAATGTTTCTCTTTACATTAATAACTCCTTTGCAGTCCTGCAGAGCTTTGGCAGCTGCTGAGGATGATAAGAAAAACGTTATCGATTGCCAACACAACTACGAAATCCCTTCTTAAGGACGGTTAAATGAGAAACGACACATTTGTGCGCCCCGCTCCACTTTAAATGTCACGCACAATAATGAAGAACCGAGCGACACAAATAAAGAAAGAAACGACTCCTTCCTAAGACGCCGCAGCATCGGAGGAGACCAGGAAGAGAAGCTGCCACGTGTCTTAAGCTCTAATCTTCCACCTGCAGCTCGAATTATTCATACATTTTTTTAATGTTTTTTTAGCCGGTTGATGACAAATTTGTGAATAAAATAAAAAATTGTCAAATCAAAGCAAAAAAAAGACAACCGCTGTTTTTCTTTTGTGTGTGTAAAGAAATGTGTTTATTTCTTTTTCCCTGTGGAAAAAGAAATCCACGTTAAACGGATGGAGGGGTTTGATGGTAGACGACACAAACACATCCGCTGCTCTCCAGGGTTTTAACAGGCCGCACGCCGAATGCTTCTGCAGAGGAAAAGGCTTCTTTGAGAGAGCGGCTCTGTTCTTTTGGGTTTTCACACACACATAAAACACACAGCTTCATCTGTTTGTGGGCTGGTTAAGTTAGTTCATTAAATATGCATTTGGTAAAAGCCTGGTTCCTGCATCCCTGGCAGTACAAAGAATTTTTTTTTTTTTTTTTAAAGACAAATTACTTTCTAAATAAATAAATAAAAGTCTATGACGGTCTTGTGTTTTTTGCAAAAATTATCAATATTAAAACTGGAGAACTGGAATGATATAACAAAAAAATATAATAATATAAGTTATATTGCTAAAAATTTGGGAGACTGCCATATTTATTTCCATTTAAAGTTGATAAAAAAGAATAGTGACAGAGTGCACCAAGACAGGAAGTGTGGGTGACGTGTCCCCCTCCGGTCCTTTATGCCTGGGGCCAAGACCAGTTTTTACAGGGTCACTGGCCCCTGCAGGCCCCTGTGTAGAACCGCCCATGTTTTCCACAATCTATCAAAATGTCTATCAAGATGGTTGTACTGCTTGTTATAAGTTATTTTTGCAAGTGGCATCTTCCAGTTATTATTTTAAAAAAAGTTAAATTGAACTGAAGAGTCAAACAAACGTACCATAAAATTTTAAATAAAACAGGAAACACTGAAAAGTTGAAATAACAGTTAAAAAAAAAGACAAAAAGAAATTCTGCACAATTTGATTTTCCCTATTTTTTTGCCTCTAAAATTTTCTTCTGATTGTTATGGAGTTATTTTTGTTTTGTTGTTTTTTTAAGTTTAAATGTCATTTAAATACCACATGGAGGCACCAGATGACCAGCAAGTTCAAACTTTTCTTTTTCTTTTTTAAATGAAGAGCAGAAGCTCCTGTAAGATCATCTTTTTCCTCTGCTACTCGAACTTTCTTGCAATAATTTAACTGCATCTGTCAAGAGAAATAAAGCAACAAGCATTGTGGGCATTATGGACTGATTTAGTTGCAACTTGGTGCAATGTAACACATTAAAAAGTAAGAACGGTTTTTGAATCTTTTCGTTTTGCTGCATGGGTTTAGGTCTGTGTCGTATTTACATGCCTAGGCGCGTTTGGTTTGATCTTTGTTTTTGGTTCACCGCTCTCCAAAATGCCTCCATCTGTCTGTTGAGACCCTTCCTCTATATGTCTGTCTGCAGGCTGCAGCCCAGCTCCCCGTTTCTTCCTGCACCGCTACAATAACACAGACGGAGGCCTCAGTAAGTGTCGTTTTCCTGGCTGGCGGGAGGACCCTCCCCGTAACCAAACAGGAGCCGAACTCATTTTACCTTCAGCCTGTCCAGACTGGGCCAGTTCAGGCCAGAAAAGCACAAAATACAACAACTGGCTCCAACAGCCCTGCAGGTTGTATTCACAGAACTCAGTTTGATGTGCAAATGTTTCCACAGGAAGGAACCGGACAGATTAGGTGGCGGAGACGCAGTGAAAAGGACGAATTTTATATATATATATATAAAAATTGAAGGGCATGGAGATGCTTCGCTTCGTCGTCTGACAAACCTGAGCGCCGTTATTAATTTCATCTGTCAGTGAGTCAATCGCTGACAGACATTTGTAACTCACCAGGTAGGTAAGAAAATGACTTGAAAACCACTTCATTATGGCCTAAATACTGTTTCGCTTGATCAAAGTTAATCAGCTTGAAAAGATTGATTCAGTTTATTTACACATTTTCTGTTAAGTGACGCCTTGAGATTGAACTCATATAATAGATGAGATTACATTTCAAGCTGTCGTCTGGTCTAAATTATTTATCCAATTACACATATTCTGATGAAACCCTGACGTTTGCATTCAACTGCAGCTTTCATGAAATTACCAGAAATACTCACACAGAAACTTTTGGGATGTTCTTGTGACAGACGTTTATTAAGGAAATTAAAATCAATTTTTCCTCTTCAGGAGGTTTGTGATAAATTTACATCTGCTGATTCCACGTGAGCAGAGAAACGGGAATTAAAAGTTTAAATTAAACAGTGGCCTTTTTGAATGTGGGCAGACTGTCAACAAAAAACGTTCAAAGCTGAATAAATGTAGAGTTGTCAGGCAGCTGTTCCTTAATCTGCAACACATTAACAGGGATTCAATAGCAAATGAACACATTTAAAGTCCCTGAAAGGCTTTGCTGTTGATTCAAAAACATCCTTGTTTTGGGTAGGTTTCTCAAAAGCTGAACATTAAGATAATATTTGTCATCTTGGACATTTTTATCTTCTATTAGTGAGGTGGCGCTGATTATAAAAACTGTTCTTTTAAGGGACTATATTCTTAAAAACTTAATCAGTCTATAAAAGAAAAAAAAAGACATCACTTCAAGTGAACCAGGTGATTTAAAAAATCTCTGCTTCTGTACGCTTGTTGGATTTTCCAACCTAAAAACCCGAAATACAAAGAAAGCATAAAGCAATCAATAAAACCAAAGAACATTTGTCCGGGATCATTTGTCACATCAGGATGATGCATCGTTTGTTTTGAGAATGGAGAGCAGATTTCAGTCTGAACGGAGCGTCAGGAACTGACACCATGAGCTACCATAACATTTGGCTCACTGCGAAATCTGTTTCATTTGAAAGAAGGAAGAAAAAACTCAAGTCACTTTTTAGATGGAGCTATGGGTTTTGTCAAGGTCTGTAAATGTTCATATAGTACAATCCTTCAGGCAATATTTGCTTCCACTCTCTGAATGCCTCCAGTTTCTGCCACAGTTTTTGATCTTAAACCTGGTTAAAGGTTTTTTTATTTATGATTAAAAGTGAGAAAAAAAAAGAAAGCCCAAACATCTTCAGAGTCATTTAAATATTCACCTGAGCTTGAACATTTTGTACCTCCTTTCACACGTGTTTTGCCTCCACGCTGCAAACTTAACGCAGTGAGCCGACGCCAGCCAGGATAAGGGAAAAGTGATACTGTTGTGATTCTTTGTGCAAAGCACCAGATGCCTGCTGGGAGAACCGGTGGGACCCGGCCAAGTCAAACACCCGGGAAACGCCTCAAACACGTGCCACGCACAGCTTCAGGAAGCACTGCAGGGAGAAGTAGGGATCTGAGCGGGGAGGAGCGTTTGGTCCCGAAGCACTTGTCACATTTTCAGCAGTCGCTGTAGTTTAATCTGGCGAGGGGGAACCCTGGTCCATTTGAGATTTCAAATATCGGGGGGGAAAAAAACACTTTGACTGTGCACTTTAGCAATGTTGCTGTAACATGAGGTGAATATTTCACAGAGTGCCATTTCCAACACTGGTACTGTTTTACCATCCTTACACATTGGAATAATTTACTGTCAAGATTTACTGTTAATAAATGTGTGAACCTGCATGTGGGTGAAGAAACTCTAATGCAACACGACTAGATGTTGGTTCATTGTCCCAAATCAGGAAAATTTAGGAAAGCCTCATCAGGCTCATAGACTCCTAACTAGAGAAAAATGTTGAAAGTGCAAATGATAAGTGCTTATGAACCATTCTCTCAACATTTTGATGAGCAGTTGCAGAAGTGGCCGATATGAAGAGCATGATGCCAAGTTGGGTCAGGAATGCACTGGGAACACAATGTTTAACAATCAGAGATTTGGTGATTTAGATCATCAACATCTATTTTTCTTGCATTTAGTGTTTCTATTTAAATTCTTTGCACAAGAGCGAAGGTTTTCACTTAAATTTGCCAACTTAGCTGAAACTTCTCAATGCAAATTAGCACAATCAAATAAAACGTGGCTGCGCAGAGAAAACTCTGCTCTCCATGACAGATACGTCTCTCCGGGTTTCTGATGAGGGGAACAACAATCTGTTCTCTATAGCAAACATAGCCTGAAAAAGATCAGGGTCAACAGAGACTTCATTGGCACTTTTGTTGCACAATGAAGCTGTTTATGTGACGGTGGTGCACAATAAAATAAACAGAAAACTCCACTGTGAAAACCTGAATATGCTTTTTTAAGGTAAAAAACATTTTCAGGTTTGTTTCGGGAAACACTTTGATTATACTCTGTTTACGTAATCAATACTTTTGACATATTTCAGGAGCGAATGTTCCATGTGGCTAAAAAGATCCGTTTGTACAAGTCAATACCACTCTTGTAGCTTCAATAGTATTTAAGTTTGTATTTGCGATCATGTTGGTTTGTTGTGTGTTAAATGCAGTTTCTAACTGCACTGACATGCTTTGCTGCACTAAAATGTTTATTTTTATTTTATTTATTAGTCTTATCCAATATTTTCTTATTGGATGTTCCCTGTTAAGGGAAAGAGTCGAATCACTGAATAAACTGATTCAATATTACGTATTGTTTTACTGGTTTAATTCAAACAGGGACTAAAACGAATCGTCATGTGAAGAACCAGATTCCTCCTGTCATCCTCAGCGGTGGCTGTGGGAACTGCACGCAGTGGAAAGAGGAGGAGAGAGGAAGTTCTCCCAAACTTTTTTCCCCTCCCTGAAAGGACTCTGGAGCGGTTCCGTTAGATTTCCAGAGGAGGGGGGTTTGATCAGGGGAAGAAAAAAAAAACACTTATAACTCCGTGTGTGAAGACAAAAGCGGACTCCGACGTCAGAAGTGTCGCCCTCTCTTTTACTTTTTCATTTTTCTCTCTTTACTTGAAAGCCGTGGAAAGTGGAAAAGCGTGTTGTTGTGTTTTTTTCTTCCTCTTCTTTTCTTCTTTTTTTTTGTTTCCTCCCAGCCTGAGGGGACTCAGCTCCATCAGAGGCGATGAGATGTGAGTGAGCTATGCCTTGTGGAAATGGACAGACTTTATCCAAGCGAGAACATGGCGTCTGCGTCCCGAGGTTTAGCTTCTTTCCCGGTCTGCTTGTGGCGCTGTGCTGCCTGGAGGTGTGGGGCTCCGGGCCGCACGGCGGCGGCGGCGGCTGCGGCCCCTGTCCCGTTAACTGCAGCTGTGCGTCCGCGGGGCCCCAGCGGCTCTGCGTCGTTAACTGCTCCAGCCTCGGACTGGAAAGGGCCCCAGCGGCGGCTGAGTTTCCGCCGACCGTCAACGCGCTGTGAGTATTATAACGGGATGAGAGCAAAAAAAAAAAAAAAAAAAAAAAAAAAGAAAGAAAGAAAGAAAGTTGCGCACTACATACATGAATGTCGGTTGTCTCAGAGCCGGCCCGAGGAATCAGCGAAAATGGTTTCCCCTTCGAGTCCCCAGACTGGCTTCTCAAAAATGTTTTATTTATTTTGGACCTGGTTATAATAGTACAGTAAGGGTCGTTCATTTATTTATTTGTTTAATCGACTATGTAGCTAAAAACCTCATAATGAAAAATATTCAAGTGCTTCCTCCTTACTGTTTCTGCTGGATGTGTTTCTTCTTCTGTGGTCAGAACGACACTAATGGAATTAATTTAACCTTGAGTTAAAAAATCACAACACGATTACTGTGTTTGCACAAAATTTAAAAACAAAAGGACGTGGCATAATCTAGTGTCTTTTGCACGCTACTTTATAAACAAATAAACATGTCTTGAAATAGAACTGCCTTATTGTGAGTCACTTATGAAGTCACTCGTTACAAGTGACTCGTTAGGATTCACTTAGACTCACACCTTCGCTCTCTGAGCTGAACATGTTTTCCTTGGGAGTGAAAGGAAGGACCCTATTGAGTGCACATGCGTCATTTGAGGTAAGAACCCTAACCTTACCTCAAATACTGCAGTCCGTACAACAGATCACTAGTAAGTCAGAGAAATTGTTTTTTTCTATAAACGTTTTATTTACTGTCATTTATTTAAGAAATGGTGCAATCTGGAATTGGGGCCCGAAATCAAAGACACTTAGGGCCCCATAAAATCTTGGACCGGCTCTGGTCTTACCACTTCACATCATTTACTTTTCAACAACAATAGAAACAATAGTTTCACATCTAATAACAACAAACCTTTGAGTACAATCTCTTTTTTTGTCTTATTTTCTTTATGTTTTACAGCAGATTAAATCATATTTTTGCTACTTGTGACTGAAATCAGCCTCAAGTTAATTCACCACATTATTGTGTTAGCTTTTTGTAACGCATTATTCTTCTCGTTGTGATTTTAGTATATTCTGTCAAGCTTTATATAACATTCAGTTAATGTACACATTTATGGAGCATCTTTGCATTAATAGTCCTTTGTCATAGGATTCTGTTATATTTTCATCATCTTTTCACCTGAGTAACCTAAGAAATAATTCTTACCATATCAGACAGTTAGATACAGTCACTGCTGATAGATGCTATGTTTGGATGAATGTCATCTGCACTGTGGAAAATATTGAGCTGGAAAGGAAACTGGGATTTAAAGAAATAAACATGAAGCCATCCAAATGAGCATTAACTATAGAAAGTTTTGAGTAGCTCTTTGGGTAATGCCTGATATGGGTTTCGAAGGTCAAATAACTGATGACTCTGTGTGTATGTGTGTGTGTGGATGTGTGGGTGTGTGTGCGTGTGTGTGTGTGTGTGTGTGTGTGTGTGTGTGTGGGTGTGTGTGTGTGTGTGTGGGTGCGTGGGTGTGTGTGTGTGTGCGTGTGTTTTAGTATGTGATGTATTATTGCATGTTCAGTATGTGAAGCTTATGTGTGTTTGTGTATAAGTGGTCACCTAAACCTTAAAGCTGCTGCTTGCGGTGTGGATCAGTCCTGAGTTTCTGGTCTGGTCAGCGAGAGAACATTATGTTCTGTGCTGCTGGAAGCCATATGTTACCCATTATTTATTGTCACTCTGTATATAGTCTTTATTTAACCTAAAATCGTAACTTGCTCTGGCTCATATGTTATCACTGCTTTTCTTTTTTACTTAAGGTCTTGGATATGCTGGAAACTTCACATAAAGAGATACGTAGTACATACGTCATGTTTTTCTTTTCCTTTTTTTGTTGCAGAAAATCAATCTCTGCTTCATGTGAAGGATGTATATGTTGGCTCATTTTACATGTGCATATTTCTCTCGAATGTTATCGATACCAATTGCATAAAAGAAGACGAGCAACTTGTTAAGTGTCTCATTAATTGCAGACAGATTCCCATTCGGGTTAGAATAACTAATGTGCAAGGCTTTACTGAGGTGTTAATTATCAGCTTGCTCCATGTAGTTGATTGACTGCGAACTCTATAGACATTTACTAATTAGGCATTTGGCTCATATAACTGGAAGAAGACACTGAAAGTCTTATGCTGAATTAGGCAAGAATAGATATTTAGGCTTATAATTATTCATCTGCAGTGCCTGCAGTGTGTTACCTATTTACCTTTGATTTAAAAACCTGCTGCTTGTTTTCTGTCTTGTTCTGTTACTTTAGGAAATACACGACATGCAAAAGTTTTTGTTTGACTTTTTTTCTGTCTCGCTTGGAGCAATGCATCTTTGGGTTCTTTATTTAGTTCTTTATTTCACACATCGCGTTTAATATGTAGGTTGCACCAACCTCCCAAGTTCTCCCAACTGGTTTTGCTGGGGGCAGAATCTCCCTCACTGGAAAACATGTTTGCCATCACAGGAGAAACCTTTTCGATTTATGCAATGCGGTCAAACGATGTTCACCAATAGCTGCCCAGGAACTTTATCAAAAGAAAAAATCCAAACACAGAAGAAAAAAAAAAAACGCACGTCACTGCAACCTACTGCTTTGAAGTTTCTGTGTTTCACTGAAACCACCTCCGACAGAACGTCGTCCAGAGTTGCACCATTTCTGGATTGCGTTCCTGTTCTTCCCTGTGGTCGTGAACGCAGCCACAGTGAGAGCTTGTGGGCATGTTAGAGTACCAGTTGAAGCACTGTCCCACAGTAGTGTGTGACCAGCCTGGTGAGGAGGAGGTGCTGGATTGATGTAGCTCTGTACTGTTCAACCCTCAGTGGGTAAACTGGTAAGTTACCAACATGTTGTTTCTTACAGCTCATTTATTGTCCAACTCAAGAAGTGATTTTGAATAAGCAGCCTGTCCTCACAAATGTGACACAATCTTTAGAGACAACTTGACAGACTCTCCACTATTAGGAGGTTTGTTGCAGAGATGCATGTGCACTCAATAGGCATTTGATAGTGTCTGGTGAATTCGAGTTTATTTGGAGCTGAAATGACAGTGTTGACGAAAAGACTGTGTCTGGTATAATCAAGAAAAACTTTCCTTTAAGCATCAAGTAGAAAAAGCTAGTTAAGAGACGTCATTTGGTGGCTGAGAGGTTTTCAAAGGACGTAGGGTAAAGACACCAATTCTCGGTTTTGCCGTACATAATGTTAGGGTTTTCTTCTTAATGTTGTGTTTTGTATGCTTTTCTGATTGGTTTCCCTTTTCCAATATAGAGTAGGTTTGTTTACTCTCTGTTGCCTTCAGAGTCCCTCGCTTCTCTCAAGTTTCTCCTCCCGTCGACAACAATCAGCACACCTGTCACTCGCCCTGCAGTCACACAACTCCTGTCGCTTTTCTAGTTTCCGAGTGCAGTTCTGCTGCCGCTTTGTTTCCTGCTCGGTTCTTGTCGCAAGTTTCTGTTTTGGTTCTGGATGTTGATTCATATTTGGGTTTTTAACTCTTGTTGGGACGTGCCTCCTTCATTTGAGTCCTCATTGCTTCAATATACTGTAAAAAAATTGTTTACAGCTTTGTCCTTCTAAAGCTTAATTATGACAACACTGTCGCTTTTTCACGTACTTGTAACAGATTTTTTTCCCAAGATGTCCTCAACTTACTTACATATTTATATTACGATGTAAAGGAAAAACTATTTGATCTGTTCCTTTTCAAAAGGCCTTTTCTACTTGTTAATTATTTTTGTGCAAAATATTAAATGAACTTATATTGTAAATTTGTATAATTAGGCACATTGTACTTGATACGACTTATAGGACTTAATGGACCACGTCATTTATTTAATTATGTTACTTTAACTTAAAATTGGCAGAGTTTAATTAAAATCTGAGGACAGCAACAGGATTTGCATCAGAGTTTCTTCTTGGAAAAAGCCTGTTGAAACCCTCATGCAGTGATTTTTATCATTACGTGAAGCAGATTTGCAATGTTAAGCTTTAAACATTTACAGCATTGCTACTTGTACATCCTGATGTGCTAAATTTAAAGTTTTGGTCACAATTTCAGCAAAATTAACTGGAAGAAACCCAAAGTTGCAAACTCATCTCGGAAAGTATAAGACAACAAAACAGCATGGCAGAATGATTTCTGCCGTTCTTTACATTTTTTTGTACATCTGTCAGCGTGTCGACCCTCTATAGTTAAGATCTATTCAACTTATTCTGAAAAATGTGTGACAACAGTGTTTAAATGCACAAATAGGTGTGTGTCTTGATCCACAGCTGTTTGCACTTTTGTTCCCACTGATGTCTTTTTTTTCCCCACTTGTGCACTAACATGTTCAGGCCCTAATGAAAAAAAAAACTAAAAGGATCTAAGTACATTTGTAATTCACCCTGGTCTCTATATGTAGATTTTGGTCCTTATTGGTTTTCAGTTTCATCACTGAATCAGAAATCCATCATTCATCTTCCTCTGCCCTGTTGACATTTGGGTCCTCCTCAAACCCCATCGAGCATCACACAGTGGAGTTACGATGGTTTTTTTTTAAAAGATATTTTGACAGCCTGGTCTCTGAGATAAACAATGATGGTGACGGGTTTCCGGGATGCAACTGGAGCACAAGTTGGCGGTGATGTGACTGCTAAACGAAACAAGGAGCCAAAGCAGACACCTGGAAACAGAAATTGAAACAATTGAGATTTCTCAATTCCCCATCACAAACACAGTGTTGTTTCTGTGTAGATATAACACACAAGTGATGCTGTTTTATGTTTTCCTCCTCAGCATCAGCTGTGGTCCTGTTTTGAAGGGCCCAGTCGCTGCTTTCAAAAGGTTGGCATCTGTCCACCTTTACAAGAATGATGTATTGGTGAATTAATGCGTTTCGAAACCGCTTCAATGGCTGTGCCTCGATCTGGCCCCAAATGTAAATATGGTGGATACGCCCTCCATTAAAGAGAAAACAAATAATCCAGTGGCAGCAGACTGCTGTAACTGTCTGCTGAAGGAAGTTGGGGGCAGGGAAGCACTCATACTCCACACCGGCCCATCTGCTCCAACCCACACACACAATAAAATCTCGTAACACTTTTTTGGAGAATTTTGGAGCTCTGAAGTCATTTCTGGGAAATTCTAGTGAAAGGAAACCTCTTCAGTGTTTTTTTTAGTGCCTTTCCTTCATATGCGGATTGCTTCAAGGAAAGTCGGACAATACGCTTTTGTCCCGAGGCAGAAGACTCTGAAAAAAAAGACCTTTAAAAAACAGAATAAAGTAAACTTTATTGATCTCCAAGGGAAAATTGCTTATGTTTTGACAAGTTACTCCATCCACAGTGTTAAATATTAAATATTGTAACCGTAACGTATGTAGGTGTAATGTTGCAAGTAATATGTATTGTATACCAGTGTCATTTATTGCAACCTGGTGTCTGCTCAACATCAAGGTCGTGTCTGTTTGACTCTGATGAAGTTGGTGTTGTTGCCACAGCAGCAGGATGCACATACACAGATCCAGCCATTCAACTGGTGACTTGGTTCAATGTGAGACTGCAGCAGGTCATCATACAGACTGCAGCAGGTCACCATACAGACTGCAGCAGGTCACCATACAGACTGCAGCAGGTCACCATACAGACTGCAGCAGGTCACTATACAGACTGCAGCAGGTCACCATACAGACTGCAGCAGGTCACCATACAGACTGCAGCAGGTCACTATACAGACTGCAGCAGGGACCATACAGACTGCAGCAGGTCACCATACAGACTGCAGCAGGTCACTATACAGACTGCAGCAGGTCACCATACAGACTGCAGCAGGTCATCATACAGACTGCAGCAGGTCATCATACAGACTGCAGCAGGGCACCATACAGACTGCAGCAGGTCATCATACAGACTGCAGCAGGGCACCATACAGACTGCAGCAGGGCACCATACAGACTGCAGCAGGTCATCATACAGACTGCAGCAGGGCACCATACAGACTGCAGCAGGTCACCATACAGACTGCAGCAGGTCACTATACAGACTGCAGCAGGTCACCATACAGACTGCAGCAGGTCACCATACAGACTGCAGCAGGTCATCATACAGACTGCAGCAGGTCATCATACAGACTGCAGCAGGTCACCATACAGACTGCAGCAGGTCACCATACAGACTGCAGCAGGTCACTATACAGACTGCAGCAGGTCACCATACAGACTTCAGCAGGTCATCATACAGACTGCAGCAGGTCACCATACAGACTGCAGCAGGTCACCATACAGACTGCAGCAGGTCACCATACAGACTGCAGCAGGTCACTATACAGACTGCAGCAGGTCACTATACAGACTGCAGCAGGTCACCATACAGACTTCAGCAGGTCATCATACAGACTGCAGCAGGTCACCATACAGACTGCAGCAGGTCACCATACAGACTGCAGCAGGTCACTATACAGACTGCAGCAGGTCACTATACAGACTGCAGCAGGTCATCATACAGACTGCAGCAGGTCATCATACAGACTGCAGCAGGTCACCATACAGACTGCAGCAGGTCACCATACAGACTGCAGCAGGTCACCATACAGACTGCAGCAGGTCATATACAGACTGCAGCAGGTCACCATACAGACTGCAGCAGGTCACCATACAGACTGCAGCATCATAACCAGACTGCAGCAGACACCATACAGACTGCAGCAGGTCATCATACAGACTGCAGCAGGTCACCATACAGACTGCAGCAGGTCACCATACAGACTGCAGCAGGTCACTATACAGACTGCAGCAGGTCACCATACAGACTGCAGCAGGTCATCATACAGACTGCAGCAGGTCACTATACAGACTGCAGCAGGTCACCATACAGACTGCAACAGGTCACCATACAGACTGCAGCAGGTCACCATACAGACTGCAGCAGGTCATCATACAGACTGCAGCAGGTCACCATACAGACTGCAGCAGGTCACCATACAGACTGCAGCAGGTCACTATACAGACTGCAGCAGGTCACCATACAGACTGCAGCAGGTCATCATACAGACTGCAGCAGGTCACCATACAGACTGCAGCAGGTCACTATACAGACTGCAGCAGGTCACCATACAGACTGCAGCAGGTCATCATACAGACTGCAGCAGGTCACTATACAGACTGCAGCAGGTCACTATACAGACTGCAGCAGGTCACTATACAGACTGCAGCAGGTCACCATACAGACTGCAGCAGGTCATCATACAGACTGCAGCAGGTCACTATACAGACTGCAGCAGGTCACCATACAGACTGCAACAGGTCACCATACAGACTGCAACAGGTCACCATACAGACTGCAGCAGGTCATCATACAGACTGCAGCAGGTCACTATACAGACTGCAGCAGGTCACCATACAGACTGCAGCAGGTCATCATACAGACTGCAGCAGGTCACTATACAGACTGCAGCAGGTCACTATACAGACTGCAGCAGGTCACCATACAGACTGCAGCAGGTCATCATACAGACTGCAGCAGGTCACCATACAGACTGCAGCAGGTCACCATACAGACTGCAGCAGGTCACCATACAGACTGCAGTAGGTCACCATACAGACTGCAGCAGGTCACCATACAGACTGCAGCAGGTCACCATACAGACTGCAGTAGGTCACCATACAGACTGCAGCAGGTCATCATACAGACTGCAGCAGGTCACCATACAGACTGCAGCAGGTCACCATACAGACTGCAGCCAGTCATCATACAGACTGCAGCAGGTCACCATACAGACTGCAGCAGGTCATCATACAGACTGCAGCAGGTCACCATACAGACTGCAGCAGGTCATCATACAGACTGCAGCAGGTCATCATACAGACTGCAGCAGGTCACCATACAGACTGCAGCAGGTCACCATACAGACTGCAGCAGGTCACCATACAGACTGCAGCAGGTCATCATACAGACTGCAGCAGGTCACCATACAGACTGCAGCCAGTCATCATACAGACTGCAGCAGGTCACCATACAGACTGCAGCAGGTCATCATACAGACTGCAGCAGGTCACCATACAGACTGCAGCAGGTCACCATACAGACTGCAGCAGGTCACCATACAGACTGCAGCAGGTCACCATACAGACTGCAGCAGGTCACCATACAGACTGCAGCAGGTCACCATACAGACTGCAGCAGGTCACCATACAGACTGCAGCAGGTCACCATACAGACTGCAGCAGGTCACCATACAGCTGCGCAGCACATGGGACTGGATGTAAATAACAAAGTTCCCCACTTTCGTTTTTCACTGCGTGTCTGACCTCGCCTCCTGCTCCAGAGGTGGCCGCTGACCCCACAGCCGTCCACACACTCTGCAGACGGAGATCGAGTGGGGGAGGTCTGGCGCTCTGACAACACGCGAGGGAGAATTTGTTTGGTTTCCATGGCAAACGTAACCCATGACATCACTCGCAGACGTTCAGACATTTCAGCCGGTTGTGAAGGGGAACATGAGGCAAGAAATGAGGCGGACTTAAGATGGAGCTCAATGTCTTCCTCCCCGTCTGTGTCCATTAGCTCGGTGTTGGTCGTTGAGGTTGTGTTTGTACTGGATGGATCCAGAACCTGCATCTGGTGGTCCAAAAATGTGGGAGTGGAACAAAAAGACATTCTGGTTTTATTTGTAATTGAATGGGCATTTTGGGTAGAAACCAAATTGAAAATATGATTGGCTTGTTTTTTGTGTGTTTGACTAGAGTAAACCCACCATCTGCTCTGATTTCTTTCATCTAAATGGCACCTGAGGAAACTCTTAAGCTGTGAATTCACAGCATATTCCGATTATTCCCAGACGTTCGTCATGTTGTCTTTAAGGCAGTGATCAGACCTGGGTGTGATCAACCACAGCTAAGTTATGATTTACCGTGGAGGGTTGCAGGGTGAAACACAGATATGAAAAAATGAAGAATATCAGGAGGAGGCAGTAACTTTTTCACAGTACTGTATGATTTGATAAACAACGACAGAATAGAGTAGAAATGGCCTTCAGACATCGTCATCAACAGGCTTTATTGTCATTGAACTGCATGTTTAAAATGTGCGTATTGTTCATTTTGTTTCATGGCTCCAATAATAGTAAAATAATGAATGATAAAAGGCATAAAAACATACATTACGGTGACAGACCTGTAATTGACCTTTATTTGAGATTTTTCCTTGATCTTTGTTGTCCCACTGTGGGGAAATTCAAGTGTATGAGTTCACACAAAGATCAGAAAGGATTAAAAATGCATATAAAAAACAAGATTAAGAGTAACAATGACGGCATAATTGCTGTGCAGTTGACAGAAATATAAATATTGGACTCACAATCCAACTGAGTAGGGTGAGCTTTTGAATAATGTGCATGTTTTCAACATTAAAAAGACAACAAACTGCTTTGTAAAACATTATATCAGTGCAGTGAAGGCACTTTATTATATTGCTGACTTAAAACAAAGTTTCCATAAACACATTTGCATCTGTTGCAGCTCGTCTACCAAAGTAAGAACAGGCGGGTCAGACCTCAAAGAGAGGAAAAGAAACTGATACCAGGCATTAAAAGTCTGTTTACTGCAGGGTTCAGCATCACTTTGAATGTTAAGTCCCAGTGAATTTTTGCAGGGAGGATAGTTTGTCGTTTTTCATTCCAACAGAAAGCATAACGGAGAAATCAGTGCATGCTTTTATGGCTGCTTGCTCATTTATCTCAGTTAGGAACTTGTCAGATCAAAAGTGGCTTGCATGACGTCATTGGAAAATTTGTGTTCTTTTTCTTACAAAAGGAAAAAGTCTTTTAAAAAGTGACAAAAATGAAGAAATGCTAATGGTGAAAATGTTTTTTTGTTTACTCCTAACTTCGGCGCAGATTATCTCATCGATTGATTAATGAAAGTATTTTGATTAATCGTTTCATTTTCCACTGGCTCCTGTTAAATCATGAATGGGAACTAATGACTTTATGACGAGGTAAACTTTTGCCAAACTCATGCTTGTGACAGATTGGCCTGGATATGAATGAAATCTGTAATTTTACGCGACGAAAAAAAATATTTGGAAACATCTGAGCTCTACATTTGATTAAAATATGGAAGGTTTCTGTTAGCAGTATCTCACATGGTATGCAAATAAATATGCATTTGCATTAATTTAACTCAAGGAGGTAGCATCTGACGTCCAAAGACGTTCGTCACTGCTGTTTCCTAAAGAGTGACAAATCAAATCAAATCAAATTTTATTTGTATAGCACATTTCAGCAAGGCATTTCAAAGTTCTTTACATCATAAACACAAGAACACAAAGTCATGCAAGATAGACAATACATTGTTACATATTACATTTCAAAAACAATTCTAAAAAGGTGTGTTTTTAGTTGCGATTTCCTGCCGTATCCATACGGCAGGAGTCGTCATCGCGTGACCTTGTAGGTGTGCGTTTATGCCTGATTTGATTCTTGTCTGTGGAGTCGGCACACGCTACACAAGGGTGGCGATTCAGACACTTGAAGACATCCTAGAATAACACCCAGCACAGCTTGCACCGAATGGTAATAAGAGGTTTTCAGGGTGGAAACGGAGAATGTGTCCAGCTCAGAATAACAGTCAAATATTTTCATGAAATGTAAACTGGATATGTTTTTCTTTCTGTCTTAATTTACATTCACACCAAAAAAAAATAAAGTAAAAATGGAACATGTTTTTCATTTTTGCCTTAATTTCAGGAATGTGTCTTATCCACCAACAGTAAATGAGGAGATTTTCCAACATAATCATATCTTTGCACAAGACTGTTAGGACTAAAAGAATAGAAAAAACCCCATCTAAAACCATAAAACTGAAGAAATGCTGCAGAGGCTTCTCATTTTAAACCACAGTCTGGATCCGCTGTTTATCTGCAGGGAGGAAGTCACTGCAGGTCCAGCTTAGTTCGGTTTCAGGCCAGTGAACCTGAAACGGATCAAAGAATCAGGGAGAGCAGAGAGCAAAGTGAACAGGTATGAAATAGAAGCGTCGAGCTGAGAGTTTTTCCTCATCCTCACCAAAGATTGTTTCAGCAGTCACATCTGCTGTCAAGGTCACTGACACACTCATTGTCTGCTCTGGAGGCTTACTTAATAACAGGCTTTCTGGTGCTTGTCGCAGAAGTTTATACGAAAAGTTGAGTCTTTAAATTGCTCTGTTCTCCTCATGTGTGGCATGACTGCCTGGCAAATGAATGGAAACGCTGGGAACAACATGAGAAAGTTGACTCATCTCTTGGGACTAAAAAGAAGACTTTATGGAACAAGACAAAAGCAATTTGAGCTCCGGTAAAAAATGGAAAGAAGGAGAAGAGAAAAGAGAGATACAAAGATACAAGCAATTTGTAAATATTTCTCAACTGGCTAAGCATTTGCCACTAACATCCCTGAAGTTAGCAATTGCCCTGCAGCTTATTATCAGTGCTTAACTAAGGCACAAAATTGTAAATTTATTGACTAATCAAGAGCAAACAAAGTAATTTTAAACAGAACAAAGATGTTAAAAACACAAATTAAAATTAATGAAACCTTTGTTCAATTTTGGAAACAGTAATGGAGCATTGCAGGCACCAAACCCTCTCTCAGTCCTGCAAGGATAAGTGTGTTAGGTAATGGGTGAGTGGATAATGGAGCGTTTTCAAGGTTTTTTGTGCTTAGTACTCCTTCTGCACAGGAATGGCAGCAGAAACGTTCACCAAAACTATACAGGAAGTGCACTTTAAAACATTTAAAACTTTGTAACACTCATTTGCAGCAGTTCAAGCTATATTTTTGGTGTCTTAATACGAAACCATAATCTCATGAATAATCTCATGACTATGAGATTATGGCAATATCTTTTAGTGAAACTAACTAAAAAAAACTAACAATTCTTTAGTTTTTTTTTCATGAATAACAAAACAATTTTGAAAATTACAAACCGTTTTGAAGAATTGGGTTCAATGTTCTAGTTAATGTTTGTAGTTTTTATTCTCGTCTAATTCTTGGATAGCACCAACTAAGCTAATGCTATCATCATTAGCAGCTAACAGATAGCCTGTCACAATACTGCCATGGTGCTTTCAAATTATGTCATTTTGGTGCAAGTACTCAAAATACAAGTACGCTATTTGTTTAAAAGTGGTGGAGACTTCTTATCAAGATGCAACTAACTCTATTGGAGCAATGCAAAACATCCATCCATCCATCTTCTAATACCTTTCTCCCTGACGGGGTCGGGAGGTGCTGGTGCCTATCTCCAGCTGCGTTCCGGGCGAGAGACAGGGTACACCATGGACAGGTTTCCAGTCTGTCGCAGGGCAACACAGAGAGACAAACAAGACAAACAATCATGCGCGCGCACACACTCACACCTCGGGAGATTTTAGAGAAACCAGTTAACCTGACAGTCATGTTTTTGGATTGTGGGAGGAAGCCGGAGTACCCGGAGAGAACCCACGCACGCACAGGGAGAACATGCAAACTCCATGCAGAAATCCCCCAGGCCGGGAATCGAACCCAGGACCATCTTGCTGCAAGGCAACAGTGCTGCAATGCAAAATTACAGTTTTCAATTCTCGCATAATGTTGGAAATAAAAAAGTGCAATTTACCATTTTGAGCGACTGATATATCCATGAATGTTTTGTTTTTTGTTCTTTTCATGTTGGACGGTGGTGTTTTCACTTCTCGGCTTCGGTTGTTTTATATTACTTAAGGATTCCCTTTCAGTGGGATTAAAGTTGGCGGTTATAATTTGTTGAAGCAGAAATTACTGCAGACGATAGTTTAGTTGCTCTCTTTTCTCTACACCACATATATTTGGCAGAACTTTGGCGTGCGTTGCGAAATCCATTGCATACCGGAAATTCAAACAGACAAGTGGTGGAAGCTGCAGCTCCAACTGTGCCATAGTTTACTCGAAACATTTGTTTATGTTTGCTTCCAAGTTTGCTCGGATAATAACCGTTTTTATAGTTACTGGTACTGCTAGGGGTAATTTTGTTTTTCAGACAAATGGCATAGATATTTTCACCCAAATTATCCACCACTGCAGTCCTGACATAAATAAAGATGTTTTTGACTGGTACAGTCTTAAAGACAATGAACAGGCCGATTCTTTTCCTCTACTTGCAGATGTTATCATTTGCATGTACAGTTCTCTGTGCATGTGTGAGCGCGTCGTTTTTAGGCTAAGTGTGTTAGACCGCTGTGCACAGCTGCCCTTCACTTGCCAGCTGGACATTGGACAACCCACGCAGCAGCGGCTGGAAAACTGGACAAAATGTTCTAAATAGAGGAGCGAGAAGAGCGGAGAGGAGCCAAAATGTGAGGCAAGATGATAGACTTTTAGACCAGAAAGCCTCTTTAATCGCATGTCTCCTTTTCCAATATCGGTATCCCAGACTTTGCATGTTTGCAGAAGGGAAATCAGTCAATAGAGGCTCATGATGCCTCGGCTGTCTCCTCTCCTCCATGCCTCCTAGAAAAATCTGGGAACATGTGGAATTTGATTTAAATGATGTTTTATGTCTGTATATATGGAAATGACATGCTGTAGTCCTTGTCCCAAAGTCTAAAGTCCATTTATTCATCCACCCATACGTACGTCTGGGTTCCACGTTTTAAATCTGATAACTCCAGAAAAACCAAGACTTTAGAATTTCATATTTGCATCTAGGAACTTTTTTACATTTTGATCTGACATTTCCAGTAGGAGACCCGGTTCTGGTTCAGACTGGGTCAGCGTTTAACTGAGCTACCGTCAGACAGCCACAGTGCAGTGGTTGCTCTCTCCCCTGCCTTTTCTTTCACACCTGACTTTGTCTCTTTCATTACGTTTGACCGGCACAGCTAACCCGTCGACTTGCTAGCGCAGACGTTCCAACGTTGAGCAGTTTTGGAGGAAGCAGAACAAGCAGAGAAGTGACTGGGGGAGCAGCACAGTAATCAGGAAAAGAGGCCGAGGGGATGAAAGCAACCACAGAGGAGCCTGTGTTTAGTGGGTTAGTGGAGCGTTGGCCTTCACTTACAGGGACTTGGACTACTTTGCTGCCAAGATGCAACAGATGTCAGTCTGCCATCTACATGCCGTTTTTTCTTCTTTTTCCTTTTGTGCAGAAGATCAGGCGAATATCAGCGTAATTGCTTTTTGTCTTAATTATTTCTTCAGTTCGGTCATCTTTTTCCCCTCGTTTTTTTTTCTCCATCGATATTTCCTTCAGTGTCCCTTCCAGCTCCTCCTGTCATCCCATCTGACCAAACACAGCAGAGCCAGCGAGGATTTTCTGTGTGTGTTTTCATCTCCCAGCTCAGAATAAGTGGCACCAGACAGGCCTTATAAGGAGTTGTTAGATCATTGGCCACACTGTTAGCAAAACAGAACCATATGTGTTCGGCGCTGTATGTGTGTGTATAAATGAAACCATGTGTGTCCAGGGGTAGCAGAGAGAACGGGAGTCTGTTGTTCATAGACGAGCCGAAGGTCAGATTATATGGTCATGTTAAGCACACATACGTATAGTCTCTCTCTCTCTCTTTCTGCTCTATCTCTGGTTGTCTCTGTTGAGTCGACTCTATAAGTGTGAGAAACACACACACGTGACACAGAGCCGTGACTTGAGGGCGGTTTGTCGACGAGATGCTTTGAGCGATCAGGGAGTGGGCGGGGCTTTGTTCCCATTGCTTCCCTTTTCTCGTCCACTGATGGGTTTAGCAGAGCAGAGCTCTCTCTTTCCCTCTCTCTTTCTCTTTCTTTCGCTCGGTCTCCATCTTTTCTTACACAGCTGGTCTGGAATGTACAGATGTTTCCTTTTGGGAACGGGCGTCCTACTCTGTTCACACACACACACACACACGAAAAGTAAGAGTGTGAGAGAAGAAAGAGAGGCGTGCCGTCCCGAACACTCCGACCTTCTTTTTCTCTGGTTCTGGTTGTGTTTTCTGTGAATTTAGAACCTGCTGAGCGACACTTTACTGCAGTTATTTATTTCACTGCTGCACATTAGCAGACAGTTTTTGTCTGCCTGCAGCTCTGTACTTCTTGTTCCTGGACATATTATATTTCTTTTTGCATTTTTATTCTCACGTGCAGCTGAAACTTTGCCTGGAAGCCCGGCAGCGGAAACCAAAGTCACTGAACTCCACACATCTCTGAAGTATCATCCGCAGACCCTTTTATTTCCATTTTTGCGGTTGTGTGTATACAAAATGCATTTTGGGTACGTGAAAATTACAAATTGTAAACATCTTTGGAGAAATATACTCAGCCTTTTTTGAAGTGGGTTTTTTTCAGCGTTTTTTGGGGGGGTGGGGTTTCAGGAAAATAATTGACAGGCTTAGCATGGCTAACCCAGTTTCCTGCAGATGCTGCTCATGAGTGGAAACAGGCTTGATTCAGATTTTCTGTTCAGTGCCACTTTGCTTTATATTACATTTGAAACCACATGGAAAACGAACAACATCCTGCCAGGCTGTAAAGACTCATTTAGATCCAGGATTGCTCAAACTGTGGCCAAAGTATACATTTATGATGAAGACTGCAAACCCTGAAAACTGAACGTGGTTTTTTTTTTCAATGTTGGGTCCATGAGCGCTGTAAAAAATATCAATAAATTTGAAAAATTATTAAATATCTTTTGTCTTTAAGTGTTATTTCAATAAATACCACAAGACATTGGGATAAACTCCACGTTAATCTGAAAAGAGATTTTGTTTTGAGTAATTTGTGAGGTTAAAACAAACAGGCTAACAGTGATGAACCGAAATACACAAACCCAGGGACAAAATAATGGTGGTTTCGTTCTGCTGAGGCTGAACTTTGACCCGGTAATGGCATCAAACCCAACCCAACTGTGTTCCAGTTCCAGGTTTGAAAACAAGTGGGGTTTCCTCACTGACAATGTCTGGAAGAAGGCTTTAAAATCATCAGGGCACAAAATGTTAAATGGGATGTAGATTTTTAGAAGTGTAAATAAAACTGCTGTTCTTTTTTCCTCTCACTTTTTTGCAATTCTAAGTTGGTATGCAAGACAGCCATTTTGGATTGTGAGGTCAGGTCTGTGCAAAACCTTTGTATTTCCCACATGAATATACCAACTTTTAAGAATAATTTTTATCAACTTCAACCGTAAAATCTCAAATTTTGAGAAAATAAAATAAAGATATTGAAGCTGCAGTTTTTCTGTCATATGATTAAAAGTATTTTTAGCAATACTTTTGGTCCTTCTTTTATACTAAATATTACAGATCCAGATAAATACTGTAGATTTGAGTATCTCAAACCTTTCTCACTCCAAGCTGTTATTAAGGCTGTGAACGTTCAGTATTTTTAGCACGAATAACGAAAAGAACATCCTTGCAGTAAGATAGTGGTTGCCGATCTGCTCTGTTTGCTCAGTACCAAACCGAACCCTCAGCACTCGGTTGGCTCTGATCTCCTCTTCCTGCCGCAGATAAGCAATGAAAACTGAGTGAAAGTGTGTGAGTGAGGGATCACTCCTGCTCCAGGAGCCGAGCCATAGGAGCGGATGAAGCAGACGTATATAATTAGCCTGACAAATGCTGCTTTAAGGCAGGGGCGTGTGAGGAGTTGACCTTTGCAGTGTTATTTCCTCATTAGTCAACGTCTTCCACGTTTCCTGTATCTGTTCTGGCTTTAAACTTTACGAGTTCAGAAACTACCTCTTAGCCTTTAGTGAAAGCATTTAGTCATTTTTATTGTCATATTACAGTGAATAAAACCTCAGAGGGAGCACTTGTGTCCATCTCGCATACTTCTGCTTCTGGTTGTGCTCCGTCTCCATCTTGAATTTTATCAATTGAATGTCTCAGTCTTTCGTTACTCCGCTGGTTGAGCATGTGGTTCTCCTAATCCCAAATAATTACCCTACATAATTCACTTCTGGCCACTGATGATGATGGTGTGTTCTTGAGTTGCTGTGTGTGCATGGGCTTATTTTAAATGTGGACCATATTGGGTTTCTTTCTTTTCCCACAGAGATCTGTCCAACAACCACATCTCTTCCCTTGACACCAGCCTGCTGGATCGTCTCACGGGCCTCCGAGAGCTGTAAGTAAACACTGCGCTGCGTCATCGTCTCCTCGATTCATTCGTCTCGATTTATTTATCCGCTTGTCATTGTGGTGAAGCACTTAATTCCTTAATATTCCTGCACAAGTGTAACTTGAAACGAGAGAATTTCACAGATGAGATTTTTGTCTCCTGCAAAAAAAAAGGCGAAACTTTGCTGCAGACTGTCATTAACTTTTTGAAATTATGTAATTTTTTTTGTCTTTATTTTTAGTGAAATAAAGAATGATGTGTAAAAAGTAAGACATATGACAGAAAGGGCACAAGATTTTTAATCCAACGATTATTCTGAGTATATTAATGTGGAGAAACGATTCAGTGAATTAGATAAAAAAAATTTAAAAAAAACTTTATGCAAAAATAGCTAACTCTTTGCTGTTATACTTCGATGAGTGGGGTATTAACGTTATTAATCTTGAAAACCACATATCATTTTCTTTGCACTTAATTATGTGTCATTTTGTGTTAAATCTGTTACATAACATTCAAACAGAATACAGTGACGTTTGTGGTCTTAATTTAACAAATGTGCCAAGGTTCAGGAATTCCTTTACTTTCCACTCCAGCTAATAATTTCACATCCTTTTGTTTACATTAAATATCAAAATCAGCTATTTAACTCAGACACAGTTAAATCATTTAATAAATAGTCAATCTATAGGAAAGACGTACATATTTATATATATGAATACTAATATTGTAACAAAGTTTTTCAGTAGTTTCCATTCAATTTTTGTACAGCTTCCTTCTGGATTTATATGTTTGAATATTTTATATACTAAAAAGTGAACAAGTGTGGGATAAAAGACAAAACCTCAGGCTGAAATCACTAAAGAAGATGATCAGTGAAGGTCCAAAGAAAAATATTGATATATACATATTTAAGAAAGTCTGGGTCACTGGAAGCAAAGAGAGGAAAGACTCCAGTGAGTCATGGTGAAGGTCTTCCCTGTCGTGGGCCGCCGGCGGTTCTGTGAGCATACAGTTAAAGAGGAGGGGGATCTGGAGCCGCACGTCTCCGAGTGAATGAGGAAGATGAAAAGAGAGCAGAGGAGGAAAAATCTCGGTTTAGTCTGAATGTAAGTAAGCTGAAATCCCAGGAGGATGTCAGTCGGACTGCGGCGCTTAAAAAAAGCCCCACATAGTGCGCACACATGCGAATCACGCTACGATTAAGTTCAATTACAGCTCACTGCCCAGGGCTCCCACTACCTCCCTCTTTTCATCTTTACATCTTTTTCTTGCATTACTTTTCTTTTTCCACTCATTGTACGGGCATTTAAGCACGTTGTGTGTGTGTGTGTGTGTGTGTGCGTGCGTGTACGTGTGTGATGAGGGCGAGCTCTGATGGTTTCCATCAGTTCCGTCCAAACCGCCACACAACGGGCCCATTATTGAGCTCTCAGAGTGAGGAGGGAGTGAGTGGAGAGAGGAAGAGGAAAGGAGACAGAAAGCAAGACACATATACGAAGAGCAGGGTTGAAATGATTAATCATGAGTAATCAATTATGGAAAGTTAGTAATCAATTAACTGGATTAAACAGACTCAAAAAAGACCAGGTGCTTGAAGAACAACAGTCTAACTAAGCCAAAACTACAAATTATGTATACACTTTGCATTTAAGATAATAAAAACTTTCTGCCTATAAAATATGTCCAAAATCTTATTGATTAAAAATTAAGTTAAATTATTTTATTTAAAAAATGGGTTAACTAATTAATAATTGGTTAATAAAAATAAATAAATAAAAATTAACTCATAAGCCCTGCACTTTTTTAATGCTGTCAGGCAAACTTAGCATTAATAACCCTCATGTTGATGTTAGACTTTTAGCTTTAGTAAACATTTTTTCCCCTAAAATGATTATTTATTCACTTAAAAAAGGAATTGAATTGTATATTTATTTGCATATTTCAGCGCATTTCTAATGTTCTACTAAAAATAGTGTGAAATAGTGAAAAATCTGCAGTGTGTTCCAACTTTTATCTGACCGACTGATTAATTGATTTCTAAAATAAGCACTTATTACTTTAAAAGAGAACACATTTGGCAGAATAAATCGCGGAGGAACAGAACTGGGGTGCGTTGCGTTTTCTGTCGAGAACGCCGGCAGACGTCTCGTGACATCATCGTCTGACAAAGACATGATCTTTCATCCAAAGCTCCTTCTCATTAGCACACAACTGGATACAGCAGAAAAAAACTGTTCTAGACGCTCTTTAATCAAACGTCTTTTTTCTTCGGTTAGAGTTTTGTTTCCCTGGCAAACCCACACAACGCTGGTCTTGTCAAAGTGACAATGTGGCAGTAATTAACCAGTGCAATTACAGAGGAAGAGACAAGACGTTTTGTTCTAATGTCATAAGTGATTTCTTTGTTTCTGACCCCAGAGATTTGAGCAACAATCAAATCACCACCATCGACGAAAGGATATGTGACAACTTAGGCAACCTAACACAAATGTAAGTGTTCATTATTTACTGTGACTCTCTCTGTAACTCTTTGACTCTCCACAGGGATCACTGAATGTATGAAATTACCAAAAAATGGTGAATTGCTAATCCAGTCCAGCAGCTTTTCTTTACTATGCTATTTCTGCTATTATTATTTTTCTCATAATATATTTGTACCCTTCTTCTGTTTGCTCTGTTTTGCTGGTTTAGTTAAAGAAGTTAAAGTTTTCCAGATTTTATTTACTTTTTTAAATATAAGATGCCGAAAATTACCAGTAGTTTTAATTTTTTTCCCTGGTGGATGCCGATCAGCGCGACGGTTTGGTGGATCAAAATATGTATTTTTAGCCTTCAGTCTATATATTTAAGACTGAATGTCCATGATTATAAAAAGCTGAACTTATCCTATAGTTAACATAAATACCTAATCTGAGCATGGTTTAATTTCTTTAACTCAAAGGGTTTGTTTGGCTTAAAATCTCGTGAAAATATTAAAAATGCTGCAGCATTTCTAATTTAGAGTGTTGTTGATCGATTTCTGGTGTGCCCATATTTTTCTGTCTGTCTAAAACGTGAACATCTGACAGTGTTCAGTCAGGCTAGTTGCTCGCTGCTGCATTTAAGGCGGCAGACCGAGGAAACTGATTAAAATGCCTCACAGCTGGTGTCCACTGTAAGCCAAAACCACTTTCCGCTGCCACAGGAATATTTATTAATTACCATAAATCCAGCTGAACGTAGCCATTGTGCCAGCTTCATTGCCCAGGAATTTCTCCACACACTATTACCTCCAGGAAAATTTATTGGATGAGAAAAGACATGATGTTTTCTGTAAACAGCTTCAAAATGTGGTTTAATCAAGTGAGATAAACATGCATGAATTGCAGAGTTTGTTCACGGCCTAGGAAAAGTGTTCACAGCCCTGCAACTGCCTGGATTTTGGATTTTATGTGCTAGACAAGCACAGAGTTCTGCATAAATAGGAAGGAGGAAAATTATTTATTTCTAGTGTGAATTTGTATTGAACCACATGAGATAAAACCTTCTGGAAGTAGCTTTTGTGGCCATCGGTCTTTTAAGGAATGTGTCTATTCCTTAAAACACATCTTGCCCTTTAAGCTCAATGAAATTAAATAGTACAAATTTGCATTTTTCACTTTGACTAGACCAATTTACCACTTGAATTAGCTTTGATTTAAACCATTACATTTTAGCTTTTTGGTGAGATGTAAAAAAAACTTGGCATGTTAGTCAAAAGTCAAACTTTCATTATGTTTTGATTGACTGAACAAACATAAAGACCTTCCAACCTGAAATGACAATGTAAGCTGTTTACTTTGACCTATTAGGATTTAAAAACATATATAAAATTTTACCTTTTGATAACTTTAGTCCTGTGTGTTTGTTTCCACAGCGATCTGAGCAATAATCCCTTTGTATGTGACTGTAAGCTGTTCTGGTTGGTGAAGTGCCTCAAGGAAAAAAGAGTCCAGGTCCGACGTCCTCATGCTATGCTGTGCAACCAACCGGCTGCACTCTGCCAGCAGCCTGTGCTCAACATTAGCCTGCAAACCTGTGGTAAAGAAAAAAAATCCAAATGTATACCCAAAATCTTACAAACCGTTTTAGATGCATGCAATAAATAAATAAAATAACAGCAGAAGGGCCGTTCTTGGAGCAACAGTAGAGCTGATATAAATCTGCAGAAATGAAGATCAAGAAGGAGAAAGCGATCCATATTTGGAGATCTTACAGCTCTCTCGCCAGACATGCACTTGCATCCATATTCTTAATCTCTGGTTAGCAGATTAATCCGGCTGACCTCAGAGACCTGAGACTGGTTCACTTCCTCTGAATCCCAAAAACAAAGGCAGCGAGAAAAATATCAAATTGTTGTTTGATATTTTCTAATTATTTCATGCCTATCTTTAAAACTCAGATTATTGTTATATTATTTCACTTGACTTATGACGTGTTCATTAGAGCAATAAACACGTCACCGTTTGACCTTTTCTCCTGGCAAAATGAGAGATCTTGCAATTAAACCTTAAATCCTCCATCTGCGGTCCAGGTCTCAGCTACGCCGCCTGTCTGGAGGACAGCAGCAGCCGAGGAGGAGATCGAAGCGAGCTTGTGATCTTCACTTACTCCAAGCCCGGGAACTACACGCGCGAGCAGTGCAACAGCGTGTGCTTCGGTTTGTCGCACCTCTACGGAGGCTTGGGAGAAAGGCACGAGTGTCTGTGCAGCACGAACAACGAGCCCAACTTCATCAGCGGGTCCCACTGCTCGGCCGCCTGCACCAACCGCCATGTGATGACGGTATGCGTGTTGCTTTACTCTTCTTACTTTACTCTGGACGTTATTTCCAGACTCCTTTGTGTCACTTGCCAGCTGCAAATCTGAGTGAACAAGGTTTACGGGGAGTTCCTCAAGGCTGCACTTTTGGCTCACTTTCATTCAGACCAGAATCATTCAGTCTCACTGTAATTTCAGAGATTTTGAAATTGGTGTAAATAAATTTTTGACGTGTCAATTTTTACAAATTTTTTTTATGAAATATAAATCAACCAGATGTGAACTCATCTCAAAAGATATACATTTTTTACATTATTTTATTAATTTTGAGATATTCCATCCCTTTTTTAATCAACTTCTCTGTTGAGTGAGAAATATTTTAAGTCTAAATCTGCCAGAGGTGTGAATAATTTTGGACTTCACATACGCTTTCTCCCGCTCAGATTATGGAGCGCTTCAACTCGGCGTGTCCACTATATTTGTGGGCGGGTGGGACAGAATGTTCTCCAGTTAATGAAGAAAGACAGAAAACATTATTTTTGGTCCCAAAGATGCAAAGTTAGAGATCGGACTTGCCAAAATAAAGGGGTTTCTGTCAAATCGGCACTAATTTACTTTGAAGTTGCTCAAACCCTGAAGTCTTCGGGCCTGCAGGAACTGTTAAAATCAGGACTAAAAGCATCACAGTTTCTGTCAGCTTTCACATAAACATTAATAATTATTCAGCCATTTGGATTATGTCTTAGCCTTTAATTTGCAGTAAAGTTTGCATTTTAATGCTTCTTTCTTTTTGTATGATTTCAGATTTTACTGTCTCTCTTTATGTCCCTTCTTCTTACTTTATTTTCCGTCCAAATACTTCTATTTACGCTGATTTTTTTTTAACAGCTTGTTTTGCTTCTTAAACACTCGCCTCCACTTCCTCACATACTTTCCTTCAATTGACAGGAGTGTCGGTGGACTCTGGCCCGGGATGTGTTTGCGGTGGAGTTCTCCGTCTCGCTCAGGGCTCTCCCGCTGCAAAGCGTGCACGACCTCATCATTTTCTCCGCCACCTCCTCTGTCACGCCCGTGGCCCTTTCCTGGGACTTCGGCGATCTCTCGCCTCGTCTCAGCTCCACGGAAAAGGGCGTCACCACAGCAGCGCACAAGTTTGCAATTCCAGGACATTACACAGTCAGTCTGAAGGCCGGGGCTGGACACAAGGAGGTTAGAGACACATTTTTTTGTTTTTACTGAATGCTTCTCATTTATTCCTAGAACTGGTTTTGTCCATTTACAGCTTAGAAGGCATTTGGCTCTATTTTTAAGCCCTGCCATGCCGGTCAGTAGTTTACACTTTTAAAAATATGCTTTTAAGTTATTACTTTTCTAGATCCTATCTGGAGGTCGCAGTTAATTTTTTTCCTCTTTCCTATTAACAAAAATATGTGCCTAAACTCAGACTATTATTTGGTGAAACGTCTTTTTGTGACATCGACATGCTTCTGGGTAAAACTCAGTCTGGATATTTAGACTAAAATTTACTAAAGCTGCTTTCTTTCCTGGCACTGATCCAGGCTTTTAAGCAAAATTCGCAGATGCCTGATTGGAGCTTTCCAAAACTCTACCTGTAGCTTCTTTTATCCATTCCCAAAACACTCCTGATGTGTATTTGGAGTCTTTTGTCCTGTTGGACTTCAGGTTTAGCAATCTGATACAGATGTAAAAAAAAAAATAAAATAAAAAGTTTAAGTTTATCATAAACTGAAATATACTGGTAAATTGTTGTCATAGCATAATGTGAGACAGTAACAGGCAGGCAGTAGTGCAGGTATTTAGGTTAAATACCTGAAAACCATCAAATTTAATTCAAATCAATGACTTCATTCTTGAAATTTGGACACAAGATGACAATAATAATCCAAAAATATGATTGCCGGGTCCGGGACGTAAACCAACCATTTTCAATTCAAGAGTTATAAATAAATGATTCAATTACATTAAAACTTGTGCATTCATTTTTGAAATATGTGTTTTTGTACTACAAGTGTTTTACTACAATTATGAACCCATCTTATTGTTAACATTTGTGACCAGGTAAAAGAGCGCTGAGCGTCTGGCTTTGTGTTTGTTTTTCAGGTGTCTGCGCAGACAGACGTGACCGTGGCTCTTCCTCCCAAACTCGAGCTGCACTGTCCGTCGTTCGTCGTGGCCAACAAGAGTGTGGACGTCACACTGGTCAGCTGGGGCGGCGTCGGCTTAAATGTGAACTGGACAATCTCGCAGAATGATGTCCAGGTTGCCAAAGGTAAAAGACAAAAAGTGACACACGAACTCTGTGAAACTAATGCTGACATGCAGATTATCGGTCCCTGTTAGAAACGTTTTCTGAACCCAAACTGCTCGTTGTTTTCTTTGCGATGCGGGTTTTGGTTTGATGTGGAAGGTTGTCAGATGGGAAACTGAACTCCAGTCCAATTTCACTACTCTTCAAGAAAAGATGTAATTATGTTCTGTTTTTGAAGGGCAGCTGTAATAAATCATCAGTATGAGATCAACGTTCTCAGCCAAATCGTTCTAAGACAAACGATTTGGGTTTTTTAATTAATATCCACATTGGGTCTTTTTGAAGTCTTGGCTTATGCAAAGTATTTTTTAATTATGTTTAATCTCTTATCGGATCATGCTGGGTTCTTATTTCAACAATAATAGGACCATTAATAAAATAGACAAAGAAGAAGAGCATGCCATGATGAAGTCAGATAAAACATCTAATTGACCCCGTCTTGTTGAAGCAGCCGTGAATATTAACACCTGATATTAAATTATGACTCACTCATCTGCTGTGGCTGAATATCTAATTGGTGAATCACATTGATTTCATTGATATTATTGATATTATTATAGTACTTTTTTGCACTATAATAATAAGCAACCGCTTTTTTTTATACCTCTCTTTTAAAGACTTACATTTCATAGACCTTTTTTCACAAATCAACAAGTCTGCTGTATTTTTTTAAGCAATATTTAGCAATATTCTTCTCTGCAATCTGTACCCTCCCTAAAGGCTAGTCTAATCAGATTCAGTCTGTTTATGTGTGACTGCTGGCAATCACACATAAACATGGTTAAGTAAGCTGCAGCGTGTGAGCAGATAAAAGGGGCTAAAAGATATGGAAGAAAAGGCAGAATCCATGATGTAAGGTTTGAACGCTGAGTTGATCCGGAGCTGTAAGACTATAACACTTGAAAGTACCTCAAAGAAAGTAGAGATAAAAATTACATTATAAAAACTGGATATCTATAACTAATATTTTAGTATTATCAGATCTTTTTACATTTATATGTCATTCTAGGATTTTTTTTCCTGATTGCGTCACAATAAATATTCAAGATGACACCAGTTTAGTAGTAAACAGTCTTAAAATCCAGGTTTAATGATCAAATGAGAAGCATATTTAAAATTTATTGTGTTCTTGGATACAATAAAGCGTGACTTCAGATATTCTGAGAAATCACAAGACTGTTTGCTGTTTTCTCGCCAGCCTTCCCGGACTGTCCTCCGAGAGAAGGGGTGTTGCACAGCAAGTCCTCCAGCTGCTTCCAGATCTTTCCAGCGGAGCTGAGCTGGAAAGACGCTCGACAGCAGTGTTTGAGTCGCAACGGGGATCTGGCTGTGGTTAGGAGTGATGAACTGCGCAACCTGCTGGCACGCAAAGTCACACAGTGAGTGAAATGGGGCCTTTGTGTTTTTCTCGTTGTAATGACATAACATTAAGCCGGTGCCATGATTTCCATCAGTACGTTCAAGTGGAAGAAAGACAAATTCAACCAGTAGGACGCTTTCAAGCGAAAATCGAATTTCCTGTCGGCTCTCTCACAAGGTTTGCAGCTTTAAGTGCAGCGGATGCTCTCTGCCGGTCTCCAGCATGGTGAAATAAGCATGTGGAGTTTTCACTGTGTTGTATATTCAGAAGAAAGAAGGTTTGGAGAGGGACTTGGATAAAATCCCATCAAACACGAGATTAACAACAGTAACAAGAGGAGTGAATACGATTGCCTCTTAGCCGTGGTGAGAAATATTGACTTTCAAGTGCATCCATCCCTTACCCGGAGAAGAAAGCAAAAACCAATGTCCTTCTGGGAAATCTTGGGTCTTTGCCATCCTGGTGGATCTTCTTTTGTACATCCAAACAAGTATTGTCTTCTCGTGAAAGCAGTATCCTCAGATTTACTTCTCTTTCAACAGAATAATGCTCCTCAATGTGAAAAACTGCTTTAGGAATGGTTTGACAAGATCATCAAAGACTCTGAAGTGTTGACTAAACTCCCAGATTGAGCGTCTGAGTAAAGTGCTGAGCAAACTAGTCTGACCCATGGAGGACTTAAAGGACGTCCTGTCAGATAGCGCAGCACATCTTTAGGTGGTCATAGTGTTATGTCTGATTGGCCTCGGCAGTCATTCATCCAGCGATCCGCCATGTTTTTGAGATAAAAAATGTTGACAGGACATTTGACAGTATCACTTAATAATTATGTGTTATTGGAAGATTGGAAGATTAATATCCGAACACCAACTAGAAAGTCTTAAAAAATGCAAGCATTTGCAAAGCCTGGTGGCCCGCCAGGCTTATAATGCACCAGGGAAAACCCTGGTATCTGTCTTGAATGCATATGATTACACAGAGGATCGTCTTTGATGGAATGATTCTTAATATGTGCATAATGTTAATGTTTGTTTTCAGCTGGATGACTTCCTGACCATATGATTGTTTTTTTTTATTACACATTTAACCGTGGTTTTAAAAAATTGTTTTTCAGATCATCAAATCAGTAACACAAATTTATTATCAGACGAAGAACACCTAACTCAATGCAAAAATCATTTTCAAACATTAATTTTTTCTTCTTAAGGTGAAAAAAAGTCTATCCAACCCAGTCTGGCTCTGTGCAAAGTAATGCCACCCTTATTATCTTATTTTCTTTTCTTATTTTACATGTTTTGCAATAATCAAGCTTGATTGTGTCTTGAATTTAACTTTTCTAATTATCTGGTTCATCAAAATTACTTCATGATTAGAACATATTCACATGGGGTTCGGTTGATCAGTAGTTGTATTTTTATAAAATATTTTCCAGGTTAATATTTCTTGACTTTAGAGAGATCTGCAACATTTAAGTGTGACAAACGGACAAAGAAACAGTGAGGTGGCACATTCCTGCCTTGCATTGATCCTCTGATACATTTTACTGTTAACCTTCCATGCATTGTGTTCTGCATGTCAAGATGTTCATCAAAAGCTCCCACTTCTTATGTTTATCCATTGTGTGACGAGCTGTTTGTGGACTGAACTCTTTGGGAATCGTCCCTATTGAGCCGACCCAACGACCTCAAGTGTTTGCTGTTTTGGTGAAAGAAATTTCCAAAACCACATCTGTGAAAGCACA
Source organism: Poeciliopsis prolifica (assembly GCF_027474105.1). NCBI lineage: Eukaryota > Metazoa > Chordata > Actinopteri > Cyprinodontiformes > Poeciliidae > Poeciliopsis > Poeciliopsis prolifica. Next base: position 4,819,105 of record NW_026562391.1, on the reverse strand, counting down.
GCTGCTTTGTGAGCTAAACACCCTCACGGTTCTCCCACCAGCTCTCTCTGGTTGTCTGTGTTAATGCGAGGGTAGAGGCCCGGGTCTCTTAGCTTGATGTAAATAAGAGAAAAAGGAAAAGAAAAAAATGCTACAGATGGAGCTGGTCCTCTTTCTCCTCCTTCGCTGTTGTTTCTCCTCCCTCTTGCTTATATAAGAGTGACTTCAAAACTTTCTCTTTTTCCTCTTGAGCCCTTTCCACTAAGTTATTATCTGATGTTGTTTTCACAGATGTGGAAAAAGATTCCTTTTCTTTTCCTTCTCTCTGTGACAAGAAGGAAAATGAGTGTGGGGAGTTGATTCGGCTCTGTATGCACCTCACAATAAAAAGATGCATTGCATATTCACAAGATTTCGTTGTTGTTCACACTTGCACGATCCAATCCCCTTGAAGTCCAATTAAAGCTTCCTCTCGCTCCTTTCTGGCAGCAATCATTGATTGAAAAGTTGGGACATAATTCACAGCCTCTTTTGTGAGTCTTCGCAATCAATTATGTTGTTTTTTTCTCGATTCGTTTTATTGTATTTTTCTATGCACATGGTTTTCTTTTTTTTTTTTTTGACTACTTGAAAATGTTCTGGTAATTTTTGCACCAGGGAGCGAGGCGTGTGGCTGGGCTTGAGCGACGTCGACTCTCCGGGGAAACTGCTCTGGGTGAACGGATCTGAGGCTCAGGACGGGGAGGAGGGCCAGCAGCCGCGCTCGTCCATCTCTGGCGGAAACGTGTGCGTGTCGTTTGATCAGAGCGGTCAGACCAGCTCTCACCTCTGCGACTCCAAGAGGGCTTATGTTTGCCAATACAACCCCCACGGTACGCTCACACACACACACACACACACACACACACACACACACACACACACACACACACACACACACACACACACCCTCTGATCATATGCAAAGAGGAACATTCAATACAAATGCAAAATTCCCTCCAGTTCACCCAAACCGCAAGGCTGAATATATAAATTTTCCACATATTTAGGTTGTGCAGGTCCCCTCAGTATCACAGGTCGGCCTTTCTTAAAGCTCCTCTCATAACTGGAGCACAAATTATGTAGATTGGTCCTTGTGCGACTTTGATTTCCACCACTTTCAACATAATAAGTGTTATCATGTTTTCCTTGGACTCTAAGGCTACGTTCACACTGCAACCTGAAGTTACCCCAATCAGATTTCATATTTTTGCCGTTGTGTGACCTCTGATTGATCTTTACAGATCTTCTCCGGTCTGAGATTTGGAAATGGAACCCAGGCAACTTGGACATGTGGTCCTAGATCTGAAATGAATCTGATGTTTTCAGATGTGACTGCTGATACTCAGTAAACATCCCGGTACAGTTCTGAAGCGGGAAGAGAATGGCAGGCAATAATGTGCGTTAAGTTGTCACTGTACTGGCTCCAGTTGGACAACAACTTTAAAATAGATCCATCATTACTGTCCATGTGTGCTAACGTAAACACTGAGCACACTCGCTATGAGTGGCTTGAATGCTTCAAGGTGAAGGACCTGAAGACGAAAAATAAATTTATCTCTGCTGGAAATGACAGAATATTGATGTAGTAATTTCTGGTTCTATTGTAGCAGTAAATGAGAAAAATGTAGCACTTTAAGTAAATGTAATATTAAATCTTCAGCATGTGGGTATTTAGCAAAATGTCAAAGGGCTTTTAAAATGTTTCCTATGAAATGAGCTCACTGCAAAACCATTAAATGGAGAGCGCACTCGATTGCTTCCCAAGTGCCAAGTGCAAAATGTTTACTTAATCTGAATGCTCAGTGTGCCACATGATGCCAATGAGTCACTGTAAACAAAGTCTTTAAATTGAAAAAGTTTCACTCTGCCTGGTATTCCCTCAAAGCCTTTCAAATACAATAGAATAGAAATCAGGACATGTAGGAATGAAACAGTGTGATAGTTATGTTATATTTAGGTGGAAATATGAGCTGATTTCACTGGTCGTCTGTCTTTCACGGTGCGTCATGAAAGACACCATGTCACTCCTCAGTAAATAAATAATTCAAGTCTTGTTTTTTGTTGTCTTTTCTGTGACTTTCTTCTAACAAATATTTGTTTCTGATTTCTTTTCAAATTTGTCGTCTTTCGCGACAAATTTGAATTGGCAATTTAAGCATAAAATCCCTAATTATTATGATGAGGTTTTTATGAAAAAGATTTAGATGATTGGCAAAAGTAACTAAGAGCAATTGCTCAGAGCATCTGATTGGACTTACTTGTCCAGGAAATTAGTGTAACTGAGCTTTCTTGGTTAAGCTGGTGTGCTTCCAAGCTTGCAGCAGAAACATCCACCCAGCATGAATTATGTTCAGGCTCAAACACTGTTACTGTCATAATTCAGCAGTGTCCAAAATGCCCTACAGGTTTCTGAAATCTAACACACCTGTGCATCTCTATAGTAAATCTCACTGGTCAGTATAATAGAGCAGCTATTGCACTGTATTGGACTGTATAGTTTTCATTCCTCTAATTGAGAATGCTTCATATTTCCACCAATGTTTTTAACTTAGTAAACCGTTTTGCGAACATTTTGGGATCACATTACATTTAGTATATTTATTAACTGAAGATGCAAGTGTATTTCAGTAAATTAGAATATGGTCAATGTTTATTTTACTAATTATATTCAAAATGTGAAACTTGTGTTACACATAGAGTGGTATATTTCAGCCATTTACTACATCAGTGCAGGTGGAGTGGAGGCGATCAGTCTGGCTCTGCCGAGACGTAAAGACAGACTGGCTTTAATGGTACTTTAATAGGTCTGGAGTAACTTTAGCACAAAGAATGTAACAATTGAGGCCCAATGTCCTGGATTCGTCTTTGTGTGGTGGATCTGGAAGTACTGCCTCCAGCTGCTCTCCATGCCTCATAAATTTATCTCAAAACCTCTTGAATCCTCTGAAGTTTCTCTTGCTGTGTGTGCTTATTTTTCTGCAGCACTTTTTTCTTCCACTCAACTTTTTTTTATTAATATGCTTGGGCACAGCCCTCTGAACAACCAGCTTCTCTAGCAATGACCTATTGAGGCTCATCCTTGTGATGTAGAGTTTTAGTAAAAAGTAAACTCATGAAATCACTCTGTGTAATGAATCTAAATGGTATTAATTGTTTTTTTATTCTGCTTTTGATCTGTTTCAGTGCGCGTTCCAGATGCTGGTGTGTATCTGTTGGGCATGGCCGTCTTTCCTTCCGACCATCCGTTACTCCATTTATCAACAACTCTGCTCTCTGCGCCACCGTCTCTGAGCAGTGTCATAGAGGTAAAGAGGGATTTCTGTTTAATTGGATGTTATTTTTTTTAAACTTATTCAAGCCCCCGAGGTGACATGGGGAACTTTTCTTTTCCTTTTGCAACACCTTTCAAAAGTATTGCTTTCCCTTGCATAAAAAGTCTATTTTGTATGCAGCAACAGTGAAAGCAAATGGCGAGTTAAAAATACCCTTAGCCAATCTGCACCTTTAAAGATCTTCAGTGAAAACATGTTTGTACATGCTTAACTTTTTTGTGCAGAAACTGGTTGAAAATCAGTTTAGTGACTGTGTTCATGTTGTTGGTTTGTGTAAAATTGAGATGAGGCTGCAATGAAAACAACTCTTTATAAATCATTTAGACGACCAACATGGAAAAGGCCCCTTGAAAATAACTAAAAAATAGTCCAAATGCTTTGGATGTATTTTTTTCTTTCTTTCCTTCTTATGGACGGTTCTTGTTTATGTCGAGGCCCCAGTACACCTTAAAGAATGAAAGCCATTGCTTGACCTGTTTTGCTTGAACTGTTTTGCTTTTACATTTTGCGTTGCATAAGCTTGCGTTGCATTTGTATCCGAAAGACAAAGATATAAAACTTCAGATAGCTCACAAGCAAGACATTAACATACATACAAAACCCTTCCAAACATCCTATATTGTAGTATAAAGTTTTCAAGTTGCTGACCTGACTAGTACATAATTGTGAGGTAAAATAATCTTTTATGTCGTTTTTCACAATTTTTTTTTTCTTGCTCTCAGCTGCTGATGTTTCCTGCGATGAGCTTTGTTCAGGCTGGCCGTCTGTCCTCTTTGGAGATCATCATCCAGGAGCAAAGCTCTCAAGTCCACATCAGAGTCCAGATCTACAGACCCAAATGTCTCGGCCAGCACCTGCTGCTGCCCAGTGAGTCAGCCACCGAAACACGCTCATGTACTCTGGACATGTAAAAGACCTGCAGAGTTTACCAGCAGGGGTTAAAAATCACACACACACATATAGACCACCTGATCCCACACCTCCAATTACGCACATATTCTCTTACACTGGCCGCCCCTGTCTGAAGACATTAAGGTAAATGACAAGGAGAGTGTGTGAATGGAGGCAAAGCATGGTCAAACTGGAGAGGAAAATGAGAGGTCAAATAAACAAGATCCACTCCTTTGTGAGGCCTTCAGTCATTAACAATCACCACACTGAAAGCAATAGTCATGCAAAGGTGGACACAGTGACAATAAACACCTTTTAATATGTTTATATAACCTTTCTAAAACAAAGACAAATAATTTGGAGTTCGCATTTAAAACTTCCTTCAGAGGATTATTTTAACAACTTGTACTTTCAGTTTATTTAGCATATCTATCATTACCTACAGATGTCACCATGTGTTTTTCCTTGAGAGTGTAGACCAGTTCCTCTGACTCCTACAAACATTTACAAACATTTACAAACATTTTCCAAATTAAAAATGTTATATAATAGAACAGTAATTCACTCCTGCAAGATTGATTGAGAAACGGCCAAAGCTATGAAGCATAACATGGTGAAATGATCGGCATCCGCTGAGGTCTGGCTCTCAGTTCTGGAAACCTAATTGAACAGCTGATATGCTGTTTTTAAATAGTTTCTTACAGCTTCTGTGCCTCCACTGAGTTCATTTCTGACCACTGCCAGACACTAGTAATGGTCCATTTTGAGTCTTCCTCCCATAGCAGCAACTTCTACAGGGAAGATTTTTAATTTGTTGTTAATGTTCTCTGATCAGAAAAAAAAAATATTATTTTTGAGTTTCTGAACTTGATTCCAATCAAATATGAAACTGCAATGAAAACAGAGAAACACTGATCAGAAATTTGGGAAAAGTTTCTGATTTTTGCAAACTTTTGACCTTCTAAGTCTGACTTTAGGTGATAAAATAAATGTGACATGGTATTTTAAAAGTTCGTCTGGCATTGCCAACGTAGCACACTTAGCATTACTAAGAGCACTTTCCATATATTCCGTAGAGAATGATCAAAATGAATGTTCTGTCTCAGGTTGCGGCGGGTCAGCTTGTTCTCCGATGGCGGTTTGTGTCCCCGGTCACACAATGATCAAAGGTTCGCCGTCGTGCCCTGCAGCACAGCAGTGGTGTCCCTTCCAGGGTCGTTGCCTGACTCTGTCCCATCCATGCCACCCATCTTCCTGTACTAACTGCACCCAGGGTCACCACCTGCCACCAGGGACGTCGAGGCCCCAGTACACCTTAAAGAATGAAATTGTCTTCACTCTCCCGCCAGGACCAGCGCATGCATTGGTGAGAGGAGGAGTTTTTTTTGCCATTAAAACCAGTTTGTCTTCCTGCTCTCTAACTTTATTGTCTGGATTCTGCAGCAGATACAAGACCAGCTGGAGGACGTCCTGGTCTCACCCGGCGATGTAATCGCTCTGCAGCACGACGGCGGCCCATCAGCTCTTCTTCATTGTCAGTCGTCTCCACAGTCGCTGTGGCGGCAGCCGGTCCTAGCCCTGAACTTGTCCGAGTGGTTCTGGATGAACAACACCAGACAGTCAGCAGATTTCCCAGATCTGAATGTGGAGAATTTCATAAGGAATGGTGAAGGAGGCTGGCTGGAGGAGGAAAGCTGCAGCATCAGAGTGCTGTATGTGGGACAAAACAGGACCCAGCTGCAGGGAGCCCAGCTGTCTGCTGGTCTACCACAGCCTGGACTCTACAGCCTGCTGGTAAGTCATCAATTCTCATGTCATTTCCCAGCATGCATCTGACAGATGATGCATGCAAAAAGAGGCCACTTAGGAACTCTTGGCCTGAAGGGGAAGGCCTCTCATGCATAAATTTGAAGTTTTTTATTGCTGTAGAACTTAATCTTTAAGCAAATTATTGTGTTCTTGTTTGTGCTGTTTAAAGCAGCATTATTTTCTTATATATATATATATATATATATATATATATATATATATATATATATATATATATATATATATATATATATATATATAATATTTTTAGTAAAACTGTCACAATGTCCTGACATTATGTTATAAGACAGATAATCTGTGAAAAGGTCCATGTCCTGCTTGAGCTTCTATTGCCGTCTGCTGAAATGTTATTCTCCTGGTCAAAAACAACTAATCAGAGAAAGATCTTAGTGCTGTCAATTACCCTAGTGTATTCACTGCTCATTGAGCTAATGGTGGAGAAACAACTTGTTTCACGAAAAATATTTATCCACGTTCAGCGGAGGCCATGCTAACTCGCCTGAGCATACATGACAGGCTCTGCTGATTGGGAGAAGCTGTAGCACAGCAAAGAGGAATGATGTGAGCAAAGCGTAAACACAAGAATGATTGACAGCGCTCACACCCTCCTCCTGGTTCTGATTCATTGTTTCTGACCCAGTGGTTTAGTTCTGTAATTAGCTAGGGAGAAGGCAGAGGAGTTAAATTTTTTTTCACTACATTGTGACAGTTTTAACAGATATGTAAAAAAAAAAACATATTGGAGGTTTGAGCCACAAAAAATGAGCCAAACTTTGCCGACAGGTTTCCACCACTGAACCATCATACCCATCTTCAGCATCCTGTCCGCTCCGAGTTGTACCTCCCCTCGGTTTGACGATCCTCCACCCTCCTCTGAACAACGGCACGGTCTACATGCAGCCCAACAACACCAGGCTTGTACTCCGCGTGCAGTCCCCCTACGAGACGAGGGTATCGCGACGAGGCAGCGGCGTCAGTGTGACCTTCCAGTCAAAATGCCCTGCTGAGTTTTTGTCCAGCCCAGCTGTCTGCGATAACAGGTGGAAGTCGGGTTCAACAGTCGAAGCCTCTGAACCCGTCTTGTATGCGGTGCTAGATCTGAGTTTGGGAGAAGAAGAACAGAGAGGTCAAGTGCAGGTGGAGCTGGAGGCGCATAATAATGTGACAGAAGCCACCCTGCCTTTGGTCGTCCACTTGGAAGATCCACTCGAAGGGCTAGTGGTGCAGCCAGACCCAGAACATAGGGTCCTGATGGAGTCCGTTGTGGTAAGTTTATGTTTTTGGCCGGCTTTGGTGCAGATTGACCATATGTAGTTAACATTAGTGTCGTCTGTCTGTGTTTTAGAGCTACACTGCGTCGGTGCTTAAAGGTTCTAATCCCACTTTCAAGTGGACTGTGGATGATAAGCCCTACTTCACTTACTTCAACAGTGTTCTCAACGTGATCTACCAGAACGCTGCCATCTACAAGCTCACAGTATGTTTCAGTTGCAATTAATAATTTTTTCAGTCTTAAATTTAACTCAAGGCAGCATAAAAACAGTCTTAAAAAGTCTTACATCTGACTTGTGGAAGTCTGCAGATACCCTGATCTTGTAATCGAAAAGTTGGAAATGGCTCCAGACTACAAACTCCTATGAACTGTCCTGCATCTCTTCCAGGTGACAGCCTCAAACCATGTCAGCACACTGACGAAGCATTTCAACATAACTGTTGATCGACTGCAGCCAATGGCCAACCTCACAGTAAAGGGAGTGCCGGATGTGGTTCCTCAGGGGTCCAATCAGACACTCACCACCTCTGTGCTTGTGGACATGTCGGTGCCAGCCACATTTCGGTACGTATCTTTGGAGAAGGGTCCGAGGGGTCACTAAATTAATAATACACAGCTTTTCAGATATAACCCTGGTAATATCTTGTGATATTTCTGATAATATAGCTCTCCATCTTCTCAATCGGTCTCTTTTTCCTTTCATTTCTCAGCTTTGAGCTTCCTGTATGCCATAATAGCACCACAGCAGTCGAAACAGAGCTTTAAATTTATAACCATGTGGTCAGGGAAGATTGCTGACAAGAATTTTCCTCTCTGTGCAACTGTTTCCCCAGTACTCCTTTTTTTCCCCTTCCTAGCCTTTACTTTGGAGTCCTCTTCTCCCTGGCCCCCAAACCCTGATCCAATCCTCTCTTCTTAGCCTAAAGAGCCTTCAAGTTTTTACTTTCCGTTTCTTCTTTTCCAAACCCTCCATTGAACCCTTTTTAAGAAAAGATTAATATTTTCCAGTCTAGAGTGTATATTTTTGCGTACCCAATCTGTCACTCGCATTTTGAAGCTTTAGGCATCAAACGGTGAGAAAAAGTAGATCCTCTTTCGGTGATCTTTCATCGACTCTTTTCTTCTGCAGATGGTCCTTTGGTGATGGTGGATATGAGGAATTTGAGTCAAAGCCTCCATATTCTCCGTCTCTCCTCTGTAAAGACTCTCCTAACCAAGTTCTCTTGAGCAAAAACATCACCTATATCTACTCTCAGCCAGGTATGGCCTCCTTCTTGAACCTGTCGGATAGATTAGCACACCTGGAGCTGAAGTCAGGATGTTTTCTGTTAATATCAATAATCTATTGTGATATATATTATTATTAACTTATTGTCCAGCCATAATTCAGTTCATTCTCTTTTGTTTCCCTCTGTGTGTAAAGGTATCTACACAGCGCAGGTATCCGTATCCAATCGCTACGACAACATCAGCCAGAGCATCAACATGAGTGTTTACAGCATCCTGACGCATGTCGACATACAACCTGAGCGGCAGTTTGTGCTTTCGGGCCAATCGTCCTTCTTTGAAGCCCATCCTCTGCCTTCGCCGTATGGTATTCAATATGATTGGAACTTTGGGGATGGCACCGTCCTCAAAGGTCGGCGGGTACCACACACCTTCATACAGAGCGGCAACTTCAAAGTCTGTGTGTCAGTGAACAACACCATCAGTTTCACATCGACCTGCGCAGAAATATTTGTCTACGAGGAGATTGAGGGCCTGACAGCCAAAAGCTCCTCTCCTACAGAGCTCCAAAGCCCCACCAAAGTGTGGGCACAGCTCAGTTCTGGTAACAACATCACATGGATTTTCTCCATGGGGGATGGCACCGACTCAATAATTACATCTGAGCCTAACATAACGTACAACTATGTCAAAGAGGGCAACTACACAGTGAATGTGACCGCCATGAATGCAGTGAGCTCTGGCTGGATGCCCCTCTCAATTCATGTGTACGTCTTCCAAGTCAAAAGGATGGAGCCTTCAGGATGTGTCCAGGAGCGGACCAAAGTCAACTTTCAGGCCTGGGTATCCGGCAATGCAACAATTCACCATTACAATTGGAGTTTTGGGGATGGGAGCCCCAATGAGACGGTTCAGGGCAACTCCAGCGTCTCACACACCTACCAACTGAGTGGGAACTACCACCTCTCTTTGCTTCTCTCCAGTGGAGTCAACAAAGCCACCAAGGCCAATTTCTTCAACTGGGTGTGTGTGCAGCCAGCTGTAACTAACATCAGCATCCTCCCTGAAAAATCACACTATGCAGTTGGAGAAGAAGTACATTTCAAAGTGATAGCTGAGCCAGAGTTCAATTACAGCTACCAGTGGGACTTTGGTAGAGGGGAGGAGCCATTCTTCACCCATGGCTCTGGAAATGTTGTAGCAAAGTATAAAACGTCAGGTCATTATGTGATAACTGTTCATGTTTTCAACAACATCTCTGCCAATAACGCAAGCGCTGTCATTGACGTTCTGGTTCCCATTGGACCGATCTTGATACATCACAATGGGACAAAGTACAACAACTTGACCCGAGGAGCTCCATACACTTTCACAGCTTCTTCTCTGGCCTCTGACGTTACTTACACCTGGAGTTTTGGAGATATTCAAGTGGTTACCGGCCAGAGTGTCCTCCATACTTACAACATCTCTGGGAACTACAACATCACACTGAAAGCTGCCAACAGTGTTAGTCAAAATGAGACTTTTCTACTGGTTTCTGTGTTTGCGCCGATTTTAAGACTGAAAGTGAACGCTAGCTTAGTTAATGTCCCCTTGAATGCGTCAGTCAACTTTGAGGCCTACAAGGAGGATGGAGACAGTGTAGACTACTCTTGGATTCTGTGTGACCGCTGCACCCCGATCCCAGGGACCAATACCATGTTCTACACCTTTCGCTCCATTGGCACCTTCAACATCATTGTGATAGCGAAGAATGGCGTGGGAGCAGCGAATGCAAGCATCTCCCTGTTTGTCCAACGGGAGCTGGAGGGCCTGCAGATTTTGGCAGAGGACATCAAAGGAGGCGGAAGCACAGCGCTGGAAAGTTGTTGCTATGCAACAAACAGCGTTCTTCGTCTTCAAGCGGGATTGAAGGAGGGCACCAACATGACATTTAGCTGGAACATTGTCAGAGCGCATGATACTGTCAGCTCATTCAACATGAGTGGGAAAATGGTGGAGCTAAATTTCTCAAAGCCAGGACCCTGTAACATCTTTCTACGAGCAGAGAACCTCCTGGGTCATCTTCTGGTCAACAAAACCATACATTTTTTTGAAACACCTTCTGGTGTTGACCTTAAGATCAGTAACAACCCAGTCGCCACTGGAGCTTCAACAAACCTAACAGTAGAGGTCATGAAGGGTTCAGATCTACAGTATCGGTGGTCTGTGAATGGAAAGAATCAGCCGTCGACCGCGCCCTGGTTGGCCTACACCTTCGACAGCCCAGGACGAAAAAAAGTTTCAGTGGAGGTGTTCAACGAAGTTGATTCAACGATTAAATCAAAGACCATCGACGTCCAAGATATAATTTCTGGCTTAAGTTTCTCAGTACACAATGACAAGGACCGGAATCACTTTGAAACCGGAGTTGGCATCAACTTGAAGGGGGAGGTGATAACAGGAACCGATGTGAGGTGGACGTGGCTGGTGGAAGGAACTACTAGATCAGGAAGGCAAACTTTTCTCAATTTTTCTGAGCCTAAAACAGTCATCATTACTCTGAACGCCACAAACAACATTAGCAGTAAGGCCTTTTCAAGGGAGTTATTTTTTCAGGACAAGATTAAAGTGGGACTGAAAGCAAGTAAGGACTATGCAGCAGTTAACGAAAAGGTGGAGTTCACACCTCTTCTGATAGAGGGTACCAACGTCAGTCTGACTCTCACCTTCAGCCCTGATGCAGAAATCCACCCTCAGCCGAACAAAACCTACACTCACGCCTTCAGCAAAGTGGACACTTACTACGTGAATCTGCAGGGATGCAACAAGGTAATGAAAACATAGATTGGATTGTTGAAAACATATCTGTCCTCAAATCTTTTGACAATCTTCAAAAGCTTGCTTTGGATCACATATTATCACAGAAGTACCAAATGTATTGCATCACTCCCAGATAGTTTATTGAGTCCTAATTAATGCTTACATTGTGATTTGTCCTTATTTGATCCAAAGTAATTTCAGACTAGGCATCTAAGCAGTCCAATAATACATTTATTGTAATCAAAACAATCCCACGCATATTCCTGTTGCAAAATAAAACATGACATTTCATTAACTGTACTTTCCAAACTTCAGTACCTTGATGAAAGTGATAGGTAGGCCTCCTTTATTTCACACACCTTGCCAGAGAGTTAGACAAATAAAGTCTTTCTGTGCATATCAGAAAACACAAAACCTTCTTCAACCAGCTAACCAGTAGTATTCAGCAACTAGAGGGGGAAAGACTAACTCTGTATAGTCTGTGGAAAATCAGGCCACTCCTGCCGTTAATTAGGATTCTCACTGAAAAGACTTTTAACTGCTGCACCAGCCAATCCAGTCTCTCGTCTACTGTGAACATCATTATAAAGAGTGAAAACACAGTTAACATTTTCTACATTTAATATCTTCTACAGTACTTCAGCCAAAGTTGTTCACTTCATAGTTTTCATGAAGCAAAACTTCATGTAAGATTAGTGTTGGGAAAGTTGAACTTAATGGAGGTATGAAAAACAAGAACAGATGGTCTGTTTCAATGTTTCAAACTGCACCTGGGAGAAATAAATTGTGGGTTTCTTTTTGTTGTGCGTGACCCTGATTCTCTTTGACGTTACACAGGGGTTGTTTGGTTTCAATCCTTCTCATAATTTCCACTGACAACAGTCTCAGCATTTGATGGCAAACACCTGTTTCCCATATGATCAACAGCTGCAAGCCTGTTATTTAAAGATACTTTGGATTTATTTTGTATAGGTTTATTTTTGATAGTCTGAACACTTCAGATTATGTTTGAGTGATGTCCTGATTCCAGTAACCAGGACTGGTGAACACTAATAAAATTTAACTCATCTTTTTAGAACGGGAGGTCAATCATTGTAATGAATTCATAATTTATCAAAGGACTCAGTTACGTTTTTGCATAGGGTCATGTTGGTTTGGAGAGCTTCTCTGTCTTATCAAGTTGAAGTTCTTGGATACACTCTGGTTATCTTTGCAGACAGTAATATTTATTGGATGATATAAAAGCAAAATCAGAAATGGGGCATGATCGGTTTTTACAGCACCAAAATTTTGTTGTTAGATTTCATGTTTGTGACTATTTGAACATTTTCATTTTTAGCTGTAGGAGTAAATTTCTATTCAGCTTGTGCCGTTTGCTCCCTTCCTTTTTTCCGTCTGTCCTTGTTCACTCCCTTCCTTTGTTCCTGCCTTCCTTCCCTACTTCCTTATTTCTTACTCTCCATGTTTGTCTCCTTCCTTCTCTATGTAATCGTTGGTTCAAAATGTTGTGAAAGCTGCTCTTGTTCGCGGCTGTGAGTCTAGTAGACAATGACTCATAGTAAAGTATTTCTATTTCTTATCCATCAGATATGCTGTCACAATTACAAGCTTCATATAGAAGTGGTGGAGCCGGTGAGCGGGCTTTCCATCCAGGGAGTCAGCAAAGCCATCTCCGTGGGCGAGAAAAGGACGTATACGGCCGACATCGAGAAGGGGAATCCTGTTAGTTTCGTGTGGTCGTTTGACCTGAATCACCAGCAGGCCACAAGCTTCGGCAAACAGGTTTGACTCCTCACACTTAAAGATTTTAAAATTAGTGTCAGAACAGCACAGTCAACCCGCCAGAATGCTGACATTTATCTCAATGACCTCAGGCGCAATACGAAGCAGACAAGCCAGGCCTGTTGATCATTTTTCTGAGGGCTGTTAACAACGTGCAAAACCAGAACATCACTGAGCACGTACTAGTGCAGAACCGCATGAACTCCGCCGAGCTGTATGCGGTGCTGCAGGATACTTTTGTCAACAAGACAATCACCTTGATGGCCCATATTACGCCCACATCCAGCCCAGTGGACTGCCTGTGGGACTTCGGGGACGGTTCTGCGAGAGTCGCCACCAACACAACCACCACCACTGTGAGCTACAGTCATCCAGGAAACTATTTGGTCCAAGTATGTACATCTCTATGTTATCTCGCCATCGATCACTGAAATAAACAAACAAAAAAAAAACATGTGAAACCCCAGAATCCTCTTCACATTTTGTCACCTTACAACCATAAGCTTCATTGAGATTTGGGGGATTTTACTGACAAAGTAGCACCTGATTGTGAAGGGGAGGTGAAATGAATCAATGTCATTTATATTTAATTGATTTTTCGTTTTTGTACATCACAGATTAACCTGAGTAAAGAAACTGCAACATCAGCAGAAGGAAAAGAATAAAATCTATATAAAGTTAGATAATTACACAAAATCAAGTTTGATAATTCAGTTACCATTATAATTTTCAAATACTATGCCTTCTGAGTTTAGTCTAAAGATTATTCATTTGATCATAAAAATACTGTCCAATAATCCCACTCATTTATCTTCAAAGTTTCCTTCTAAAACCATTTTTTGAGTTCTGGTTTAACTCAAAAATGGCTATTTATTATTTGCTTAAAGCAATAGCACTCTAAGTAGAAATGTGTCTTTTTTTGTAATCCTGGTCTATCCAAGTTACCCATAGGTAGGACCACAGATTGAAATTGTATCTTCCTTTTGAAGACTGCCTCCAGGACTTTGTGTATTTCCCTCCAAAATGAAACCACATGAGCTCAGTCTCAGAAAATGTGAAAGTGATTTGCTCATGTCGATCCACAGAGTCTCCAACAGTTGGCCCGGCATGAATATTTAGTCTTTTGAGCCGGTGTGCAAAAGTAGCGGATCGTATTCCTCCAGCTGAATTCCCTCCAGCAGGGAGCGCCTGTTGTACTCCACTGTGGTCTACAGATTCCCTGTACATAACGTCACATTGCCCTTTGTTTCCATTTTGCTTTTATATGCACTGTTATTTACCTGTAAAATCTGCAGTGATTACATAATATCGCTTAGAGCTATAGCATAGAAATGATGTATTTTTAAATGCTTTTTTGACTATATAAAAAATGTCTTCGCTAATATTAGAAACTTTTTGATGTGAACATTTTTTCAAGGTCCTTTTGGACAGTCATCGATTTCACGACTAATGAATGGTAAAAAACTTTACTTCCTGTCATGCCTGCCTGTTCCCTGCCAGGTAAACTGCAGTAACCTGGTGAGCTTTGTTTTGGCTGAGGTGGAGGTAAACATCAGAGTACTGGAGTGTGAGGAACCAGAGGTGCAGATCTCTCAGTCCCGCCTGGTGGTCTGGCGCTCCCAGCCCATTTCGGTGGAAGCCAGCATGGACTTGAAGGGTTGCATGCGGTACGGAGTTCAGTACCTCTGGCAGGTATTCTCAAAGTCAACCTGCGAAGACGAAATAATGAAAGAGGGACCTTTACCCCCCACACTGGAGTCTCGGTTTCCTCCCAGTCAAGCCGTCGTCCTGCCTGTGGAGGTGGATGTGCGGCGGCTGCAGTTGCAGCTGCCAAAGATGGCTTTGAAAGCAGGGAACTACTGCTTAGTGTTTTCTCTGTCATACGAAGGCGTGCCGCTACGGAAAGCTGCCTGTCTGCAACTCAGTATAATAACTGCTAAGTGAGTACAAAATCGCACGATTTAAGTTTATGCTTCTTTGGTTCTTATAGAGAACAAAATATGCATGATTAATGATGCTCTTTAGGCATTCTTGATCACATCACACTTTAAAAGTGAACATGGAAAAACAGGTTGCAAATTAAGCCCAATTCCTTATCCAACCACATCCATGCAATACACATATTCATCTATTGATATTAAAAATCACTCCTGCAGCAACATGTTTGCAGTTTGTACGCTTCTTTACTGACATTTTAATTCATCTTTCTTATCAGGTTGAAGCCCATTATTGAAGGAGGAACCCGCCGGGTGTGGTCCAGGACGCAGGACCTGCAGCTCAATGGAGAGCAATCCTACGACCCCAACATGGACCTAGACAACCAGTCTCTGTTGCGTTACCTCTGGGAGTGTGAAAGTACCTCTAAGGTATCTTACTAACACATCTGACGTGTCGTGTTGGCAGAGTGCTAATTAACAAACGGAGCGAAAGCCATTGCTGGGTTTCAGATGTCATACCACTAACGTAACCCAATGCACATGGAGGGCAGGAAGCAAATGCAGCTCATTTATTTCTGTTGATCCACCATCAAAATGTTTCAAGTCTGTGTCCTTTAAACATTTTGATGTTTTAATAGTGAGAAAGATGAATGTTATTTTCGTGGTCACAAAGGAGCTAATTTGAAAAAACTTACTGAAAAAAGAGGAGAAAAGTGGATCAACAATCTACGGCTAAAAACAGATGGTGTGAAAACTAACAATGCCAGAGTTTGCGGTGCCCACTCTCTGACAGGTAGTGATGGCATAGTTGAAATTGTATTTTCATTTATTTTATTGGACAGTTACTTAGAAAGCCAAGCATTCATATGTAAGGAAAGATATATTATTTTTATGCCCTAGCCTGCATTTGTTTCTTGTTAGCATAGGAACGTTGTTATAGACTAATTACTTAAAATAGCACAACTCTACTCGCCCCACTGAAACAAGTCGACAGTTATTTAATGCTTCTTTTGATCCTAAATGCTTGGCCCAACCTGAACCTAAATGATTTTGTTCTCCAGGCTTTTGGAAACTTTCTTCTGGCTCACACAATATTAACTCTGCAGCACCAGATAGTTATGTGGATCGCCTTGACACCTGGTAAATCCTCAAGAATATAAGAAAAGCCTTTTTTACTGAGATAATACGGATCATATCCTAACTATACGAGCATTTTTTCGAGATGCCTCGTCTGTTCTGGTCTATTTAGGGCATCAGCATACTCGTTGTGATCCATTTTGGTTTGTTTGGAACCAGAGAAATCCACTTCCGGACCTCCATCTGAATTTTGCGCGTCATCCAGGTCATGTGTCTGAAACCCCAGTATTTTTCGTCTAGATTCAAGCGCAAATATCTTAGTACATTTGAAATAAGACAAAACTAACTTACAAATAACTTTTCAGCAAGATATAGAAGCTTGTTATAAGTAGAAAAATGCTTTTGTATTGATAAAAAAAACTTGATACTTCCATTGGATTTAACTTATAATTTTTTTTGATGTTAGAAGTGAAATAATCTGCCAGTGAAACTAGTTTTTTTTATATCAATTGGAAGGAATTATTGGCCTTAAACAAGCTCACATACGCACTGAAAAGTTACTTTTAAGTTAGACCTATATTAACTCGGTAAGATTTTGTATTTTTTTGTTTTTTCATCCATTGCTTCTGTTGTGCTTTATTCACCTGACAAATGCTTTTCTTTCGTGTATTCATCTTATTTTTCAGTTGTGTGAAACGCTAAAGTTTCACACAACTAAAAAGAATCAATTAGTCAAACCTCAGATTGTTTAATTTGTAGCGACATCATGTGGTCAACATACACAATTTTTTGTAATTTACTTCATTTAGCTCTGAAAAAAGGTGAACAATTTTAAGCAATCAGGGCCCTCCAATAATTAAGAGTTCATCTATGCATCTATTCTATCTGCAACAGGCAGCACTGATAAACAATTGAAACTAGTAGAATTACAAGAATCCTCTGAAGTTTTAAAAGTTATTCATTTTTTAAAAACAGCAACTTAAAAATGTGTTGATGATAAAGTCGAGTAATTATGTATGTTTGTTGCATCTTAGTAGAAGTGTCCAGTTAAGAAACTGCAGTGTGAGTTTTGTTGGAAAATAATCATTAAATAAACTAAAGTATTAAATTAGGATTACCGTATGCTCAGAATTACACACATATTCCTTTCAGATTTAGATTTAAAATTAATTTCTTAAAAAATGTTAAAGCTGTATCCAGTTCTTAATTACATTTTGATAATGAAATGGCATGACGAAAACATTTCACATTGTTCTCAGTCAAAGGAAAATTATTTTTAAACATTTATAACCATTTATGGATATTGTTCCTCTAATTGTTTCCACTGGTATTTTGATTATTTAACTTTAGTCGTGGAGACTGAAAGGCTTCAGAGCCATCACCCTAATCTTGAGCTCACTCCACTAATTCTCTATCAGTTACAAGTCTCTATCAGGACTCTGACTTAGGTGCTTGTAGTCATAATAAAAAAAAATTAAATTAAAATATTCATTTATAGCTTAATTGCATATGCAAGAGTTAAATCCCAATATGACTTCTTTTTTTTTTTTTAGCTCTTTAAGGGGTATATTCCTCAGTGTGACTGCTATTAATTGTGCATCTGTTACATCAAAACACAGTTAATATTTCACAGTATAAATTGGAGCTTTATAAATGTAAAAGGTGAGTTAGGATTAATGCACAGTGAATTTATTCTGGCATCTCTTTACCTTCTCTGTGGTTTGAATCTTCAACTTAAGCCACAAAAACAACAGATTTGAATTGTGAAAAAAGTTTAACTTTTATTTAACTTTGTCTTCTAAGGACAAAGAATAACAAGGAAGAGCTGTGATGGACGGTAAAGCATGCTTCGGGTAAACTCCTCCCTGCAAAGCAGCATTGACGTCAAACAGAGAAAATGTCTGTCAATGCATTTCTTAAATGTCCATTGCTGAAGGGTTTGTGTTGATTTTAGGTTTTTCACATTCACTGGCGGAGGGCGCCGTGACGCATTAAGCTTCAGCAGCAGAAAAGGAGAAGGGTGTGACCAGCAAAATGGAGCTATATATCCATTATGTAGATACTGTGTTTTATTTTTAGATGTTGTGAACATTAACAGGTCAAGTGTTCAATTGGTTTTGCACCAATGAATGTGCTTTCTTGTAGAGTTGTGGATCAGGCATTTAAAGGGTTACATAACTGTTTAGAGATAAACTCAGCATTCCTCAGCCCGTGCTTATGCTCCCCACCCTTGACAATTACAGTCCACAGCAACAGTATCACACACATTCGGGCGCAAACACACAGCATGCATGGCTGCGGATGGAGGGGAGGAAGAGTTTGATGTCACTCAGAGTTTCGGTGCATCAAGTCAAACCATTATTTCTCAATCTGTAATTCTGCCTCTTCTCTAGCCTTGGCCGTGCTCTTGGAGAGTGAAACCTTATCCCAATCAGTGCTCCATAATGAAGCCGTCTTCTGTTCCCAGGGTCCGGAGCACTGCTCCAGCCTGCACTTCAGCCTTGGTACGGATCCGGTGTTGGGAGTCTCCGGCTCGGAGCTGGAGGAAGGCGTCGAGTACACCTTCAAACTCACCATCAGCAAAGATGGCATGGCACCAGAATCCACGACTCAGACTGTGAGTTCACACGAAATGATCCTTCTTCATGCCGAGAAGGATCTTTTTCTATGCTGTGATGAGTAATAGATGTGGAGGACCAATCTTGCCATAATTAAAAATAAAACAATACCTGAACAAGAAATGTAAGAAAGATGAAAATAATTAGGTTTAGTAAAATCTGTTTGGTTAAAAAAAAAAAGTCCAAAAGAAGTATGAAAGAGGAGAAAATATATCAGTGTTTAAGAGATAAAAAAAGAGTAATATCATTTTAAAATTAAATTTTTTGGGGTGGAAAAACATGTTTTAAATATATGTGAGTGATAATTAATATGGAGGAAAAAAAGGTGTGTGATAAACAAAAAGAAAACTATACCATTGAAGACACAAGTGACTGAAACTGTTGGTTTAAATATAAATATGCAAAAAAAGCACAGAAATAAATAAAAAAAACTTAAAATTGAAATAGAAACATACATTTAAACCTAATTAATTGATCAATTGCTATGCAAATCATTTCGTTGTTTTGTTTTCTTTAATGACACACTAATTTATTTCTGAGTCATTCATTCCTAATTATAGCACCAGTGGTCCTCCATAAATATGAACCTTTTTCCACATAAAAGTAGAAAATATGTGTTTTAATAAACCACATTTTCTGATTGCAATCACTCTGGATTTGCAATAGGTGCTTGTGAAGAGTGGCGTCATTCCCATGGTGTATGTGGAGTGTGTGTCCTGTAAGGCCCAGTCCATTTACGAGGTCAACCAGAACTCGTTTGTCTCCCTCAAAGGAATCTGCACCAACTGCCGGGGTTCTCAACGAGGGGTAAACACACACACACACACACACACACACACACACACACACACACACACACACACACACACACACACACGTCAATTGAAGGCACAGTGTTTCTGTGTGTGGCTATCCATGACCTGCCAGAGTGAAGTCAGCGTTTCCAGGTCGTTCTCTTCCTTCTTACATTTTCTCTTTGGATTTTTGTGCAGATGTGTGTTTGTGTGTGAGAGGTAAATGAGGTCATTGTAATCCTGAGTGGAGTCAGAGAGGATATGTTATGTCCAAACTAACACAAGGAAACCATTGGACAAGTTGCTGGAGGTCAGGCAGTCCAAACCAGCTGGCTGTGGTCGACTGCACAATAATATGGGTCAATTCTTAAAAGCAGCTTTGGTTTCTGTTCTGTAGAGCGAGAGAGAAAAAACTGCATTTGTTGTTATTGGCATAAGTGTGAATCAGCGTGGATGTTAAACCGATCTGGTTTCTCACGAGCTCTGTGTCTCTCAGGGTTCCTACAAAGTCTTGAAAAATAATAGAATTTGATTGGCGTATTTTCCACCATTGAATTATGATGAAAGCATAAAATATTAGATTGTATTTATAGTCTTTAGTCCATAAATACTCTTAACTGGTGTATCCATCCATTGATGTTTCCAAACACAGGTGTTTACTCAACCAACTTTTTAATAACCCGAAACACTTGCAACTTTCTACTCACTGTTCAACTATTTAAAGAGAAAAAAGTTGTAACTTTTACCCATTTTACATTAATAATAATTATAATCCTTATCGTCCACAGATGTGAAAATTTGCCTTTGGCTTCACATGGTTGTTAAAAAACATAAAACACCCACAACACATGATAGGAACAAAACAATGATAACGTCACAGAGATTACTGGGATAAATGAGTTCTCTTACATCCATTACAGCCTAACAAATTCTTTAAACTGTGGATGATTTAAGTCAGTTCATTTCAATTTTCTTCATACAGCCCAAATTTACTACAAATGTCATCTCAAGCCACTTTATTAAAAAAATTATTTAAATTCATTCACTCTTCCAATTAATCCCAGTTATCAAACAGTACAGTAAGCTTAGTTAATTTTTTCAAAGTTGTTTGAAAAGTTTCTAAGGAACGTCACCCACAATTTCTTGGACCTTTTTGCCTTTTGTGCAAATCTCCCAGTATAACTTTGCTCAGAGACAATGGTGATGATGTGTTTATTGCTTAAATATTGTTAAACTATTCCTTAAATTTGTAAAGTGAAAGTATTGCCTTTAAATAATCAACTTATAATCCACCCACGGAGCTTCCCCCCACCCATATGAATTATTCACATTGCTAACTGCTTGCATCTGTCACTTATGCTTCCAAATATTTGGTTTATATCAATCTGATGGTCAAGAAAATATCTGAAAAATATAGTTGTATGTCTTGCCATCAGATTTTCATTAGCATTTTGAGGAGTTGACCAACATTTCTCTGTGCCGCTAACGTTTGCTCTCCTTTCGTTGCGTCCAGCGCTGGAGCGCCAGGACGCTGCACAATGAGACTCTGGTCCTGGACTCGTCCTCCACCACCACTGGGAGTGACGGCATGAACCTGGTGCTGCGACAGGGAGTCCTGAGGGACAAAGACTCCTACACCTTCACGCTACATGTGACTGACAGCAGTTTGGATGGTGAGGGAGCTGCGTCTGTCACACTGGACCACAACATGGCCCCAGAAGGCGGGGAGTGTCACCTGACAGGAGCAGGGGAGGGGGGAATACTCTACGGGGACGGAGACGGCTGGAGGATCCAGACGTTGCTGGACAGGGTCCATTTCAACTGCTCAGGTAGGACTGACATTGACATCTAACTGGTTTTTCACCATCTAGTGTTACATAACCTAGTAAATATGTCATCGTTCTCTTTGTGCACAGGGTACAGTGATGTGGGTTTCTCAGAAATCCCGTTCCTGTACAGCCTGCTAGTGACGCGGTGCAGAGAGGATTACTGCGAGGATTTCTGCATTTACAAAGGCAGCAACCCGGAGCACTCAGCCTTCCTGCCACCAGGCTTCCACTCAGCTCGACACCGTGTGTCCGTGTCCATCACAGTGGAGGACCACCAGGGTGCTACCAAACTCGCACTTAACAAGTAACTGATACTTATGTTATGTTTTTAGGCTGGGGAGATGTGCTCTATCGTCCTGGTTTTAGTGAGAACACAAGAAGCATCGTTTTGGATCAGCTGCAGGTGTCTGATTTTTTTAAGCAGACATGTAAAGACACTGTTCTAGTGATCAGTGGGACTAAAGATAAACGTCCTAGAATCCTAGAATTGCTCTTCAGGTAATAGAAGACTGACTTTGTAACTGTCTTTATGTGTCAGAGTATATCCCTCCCCCATATTCTAGAGCTGATCTCTAGTTTCAAGCTGTAATAACTGAAGCTGTACGCTGAATTTAAATCGTTCCTCTGTAGGTCCAAAGATAATAACTTCAGTTCTGTTTCTGCTCAGCTGGAGAAAGTTCAATCAAGCCAAACCAACTGTTGAAAGATATTTATTAGTCATGTAACCATGATGTATTATAACAGACTATGAGTAATATATAGAAACCTCATTAGTCCTCAATTGGAAACCAAACATCTGCGGCAGAACAAAAGACTCCTTGGGCCTAATCTACAAAACTAATGAAACGGCGAGCCTGAAGCATTGGTTTGTTCTGTGTTTTCATCCAGGACCATTGAGGTTGTGCTGCCAGATCTTCCTCCTGAGTACAGCAGTCTTCCTCACTGGCTGTCTGAGATCACCGACAGCAAGTTGAAGAGGCTGCTGGAGCAGGGAGACTCCCAAAGAGTCCGAGAGTTATCGCTGGCTCTCATTACAGTGCTGAATGAGGTAAAGAACGCCTGTTAATCCAGAACTCCTAGACATCCATGTATGCCCAACCACAATGTGTGTCTGTGCTTTGCTTTTCATTAGTATGAACAAACCAGGGAGACTTCACGCGTGTCTCGAGACGAGCGCGACTACAGAGTTAGAGTCCGCAGCAACATCACCAGAGCGCTGACTGCTCTCGACCTGAACACCGTCAGCGACATCCAGCAGACGTCTGCCGCCTTGGCGCAATGCACGGTGGGCTGTGCGAGATTAGACGGGTGTGGGAGGTACAAAAAGAACAAAAATGAACCGAGGAGGAAAATGGTGGTTTCCGTGTGTTTTTTTTTAGGCTGTGAGTCGAGAGTTTATCTGCGAGGAGTGTCAGAACAGCACGCTAAACAAGCTGGAGTCGATGCTGGAGATTCTGCAGACGGACACCAAGCAAGGCAAGGTCCCCCCGACAGAGATAGCCGATAACATCCTAAACATCATGGGTGAGTGAGAGTTTAAGTCTAAAGAGATTTCATTTTTCAAGAATCATTTCAATAAAATAATAATTTTGCAATAAAAGTCTGAGGAGATTATTACGAAGAAGCCAAAGGAAACATGTGGAAGGAGCTCCCCTGGTCAGCCGGGATTGCTTGACCTATCTTAATTTCTTCTCTCATCAGGTGATCTGATCCATCAGGTCAGCCAGTCAGCCTCCCATTTTAACTTCCAGCCCGGCGATGTGGATGCACCTTCTCTCTCCTCCACCTCCTCTTCATCGTCATCTGCTGATGATGATAACACCCTGATGGATGCCCCGGCTTCCTCCCTGGAACCTCATCCTCTGCGCGTGGCGGCGAAGGCCTACAGCCTGTCCTCCGCCCTCATGCTGATCCTCATGCACACCCGGGTGCTCAACGAGGAGCCTCTCGTCCTCAGAGGGGCCGAGATAGCCGCCACAGGAAAACTGGCCGACCCTCAGAGTCTCCTCTGCTACTATGGCAACAGCAGTCCAGGTTTGCTTGTGTTTTTAGTCTGTTAGGAATGTGCGATTGGGCTAAATTAATATTTTAAATAAATACAAAGCAAGCAGTAAGAAATCCTGGTTCTTGTTTGAGACAAGCCATGCAGGGAGACATGTGGATGAATGTCCCCTGGTCAGATCACACCAAAAATGAAAGTTTTCTGCTCATCTTTACATCTGGTTCTAGAGATGCTCTACAGCCTCCGTGTGTCCAAACATTTCCACCGATCCTTTCCTCTTCTTCCAGAATGTGAGCGGTTCTCCATCCCTCGAGCTTTCAACCAAAGTCTCGGCAGAGCTGCTGTAGGAAACAGCATCTTGCAGCTGCTTTTACAGGTAATATCACCAAATGAGGAAAAGCACTGAGTTAAGTTCAAGATGAACTGTCTTTAGAGCAAGACCTCATAATCATGCTGACAGAGTATCTCATTGGCTCCGCAGTCTGACTTCTTGAAGCGGATCAACTTTACACTGTGGCATTCTTTTGAAGTTTCAATTTGCCTCCGCTCTACTCCTCCTTCAACCGTTTCACCCAGGTGGAGTCCAACCCCTTCCCTTTCAACTACGTCTCCAATTATGCCGTCTCCACCGAGGTGGCCTCCCTGGAGTTTCGCACCGAAAACGGCACCCACATCCCGATCTCTGGGCTCGACGACAGCATGGCCATCACGGTTGCTATCAGCAACAGCAGCAGCGGCGGGGAAGCAGGCGCTGAGGGTCCTGGGGTAGCCGGAGTTCCCTCAGCCGCGGCGGTGAACGTCAGCCGCTGCAACTCGGTGGTGGTCAGAGTCAGCGCAGGAAACAGCAACAGACAGGCGGGCCTGTTTGTCCAGCTCAACTTCACCTCTATCGAAGGTGAGCAGCTACTTACTGTGCAGAAACGAAGCTCCGTAGTGAAGCTTTTATAAGCCATAAGTTCACCTTGTATTTAAATGAAGAGCACATTCGGCCAGAATATAAAAGCAGAAATAATTTTGTTGTTGTTTGTTCATTGCTTCTTGTCACCATGTTTCCAAACTTCAGTTTTCCTTAATGGATAAATAAATAGTAATTACATGTTTCTCTACATTTTGTGCTCTCATTTTAGTTCCATAGTAAGTGGGATCTCAAACATCTAGGCCCTATTAAAAAAAAACAAACAAACAAACTTGACTGAAGCCCGTTTTTTCAGGAAAAGAGACAACTTTTTCTGTTTCATAAAAATATTGTTTGCTTATTGTTGAGGAAGCAAAAATAACATTCAATACTTTTTGTATTTTTGACTTTAAAAAAATGTTCACACAAGAACCTTATACTAAGCAATTATTGGCCCATTAGACCTTACTCAGCTGTTTTCCGTGTAATAAAACAACTCCGACTGAGTATCCAAAAGCACTTTTACTTCAATAGCGTTTGGCCCATTGTGACTTGATGCTTTATTTTTATTGTCTTTAATTTTATGTGCTTTTTAGATGTGAGCACTTTTGCTGTTTTATGTCTTTAGGCAAACATGTTTTTTTAAATGTGCTATTTAAACAAATTGGATTAATTTGGATATCGATACTGTCCAAATGTTTGCTTTTAATTAGATTTTCTTCTTATTTTTATGTCAGTATTTTGATTGCGTGGTTGCATTTGTTTTCCCTTCTCAGATGCAAACAAAAGCGACGAAGAAGAAGAAGTGGAGGAGCCGTTCCTGACTGCCTACCTCCATTCCCACGAGGAACCCAACGAGTTCAACTGCACAGACAGGAAGCGCATCACTCTCAGTATGACCAGAGGGCAGGACCACAGGAAGTACACCTTCTTCCTGTCACCAGAGTAAGAGTCTCTGAATCTTAGAAATGAGTTTGTTCTCATCTGAATTAGGTTGTGTTTCTGAACTCTTCCACAAAGAAAGAGAAATGTTGATGTTGGTTCTTTTAGTGAAGCTAGCGTTTTCTCTGATACAAAAGGCACCAACTAAAAGCAAACATATTGCTGACATATAGTTGGGCCGTCAGATATCAGGAAAACATGATATATAATACCAATTCTGAAAACTGATTATCTATCAATCACTTATTTATTTAGTTTCTTTATTATTCAATAATGCTGGACTTTATGGAGTCTATCCAACTGATGATGATTTCACTGACAGGCAAAGTGGGTTTATGTGGCATTTGATGGTATCCTGTTTGACAGCTTGCAACAGACAAGTATATCTCCTTATATTGATCACTCCTTGATTCTTAGTATTGATTGTTGATCTTCTCTGATACATTTGAATTTGTTTTGATTGATTTTTGAGCTTCTCTGATAAATTTGAATTTGTTTTGACCAGATCCTATGACACCACTCAGGATTACTTCGTCAATGTAAGCACACCGTGCGGCCCTGATTCTCAGCCTGCCCGTGTCCGCCTGGAGGTTGGGGTGTTTGCCGTTCTCTGTCAGTACTTCAGCGAGGCCGAGAAGCAGTGGAGGACGGACGGGATGGTCCCGCTGCCAGAGACCAATTTCAGCAGAGCCGTCTGCCGCACAAGACACCTCACATCGTTTGCCGCGGGCCTGTTTGTGCCGACCAACGCTGTTAGCTTTAAAATGCCAGTAAGTACAACCACAAAAAAAAAGAAAAAAAAAGCAGCTTTTTACATAAAACGTCTTGAAGACTGTACGTCTACTTATATATTTTAGGAGCGTTCAGGTCCACCAAGCCTGATTGTGCTGCTGGTGTGCATACTGGGCTTGCTCAGCTACGTTGTGGCAGCAGCCATCTTGCACAAGTTGGACCAACTGGATCTTCGCCGAGCGGGTGTGGTTCCACTCTGCGGCCAGAACGGGAGCTTCAAATACGAGATCCAGGTCAAAACCGGCTTGAGCCGAGGGGCAGGTGAGGCAGAAAATCATTCCTACTAAAACAGTTGAACTCAGTATTTCTAAATAAAACTTGCTCAACCACTTGTTGATCCACCATGGTCTTGCTGTATCTCCTCTTTAATTGACGCATGTCGGTCTGATATTGTGGCGTTTACCTCGCAGTGGCCCATATTCAGCACTGGAACCCAGACTGGATTGAGCTC
This sequence comes from Poeciliopsis prolifica, assembly GCF_027474105.1. Lineage (NCBI taxonomy): Eukaryota > Metazoa > Chordata > Actinopteri > Cyprinodontiformes > Poeciliidae > Poeciliopsis > Poeciliopsis prolifica. Next base: position 4,792,610 of record NW_026562391.1, on the reverse strand, counting down.
ATCCATTTCATACGTCATTGAAGAGGACATATCTGAACACACATCAGTGTTAATACTGTAAATTTGATAACACTAGTAAACCCACTTAAATGAACTGAACATAACTGAACATGAGTACAGAGGGACAAAAATCATAGCAAAACATGATGACACAACACCAACAAAGCGAGTTTAGACACTCACCATATCTGAAGCAAGCTAGTAGATATGTTGGGATGTTGGAGATATCAGGACGTCTCACCGCTGATACCCAGGACATTTGTCTACTTTTCTTGAGCTCCGATAGCTTAGCTCCGTTAGCTTCGTCCCCTCGCGATGTTTACAGGCCTGAAAACAGTGAAACGAAAGTCCGTTTCCATCTTTTCACCGTTTCGATCGTGTGAGAAGTCATTACATCCAATGAAGCAGCAAGTTCTATTGCTAAATAATTTTAAGTAACTTAAATTCAAATTATCTGTGAGGCAATTGTTTTGTTTATGGCCCCACAAAATGGCGCTCATATTCCTGCGTCTAGAGCAGTGACGTCACGTTCCAAAACTCCAATGGGGCCGGCCATAGCGATACGTAGGAGAGCATTGAAATGATTACAGACACATTTTAGAACACTGATTGGAATAAGCCCATGTTAGTCAACAGAGCTGTAATTCTCCACATACCATTGAGTACAGGTTGGCTAAGTTTAGCACCGATGATCATTTTTAGCATCGGAGCCCCGAATTTGGGTCCAACCAACAATCACAGTTTCTGGTAACAAAGTGCCAGGTGGTAAACATCTGATTTTTACTTTTGCAAAATTCACCAAATGTACATTTCTTGTGCATAAGCAGATTAGCAGTATTTCAAAATATCTTATGTTTTATAAACCATCATTAATTTGGTGTTAAGAGATGATCGTTTGTTTCTGATAAAAAACTGCCACAAAGTATGAATCATATTTTTACTTCTGTGTTGAATGTAAGTTTTATATATTTATTTATATATTTACCACCAATAACAAAAAAAAAACAATGTTTTTGCTTGTCTGCAAATTCACAAAGTGCAGAATCCTTAGATAGTGTATGACAAATAGTATTTCAAAAGAGCAGAAAAAGTTTATTTTATGAACAATATAATGACAATATTTGTTGTTAATCAGTTGCTAAGAGATGAATGCATTTTCTAGTAACCATGTGCCACGAAGTAAACATCAGATTTTTATTTTTGCAAAATTTACCAAATGTAAATTTCTTGTGTATAAGCAGATAAGAAGTATTTCAAAAGAGTTCATGTTTTATAAACAATAATAGTACTTGTCTATTATTTTGGTTTTAAGAGAAGATTTTTTTTTTCTTCTGGTAAACGAACTGCCACAAATTATAAATCAGATTTTTACTTTTGTGTTGGATATCGGGTTTTACAATATTTTTACCACCAAGGCCAAAAAATTAGCTTTTCTGCAAAATTCTAAAAGTGCAGAATCATTACATAGAATCGGATGAATAGTATTTCAAAAGAACAGAAAAAAATCTTATGTTTTTTTAACAATAACCATACTTGTCTATCTGTTGCTGAGCGCATTTTCTGGGATCCAAGTGCTACTCAGTAAACATCTGATTTTTACTTTCGCAAAGTTCACCAAATATAAATTTCTTGTATATAAGCAGTATTTCAAAAGAGCATATGTTTTAAAAACAATATTACCTATTATTAATTCTGGTGGTAAGAGATGAGCGTTGGTTTCTGTTAATGTATTGGCACGAAGTATACTTTTCTGTTGAATGTAAATTTTATCATATAATTACCACCAATGACAAAAAAGAAACCAAAAACATTTTTGCTTCTCTGCAAAATTCACAAAGTGCAGAATCCTTAGATAATATACGATAAATAGTATTTCAAAAGAGCAGAAGAGATTTTATATTTTTTGAACAATAACAATATTTGTCATTAATCTGTTGCTAAGAGATGAGCGCGTTTTTTGGTAACACAAAATAACCTTCAGATTTTTACTTTTGTAAAATTTACCAAATGTAAATTTCTTGTGTATAAGCAGTATTTCAAAAGAGCATATGTTTTTATAAACAATAGTATTACTTATTATTAATTTGGTGGTAGGAGATGTGCATTTGTTTTTGCTAACGTACTGGCACGAAGTATAATCCTTTTACTTTTGTGTTGAGTGGAAGTTTTATCATATATTTACCATCAATATACAAAAAAAAATCACCAATTGCACAATTATTTAGTAGGATAAGATAAGTAGTATTTTAAAAGAGCAAAGTAATTTTTATGTTTTTAGACCAATAACAAAATTTGTTGTTAATCAGTTGCTAAGAGATGAGGGCGTTTTCCACGAAGTAAACATCAGATTTAGTTCTGCAAAATTTACCAAATGTAAATTCCTTGTGTATAAGCAGATAAGCATAATTTCAAAAGAGCTTATGTTTTATGAACAATAATAGTACTTGTTTATTAATTTGGTATTAAGAGATTGTTTTTTTATTTCCTGGTAAACGAACTGCCAAGGATTATAAATACAATTTTTACTTTTGTGTTTAATGTCAGTTTTAACATATATTTACCACCAATGACAAAAAAACAAAACATTTTTGCTTCTCTGCAAAATTCCCAAAGTGCAGAATAAATAGTCATTTAAAAGAGCAGAAGAAATCTTATGTTCTTTGAACAACAACAATATTTGTTGTTAATCAGTTGCTAAGTGACACGAAGTAAACATCAGATATTTATTTTTGCAAAATTCACAAAGCGAAAATTTCATGTGTATAAGCAGATAAGGAGTACTTCAAAAGAGCTTATGTTTTATAAAAATAATAGTACTTTCTTATTAATTTGGTGTTAAGAGATGGACGTTTGTTTCTGGTAACAAAATGCCACGAAGAATAAATCGTATTTTTACTTTTGTGTTGAGTGTAAGTTTTATCATATATTTACCACCAATGTGAAAAAAAAAAATAACTTTTCACTTTTCTGCAAAATTCATAAACTGCACAATTCTTAAGTGGGATAAGTAATATTTCAAAAGAGCAGAAGAAATCCAGTTTTTTGAACAATAACGTTGTTTAATCTGTTGCTAAGAGATGAGCGCGATTTCTGGTATCCGACTGCAATGAAGTGAACATATAATTTTTATTAGCGCAAAATTTACCAAATATAAATTTCTTGTGTCCAAGCAGATAGGCAGTATTGCACAAGAGCTTACGTTTTATAAACAATAATAGTTTTTGTTATTCAGTTGGTCTTTAGAGATTACCGTTTTTTTCTGGTGACAAACTGCCACGAAGTATAAAACATATTTTTACTTTTGTGCTGATTGTCTGGTTTTATGATATATTTACCACCAATGACCAACAAAAAAACATTTTCACTTTTCTATAAAACTCACCAACATCACAATTCTTAAGTTGTATAAGATAAGAAGTTTTTCAAGAGAGCTGTAGAAATCTTATTTATTTTGAACAATAACAATATATGTTGTTAATCTGTTGGTAAGAGATGAGCGCGCTTTCTGGCAGCGAAGCGTCACGAAGTAAACAAGTAAATACTTTTGTGGAAGTAAAAATCAGACAAGCACACCTTGCTGCAGCAAACAGAGAGGGGCGGAGGACGGACCACTGTCAGTCTCAGACATCAACACAAACATTAGCAGGCAGTGCCTTTTCCCTAAAATAGGGTTTCTCGCTAAAATAAAATTGTGCAAAACATTACTTACAAAATTATTGAGTAAAACAACACAATTTCTAGCTTATACACGAACATGTGGGGTAATGCTAGCATGTTGACCTCCATGTAGAGTGCAAAGAGCAGATTATTAATGAATTTGAATGAAGTCTACTGTTTGATTAAATATTCAACCTGAAATGTGAAAGAAGTGTTAAAAGCCACAGGAAGAGTGTGTGTGTGTGTGTGTGTGTGTGTGTGTGTGTGTGTGTGTGTGTGTGTGTGTGTGTGTGTGTGTGTGTGTGTGTGTGCGTGTGTCAACAAACATTGAATCTTTATTGTTTAGCGGCCTTCATGTGGACTAAGGGAAAATCAGCAACAAATTAAAACTTGTGCACACAAATCTCGCTTAATTAGTAAATCAGTAAATCTCTGACCAGCGCAGGATGTGACTACAAATTGCACTATTTCAGTAATATCCCTTTTCTGTCCGTACAGGTACGACAGCTCATGTAGGAATCAGCCTGTATGGACGTGAGAGCCGCAGCGGGCACCGCCATCTTGACAGCAAAGGAGCGTTCACGCGTAACGCTCTCGACATCTTTCATATCGCCACGGACACCAGCCTGGGCAGCGTGTGGAAGATTCGGATTTGGCACGACAACAAAGGTAAAGAAAGAGGAAGAAATGCTTCTGTTTGAATATCACTCTGTCATTAAAACCTGTTTTATGAATCTTTTGCAACCGTTGCTCACTGCTGCCTCCGCAGGCCTGTCTCCGGCGTGGAGGCCACAGTACGTGTTGGTCAAAGACCTGCAGACTGAAAGCAGCTACTACTTCCTGGTTGAGGAGTGGCTGTCAGTTGACAATGAAACAACCGGAGGACGAGTGGAGATCGAAGTGGAGGCCACGGGTGAGTACCGAACAGCTAAAATGCTGCCTGGCGTCACCGGTGGGCTCATGGCATCGTATTTGCTCCTGTTCTCCCAGAGGAGGCTGTGCTCCGTCGCCTGCCTCGACTCCTGAGGTCTGAGCTGCAAAGGGCTCTGTGCGAGAGTCACCTTTGGCTGTCTCTGTGGGAGAGGCCCCCCCGCAGCCCCTTCACCCGCCTTCAGAGAGCCACATGCTGTGCTGTGTTGCTGCAGCTCATCCTGCTGGCAAACACCCTGTGGTACAGTATTGTGGTGGACAAAAGGCACAGGTGTGTGAGATTTCCATCCTGTTAAATCCACATTTTCACATTGTATGCTACAGCCACAAACATCAGTTCATTTTACTGGGATATTGTGAAATGTATCAATAAACGAAATAATTAGGTGGAAGAAAACAAATGAAAATCTGAAAACTCTTTTATACTGACACCCCTAAATGAAATCCAGTACAATTAGTTAAAATTCAGAAGTCACTTCAGCAGATTATAACTATGTGACTAACTTAAATTTTATTCTAAATCCATGTTTTCGACCTCAGATGTCTGTTAGTGAACTAACAGCATCATAAAGGCCAAGGAGCGCAGCAGACATGACAGCATGCCAGATGTTACATGTTTCAGAAAAGTAACTTTCGAAACTAAGGAGGCGTGGATTCAAGAGGCCTTGATGGAAATGCATGCCGAAACTTTCCAGACTTTTATTTGTAGAAAATCATATATTATTTTCTATGATTTCTGTAAACAAAAAAAAAAAAGAACAAAACTCTGAGGCTGTAAATGTGAAACGATCAAGGGGCCGATGTGGAAACACGTTTACACCCATTGATTTAATCTCGCCCTGCAGCCAGAAGGCGGTGTCCCAGCATTCCTCGCTGAGCGGAGAGACGCTAGCAGCCGGTGTGGTGGCCTGTCTGACCGTCTATCCCCTCTACCTGCTGGTCTTCACTGTGTTCAGAATGAGCCGCAGCAAGGTGCAGTACCCCGAGCACCAACCACGGTCCTGTTTCCCGCTTCGACACAGAAATCTCCGAGTTGACATGTTTGCATGTGTCTTCAGTCTGTGACCGTGGAGCAGGTGTCGTCACAAGTGGACCAGGAGTCGGTTGAGATCGATGACCTCCTGGAAGACTCTATGGGAGGAAGTTCCTTCCTCTTTTTCAACGGAGAGGTGAAGTTCACTCTGAAACGTAGAAGTTCATTGAATAAAAAAACTGTTTTAATCTGTCTGTTCGTCTCTGTTCTTCAGACCAACTCGGAGGAAACAAACGTGGATCTGCCTTCGCCCTCGATCAAGAGGTGAACTAATCTTCTATTTTCAGACTGTGGCTCGGAAAGATGTCACGAAAAAGCAAACTTCAAAGAAAATGAAAGGAAAGAAAGAAGGCTGCTTTCTTAGAAAAAATGACTATACTGTGAAAACATTTGTATGTTGACATCCATTTAATATGAGATGAACAAAACCTTTTCTCACAGTCACTACACAACTTTCTCATGTCAAGGCTGTTTGATCAACATTTCATTGAAGAGACTCCCTGAGTTTCAAAGCCTAGTCCTCCAAATAGTTCTAGAAACTAATAAACTCTTATGCATTTTGGCCAAAAACTTTTTAATGTCATTAAAAGTCACTATTTCTAAAAATTCAGACCAAGCGAGAGATTTGAGAAAACATTTTGGTTGTGTTTGTGTGTATTCATGGGGAAGCAGAGATTTGGAGTCATCCAGATTACAGTCTGTGACAAATAATGTGCAAATATATCCAAATACTCACTTTGCCCACATATCAGCATTTGTTTGATCGTTACCTCAGAAGTGTTTTAGCTTTGCGCTATCCTCTGCCCCTGTGGGGTTGGCACGTTTAAATGTTTGTGCGGCTTTATGTGGACAAAGTCTCGGCGTTGCTCTCTGATCGTCTTTTGCTGCTCTTCTTAGTGAGGACACCTGGGACATGCCAGAGGAGGACACAGACGACCGGGACTGGCCGGAGCTGATGAGTGAAGAATCGGTGATGGGAGGGGCCGGACACGGGGCGGGGATGCCCCGGCTGAAGAGGGTGAAAGGGAGCAGGTACCTGGGGGATGACATGACCCTTAACCCCGAGGAGGATGAAGGATCCGACCCGCAACACAACAAACATTTCACCTCATCAGGTAGCCGCAGCTCGAAGGGCGTAATGTCGAATCGGGCACTTCAGAGGTCCCGACGTTGACCTCGCGCTGCTTCCTGTTACAGATGAGGATCTGATCAAACACATCCTGGAAGACGGGCAGAACTTCTTTCCTCAGGCAGACGAGAGTGAGATGGCCGACCTGTACGTTATTCTTCTCTTATTTGATAACATTTTAGTGAACGAGAACAATTTGCTGGTGTTTGACTTAAATGTGACTTCTACTTCAGGTCAAGTATTTTTGGAGACAAGACAGAAGTGATTCTCCTTCAGAAACTCAGTGAGCCTCGCACTATAGAGTCCATCAGGAGGGATCCACCGAAAACAGCTTTCACCTCAAATACAGGTCGGTTTCACAACGTGTGTAATTCTAACCCCACTTTATCTGTGTGAAATTACAAGTATTTCAGAGCTGAAACGATTAATCGTAGCATAACTTATTTTATCACTCAGTTTTGAACAGTTGTAGTAGCCTAGGCTAGCTACGCTGACAACATGCTAACCAACGTCAAAACAACAAGTTAATGGTGGGTAACAATGGCAACCAGTGACAGTTTAAAAGGCCCCTGACTCTTTCTGCAGTCAGGTTGCGCGCGCATCCGCCATGTTAATAACAAATCCGTTAGACAAGCCCACTCTGACTATCAAACGAAACTGTGACCTCACAATATATAGATTTCTTCAGGAAATATTGAAAAGCAGAATGATCCACTGGTCAGTCAAACAGAGTCCGCCGCTGGAGTGCAGGAGACAGTTGATGTAGCAGAGAAGGAACAGCCACCAACAACGAGGCGCCACAAGAAGAAAAAGATACCGTTTCATATCTGGTTGGAGAAACATGCTGATCTAAGGGCTTCAGCTGAAAGTACTGGAATGGAAGACGTTTCACCAGTTACCGAAAAAGCATCGATCTCCGTACTGCAGGAGACAATCGATGTAGCAGAGAATGAACAGCCTTCTAAGTCTTAAGGAATAGCACCAACTCCCAGGCGAAATAAGAAGAAAAAGATACCGTTTCATATCTGGAGAAACATGCCCCTGCTGATCTAATGGTTTCAGCTGAAAGTACTGGAATGGAAAACGTTTCACTGGTTACCAAACAGGAATCGATCTCCGTACTGCAGGAGGCGCCAGAGAAGGAACAGTCATCTGAGTCTTGCACTGAAAACGTTAAAAAGCAGAACACTTCTCTGCCTGAAGAAGGTGATCGGGAAGATTCTTTGAAAAAGGACTCTTGTACGGGTGAACCTGTGATTTCTACAAAACGACTGGTTACCGAAAAGAAATCCATGTCCAAATCACAGAAGAAAGAGGATCAAAAGGGGAGAAACAGACATCAAAGACGAAGCGCATCAAGAAGACGCCACTATTATGAAAATCTTTTCCCGTGTCAGACGCTTCTGTAGATCCAACGTTTTTGGCAGAAAATAGTGACATCAGTAAAAGTGTCCTGCTGGAAAAACCAAGTTATCAGGCAGCTTTGCCCAGCAGAGGACAGAAGACATTTTGGAAAGTGTTCCCTGAATCTGAACCTGGCATTGACCTAAATTTCTTGGCTGAAAATCTCGAAGGGCAAGATGTTTCAGTTCCGGCACAAGACGGTGAACAGGTAGCTTCCCTGGAGCAGCAGTGTTATCCCAAGGACACTGTGATTTCCACAACAAGTCAAGCAACTTGTCAAGCCAAGTGTATGTGTGAGGCCAAATCTAAGGAACCTGAAATGGAAAATAACGAACTACAGAAATACTTAATGAGACAGCTGACTGAGATGTTTGCCATAAATAGTAAACTAAGTACTAAACTCAAATACCAGAACGATCTGTTGAGGAAAATACTCTCTGAGCAAAGACAAGACAGGAAGTCAACGGGGTGGGGCCACAATGGGGGTTGAGTGATTGGCTGGAATTGGAAAAAGACTCACTGTTGTTAATTGGACATTTTAGATAATGTTAAAAAGAGGACAAGAATATTTGACACTACATACTTTTACATGACTTACTCTTGCAAAAATGACACAAAAAACTGCTCCATTGTAAGATTTTTTATTTCTAACTCTAAACATAAAATAAGACTACCACATTTATTAATTAAGAACAATACATGATTCACATTTTCATGATTTACAAAAACAGACATTTATTCCAAGTGATTATTAAACTTGGGGAAAAAAAGAATATAAACATTCACATCAATTCATGGTGATGTGAATTACTTTTCTTGTTACTGAGATTTTCAGATGAGTTTGGTCAACTTTACATTGCTGAAATAGACAAGAAAGTCTCTGCAGCTAATTATGCAACTTCTTAAAGGCCAGGCTGGATCAACGTGATTTGGTAATCTTCAGTCGGGTTTTAAAGGTCACAGAAACCTTTTTTTCCCCCCCCATGTGAATCAATTATTTTCAAACTGCATCTCTGTCCACCAGGGGCCTGGTATTTTTGTCTAGCGCCGCGAAACGTAACGTTCTCCATGGTCATTCCTTTTCCAAAAGATCCATTCAAAACAAATGTCAGCTTTCAAGGGAAAGCTCTGATTTGTTTTTACGATTATAACCTCTAAAAGATCAAGTCGTATGAGCATTTTCTCAAAGCGCTCTAGTTTTTCAGATTTCTTTTGACCGTTTCTGTTTCTGCGGCTCCAGTTGTGACCGATGTGTGTCGTCCCCGACGGTTCCCTCCCTGGTGTGGCCGGGCGGCGCTGTGGGGCAGCTGGGCAGGAATTGCTCTGGCCAGCTGTGTTTCCATTTGGGCGGGCCATGGGTTCAGTGAGAGGGTGTCCATGATGTGGTTAATCTCCTGCTTCGCCAGTTTCTTGTGCTCCTGTCTGCTGCTGGAGCCAATTAAGGTAAACACACCCAAACTCTCATTCTTAGTGTCGGTAGTACGAGAGCACAGTTGGTCATCCTTAAGCTAAGCCAGTTGATACAGAAATCAAGATGGCGGCAGGCCCAAAAACAGGAAAGAGAACACTAAACGCATTTCTATTCTATTTTTTATCAGAGTCAGGCGTCTTGTTTGGTGCAATCCAACGTTTGCAGACCTAACAGCTGCCCTCTGCTCTCAGGTGCTATGCGAGGCCGTTTACTTCGCTGTGTGCGTGCGCCGGCTGCGTCCGGAAGACAGCGACGTGCTGGTGGACTTCCCACGCGAGGAGCGAGTGGTGCAGCGGGTCGCCAGGGTGAGACCGCCCCAGGGCTTCGCTCTGTCTCAGGCCCGGCACCAGGCCCGCAAGGTCCACATGCTGCACACCATGCTCAAGGTTGGCGGGGAACAGAGACTCTGAGCTGGGGGCATTCAAATCTTTGCTTTAACAGAAATGATTGTTCCCGTTTTTTTTTTTTTTTTTTTGCAGAATTTTCTGGTTTACATGTTTTTTCTGCTGGTCGTCCTGCTTCTGAACTACTCTGACTCGGTTAAAGACACACACAGCTTGAGACTGCGGACTCAGCTGCAGCAAGCCCTGCACACTCCACAGTACCACACCGTCAGCAGGTGCTCACACAGTGGAGTCGTGGTGTCAAAATGCAACCTGCTGCGATTTTTCAGTCCCGTTTGGCTGATCTGTCAAGTGTGGGGAAGTCATTTGTTCTTAGAGACATTTTTACAAGCCTGAAATGAACAAAAGAGAGCCAGGCTCATCAATGAAAGCTAATTTGCTTTTCTCTGCCCACTCTAGTGTCTCTTTTGTACGTCTCCTTCGTGTGGGTGACGAATACGTTTGTTTTGTCTTTAAGACGAGACGACGTCCTGGCCTGGCTTAATGGATCTCTGCTCCCTCGGCTGCTGGACGAGTCGACTCTCCTCAGAGACACAGGAAGCCTGCTGCTCGGCTCCCCGAGGCTCCGACAAACCCGTGACACACAAGCCCGTGAGTTAACTCCATCGTGAACTTTGACCTTTAACCCACCAATGAGTCACAGCTCCTCACTGGCAGTAGTTTATTTGTACAGAAGAAACTGTTTGTATTTGGAAACTGTTACTGCTTAAGCAGATTAGATCCATTCTTTGTCAAACAGCTTGTAAAAAGCATAAAGTAAGTATCATCACTATTTTTCCAAGAATCCCAATTAGTGTCTCTTTAAAACCATCCATCTCTCTTTCTCAAACTATTTGACTATTTGTCTGAAAATGCAGCCGAAAAAGATATGTTCAAGTCTTTTTTTTTCTTATCCAATAAATAGATCATTAAATAGTTTTATTCTGTAGAGCTGATGGAAGTTAAAGATGATGATCAGATTGTTGTTTTGCTCATATCTCACATTTTCCTCCGCCTGCAGGTGGTTTCAGACCAAGAGAACGATCACCTCCGTTGGTTACATCCCTGACTAGAGCCACAGAGAACGACACGGTCACCGGTGCGATCAGTATCGATTGGTAAGAAAGACGACACGACCGATCGTTCTCGGCTTTATACGGTTTGGATGGCGACAGTTTCTTTCAAACATAGGAATGAAGTTGGATCTTTTTTCTGCTTGTTTGTTTTTAAGTAATCTTTACTGTGTTCGCTCACTTACTTACTTTCCAAGGGCTCGGATGGAGGAGTCTGACAACAGAAACGTGCTTCACCACTTCAACAGAAGCCTGCAGGAGGCGTCTTCCTCCCTGCAGCAGCTGCAGCAGCTGCACTGGATCGACCACAGGTAACGACGATTGACTGTAAGAAAATCTGGAGATTTGGTTTGAAATGGAGACATGTGTCCTCTGCTGCATAAAACATCTCACAAAAGTATTCATACTTCTTCATACTTTTCACATTTTGACACGTCGCAACCAAAGACTCTGACACCTTTTGGGGACTTTATTACAATAAATGTAACTTGAAACCACCTGGTTTTTTAGCCTTTCTTCTGTAATAGAGCTTTTGACACATCGTTTAAAAACGGTAAATGAAACATGCTGGAGACGTCAGTCTGATGAGTATGTGTGTGTGTTTGCAGGACTCGAGCCGTGTGTGTGGAGTTCTCCCTCTACAACGTCAACACAAACCTGCTGGCTGTTTTCAGGTTTCTGTTTGAGTTCCCAGTTTCTGAGCGTGCTCAGTCCAGCCTGGAGCTCAGCGTCCTCACTCTGTGGCCGATCACAGGCCTGGACCTTCAGCTTCTTCTCACGGTAAATCCGCCTCGCACAGCAGCGAAACCCGAGACGCGACTGAAACCTTTTCCCCCGTTTCCTCTAACCTCTGCGTCTGTCTGTGGTTTCCAGTTGGTCCTCCTCTGCCTCATCTTGTACTTCCTGGTGCGAGGAATCCTGGCGCTCCTCAGGGAGGGCCACACGTACCTGTTGTCATCGTGGAGAGTGCTGGGTATATGCAAGCTGTGTCTGGCTGCGTCTGTGTGCGGGCTCCATCTGAGCCGCTCCGTCATGGCCAGGCAGCAGTGGACGTTGTTCCTGAAGCGACGCCGAGACGCCTTCACGGACTTCTACCCTCTGGCCAGGCAGAGTCAGCTGTACGCCGTCATGTCTGCCATGCTGCTGTTCATTCTGGTGCTAAAGGTAACGCTAGAAAAAATAATAAAGAAATATGATACACTCGTGACACTTGGTTGTGTAAAAGGATCAGAGAAGAGAAACCAAAATTCAGCTGCAAAAAACTGTAGGGTGAAAATTGAATATTTATAAAACAGTTATTGGCTTCCGCTGTGCGTATGTGTAATAATTCAGGAAATATATCCATCTTTTATTGCAGTAGCATAAACATTACTGTAGTTCTTGGTGAGATTTGGAGATTTTTGCTTTTGCCAGAGATGCAAAGAGAAATCAGAATGGATGGATTAAGATGTTAACTAGTCAGAAACCAGATTTCATCAATTTACTGTCAATAAGTGCATCAAATCCTATTAGGTTACAGTCACAAGAACTCTCTTTGGTGAGCAAGTCGTTACTGAGGGAAGAAAATTCAATGTTAGCATTTTTCCTTACGTCTCACTCGGCACAGAAGACATTTGAATGGGAAGCATATTTTCTGTGACATGTCCAGACAGGTTTGAAATTCACTTTTGAATAAAAGAGTGAACTTCTCTATGCTCCTAATATTAATAATTAGTGACTGCAGCATTACAAAATGGTTAATATAATTATTATTTAAATGCAGGTAATTGAAGCTCTTCCAGAGAAACTGGAACTGGATATAGTTTGCATCGACAGGTGAAAGGTTCACAAAAAGCGAACAGTGGTGTCAATAACACCATTATTTTGGTTAAAATCAGTTTTTAATGGTGAATATTTTTCCCCCACAGAATTAATGTACATAGATTAAACGTTGGGTTTTCTGGTTTAGTGGGAGATTTTGCTACAAAAATCTGACGTTCTTTAATGAAATATAGAAAGAGGGTGCAAAAAAATCTCGTTTTAATTTTTTTTAGATAGGATATGCAAAGTTTATTTGGTACTTATTGGAGTCTAATGAGGGAAATTTAAAATACATTGCTACAACTAAGAGGCATGTAAAGCATTTTCCCTCTGTTTATATTTATTGAATCTTGTCCCTCCTCCCCTGTTGGGCACTCAGGCGTCGCACCAGTTGCGTTTCCTCCGGGAGTGGGCGGTGTTCGGCAGAGCTCTGCGGCGCTCGGCCTGGGAGCTCCTGGGAGTGGCGTCGGCTCTGCTCCTGCTGCTCCTGGCTTACTCCCACGCAGGACACCTGGTCAGACATCCCCCCCACCCCCCGTGTTTTGTTCGTCCTCTGCTGCATCTTCTGAAGCGTTTTTGAACTTTATGTAACATTTATTTTGGCTTGTTTTGCCTCCTGTCCTGTGACCTCCCCCTGCAGCTCTTCCACTCTGTGCTGGATGGCTACGGCAGCGTGAGCGCCGCCTGTCTGTCGTTGCTGGGAGCCAGGGGGAGGGGCCTTTTATCGTGGCTCCCTGCCTCCACGATGACCGGTCCCTCGAACACCGTCTCCTCCCTGACGTACCACGCGACCTTCGCCGTCCTCCGGCTGGTTTTTCTGTGGTTGATCATCTCTGTGCTGCTGAGGAACTACCGGCGCGCCCGAGCAGAGCTGTACCGCCCCGCCGTGGATCTTCAAGACTACGAGATGGTGGAGCTGTTTGTCAGACGACTGAAAATGTGGATGGGACTCAGCAGGACCAAAGAGGTAAGCCTCATGTTTTATATTTGTGGTTAATGGGATTTTGGCCAGCTTCTGACCAGGACACACCTCAACGTGAGACAGAATGGAGAATTTTATTGCCCCAAAAAATAAAAAACATACCAGATCCACAAATACTCAGTCTGATGATTCCTTCTTTCCCTGACAGTTTCGTCACAAAGTCCGTTTCGAAGGCATGGAGCTCCCGCCGTCCCGCTCGTCCTCCACCAGCGACTGCAAGTCCCTGTGTTTGCCCCCGCTGGACAGCCCGGACTCCCCGCCGACGCCGGACAGCATCGATGCCGGCTCAGAGGCCTCGTGGCGTCCAGCCTCTTCGAGCCCCTGCAGCCTGACGGAAGCGCCCGGGGTCAGTCTCGGCCTGGGTGTGGGTTTGGGTCTGGGGCTCGGCCCGGGAGTGGTGGTCGGGGGCACGAGCTGGAGGGAGAGGGCGGAGACGGAGGCCTCTCTGAGGAGGCTGCTCCCAACCCTGGACGCTCTCCTGCAGCAGCTCGACCGAGTCAACATGGCGACAGACGACGTGTACCACATCGAGTGCAGGCTGGAGCGGGCTCAGCGGAAAAGGAGGCGCAGCAGGAGAGAAAGAGGAGAGATCGCCCATGACAGGAGAGGCGAGAGTAAGCAGAGAGGGAAGGGGGACGACAAGGACGTGAAAGAACGAAAGACTGGAAAAGAGAAGCACGCCAGGGGCACAAAGGAGAAAAAGACTGAACTTCCGAGAGAGTCTGCTACTAAAAAGACTCCGGTCAGCACGCCGATTCCCTTTTCAAAGCCCAGATCTACATTGGCCTCCGCACAACCCCACATTTCGCAGTCATCAGTCACAGATAAAACCACCACTGACCCCACCCCAGCGAGCACTTCCTCTCTCCACAACCCACCCTCCAAAACATCCTCCGCTCCCTCATACCCCCGAGCGCCCACTCCCTCCCTGCCGACAGCCCGAGGCCCCACCCCCGTTGTTACCCGAGACCGGGACCCGCAGGCGGACAGAGAGACCCTCCCCTCCTCGAGTCTGTTCAAGCACCCGGCTCACACCACCACCATTCCCACTTGGAAGAGGAAACGGAAACCCCCGCCCCTGAAAAACAAGGTTCACCCCACTTAGCAGGTCGCTCCCAAAAAACCCTTAGGGGTGAGTGGGAACTAGAGGAGAAGGAGAAAGTAGGAGGAAAACATTGGGTTAAGGACGAGAGGAGAACGAGGACAGCCGGTCTTGTCCCCAGACGCACCTCTTTAAACCCTGGGACAGAGAAGAGAAACTGAGGGGGACTGCAAAGAGATGAGAAAGTTACCAAAAAGATGGAATAATTGAGCCAGTTGTTTGAAAAATAAATTGAAGGTAATGAGAAGCAGAAGAATTGGGTCTTGGCTCACTCTTAAAGCATGGTGCAGGTCACTGGATGCTACCTAAGCTGAGCGATGAAACGGTGAAACCAACAGATGCTTGTGTTTAGTTCTCCAAAACCCCCTCACCCTTTTCCCCGTCGCCATGTGATCCTGGAGGTCTCATGGCGCCGTGACAGGAGCACAGGAAGGTGCTCACCAGACTGTACAGCAACACTTCTCTGTGTATTTGTTTGTCTTTGTTTTGTTAAATGTCAGCAGTTTGGACACCACGGGTGCCGGGTCAAGCCATGTCTCCTGGAACCAAAGATTCCTACAGGAACGCACATCGTACACGCATGTATATAACACTGTAGTTACATATCAGTAGATGGGAATGCGCCTTAAGCAACCGGCCCGACGAGGTACGAGGAGAGGCGTGTGACGCTGTTGAGATTTCAGCCGTCACTTCTTGAGGGTGCTGATGATACAGTGCCGGCCATCGATGGAGGTAAACATGTGCAAAAGTCTGACAGTTTCATTAATGTTTTAGCACAGCAGAGTAATGTCACGCTGAAAAATCTTTGAAAATCCCAAACTTTAATTTGAGAGCGTTGATTCGGTGAGGAAAATATATGCACAGAAATAATGATTTTTAATGAACTGTTTCTGTTGGAAAGGATGAAAGAAGCATAGACAAAATAAAGAGTTAAACTTCAGTAGTCTGGTTAACGCAGTCTAGGCTAATGAGTTATCTTGACTTAGTCGGATTCTTGTGAAACTTTGTAAGTGTTCACTTCAAAGTGAACACTTCCAAACACTTCCGCCCTGCTTCGTCCGCCTCAAAAGGTCTGGTTCGTTTGGGGAGGTGTGAACGTCCAATCAGACCTTGGTGTGCCTTAAAACCTGGGTCACATTTGTGTTCAAGTGAACTGCAAAAGCAGGAGGTGGATTGTAGCGCCGGGTATTCTGGGTAAATACAACCAAAACAAACGGGAGTCTTTTGCGAGCGGTAGAAATGGCTTGTGGTCTTTTGCCAAAGACGAGAGAGAAATCCTACAACTGCTAAAATCTGACACCACTCCCTCTTTGTTGTTTACATTTTATGAAGGAGGAAGTCGCGATCACGTCCTTCACCGGTTCCAGTGGCACCGCAGGCAATGGTGGAATCTCATGGTTTCAAACCTTGAAAAGTATCACGTTTTCACGCCACATCTCAGAAAATTCTCTTGTGCGCTCAAACCACAAAAGTAGCACTTTAGAAATAGATTTAAACATAAAAACCATCAGCAGATCAGTGATACTGGATGATTTATTTGAAGGCTTTTCACACATTTTTTCCTCAGTAGATATGGCATTAAATGTGACCAGCACTGTTCATGTGAGAGAAGGGAGATCGGAGCCAGAAGAAGCGACAGAAAGCCAAGGCAGGGTTCTGAAGGAGAGTCATAGTAAGTGCTAAAGGAATTAAGGGACTAACGGATGGAAATGAAGGTTTCAGCTAAACATGACAGACGTTCACCAATTATAAAGCTATACTGACTCCATTTCTGATTATATTTCCTGTTTTGTTGTTGTGGTTAATATGGAATCGAATTTAAAGCACTTTTTTTTTAAAATTGTAGGTCATTTTAAATGCGATGTGGCATAAAATAATAAGCTTGGTATCTATGCCAAAAACAGAAAGCTTCACTCATACTGTACTTACTTAACCAGAAGCGCTGCCAAAGCTTTTAAATCATTTATGCATTTCGATTTTATCTAGTCATACACCCATTCTTGTTTTTTGTTTTTTTGTACTTGCACTTTACTCCTTAACGTAGATGATGTTGAACACCATATTTAATTAATCATGTGTCGGGTTTTGAGTACATTTACGTTAAAGGGACATTTC
Source organism: Poeciliopsis prolifica (assembly GCF_027474105.1). Taxonomy (NCBI): domain Eukaryota; kingdom Metazoa; phylum Chordata; class Actinopteri; order Cyprinodontiformes; family Poeciliidae; genus Poeciliopsis; species Poeciliopsis prolifica. Next base: position 4,775,531 of record NW_026562391.1, on the reverse strand, counting down.
CGTAAGTATTTGTGCCGTGTTGCTAAAGCAGTAGCTTTGTGTTTATTTGTTCGTTCGCCAGCTCTTTTGTCGTCGTTTTTGTCGTATTAATGCACGCACTTCCTGTGTCCAGTGGACATAACTCAGGGAACCCGTCGTCTCTGTCACAGATGGAGCCAAATCCATGCAAAAGTGTCCAGTTATCAAAAGATAATCCCATACTGGTATTTGTTACATGAATGCTGAAGGAGCGGTACTGCATTGTGTCGGCCTCATTTTAAAAGAGGATGAATGTTTAGCTTTTCCAACAGATTTTGATTTTTTATTTTTTTTTTCTTCATGCAGCATTAAAAGACACCCCCTTTCCACTGTGTATAATTTGTGTATATATGTGGGCCTATTTGGGATGTATATATTTCCGCTTTTTGAGTCTCTGTATAATTTGTGCACAGTGGCACACACTGACGTCAAGCACTGGTGTTGCAGTCTCCAAAGTTTTGCATTTTTCTGGTGTAAGTGATGCACAACAGCCAAAAAAAGCTCAAGTCGCTCCGTGTTTGACAGAACTGTCAGTTTAGTAGAAACCACGGGAAGTTCAGCAGTCACTTATCCTCTCTGTGTGTGTATGTAGTGTGTGCAAGAGCATGGTGCCAAAGCTAAACTGTGTATGTTTTTGCAGTCTGTTGTACAAAGCTTTGTGATTTGAAAAGTGAACTTAAAAGCATTTCTCTGCGCTTTCTCCCCTTGTATCGATGCAGTTTGTAGCACCTCTTGTGCTTTTGCACTTGACAAAGTCGAATAAAGTGTTTGACAGCTAAACCCTGGACGGTGTAAAGTAATTGTGGGTTGGGTCAAAACTTGTGTGTTGGCTGAAAACTGTTGCTCTATGAACTTCCAGGAAGCCGAGTTAACGAGACCCTGACTAGATAAACCTACTTGGCTCTGTGATACTCAGCTAACTCAACTCTGAGTCCCTCGTCAATGGAGCACAACACACCGATTCACTCGTTTCGCCACAGCAACGGGACAAAACAAAGGCCTGAAAGTGTGGATTTCTCACCAATGGACGGCATAAAGTGAATACATTCAGCACAAAATACAAAAAAGCAAAAAAAAAAGAAAGTGCCAAAGAAAAGTGAAAAGTTTCTGCCAGGCTCACTCGCAACATAGCAAAGTCAGCATTCCTGACGTTACACTAACGTCCAGAAGAGTTTTATTTGTCTGAACAAAATATATCTACTGTCTTTTGGACGCCCAAAAATATATGACAATTATGCTTGAAGTATCAAATAGTGACTCCATTACTGCTTTCACTGAGACCTGCAGGTCTGTGGCATTTTTCTTTTGCTATAAAAAGGCTCATTCTGGCACACTATTTTATAATCATGTATATTAAAGATATTTTAAGTTATTGAGACACACCTGGGAATTCATATAGTAGATATTTGGCAGGTCCAACTTTGGTCCTGCCCTACTTATTGTAGTTTAACTCATCTCCTCTCTAAAATTGTTTGTCCTCTGCAAGTCTGCCACACAACCTCACATGCAAAAAAGGTAAATTCTTTCTGCTGACTTTTCAGTGAAAATCCAGACTGTGAAAAACATCGCATGAGGAAAGTTTTCTGACAAAATATGTTTTTAATAAATAATTTTGTGGGCACTGTGACTCAGCAGGAGTCGTGCTAAAGCAGAACAGGAACACATTAATTTATTTCAATTCCGCATAATAAAATAACAATTATCACAGAATACATGCACAAATATGGTGATGGGACATTATTGTTTTAATAGTCCACATTGACAACAAGAAAGAAACGGTGTCATATTACCAGGCAGATGGAGTTTTTTTTAGTCAAAGGTGCACCTTGATGTCACATGTGCTCTGTTCTTTTTTTTTTTTTTTAATTATCATTCTTGGCACTTGTGACCCATGCCTTCCTCCCCTTTTGCCCCCCCACTAGTTAATCATTCATTATTGCTACAGCGACTGGGTTCACCTGGAGAAACAGAACATCAAGTATCAACGTGACAGCAACTGTTCATTTTGAATCCAATCACAATAATAATTTAAAAACAGGAGACAAGCGGACACAACCTGACTTTGGCTGATACTCCCTAAGTAGCACATTAGTAGCAGGTGATGTGATGACAAATTCCAGCTAACAAGGGGGAGCAAGCAACTCGAAAACCCAAACAGCGAAGCAGTCGGGTTCAATGTATTTTATTACAACAGAGTCACTTTAAAACTGTCCTCTTTTCTCCATAAAATCCAGGATTCAATAATTGTCCTTAAATAAAAGTACTCAATTAAAAGCCACAGGTTCGGTTCCTCTTATGATGCCGGTTCTGGTGAACATAATCTGTGTGACGCTCCAGCACTGCTCCGCTCTCTCCAGCGTGGGTGAGACGTCAGTTCGTATTTCTGATGAATCTCTGCTCTCACTGGCCTCTCTCCAGTGTGGATGAGTTGAAGGACTTTGCTCTCAGTCATCGTGAATTTTGCACCTGTTGATGCTGCTATAGTTCTGTGGGACCAAATCAGAAAAGGCAGTGAAAAAAATATAGTAAAAATACTGCATTGTAATTAAACAAGACAAAAATGATAAGATTTTCCATAACTTCTTGTAGGGGGCGAGAGGAAAACAAAGGTCTCCCGGTACACATGTTCTGCTTTTGTATTGACAGCTAAAAGAACACATCCAGTCTTGTTGGGTCGGTGGTAATTTAGTCCAGATTTAGTAACTTTAAACATATTTTACAAGAGCCAATGTTGTGCAGATTTATAATCGTAGACAGACAGACGAAAGAAATCAAAGTGCAGATGTCCGTTAGACAGGAACAAGCGCAGGACGCTGAACAATAAACGTGCACGCAGCTCTAATTAGTCACACGTCAGATAAAGGAAAAGTTCAAATTGTGAGGAAATGTGATGCAGAGACGACTGCCTCGCCATCTTCGTGACAAAATAAACTTCACTGTAACTGTTTAGTCTGGAATGTGTGTCTTCCCACTCACGTCTGTATTCTTGCCAGAGGTTTTACTTCTACGGACGGTGGAGAAAAGGCGGACATTTTAAAAAGACGCGGGTTTTTAAAAAGCGTCCAGGGGTCCTAGTTAGCTCCCGCCACAACAATTTAGCTGGCCTTGATATTTCCGTGTTATGTTTTGGTCATTATTGTTGAGATCTGTGCGACAAGTGTGGCTACCAGATATGTATAGAAATACGGAACAAATTGCGCCCGCTCTCGGTTCAATACGACACACAATCAAATATGAGACAATTCCGTAGCTTATTGGACAAAAACCACCATCTGCCATTTTAGCCTAGCTTAAGCTAACCTGAATACTCAGAACTTTCTTGTTGAAACAGACATTATTTACCTTCTCAAAAGCTTTTCTTCGTCTCGCCAACATCTTTGTTCCCCCCTCTAACGTTTTCTGTTCTGCGCCATTTTTACCTCCCTGTTGTCGAGTGCGGTTCGCGGTATCAACTGCATCGTTTCGACTGCCACGCACGAGGGTTAAACGGAAAATGCAGACTAGAAAAAAATTCCCCACATCGTTTTGTCGCCCCCTCCAGCGCAGCGCCCTCATGCGTTGCATACAGTGCATAGCCACTTTTTGCGCCACTGGGATGACGGTTCACTTTTTGTAATCAATTTCTGAGTTTTGTAAACAGACAAAAAAAAAGTATTAAACTTATTTTGGATAATTGAACATTTTCTATTACACCATTATTTCCATGTATTTTGGTCCTGATTTCTATTTGAGTCAACTTAAGTCTTCTGATGGATTTTCATGCTGCATAATACTTAGTAGTTATGAAGCCACATTTAGTTGTATTCATTAGCTATTACAGTACAATATGACCCCCAAGGACATCAGTGTGAAATATCCAAATGATCAAATCTACAAAAAGCACAAGAGTAGGAAGCAAAGTGACCAGAAACAACACAAAATGTTCAAAAAGCATTCCTGCTCAGAAAATATTTTCGCCAGAAGATACTGAAATAGAAATGTTAGGACTGGGTCAGATGGCCCAGAAAAAAAACTACATATGAGCATCTCAAGTATTTGGCCATGAATAAAATGGTGTCTTCAGACTCTTGGTAAGAGTTTACAACTACCTCAGCACTAAACGGCAAAACTCATAACTTTTTTTTACAAATAGGTTTTGTTTCCTCACACTAAAAAAAAAAAAAAATCCCATAAGGAACAAGATTTCAGATTGTTTTAAATTATCACTTTTAATTCATACAGTAGTTGAGACAAACACAACCAGTCTGTGTGTGTGTGTGTATTCAGTCTGCCAAATAAAGTCACCCTTGCAAACAAAGTCAAACAAAATCAGTAAAGTCGTCCACCGTCGAAACAAGTCTTTTTCTCTGTCCCGACGTCTCGGGAGCAGGAGCCGAAGCTCCTGGTTGAAATGCTTTATTTTGCTGAGTGTGTCCTTGGGTCAGCGAGATTCCTGGAGTCGAACGGGACTGGATGTCTTCTTGAGCCTGAGGCGCAGCACAGAGTTGGAAAAGACGGTTCAAATTCAGACTGGCAAACGCAAGTGGGAAAACGTGTTGGTGAGGGACAACCGTTTGGTTCTTGAGTTCTTAAACTTACTCTGGTCCTGATCCTCTTTATGTGTCGTAATCTGGCAAGCCACTTGGAAGCATAAGCATCCGAGGGATTCGCTCTGTACTGATGCACCAAAGAAGCCATCTAGACAAAGCAAGCAAAGATTTATTCTGGGGGAGTTTAGGGAAGAAATTGAATGTGAAGAGTCTTTTCACGGAAAAAATAAAATAAAAAAGACCGACAGAGCGGGCAGCAGAAAGCTTCTTTTTTTAAATTTTTTCCTTCAGTGTTCATTTAGGGTCCCTGTGCTTTTTACCACCTGAAAGTATTTCATATTTTCTAATGTCAATTCCACAAACTTCCATTTATTTTATTTACACGATGAAGTAGCAGAAAAGAGAAAGAGGAAAAACAAAACATGACTGAAACTTTTATGGAAAATGTGTAATGCATAAATATTTAATCTACTACTGTAACACCTTCAAACTTCACCTAATTAATAAACACTCTGGAATTTAATCTAAATAATCAGTGAAGGCCTCAGAGGTTTGTTAGAGAAGATTAGTGAACAAACAACATCATTAAGACCGAGGAACACAAACACAATCAAATTTGAAATGACACACTCTCCCATGAATACGACGCATCAGTTTCCTTCTACCTCACAATTATACTAAATTGAGTTGGTCTATAATGAGATGCATTGACGTTTCTGGCTGACACTTGACAAAACGTGACAAACTTCAACTTCACAAGACTGCAGAAGTACGAATCAGACTCACATTTGCGTGCAGAGCCATCTGTCGAACCAAGAGTGGCAAGTTGCGGTCGGATACGATTTTTGCAACACTGATGTCAACCAGGCCCTCGAGGTCTGAAAAGGCGGAATAAAATGAGTCACGTTGATAACGATGAGGAACAAAGACGGCGGCAATTAACTCACCTTTCCGACACTGCAGAGACACAAGGTTACATTCATAGTCCAGTGGCTTAATGACGACTTCGACGAAATTAAATTGACCCTAAAGCCGGAGAGAAACATACTTAGTAATGACAACTGAAATGCATCCCAGTGATTTCTCTGAATGAGTTCGCACATTTACCTTGATGGTGCCCAGTTTGTAATCTTCTCCCGAGTCGTTATAGACCACCATGACAAAGTCGTTGCCGATGTGTCGCTTCTTGTTGCAGCAGCCCTTGTCACTCTCTCTGTTGGGCATCAGCGTGGCTATGTGGAAGATGGCTGCAGACACACGGTTTCATTTAAAGCTTAACCACTAGTCGTCGGGGAAATAGCCGGCACTGTGACGCGAGTGCACACACCCTGCATGATGTCGTCGTGCCAACAGTAGGTGAACTCTCCGTCATCCCCGTACTGATCGAGTCCGCCCAGGAAGATCTGGTCGGGGTCGCAGTCCTTCAGGTGGATTAGTTTGCCGAGGCCGGTGATGAAGGTGGCGTAACGGTTCGACCCGTATTCGTTGGACAGGATGGCAACTTCGTTGTTGACCTGAAGAGAGAGACGGAAGAGGATCGAGGTGGACGGTGCTGTGAGAAGGTATTTGCACATAACTCACAAACTTCTTCTGTATTTGCTATTTTGCCACACCTAAATGTTTTACATCGTTACAGAAATGGTAGCATATGAGACAAAAATAACCAGAGAAAATAAACTGCGGTTTTCAAATAATGAAGAACAGAATCCGACAACATGAAGTAGTCTGAAAGTTTTGAAACATTATACATTATGAGCCTGTTACTCGGTGTAGAGGTAATTACTGTTCCACATTGACCCAGACTGGCTCGGATAGTTTTATTTCCTTAAAGGGGCGGTGTTACCTGTTTTCCAGGCACTTGGAGCCATTTCATAACACGAACGAGAAACTGCTACCTTCAGTTGTAATAAAAATGCTACACATATCAAATTTCTCACGACATTCCTCCATTAAGCCTTGATTCATGCAGCGTTGCCCTGAAAAGTACTCGGTGTGATAAACTCAGCAGATGCGCTGTTCCGCCAGGTGTTTTTAATTGCTGCTGGCCTCCCCAAATCGCTTTTCACAGCTGCGTATGATGTAATACGAGATGTGTTCTCACCTGGCCACTTCCAACAAACACAACTCCAAGCTTATGGGTGTCATAAGGAGGCATCTGGTCCAGAACCTTCACAGCCCGATCAATCACCTGCAGCCGGGGATGGGATGGACGCACAGCAGACAATGAAGGGTTAATGGCTTTCTTAGAGAGACTGGACTGTCATGGTGTTCCCTTTCAACACGTATTTGCATTCCTGAGCTAAATCAAATTTTTTGCAATAATTCTGCTTCATTTATAAAATGAAAAGTCTCACATTTCCAGACATAATAAAAGAATGATCCGATCTTTAAGCGGGTAATGAAATCAATACAATCAGTTGAATGAAAGGACTTACTTAGTTTTTGCCTTTTTTATGTAAATACCAGTATAGAACCAGTTCTGTGTCTCATTTCAATCATTTCCACATAATAGACCAGATCATTTTCAATATATTCCTATAAACTGGAAGAGTTTGCTTTCTTTTGAACGTTTATGCGGCAGCGCTCCGTTTTCATTGATTGGATCGGATCAGACCAACGTGGGGGAGAGGCGGCTTACCTGAGTTTTGGGCAGCAGCAGCGGTTTATTGGCTTCATTCCCAAAGAAAGGAGAGTGATATAGCTGAAGGAAGACGAAGCTAAAAAAAAAAAAAAAACATGTTTCAAGAAATTATCCTGAAATGAGAATCTTTACATAAAATATTCAAAATAATATTTTGAATATGCTAAACGCTGTTGGCTTGTTTTTAGATATAAAACTTTATGCTCCTAAGATAGATTGACATGTTGAGCTGTTGATTTTGCCTACATGTGAGGCCACCTTTACATTTATCAGTCTGGTGCAGGGAAGACACTGACTACTCAAAGGGGCTCCAGACAATCCCATATGATTTGGAAATGTAAATCTCTAAACATAATCTTCAAAAAAACAAACTTAAAACCTGAGAAGAGATTTAGCACAACTCCTACTGGAGAAAAAGCAGGTAAAGTTTCGGTCTTTTTGTTTTTCCTATCTACCATTACCATCCAGTAATGGTGGATCAAAGTCCAGGTCCAGTCCTGTCTTCAATAATCTGCTGACTACCTGGGACTCAGTCCGGAGATCTTCTCTGTGTTGCTGGGCCCGGGTCGGGTGTGATACGAGTCCCTATCGATCTTCCGTTCTCTCCTGGAGGACGGGGCGGAGACGGAGATGGTGTGACCTCGGGGTCGGTGTCCTCCGCCGGGCGAGATGGGGCCAGGCAGAGCCGGTGCTGCTGGAAAAGCCAACTTCATGGCTGTTCCTCCACTCTGAGATGACAAGCCGGAGCCCTCGCCTCCCTGGGCCGGACCTCCTGCTCCGTTAAAATCTGCCCCGGTGCTCCCCTCTCCTTTGTCCTTGTCTGAGCAGGGCTGCTGCAGTGCCAGACTCTTGCCATCTGAGGGCGCTCTGGGCTGAGTGCCGTCGCCCTGACTTTTCTCAGACTCCAACGCTGCTTTGGTGAAGGCCTCGGGCAGCGTCTGCAGCTCCGGGGAGGAGCTGGACTTGTTTAGTCCGTGACCCTGGGACTGAGAGTGGCTCTGAAATGGAAGGTCGGGGCCCTGGCTGCCCGGGGTGGAGGGGCCAACGCTGGGCTGATCGATGGGAATCGCTCCTTCGCTCACCTCCTCCAGTGTGGATTTTTCATCATCCTGACTGGAAGTGGAGGACGACTGAAAGTCAGGCAGAAGGCACAGACAGCATTATTTCTTTAGCATATTCCAGCAGATTAACTCATAAAATTATAGGAAAAAAAAGCTATTACTTACAGAAAGTAACAAAAAATATATCTAATTTAGTTTCAAGAGGAATCAAGTTGATTTATGATATAATAACCAAACCAGATGAGCCCAGCGTACATCAGTGTGCAACAAAAATATTATTTATACTCTACAGAAAAAAAAGCAAACATGTTTTTTTTTCTGTCACAAATTAGAAAAAGACACATTTACAGTTAAACAAGTATGACAATCTTGTTTTTGTTTAGAAAAAATAAAAATAATATCTCCAACAGTGTTTTCCATCATCATACTTCACATTAAGTGACACAGAATAAAAAGTCAAGTGTAAAAAAAAAACAAACAAAAAAACTAACTTAATCTTGGTGAAGGGATTCAATTTCAAGTTTATTGATCTTTGAGAGAAGGTACTTGCATAGTTATGCAATTACCATTATATTACTTGAAAGTTGCCTCAAAAAAGAAAATTAATTGCGATAACTCCCGGGTTAATTTACTGCTCAGTAAAATGTGTAATCCTGGCAGGCCTACAAATAAATGGAAATGTGAGTAAATCTAGTGAAAAGTATTTTCTCACCACTTTCCTTATATTGTCCTTTTAAAACGGCCCCCACACTCCACTAAGTAAGAACACAAGTGGGTGGAAATGAATATTTTTTGTTCTTCGCTGCAGTCATAAATTAGAAGTACACAAAAGCAGCCCGTTTATCACATCTAGATAAACTCTCGAGAGTTAAACAGAAATAAATTCTGCAGGAACCGTCGGTTCTTGTCAGAATCAACTTCCTTGGGTTCATTTCTGCCACAGCCAGCGGCTTACCCTGCTGAGCGGTCCAGGAAGCGGCGCCTTGTCAGACATGAATATGGGCTCGCTGGGGATCGGCTCGAACTCTTCGCCCTCTACCCACTCCAGAGGGGCGTTCTCTGCTGTGACCCCTGAACCCTCCTCGGAAACCACCACAGAGTCTGCAGCAGGACACAGCAATCGTTACATGCGTCGCAGATGGAGAGACGCATCGGCGATTCACTCTGAACTACATCCAGATTAGTCACACGGACATGTGCTGCTGTAAGAGTGAAGGAGTAAATATTTCAGCAGCGGTCAGTAGTTATTATTGACACAGTCTCTCTGAAGTCTAACAAGATTTTAGAGGCAAATTATGCATTCTGACATGAAACAGAATCAAACACATTTAAACATCAGTCAGCAGACTCAGGCCCATGAAGGATCACGACCTACAGAGAATCACACGGAGAAATGCTGAGCTCTGATCAGTTTGTGTTTATTCATCACACGCTTGTCTACTCCATTATCATTCAGATCCATGCAACTTCAGCCGCTTCTTTGCTTCTACTGGCTTCCCAGTAGAGCCAAGAAGTGCCTAATGAGATCTGGGCTTTCCTGTTAAAAGAAGTTAAGGGGGCCGCCTGGGGGTATATTTCAGAAATTCGAGAGTTACACATTGGGAAGGAAAGAAAAGAGAAAAAAGAATCAAAGGAGGCGTCAAAAACGCCACTAACTCCACTGTTCCTCTGCTACTGATTGACCGATCCGAGAGCAGGCATCAGTCACAGATGAACTTCCCTCCAGGGTTAGGAAGAGACGTTCATGAAAAGCAGGGACGGCGAGATTCCCAACTTGTACAAAGTACATAAAACAGCCCGTCGTGAGACACAGCAGAGTTTTATTTCATGTTTGCAGGATAGAAAACTAACAAGATGCTCCTTTAATTCGTCTTTCACTTCAAGTGAAAGTACAAAGTTACAGTTTAGTGATTTCATAATTGTTCCTAATGACAATTATGAAGCTCTTTATTTCCAAGATCCTGTCAGAAGTTCACCAGTTTAGAAAGCTAAAGACGCTAATGTTTTCAGAGGAGACTACATGGGAAAGTGTTGTCTCGTATCACTCACAAAGCATTAGGGCCGGGCTTAGAAAAAAAATAAAATTGCAGGAATAAAGTCATAGTGTTATGAGAATAAACTCAAAATAATATAAAACGGTCAATATTGCAAGTTGTAAGAATACCAGAATCGCCGTAGTGACGTGAAAATAAAGTCATAATAGCAGCGGCAGGCTGCGTCCTGCTCATGGTTATAAGCTGATGGCGGCGTGTTTAGCGTTGCAGATATATTCACAAAATAATACAACTTTATTTTCATAGAATTAATACTATCATTTCATATCACTTTATTCTCGTAATATTTAATCTGTAAGTGGAAAATAAAGAAAACATTTTGCAAGATATTCATTATCAATTTCCATTACTGTTTTAAAAGTTAATGTGTTTTCTAAATACATACGGATGGTATGTATTTTTGTCTCATTTGCTTAAATCTGTTCAATATTTCAATTCGAATTTTCCAAAATGACACCAAAGCGTCTCTGCACTGTGTCTGGAAGACCACTGTTTTGTACAAGTGAGGAGAAATATACCACCCCAGGAGTTTTCTGGAAAGCAGGCGGGGAGGTAGAGGAGAGGGCTCACACATGATGACAGTACCTGCCCAGGAAATGCTCCTGTGCAACCTGCCAGGAGCTGGAGGTCCTGGGGGCCCACTGGCCGTACCCAGAGACCAGAGCGAGCCGCCCACTGCAGGCGGGACAAACGGGGAGGGGAGGGGGGAACAGCGGCACATCGAACCACAAAACACGCCACAGCCAAACACAAACCAGCATTTACACCATGAGAAGAATCCAATCAGGAAAAAAGGGGGTAAAATGTTGGGGGAGAAAAAAAAAAAAAGAGTGAAAAATCAATACGTGATAATGGGAGTAAATAAAGAGTAAAGACAAAGTAGATTCAAAAATGAAGTCCAGAATAAAAAATAAAAAAATAAAAAAAATCTGCTGCAAAGGAAATTACAGAATTAAAAAGAAGATTAAAAGGATTAGTCTGTTTTCTTACCAGCTGGTCATTTGGCAACCGTTCCACTGAGACTAAGCACTGGCAGGTGAGTCGGCATTGAGCGTACTGCTTTGAAGGACATAATTACTTACCAGACGCATCTGTAGCTGTTAAACTGTCCCACAATTTGCCCCCAGACATCCGATACAGATTTTATTCAAAACTTAAACAGTGAGATTTTCACTCAATTCTAACCTTTTTTTAGAAAAGAAATGCTTGAGATCTACAATGATTTTGTATCTTGTTTATAGAAAAATCTGACAATTACTTTGATTTATCACTGTTTGGTTTTTTGTTAGAATTGGTTCAAATTAAAAGATCAGACTGAAAATGCATACTTAGTTTTTAAATAGGACAAACATTTTTCCATTTCCAGACTTCTTCCAATTTGCAAATTTTGGTCTGTGTGGCAAAGAGTTTGTACACCACTGGTTTAAGGTAAAGCATGTGTGTCAGAAAGGCCCAGTCAAATCCCAGAGCTAAACCATATTGAGAAAATATGGTTTAACTAAACACTGACTCCAAGTGGGCAGAAAGCAATGCACTACACATTTTAAATTTTGTATTAAAGACTCTGTACTCCATCTGTCACACATATACCATAAACCATAGTCTGATCTATAATTATTTTTTACATTAAGAGATTAAAAACTGGATGGACCCAAACAAATTATTTAATAGCTGGAGCATCTTCCATTACAGCTTCATCAGGCGAGGCCATGCTAGTCACTTCGGCGAGACATACTGTGATGTTTTATAATATCATGAGATCTCGTTACAACCCTATCACGTACAAATTTCTGTTCTGCTTATGCAAAGTGTGGAGCGATAAATGAATAATTTTAGATCCAACTCACGACCACAAACATCTCCGCCAAGATTCCCCATTCTGCCACTCACCGGTGCTCGAGCGCTGAAACAGGTTGGCCTTTCCTCCGGCTCTGCTGTGTGTTTGAGTGAGCGGTTCGGAGGCAGACGTTGGCGCTGGGGCGGCCGTGCTGGCTGGAGCGCTGGCTGTCTGAGTGGGAGGCTCTTTCACTCCCTCCATCGCCATCAGGACGGCGGAGAGCTCCTGCAGCGGCATGTTGCCCAGCTCAGAGGAGAAGGGACTGGGTGGGTTCTCCAGACACATCAGCCAGCTGGTGTTACCTGAGGCAACAAAGTGCCAGGAAGGCACAACTGTGCTGTTGAATCAGGTCATAATAGTGGATTAAAAAAACAAAGACAGAAGGGGCCTAGCCAAGAGATGACGTACCTGAGGGTCTCCGTATGAAGATCTCTGCCCAGCCTTGAGTGAGCATTGGAACAAACTCGGCGAGGCTGGGGTTGTCTTTGAGCGGAGGGGGGGCAGACAGAGCGGCAACTGCGGAGGAGGGAGGACCGACGGCGTCCAGGGCAGGGCCAGAGGAAGGAGACAGAGGAGAGGCCAACTCTCCCTCAGAGGGGGAAACCAGAGGACTGAGACTCGGAATAGGACCGGCACGCAGAGCGTGACCACCTGCAAAACAAGGGAAGCCTCTTTAATCACAAAGTTCACACTGAACCGCAGATGCTCTGATGAGATATTTACACTGACAAGAGGAAGAAAAAGAACAAAGATCAGCAACTTAGAGAATAAGAATACAAATAAGAGCGAAAATTAGGAATCAGAAAAATGCAGGAAACGTGAACAGAGTGACATCTCCAGGAGGAAATGAAAGCTATCTGATTTCAGGAGCTCTACGGCTGGCGATCGTCTGTGAAACTGAACAAGTCTTACCTGACCTGGAGCGGACTCGCGTCCGAGTTGTTCTGTTCTGTTGCTGACTGGACTGCGACTCCAGTTTGGCCGGAGCCTCTTTAGTCATTCGGGTGTGAAGAGATGGATCTGACCTGCAAACCCAACGGAGCAAAGGAAGTTCAGAAATCCTTGAGCGAAGAAGTAGAATGCAGAAAAAAATTGTAAAAAATTTCGGCTGTTCATAAAACTGCCTGTAAATGGAGTAAATGTGCTTTTTCTTAACGACAAACAGCTAAGAGGAAATTTTACACCTTTAGTCATCTGCTTGATACGAAGTACATGCAAGGTTGTAAAATAGGTAAAGCAAAAGACAAAAAAAAAAGTGAGCATCACCTGGTCATTTCTCCTCCTCCTCCTCCCAGACGCTCTGACATATCCATTCCTAGCAACGCTTGCGTTCTGACACCGCCGCTTGTTGTGATGGTGACAAGCTTGTTGCCCACCAGCCAGGTCATGCTGCGACCTCCGGCTAACAGAAACTCGGCAATCGGAGACCTAAGGCGACAGCGGGGAGCTCGACGTTTAGCATTTTACTCAACAAATACAACAATCCAGCAGAAATACTGAAACTGCAAGAGAAATCAGCTGGTGGCCAAAATCTGACCATTTCCAGCCCGTTCGGACCCGACTGGTGACAAGCCATTTGAACGTCTGATTAGAGACAGACACACAGACCACCACAAACCTCTTAGGCAGAGCAGAGAAGTTTGAGAACACGTATCGCGCCATCATGTCTAGACACGTCTCGGTGAGCTCCAGGTGGACGGTCTTGAGTCCCTCATCGGCCTGAGTCACTGCATTTTCGTCAGCAGAGCCCAGACTGCAGGTCGTGGTGGAAGTGTGCATCCTAAAAGACGGGGGGGAAATGAGATTACTAAACAGCAGGAGAGCAAGAGAAAGGCATGCACTGTCAGTGGACGTAGGCGTGCCGGCTCCGAGACAACAGGAGTCAAATGGGAATTTAAGAAATGCAGAGACAGCATACCGGTGATCACGTTTCTACCTACATCACATGCAAAACGAGCACTTATAAGCATGCTTAAACATAAAATGAGACTTTTTAATCGAGCACACAAAACACAGACAAAGCCTGCAGCTTGGTCTGAGTGAGCGCAGAGGCAACACATATTTTTAGGTTAGTTTTATGCAGGCAGACTAATTTAATGATATATTTTTGACTCAAGTCAGATAAAGAGGAATAGCACGGTGAGTCAAATCTCTAATTGAGTCGAATTTAGACGCGGTCTGTGGTCGTAACGAATGTCTGTTGTTGACAGGAGGACTAAGACAGAAAGAACTAAACAATAAAGCTACAAATAATAGATGGCCAGAAACAATTGAATATTAACTGAATGCATCAAAGTGGATTAATTAAGCTTTATGTCTTCCTCTTGATGTACTAATTTGCTTGTTTTTTATTGCTTTCTCTCTCCAGATAATGTCTGTGAACAAAAGCAGGAAAATTACAAATATTGTCCTTTTAGAAGGAGAAATATAAAACTCTCATTCAGACCAAGTCCTTGAATGTGAATTAAATTTACAATATTTTCTGCTCTTACCTGTATTTCTTCTTCTTTAACTATTTTTTTTTTTTTGATTGTGCAGTGGGCGCAAACTCCTAAAAACACAACCACTGACCACTCCAAATTTATAGCCATCAAAATTTATATATTTCTATGCTTTCAAAGTAAATGATCAATGGAAATAAGTGAAACTGATGAGGGTTAAACATGGTCGTGTTGGAGTTGGTGCCCACATGGACACAGGTTTAACAAAATAAAATAAACTTACATTTCAAAAAGACAAACATATTTATATGTGCAGCCTTTTAACAGATAAAAGCAGGTTAAGAAGATCTACGCTGCAGTTTTATAATAAAACAGTTCCTCAACCAAAAGTTACACATGTCACTGTTTTGCTGCCATCTGTTGGGAAACTGAGGCGTAATGTGTCTGTAATCACTAATTCTGTTTGTAGAACTGAATTTTGGGAGGATTTTAAGCGATGGACCAACTTAACACATCACATAACTGTGAAACCTTTTTTTTTAAATAAAAGAATAATAATCAAGAAGTGTGGTCGGCATTTGTATTCAGGCCACCTTTGGTTCTTATATATAATGTCTATGTTGAGCTCGCCTGTCAGTAATTCATTCACAGCTGTTCACTGAAAGACAAGCTGAAACTATGGCAGATGTTTAAGCAGTACAATGACAATAAGTATACAGCTAAAGCTGCACTAGAACAGTTCATTTGAAATTGCCATCATGTGTTGAAGTGGTCCAATCAAAGTCCAGACCTGTATCTAACTAAGAATCTGTCGCAAAACTTGAAAATCAGTCTGACTGTTCTCCGTCCAATCAGACTGAACTTGAGCTTTTAAGCCACTCAGCTCCTCCAGACTAGCGGCAGCAGCAATAGGTAGAATATCTGCTGAGCTCATCATACAAAGTATTTCTCACTCCAACACTCCTAAGCATTGCAGCATATGGCATTGTTGTGATGATGTGATTAAGGCGGAGTGTTGGAAAGAGCAGGAGTTTCTTAAAGAGACGGAGGATAATTTCAAGGCATCAAATTGCACAGTCAAATTTCTTTGAAAGTTGTTTGATATATACAGTATTTTTAGAACAGCTGCAGGTAATAGTTACTTGATTGTGCTATAAAACAGCACCGTCTTCATGGAAAATGATGCCGCCCCTTTAAGGATTTCCAGATTTAGCAAAGAAAAATATCTGTGATAGAGATAATGTGTTTTCTTTTCACTGCTCTTATTTGTGTTGGCTCATCATGTAAAATCCCCCAGTACCATGTACTGGTAAGAAAGTGAAAAGCTTCATGAGGTGTGAATACTTTTTCCAAGGCTCTCTGTAGCAGCACTGTAACCACATCAAACTGCAGCGTTCGATCTCCTTTTACTTGGACACACGAGCATAAATGAGGCAAACAAGTGATGCAGACACAATCTGTGAGTGTGTGCAGTGATTGAGAACTATTTTTAGTCAAAGTTTCACCTCGGCCCAAGCTACTCGCATCATCCCAGCCTAATAGATTGCCATGGTCATAGTGAAGCCAAATGAAACCAAAAAGATGTCAAGCAGGCAAACAAAGCTGTTGTGCCCATCATTGGCAGAGGAAGGAGAAGCGCTCGCCCCGCCCCGACTGAGCGAAAGAGACCAAAGCTGTGGGTCGAAGTTGCTGTCAAAGGGAAATACAAACGGCGCCATTTTGAAAGCACGTGCTCGGCACCGGTCCCTCTTGGCATTCATTTGCTACTAAAGCCAATCGGAACCAGTCAGCAATTCACCCAGAAAAACGTAAAGCTGAATCAAAAAAGTGCGAACAAATCAAAACAATTTCAAAAAAGCAAAACTTGTGTTAGAGCAAAAATAAAACTAAAAACATCAAAGTGGATAATGATGTTTTCCAATGGCTTCAGCAAACATACACGGCATGCAAAAGCAAATCATAGGAACAAAATCCAAAACAGCACATGTACAGACGCAGCCGAAAACAAATCAAAAAGGCCATCACACACCTTCCTCCAGCATGCACCACCCATTCCAGGAGTCCCGCTTACAACAACCCCACTACGACTCCTCGACGGACCCATCTGACCCCCCATCAACCATCCCATGGAGGAAGCAACAAGTGTTTAAGCTGTCATTGTTGGTTTGTTTTGTTTTTTTGTTTTTGCTTCATTACCAAGGAGATTCTTTTCTAACCTGCGGACCGCGTGTTCGGAGACGCTGATGCTGCGGGAGCGGAAAGCCTCCATGGCCGAAAGGTCCCTCAGCTCTTTAACTGGAGAGCTGCTGCTATTGGCTACAGATGCTGCCGGCTTTGCCACTTTTCCAGCCCGCAGGCTGGGGACCGAGGTGGGCATTACGTTGGGCGGCAAAGGGGTGGGTTGTCATGACGATGGGAGTGGTTTGGGGGCAATAGTGGAAGGAGTGGTTTTTCAAAAAGTACACCAGGAGACAGCAGGAATCATCACCCGAGCACCGCAGCAACACGAGCAGTTGACGGGGAGAGGGGGGGGCGAACGCCACGCAGGGTGAGGGGAGGAGGGCGGGGCACAGAGCACAGACATCAAAGAAGGGGAGGGGCCAGGGGCAATGTGTGGGGGAGGATCCAGGATGACACAACCACCCCCAAAACCACAACCACAACGCAGCACCCAATCGCAGGAGGCAGCAGAGGAGGAGGAGGGGTCAAATAAAGAAACAAAAAAACAAACATAAGGTGAAAATTAACAGCAGTGAACAACATGAGTCAGATAACAGGAGAACGGAGAAAGAAAAGAGGATTCAAGAAACAGTAAAACCAAAAATAAAACACACCAGCTACAAAGCAGAGGGTCAAACAGCCTCTGCTACTCAGAAATCAAAAAATACACAGGAAGTATTCAGGAGAGCAACAAAATACACATTTCAGCAGGTTCAAAGTGACGGAAACGACTAATGTGACAGAATTATAGAAGTAGGGATGGGTGGTATGGAGGACCAAAAGTGCCACAATCCATAAATAAATAAAGTTGCTAAATAAATGTTTAGTAAACATTTATTTGGGTTCTGACAAAACACAAATAAATGTTTCAATGTTATAGATGTTATTTATATTCTGCATTTAAAACATTAAAATTAAATTATTTAAATATAGTCAAAGTGCTAAAGTTTAAGTGTTTATCTGAACACTTTACCTGTCAAAGCCTGCTAAAAACAAGTCCATTGGTCTGTCCTTTCATGAACTAAAGTACAAAAATATATCTTTTAATTACAAAAATACATGATTTTAAAACACAAACTGTTTTTATACTGCATTTAATGAATTGATAATAGTCTAAATATTTGGATTTGTTCCAAATAATTACCTCCATTTTCTTAAATTATCACATCCATCAGACTGAGGTAAACATACGTTTACTGGATTGTGGCAGTTTTGGCCCATGACAGGACTAAAGCACAGGTTTTGCAAAATAGAAAGCAAAACATCAGAAATCGAACAAAATCAAACTATTGGACTAAAGATGTGGATTGGAGAACAGCGGGTCAAATATTAAAGAATATGAGAAAAGCTTTGGATTTAAACAAATAATAATCTTGAAAGTAAACCAGCATTGGCTGAATGAATGTAAAGACGTGCTGAGCACCAATCCTGCAGCAGACATTAAAAGCACAAGGATGATGATGCCATGTGTGAGCTACTGGAGGTGGCTTAATATTGATTATTGGTGTAATATTAGTAGAGGAACCACAAGAGAACCTGGAGGAGGTTCTCATTCCAGTTGCATTTGTCATATTTGACATGTTGCAACCACAGACATTTTATATTATAAGGTCCAAACTGCAGGAGGCTCTCAACCCCGAAACAAAAATAGTAAAAAAAATTACCACTAATTCAGTTTGATAGCGAATAGGACCACAGAAATCCAGTGGCTTTTATGCCAAGTCAGTGTGTTTTGATCTAAAACAATCAAACACCGGGCATCGGGTTGGGCTGGATTTCGTTTAGCAGTATAAGATTAAAATGAACACTACACTTTTAAGGTTTTTATCTGCCAAGAAAACAATGCATGGGTTTGCTTCCAATTCACCAATATGTACCACTTTGTGTCAGTCTATAATGTTAACAAAACAGGAGTTTGTGGTTTCAACTTGGCAAACTGTAAAGTTACAAATACCCCTCGAAAGGCAGCGAACTGCAAATGCAATACTGAATATCAGTCCAATATTAGTGAAAACACCACATTCGTTAAGCATTTTGGAGGATGGAAAAGGTGTTTTTGTTTGGTATTTTCCATGAGGTTCTTTAGAGGATCCAGTCCTTAAAACAGTATATTTAATATAACTTTTCTGCTTTTTTTTTTACAATAGTTCTAAAATTACAGCTCTCCGTTCAGAAGATGTTTTGAGTCATTAAATTTCAGCTGGATAGACTTCATCCAAAAACATTAGCGTCCTTCGCCATGTTTGTACTACTGTTTCTTTTAGTTGGTTCTGCTGCAAAACGAGAAAAAAAACGACTTACTCAAAGAACGGTGCCTACAACTCGGAGTTTCCCTCCTGAACATGAAATGTGTTCCTTATCATAAACACCAGTGAAATGAGAACGAACTCTTTGCTCTTCTCTGATCTCATCCTGGTGTTTGTGTGATTGTAAATTAGTGAGTGAGAAACAAAGTACAAAAATAACAACAAAAAAAAAAAAACAGCCGAATTACATGATGCTAAAAAAAATGAAACATCGCACAAGTGACGACGTTATCCACTATGAATCACTTGCATGACAAATTGTGACAGAATCGATTCTAAAAATGCAAACAAAAGATGTAGGAGGAATAATGACCACCATGGCAACCCGAGAGGAGTCACAGCAGTGAAACATGTCGGCGTATTTTTCCCCCCCGTCCCTCCAGACGTCGGCCACAGTGGGCTGTGTGCGGTGCCGCCGGCTGCTAAGTCAGCAGAGACAGGAAATGTGCTTTACCTTTTGGGTCTCTCGTTGAGGCTGGTGCTCCGCGCGCGGAAGGGGCTTTGCTCGTGTCCGTCGTCAAACGGAAGCAAGGCGTTGGAGCGCAAGCCCTGCACAGAAACATCTCTTGAGGTCACTCTGAAATGCACCGACACGAGTCGGTCCAGATCAAACACTGAGAACAGGAGTGAATTTCAAAGCGCTCTCTGGTTTAAGTGCCGGGATTCTGTGTTGGAAACATGCAAGACTAAATATTTTGAGGCTTTTCCCACCTGAAGTGTGGAACCTTTCCCACAGAATTCAACAACAAAAAAATCAAAACAGAATTTATATCAGGCCTGAAAAAAATCCAACCCAGCCTGAGCCCATTACAACCCGTTTTACTTTATCTAGTAAAACAGACATATTTTAATTAAGATTTTACTGCTTTTGTTTTTATTCCATAATTTGAAACGCACCACAGAAGCCTGAGCCCAACACAACCCGGCCCTGAAGCAAATTACGTCAACCCGTCCTGGCCTAGTCCAATCACATACATCGTTTCCAATCTAAATATGAACATTATTCATATTTCTACACAGAGATTTGGAGGTAATGAACCGTTAAAAATGTTTCACCTTGGTGATGTACTGAACAAAGTCCTTGCGGAAGGGGAGTCTGCAGCGTATGAACCACATGGCGATCACATGATGGGCCAGGGATACGATGTATTGATTGAATCTGATGGGGATGAACAGAAATAAATCAGAGAGAGCCTGTGCGGCTGACAAAATGCACATTAACACGCGATGGCACTAACTTGGACGGATTAGTGTAGGGCAGCGAGATGGCGAACACGCTTACGTACTGCTCGGCCACAAAGTTGGCGTACAGATGGGGTAAGCGCACCAGAGCTGCAAGACACAGAGACACCGAACTTCACACACTTACAGTCTGAGATTATAACTACACAGATTAACTTTGCGAACTCACTGGAGAGAAACTCAAGCATGGGAGACGCCATGGCAACGGTGGCAGAAATGTGGGTGAGCTTGACGATCAGAGCCGGGAGAAGCTTGATCATGATGTCAGGCATCTCCACTGTGCACATGGTGAGAGCCACCACACACTGCTTGGCACAGCGATAGATGAGGCCGGTCTCCAGACACTGAACCAACTCTCTCTGCAGTCGGAGAAGGAAATTAAGGCCGGGAATTAATTTGAAACCTAAAAATAATTAAATTCTAAACCTAGTCATGTCTACCTGTCTGGATTGGTCCAGGTAGCTGTGGTAAGAGGTTATCGCCGTGAGAACGGGAACCACAGCCAGCTGGACGTCTGTGCGGGAAAAACCTTCAGGCATCTTTTTCAAACGCTCCGAGATTTGACGATCCGTCACCTTTACAGACGGAAACGATGTGGGTCCATTACTGCTTTGTGAACTCATTAATATGTGTGTGTGTGTGTGTGTGTGTGTGTGAGAGAGAGAGAGAGAGAGGGAGAGAGAGAGAGAGAGACAGAGAGAGAGACAGAGAGAACATGTGCTACCATGATACACAGTGTGGAACAGAGCTGGTCCACGCTGCATGACGAGGTGAGCAGCAGCACTTTGTACTGCAGCGTCCAAGGCAGTTTGTCCAGGACAAGCTTCAGCACCTTCCAGTCGGTTTCCTGGAAAACGAACAAATGAAACCAAATTAAAATCTGGTGCGCGCTGACCTGTTTGGAACAGACCACTAAATAAGAGACTGTGACATGTTTACTCATCCAATTCTGTGTTATAATGAGTAATGAGCGTGAAGTCACCACCTCAAAATCCCAAAGTATTAGGGAGTGAAATGCTAATTCAATGACGTGAAAAATAAGGCATAAAACAAACCATTTCAAAATAATTATGTGCTAAAATCAATGTATTTATGAAGAATTATTACATTTAACCATTTTTTTAAAAACTGATCTATACTTGGAACATGATAAAAACTCATTCTAAACTAAGTGTGCATAGGAATCCTGATCTAGTTTATGTCTAAAATATGTCTAAAACCCCTGCGATTATTTGTTTTTTTCACAGTAAATTCTTCCTGTCCTAATAATCTCATGGAAAAATGTATGCAACTTCACTGTGTTGCGTTATTAGAACATTTCTGCGTACCATCTTGAGGCACTGCAGCAGGACGCTGAAGGCAGGCGCGTAGGGAAGACAGGCCGACCGGATGGAGGCTGCTGAAGCAGGAGGAGCCGCAGCAGCTGCAGCCGGACCGCCAGCAGGGGGCGATATGGAACCGGAAGGCTTCTTATCGCAACCACGCTTCTCTGGCTCCCTGAAAAACAAAACGGTTTTGCCATTTTCAGGCTGCTTCAAGTGAGATGAGCTTCTTTTGTGCATGTTTCCATTTTTACCCAGCGTCGCAGTAGCAGTAAGGGCTGAACCTCATCACCCCGTCCTTGTTGGGCACCCCGACGCGGTGCAGAGAGTCGGCACGCATCATCAGGAAGAAGTCAAACACCTGATCAGACAAGTTGAAAAGGACAAAAAAAGAAATAATGCAGGGCAGAGCTGAGCAGAGATTAAATGTGAACAGAAAACGGGTTGGTTTTTACCTGCAGCCTAACAGCAGAAGCGATAGCCGAGCAGTATTTGTTCTTGTAGTGGAGCTGCAGGTGGCTGATAAGCAGCTCATAAACACGACTGGCATGGCTGGCTGGCAGGCTGTAAAGTTTGCTCTATCGCAGGGCAGAATAAGAGAATAAGAGTTCTTCATGATCCATAACATTGACCTTTGATGACAGAGGTCATCAAAGGTCAACCAGCCCCCCACCTTCTTCAAATCAGACACAACAGGTGTCAATCAACTGTGTTTGTTCATCAAAAGTTTTTTGGATGTGCTGCTTTGGCTTTGAAGATCTTAATTAAAGTTCAAAGGTCAAAAGGTCAACCAGCCCCTCCTCTTTCATAAAATGAAACATAATAGGTGTCAATCAACTCGGCGATGTTTGTGCTGGTGCATAAACATAGCACAAACATTTGACACCAATTTTATTTGATTTCATTAACATCTTCAAGGCCAAAGCAGCACAAACAAAAATATTTTGCTGCACAAACGTTTTGACACCCATTTTGTCTGATTTGAAGAAGGTGGGGGGAGGGGGGCAAGTTCACTCAGGTACACAACACTCTTTCCAGAGAAGTACCTGCAGAATCTCCAGCAGCCCCAGCACAGCCGTCTTGACATCCTCCATGGGAGAGTCGGCCGTGGGGTCAGAAGCCTCCAGGGATCCAGAGCAAACCAGAGAGCGACTGGCCACCTGTACAGAGAACTAGACCTCAACCTGACTGAACTGGAGGCGACTAAATGTCTCAAGAGATCTCGTGTTTGCCTGCGTTTACCCGCTCGATGATGTCCAGGAGGCTGGTGAAGTGATGCGTATTGCAGCCCTCGGCGAGGTCCACCAGCAGCTGGGTGGCCTGCTTTCTGACCGCCAGGTCCCGGTCCTCAGCGATCCCACCCAGCTGAGGGATCACCACCTTCTCAATTAGCTCGTCCTGGAGAAAAAGTAACAGAATGAAACAAAAGAGCAGGGGCTTAAATCACATAAGCATTATGTTTTAGCCTAAACTTCTCAAGTGGCAAAGTTTCAGCTTCAACCACTTCAGACTTACTAAAGAAATCCTAAAAAAAGACATTTTAGAATTAGAAAAGGAATTGAATTATTCATTAATTTGCATCATTTGTCATTTTTGCTAAAATTGTATAAAAAAAGGCTTGTGAGGGTTTTTTTATCTGCTGTTGATGAGGTCATCAATTAAAAGTTACTATTTTAATGACATCAAAATTGTCATTATTTTGATTAAAATAATTGTTAGTTGCAGCCTGAAAGTTAACATAAATGATCCAACTTTACCACCCGTCAAAAAGTAAAGAGATGTTTGGAAACCAGCTTAGTTTCTAACTTTTAAATAGCTTTGAAGTGTAAAACAGCCCACACTAGAAAGTCTTTCATCTGATCAGTGCACTGAATTTACAAAAAATTGCAGCCGAGTGTTCAAACCTCGTAGAGCTGGCGATTAGTACTCAGAACGAACGACAGGATGTGAAGAACTTTGATCCTGATGCCACTGCGCGTCTCGTTCCTTCCAGAGTGACAAAGAGAGGCCTCGTTAGAAGTCTAATCAAAGCCCAAACAGGTGAACCGATTCCCGACAGAGCGCGCCGCACCTGAAGAATTTCTCCATCAGGCAGTGGAGGCTCTGAATCCAGCCGTCCTTCGCAGGCTGAATGGATTGCGCTCTGTACGAGACGAGGGTCAGCACCGAGGCGTCCTGTCGCACGCGGAGATTAAAAATGAGAACGGAAAGCGACATGGAGGAGAGGATCAAACGCAGGACAGCACAGGGAGTACGAACAGGTCTCTTGTCTGCACATTTCTCCACCAGACTGAAGAACTTCTCCGTGGAGCCGTGGTAGCCGTTCTGCTCATACAGCTCTTCCACTGTGGTCAGAAGCTCGTAAACGATGGCCTTCAGCTCTGCGCTGCCTATCATCTGACAACACACACAAAAATGAATTGAGCTCAGTCTCTACAGACCTGTTGATTTCCCACCTTCTCTCCATGCGCGTTACGTTTGTGTGAACCTGAATCTGCTGCAGCAGCCGCTCTATGATGCCCAGCAGGATGTCCCATGTGACCACCTGGAGCTCTTTGCCGTATTTCTTGATCAGCCTGGTGATGGAGAGGACGATCTCATATGACACCACCTCGTTGGCACATGACATGGCCTGAAAGCAGAAGTCAGGCGGCCACAGTTATTACTCAGCAGGTCCGTCTGACTGGTCTGTGTGCTTTCATTTAAATAAACGCTAAACGTAAGAGCAATAAGTGCCTCTCCACCACCTCCCACTGTGAACATCGCTAATAAACTGTCTAAGTAGATTATTTGAGGTTCTATCTTTGAGGTTTTGACATTTCTCTCTTTCGAGTTTTGCCAAAAACCGTCCCGTTGCTGACCAGTTTCGGTCGAAGGCCTCTTTACTGCCAACGGCTTAAACATCATGACTGCAGCATGCAGAGTAAAAACTGGGGAACTAGTGGGGCCCACTGGCAAAACAAAGACACACATCCACAGGTAGTCATCCTGAACGTTCATGTTTGAAGGAAAATTCATATTTGAAACATTTGTGTGAAGTCTGATTAGGAATTGATTCAGAAGTGTTCGTATTGGAATATGAAAAATTTAACAAGTGCGAGTAGATTAACATGAATGCATTGGTTACCTTGTAGAAAGACGGCAGCACTAGTGTTGGTGTGTTTTTTAGAGCAGGCAGTCTGTGGGCGCCCCACAGAGCCATTCCCACAAAGAACACGGCTCCTCTCAGCAGCGGAGCGTCCTCCATGTACACCCTGGTGGAGGATTCACTTTGAACACCACAATATTTATTTTTCAAACAAAGCATTAGTGAAAAGAAAAAGACAAGAGCGACACCTCTCCTCCATGATGCGGCACATGGTGTATATAGCACTGTGGCCCAGATGTGTCCCCAGAACTTTCCTCATCAGCTGGAGACACACAGCAGCAAAAAGGAAATAAAAAAAAATACACGACGACCAGATGTATAAGCATTTCCAAAATCATTTATCTACAGCCGTTCCCTTCCCCACCTTCCAGCAGGATTCACAGAACTCTTTCACGTTAACCGTACGGCAGAGTGTAATAATGAAGACGGTGAGGGACTCAGAGGGCAGGCAGTTGTAGCAGACAACAGCATCCAAGACCTGGAGCGCCACCTGGACGCAAGAAACACGACCAAAACTATGATTAGCATCTCTAATGTGCAACTTAACTACACAGAAATATTATAATTGAGTCCCACCACTGGTTATGACTTCTAGTTTTATAGTTTCTTTTGAAAGTTTAGTGGAAAAATCGAGATTGATCGAGAAGATACCTAATAAAATGTAATGTTTTAAGACAACTGACTGTTCTTGAGGAGCACTAATGCATTTGTAAACTCTGGATAGGTTGCCAGAGCATCACAGTCCCTATTAAACTAACTGTTGCTATTAATTAAGCTTATTTCAATTACTAAATGATTATCTATTATTTAGTTTTGAAAAATGTCATAAATTAAAGTGAAATGGGTTAAACATTTGATCAGGATGTAGTTTTTATTTGTTTTTATTAAAAAACCATATCTTCTCCTGACATCACAAATAAAGTCTTGTAATAAAATCTAGATATTAAATATCCACCATCTTTTTCCAATAAGGCTGATCCTGTAAGCCAGACAGTAGAAAAGGTTTATGGGCACAAATCACTATTTCAATAAGAAAAGCAGTTATTTTTTAAGCAGTGGACCATAGAGACAACACCAACCTCTATGTCAGTGGATGATGTTGTTCTGTTGCACAGAAGACAGATTTTCCTGCAGAAAGCACAGACGGTCAACAAGGTGTCTTGCATGCAAAACACCAACAAACTGTAAAAAATAAAAATAAAAAATAGCATCTATACAGAAGTGGGTCTGACAGAAGCAAGTCAATAAAACCCTGAAGCCCATTCAGCAATGAGTGCATTTCTACGTGTTACTGAAACTTACTGCACCATGCATGAGACGTTCTGATCCAGATAGCAGCTGTTGTACTTGACCAAATTCACAAGAACTTGGAGAAAGTCTGAAGTGAGACCTATGTCCATCCACAGGAGGACAAACCGTGCTGAGAGAGAGAAGAAAACTTTTTAAGTCGTTGTGGAAATGAGAAGTGAAGCAACTCGTGTGCTGGTGTGCTGAGAAGATGCAGAAGAAAAAACTGCTAGTTAAAAGAAGTTTAACTAGCAGTTAAACTAGTTAAACTGACTAATTTACAAACTTTTTACCTATGTCCTCCTCCAAGTATGTGATGTCCTTCCCATTTTCAGTCAAAGCCTTGAACACCTCCAGTCTTTCTGAAAGGTCCTCGTTGCAGGGTTGGTAGTCTCTGATCACCTTAAAAAAGTACGCCCTCAGAGGACCGAGCCACTCACCCTTAAAAAAACAAACACTTTGATTAATCCATTTTGGACTCACTGGAACAAAATGACATTTTCTGGCAGTCAATGTCTGACACTTTTAGAGATATTATGACATTTTGTGTGTGAAACATCAGACTGTTGACATGTTCTTCTTGTTTGAGCCTTCTGCTTGTAGTTGTGTCTGAAGTCTGTGTACTGATTTCAAATTTAAATGTCTGAGGAATGACCATCTTTTATCGTTTCTGCTGCATGGAATCTGGAACCTGCCACAGCACAATAGATGTGACCTTCAGTGGATCGTGATATATAAAAACTGGAGGTTGACTGCCACAGGACACCATTGGGTGTCCATTTTGTACAAAAGTGAGATTTTCAGCTGCTTCCTTTCACTGGTTGGATAAGAAGTTCAAAGCTCATTAGAGTAATTCATTTCAGCGATTCAGAATAATCATTAAGTGGAGAAGAAATGACTACATCTACCTCTATGTTTCTTTGCTAAAAACTTTTTATTAAATATTTTTGTCACAGGATGCTGCCCCCTGCTGCACAGGCAGACTGTTATTTAAAACCCTTGGTCCCGAACCCTCAATCTTAATTTCCTTTCCAATATGGTGTCTTTCTGACAAAATTTCTACGGTTTCTTCCTTCTCCTCATGAAACAAATAATCATCATATGAGCTCATCATTATCACTGCTTCCTTCTTTGCTATTGTTATTGCTATTGCTATTGTTTGTTGCTGCCCAGATTTAAGTTCTCTGCTCTGATGTCATTCTTCAAACTTGTTCTCGTGCCACATTTGTTTGTTTTAGGATTTTGTTTTGACTTCAGATACTGAAACATACATTTTGCAGACGCTGCACAGGATGAATCATGTCTAACCTGTCCTTGTATGATGGCCCGGAGAAGCTGCAGGACGGCGTGTCGCGCCTCTGGCGGCTGCTCCTGAGACAGCATGTCCTCCACGGCTTTCCACACAGCCTCCACTGCGTTCTGAACGGCACGGAGTCACAGGTTTTATGAATGAGGAAGATTCCACATGTCGCTCTGACAAAAAACATGTGGTAGAAAAACAAAAAACACATCAGTCACCTCTTCAAATTTTTTTATTTTGGCCAGATCGCAGATTTGGTTCATCATCCGGATGCGGTTGCTCAGGCCACAATCAGGATGCAGTTCCTGCAAAAATGACAAAACAAAAAGCAAAGGCAAATATGAGGCAAGGTATGAGGTAAGATCAAAATACTTGAAAATATTCATGAGCAGATAATTCTTTTTATTATTATTATTTATTAATCAAAACTTCTGTTTGTGGTTTCTAAGTAACTTTCACCTTTAACCCCCCAAAAACTATCACAAAACATTCTGCCTTGAAATATACAACACAACCGATATTTTTTCATCAGTTTCACTGAATTCATGGCGTAATCTGTCTGAGATGACCACGGAGAACGGCTCTTCGATACCGGACACAGAACATCTGCAAAATATTGCAGATGTTCTGCCTCTGTTGCACCGTCAGAGGCTTCCTGTCTCACCAGAGTCAAAGTATTTCAAGCTGCGTTTAACATGGAAATTCTCAGCTGCAAAGACACAAACGAAGTAGGACAGGTCCGGAAACAAGGCCTGAACGAATATGTACAGAAACGCAGTTTCACTCACCTTTATTATGTCGGCTGTGATTATAAACTCTGGGAGCTTTGAGTCGCACTGCTTCGTTTGCTGCCGTTGCGTCCCGAGCCCAAAGATCCCCTTCACTTTTTCTTTGAGCGTTTCTTTGCTTTGCTGCTTATTCATGGTGAAAGTCCTTCAAAGCTGCCTCTGACGGCAGCCTGGAGAAGAAACAAGTACGCCATAATTTAGCTTTTAAAACAAGATATAGTGAGAAGAGATTGAAAAATCAGCGATTTCCTGTCTTGTACTTGAACTCTATAAACTAGAAATTGTTGAGACTAGCAAGACAAAATATTAAACGCCAAGTAAACAACATATTTGGCTCCTCCTAAAAGTCTGTTACCTAAGTTTACCAAATAGTGCTGTGCCCATCTAATATGGGCACAGCATTTTACCCAGCATTCTTTGCAAAACAGCCAAGCCCACTCAGACTGGAAGACTGAATGGGTTTGTTTTGGGTCAGCTAGATTTACAGCTGAGATTAAATTATATACTGTGCGGTTGCAAAGGTGTCAAAATGTGAATGAGTTCAAACTCCAGAAAGCTGACATCTCCTGTGGTTGGACGGGCGCAGGGTTGGTCTGTAAATCCATCAGCAGATGGTAAACAGGTCATTTAATGCCCGGAGTGCAGCTGGGTAAATGTGTAAACCCAGGGAGCTGGTTTTAGGAGTTTACTGTCATGTGGACTTGACAGAGAGGAGGGAGGGAGGCAGAGAGGGAGGGAGCAACCAGACAACGGCTGGTCTGTTTCAGTCCAACAACAACATCTGTGCCAGGTGTCCTCCTGCCTCAGGAAAAACATGCCTGCAAGGACACCAGCAACAACGAACAATGGCTCTGCTGTGCTTTGCCATGCCTCACACGGGCTAACATTGCTTTGGTATTGGAAGATTTACGTTCCTAAACTAGACAGCGACACCTCTTGGCCCCCCTTTTCTCTCTCACCTCACGGAAGCCGAGTCGCTGTCTCCTTCGTTTCTCCACGGCTTCGCCCTTCGGGAGCCTGACGGGAACTCCGCTGCTGCCGTGCATTCATATAACTTGCTATTTGTTTCCGAAAGCCTGTTCTCGGACCTCCACTCCCCAACCGGATGACACATAAACGCTCCGACAGGCGACACTTCCGGTGAAAACACGCTTGCCGCGCTCCCTCACGGGAAATGGAGTTCCACGACAGTTGAACGTGTTTTTTCTTTCCTCGTCTGGTTTTTATTGCGAGTAAAGCGTGTATTCAAAACAAATAACCATTTTTATGGCACTATAAATCACAGTGAAATTATTTATTGTAGGAAAATGTTTGACAAAATGTGTAAAATAAACCTTTTACAGTTATTAGCCTAACCGTGCTAACTGCTGAAGTTGGCTTCTTATTGATTAGGACGTGCTTTTTATGGCAAGCCATTAGAGTATTTACTTGTAAACATTTTGTTTACAAGAAAATTGAAAGACGTTTTGTATGGAGCTAAATTGGGGCAATAAATTGTGTTGACAAAAAAGGAAACAGATAGATAGATAGATAGATAGATAGATAGATAGATAGATAGATAGATAGATAGATAGATAGATAGATAGATAGATAGATAGATAGATAGATAGATAGATAGATAGATAGATAGATAGATAGATAGATAGATAGATAGATCCATCCATCCATCCATCCATCCATCCATCCATCTTCTTATGTTCAGTTTGAAATTTTGTATTTTTCAGTTTTATGCGCTATAGTGCAAGACAACAAAAAAGTAAAAATGTTCAAAATTTCTAGAAAATGTTATATTTCCAAATATCCAACAGCAAAGACGGTGGAACTTCAGGAAGTGTGAATTAATTATATGTTTGGTTTTCCTTTGTTGCATATAAAAAGTTTGTTTAGTTCATTAGCACTAATGTCTTTTTTTAATTACATTGCATTTTGGAAAATGCTGCCTTTCTTTCGTCAAAAAAAATCTGTAGATTACCACTACAGTAGTGTATAATCTCATATATATTTAAACCCGGTTTACAATACCATAAATCCCCCCAGGGGAGGTGGGCTGAAAGACTACGATCCTGAAACCAACTTCATGCTCTGCCCTGTGCAGCGCTTCGTAATGTCCGCTGCGAGGCGAGGAGACCGTGTTGTGCAGCTCGGAGTTTGACCATGAGTTCTCCGTATTTCATGCAAAGCAGCGCCGTTCTCACCCGGAGCAGCAGCAGCAGTCGCGGTGCGGGCGGTGGAGCCGCGGCCTCTCTGAGGTCCAGACTCAGCAGCAGGCGGGGGGATGTGGACGCGGCTCCTGCACGCAGGGTGAAAGTGGAGGAGGCGACAGGACCCGAGGAGAAGCCCTCTTTGACCGCTTCATTCAGCCGTACGTTCACGTTGGGCTCGCCGGAAACGCTGGCATTTTAAATCGGACACAAACAGAAGCAGGCCCCCATTTAAATACTTTGCATGATTTGTTATTTGCGCATGTGTGAAGTCTAAAGTACGGAGACCGTCTGGTGACAAGGGAGAATAAAATAACAAAAGTTGTGCCTCGAGATGTTGAGTCTGGTGACGTCAGTCCTGACTTTGTTGATTGGAGCTGCTCTTCAGAGTGTTGCAGTCTAAACATGTTGGAGTTTTAAATCTCGCAACAAATTCTCAACTCTGCGGATTTGTTTTGAAGTGAACCTTTACTGTAGTCTCACAAAGATTGAAGCCTCCGACAAAGCTTTCCTCCAGGATTGGCCAGCATTTAACTCCATCCTTCTCCCCATTAACTCTGTCCCACACCATCATACTGCCACTATCGTGTTTCACCACATGGGTGCTGTGTTTTAGGGGGATCTGGAGTGTTAGTTTCCCACCTGAGTTGTGGATCTGTGCAGCTCTTCCAGAGTTACCATAAGCCTTTTGGCTGCTTCTCTGATTAAAGCTCTGCCCATCAGTTTTAATGCACAAGCCCTTTATGACCTAACTGATCACAAGTCATGAAACGAACCAATAACTGACATGTTTGTAACATTCAGTCTCTTATAAACAAATTCTTGTGTTTTCCTTCTCTTTTTTTCGGTGCCATCTTTACTCCCTTTCTTATGTTTTCTTTTTATCCAGATGGCTGCCCGGAACGCCTCGGGCCTATCACAGAGGCCGAAGCGTCGTCGCCGCTTCCTCGCGGTCGCAGGAGGAGGCAGGTCAAGGTGGAGTACGACGGAGACGACGGCGCCTCCCGGGTAAAGACGGAGCGCTGGGAGCCTCCGGATTGGACGAAGCAGCTGGGCTTCATCCGTGACATGAGGAGCGGTCGAGACGCCCCAGTGGACAGCATGGGAGCTGAGAAATGCTACGACGCACAAGCCCCCGCACACGTAGGTGTGAGCCGCGTCGTTTTAAGCTTCTAAAATAAACGGTGTCTGCGGAGTTAAGTGCTCCGTCTCTTTTCACAGGTGAAGCGCTTCCAGGTGTTGGTGTCGCTCATGCTGTCCAGCCAGACGAGGGACCAGGTGACGGGCGCGGCGATGCAGAGGCTCCGGGCGCATGGCTGCACTGCAGAGAACATCGCCGCCACCGACGACAAAAAGCTGGGAGAGCTGATCCATCCCGTCGGCTTCTGGAGGGTGACGCCCCTGATTTTACCAGCTCGTCTCATTTCTTCTGTTCACTTAAAAGGTTATGAATCAAAACTGAACCTCCTCCTCTTCTGCAGAACAAGGTGAAGTTTCTGAAGCAGACGTCGGCCATGCTGGTGACGGAGTTCGGAGGAGACATCCCGAACAGCGTGGAGGGTCTGGTTCGCCTGCCGGGAGTCGGCCCTAAGATGGCCCACCTGGCTATGGACATCGCCTGGGACCGAGTGTCTGGCATAGGTTTTTATCACCGATGGCGGCCAGTTTCAAGTGGCAATAGTTTCCAAATGTAGATATATGCAGCTGTCTGCCTGGACAGTGATGGACAACGTAGCGCACCTTGTTCTCTGAAGGACCTCGTCTCTAAGCTGACCCACAGCTGCAGGAGTGTGTGTGTGTGTGTGTGTGTGTGTGTGTGTGTGTGTGTGTGTGTGTGTGTGTGTGTGTGTGTGTGTGTGTGTGTGTGTGTGTGTGTGCGTGTGCGTGCTCCCTCCCTGATGGGACTTGTCTTCACTTTGTGTTTAGGAGTGGACACACATGTGCATCGCATCTCCAACAGGCTGGGCTGGCTCAACAAACCAACCAAGAACCCAGAAGAGACACGCAAGGCCCTGGAGGAGTGGTTGCCCCGGTTAGCAAGTCATGTCCGATACAGCTTTAAAAGATGGACTCACAAAGATTATAGACCTTTTTTCACTTAAATTTGCTTTTAGTTCAAGTTACTTTTGCCCTCGTTCTTTCCCTCTGCGTACCACAAATCCTTCCTTCATTTCTGCTTTGTCTTCCTTCCTTTCCTTCCTTGCATTTTTTCTGCCTTTCCTTCTTTGCATTCTTCCTCCCTTTCCTTCTTTGCATTCTTCCTCCCTTTCCTTCTTTGCATTCTTCCTTCCTTCCCTTCTTTGCATTTTTCCTTCCTTTCTCTTTTTCCTAATGTCCTACCTTCCCTGTGTCCCCCATTCTTTCTCCTTTCCTTTTACGTCCATTTTTCTTTTGTCCTTCTGACTTTCCTTACTTGTGTCATTGTCGCTGTCTTTTTTCCTGCTTTCTGTAATTCTCCTTTCATTTACCTCCAGTCCTTCCTTTTTCCATTTTTCTATTTTGCCTTCTTTCTTCCTTTCTTTTTTTCTTTCTCTCTTTTAGTGTTTATCATATAGAATTTTTTTTTTCATATCTGGACTGAAAGTAAATACAAAATATTTAGTTTATTTTCAACCTTATGTTTATCCGGTGGCAACAAAAACATTTTTCAGTGAATGATTTTCTTCAGAATTTTTAACAATTTCAGACTGAAGTTAAATGTAACTAAATATCCTCTGATTTCACATTTTTCTCCCCTTTTCTGCACATTTAAAATATTTTTTAATTTCTTAACATAAAAATCTCACTAAAACTGTTCAGTGTTTTATCTTTAACAGGTAAAATAAAATCAGGCGCCGTTTCCTTTTGCAGATGGTTATGTTGCCCCCTGGTGGACAAACAAAAGTGTTTGATCCTCACCTGAGAGTTTTTTTGTTTGGTTTCTGCTGCAGGGAGCTGTGGAGCGAGATCAACTGGCTGCTGGTTGGCTTTGGACAGCAGGTTTGTCTCCCAGTTGGCCCGCTCTGCTCCGTGTGTCTGAACCAGCACAGCTGTCCGTCTGCTCACAAATGCTCTCCCGCAAAAAGACCCAAACCCGGATCGCCACGCTCTCCGGGTCCATCGCGCAAATTTAAAGTCGAATCTGAACGAGTAAGTGATACCAGAAGAAAATCGGCAGCAAACCAGAATCCACCAGATTAAGAAAGAGTGTAAAATAAAACGAAATGACACTGAACTGCTGATTTATGATGTTGGAGAGAAAAAAAACACCATATGTTTCGTAATTAAACGCCTGCAGTGATAGATAGAAATATTTGTGTACTGTTTTATTTTTTTATACTCAAATAAATAAAGTAAGAAGTGAAGTTTTTGTAGTGTTTGAATCTTTGTTTTTTTTTTCTTTGTTGTTATTAAAGTTTTATACTTTAAGTTGTAACAGAAACTTTAAAAATCACTTTTTATTTTACTGTAAATTTCATCACAAACTTTTCGTATCTCGCTCGTTATTTTGGACACTGCACTCAGAAATATAGTCATGCACAACATATTAGGATACATTACCATGAACTTTAATGTGGAAAGCAGCAGGAGACACAATAGCAAACAAAACTTTAGATTTTCTCTTTGGGTATACATATATATATATATATATATATATATATATACACAAGATGAGAAATTAATATTTTTCACTATTTAAGTAGGCCTAATTATAAAAGAAAACTTCAGTGAAAGTCGAGCAGCATCAGCTTTGATTTTCTCCAACTTTAAGGTTGAAAAACACTCCTCTCTCGTGTGTGTGTGGGAATGTGACCCAACAGGGTTGAACAAACACAAAAAGGTCCAGGAAGCTTTTTGTTTTGTTTTGTTTTACTCATTTGCAAAAATGCAAACTTCTCATCTTCCCTGCATCTGAGTCAAATCAAGGAAAGTCAGATGTTCTCAAGCATACTCCGCGCACGCACGCATCCGCGATCGTACGGAAAAGCTTCTCTTTCACGCGCACCGCTTTCACGCAGTCGCTCTTCTGGCGATCTGCGGCAGAGATACGGAGGCAGAGGCCTGACGGGGAAGATTTGATTTCTCAGGTCACAGCCTGTCGGGTTTCAGCCGCACCGCTCAGGGCGACGTTTGCCCGCTCCAAGGTGGGCGTGGAGGGGGAGGGGGGTCAACAACAAGTGTCCCCGCCTATATATTTACAATAGCTGCCGTCCTCCCGGCCTGCAGAGCGGCGGGGCTGCCTCTCCAGGTGTGCGCTGCGGGGGACAGTGGCGTGTGTTCTTGACGCCTCCCCACTCTCGCCGGGTCGCTCGGGAGGACACACGCGCCCCCGCTGGCGAGGAGAATTAAGTGTTACGTGCGTGGACCGGCTTTCTAATCTCTGATCTCTTGGATTATACTGATGGACGGGACTTAACGTGTCCATGTTTCCACTTTAGCGCTATTTTACGCACCACTTTGCGCGCTCGCGTTTGTGCCCTAAAAATGGATTAATCCCCAGATTTTATTTATTTTTTTTGTTATTGTTGTTGGGGGTTTTTTTGGGTGAGGGGTACAGGAGTGTGAGGCGTTTGCCATGTTTTTTTTTATTTGCACTCTTCAGATTTTTGTGGATTACTACGGCATGCCGAATAACGACGATGAGCTTTTTGTCTCTGGATCGAGTGGAAGCGCGTTGGATTAAAAGCCAGAAACTCCCCAAAGCTCTCGGAGAAGATCCACCCGTTTGTTCCCGGGACGCACTTTGAGTTGTGTAGTTTTTTCTTCTTCTTTTTATTTATTTATTTACTTTCTTTTTCACCTTCACACACCGGGATGGAGATGGAGCTGAGACCCAGGCTTTGCTTTCTGATCAAAGGACAGCGCGGATATGGCTTCCACCTGCACGGCGAGAAGAAGAAAGGCGGACAGTTCATCCGCACCGTGGAGCCCGGCTCCCCTGCTGACCTGGCCGGGCTCCGGCCGGGGGATCGACTGGTGGAGGTGAACGGGGAGAACGTGGAGAAAGAAAGTCACCATCAGGTGAGAGCGACTCACTGCTCACTGCACACTGCGCGACTTTTTTTTTTTTTTTTTTTTTTTTTTTGCGTAAAGATGAGCCAGGAGAGGAACAATGCACTATGTACCTGTCGGACAACTTTTTCCTTTCTCGCCCGAAGACGAGGGCGGCCCTATGTGGGTCAGAGTGAGCCCGTGTAACGGAAATCACAGCTCGTCTTTTGTTGCGCCACAAAAGCGTTATGCGCCAACAGGCGCCGAGAGAGCCAAATGGCGCATTCAGTGTTTTTTTTTAAATCAGCTCCAGGCCCGAAAGGAAAGCGCGCTCCGCAGCGGCCTAACATTTCAATTGACGCACAAAATGCTGGAAGCGTGCACGCGATGCTTCTTCATAAAAAAAAAAACAAAAAAAAAACAAAAAGAAGACAATTTAATCCAAAAGGTGAAACAGATTTAAAGCGCTACACTGTGAATAAAATGTCCCAGTTCGGATTTTCTCAGTTTATGCTTTTTTTGGGGGAAAAAATGTTTTAGATGTTCAAATAAATACCAGACAAAAATAAAAATACCAAAAAACTGATTTTATTATGAAGACAAAGAAACTATCCTGAGTGTTGGGAACTAGAAACATTTACTTTAGTAACTATTTTGGAAACAAAGAAAGAATAACTGCGAGTATTTTTATTACGCTGGAGGAAATTTTATATCAAGATGTGTTGGATTTCAGGAGGGATTTTTGTTCAAGTTTCATAAGTTTTATGTGGAAAGAGATTGAGCTGGGCGGGAAAATGTTTTGTTATTTTGTAATTACGTGACATATGGATTATTTTCATTTAGAGCTTTAAATTACCAACATTTCCACATGTCATTATGTTTTAGGCTGTCTGATGGGGTCATTTTTAAATATTTAGTGGTTCATGATTTGATCAAATATTCAGTTCTTACTTCTCACTCAAATACTTTTTTACTCTTGAGCAATTTCTGCTTTTTTACACTCAAGTAAACATATGTAGAAGGAGTGCTATAATAAACCTCTAACCCCAAAAAGAGAAAGCGTGTTTCTGTGGAGCATCTCTCCGGAGGCTCGACAGAAACATCGTCAGTGATTCAGGCCCCAAGAACCCAGCCTTCATTTACCCGAGTCAAGGTCCGTGTTTATGATTCAGCAATGAGAAAGAGATATGGAACATAATATTCATGGCAAAACCTCTGTAGACCAAAGTTAAAAAACACACAAAGCTTTTTCTGACTTTCGCCGAGAAGCACCTGATTGGTCCCTGAGACCTTTAGGAAACTATTTTAAACATCCTGGAGATGAATGTTGGCTCAGCCATTGTGCTTTCGTGTGTTACTGCATCAGTGCAGCACAGCATGGAGGGGATCAGCCCAAAGTTCTCCTAAGGTTGATCTATGGCATTCGGCTCAGTTGCGTTTCTGAATCTCGCTTCCTGTTTTTGGCAGGATGGGCAGCTTCCAAATCCTGATGGAAAATAAATTTAATATCTCCATAAAGCTCATCATCTGAAAGAAGCATGAAGAAGTCCTCTAAAAATGTCCTGGTAGATGGGCAGAGGACTTCAGAAAACACCAGTGGACCAAAACCAGTAAAAAGACATGTCACCCCAAGTCATCACTGCCTGTGGAGGCGTCACTCTGGACTTCACAGTGCAGATCCTGGGCCTCAGTCTCCACTCTTCCTCCACACTCTGGGACCTTTGTTTCCAAATTAAATATAAAATTAACTTTTGTTTAAGAAGACGACTCTAGACCGGAGTTAGGATGCGTCTGAAGCTGTCTCCGGCAGCAGCAGCCCACATCCTTCACGTGTCTCTGTGTTGTGACTCGTTAAGCTTCATCCATAAACTTCACATTGCGAATCTCCTCCAAACACCAAAATCACTTTGCACCAAAACAACTCTGTGTTGATCAAGTCGATCTTTTTGTTGCGTCTTTGTTTCCCCTCTCTGCAGGTGGTCAACCGCATCTGTGCGACGCCCCACCACACCAGGCTGCTGGTAGTCGACAGAGAAACGGATGACTACCTGCGGAGCCAGGGACTGGCCTGCACAGAGGACCAGGCCGTTGAAATGGGGAACCTCTCCCCTCGCCCGTCCCCCAAGCCCACGCCCTCAGCGTCACCCGTGCCAAGAGAGGGCTCCCCGCTGTTTCTCAAATCCAACCTTAGATACTTCTTCAATTTTCCTGCTGCAGACTCGCCCACTCGGGTATCCCCTGAAAACAAGGACGCGAGAGCCTCGACGACGTCGAGTTCAGCGCCAGACAGCGAGGTAAGCACTGACGTCGAGAACGTGGATCCATGAAAGATGGAGGGAGAATAGAAGAAGAAAATGTCAAAACAAATGAGCATGCATGAGCTGTCACATTATGTCCTGTCACAACCTCGATTTTAAATCTATTTCCTTGTGATTTTATGGGGTAAACCAACACAAAGTAGCGCATAGAAGACGATAAAAAAACAGCTCCACGATTTTAGATATTTTTACATATAAAAACCACAAACGACACATTTACTGTATCAGTCTCTCCTGTTTGGTAAAACAGCTCAACATCGTCAGTCAGTCACAGGGTGAGGAACTCTGTACTTTGACTGAACCATTCTGACACAGAAAACTTTGAACTAAAACATTCCACTGTAGGTTTGGCTGTGAGTTTACATTCATTGGCAAGTTGCATGCCAATAAATATGCTTGTGTTTTTATATATATATATATATATATATATATATATATATATATATATATATATATATATATGTTTCTGTGTGTGTTTGTTTTGTTTTTGTTTTTTCCAATGTGTCGATGTTTGTTCTGCTCACCAGTGCCCTTAAATTGCTTCTTGGGAACAAATAATGTTTCATTCAAACGGATGAAATTGAATTGTATTAATTAGCTGGCTTGTTATTGGTTGTTTTATTTAGAGATATTAGAATAGAGATTAGCAGATACAAATGCACGCCACACTTTTCAGACTTTTACTTGCAAGAAATAGAAAGCCTTAATATTAAAGAGTTTAAAATACGGCTCTGGAAGAAATGAGGAGATCACTGCACTGAAACCATTCGAAAACCTCGATGTTATCCCACCAAATACTGATTTCTGAACTCTTGAATTAAAATGTTAGCATTGTTGTTTCTGAATGAATGTGGCTCATTTTTTTTGCATTATTTGAGGTCTGAAAACACTGCATCTTTATCGTTATTTTGATCATTTCTAATTTTCTGTAAATAAATACTAAATAAATAGTTTTGCTTGGAATTTCAGAGACATGTTATCAGTAGTTCATAGGATAAAAGAACAATGTTCATTTCACTCAAACATTTATCTACGAAGAGTAAAATCAGAGAAACCAATCATTTTAAGTGATCTCTCAATTTGTTTCCAGATCTATTTCATCACTTTTGCAGCAACTCTTCTGGTCAGTTGCCTGCTTTTAAACTGTTACAGTGTATTTGAACTGTTTTGAGTCCAGGTGAGGGCGTGGTCTGGGAAAGAAATAGGAGACAGTGATCAAATTCAACAAAGCCACGTTGATCGATTAAATATGATCACAAGACATCTGACTTGTGGCCGCAGAACTGACCGCATGCACAATGAAATGAGCTGCAGTCACTGGAAAACGCTAAATTAGTGCCACTCGCTTTGAAAGATTAGCAAACGAACACATTCAGCATTTCCACAAGTGCCCTGTGACGTCTGGAAGTCAGAACCGACTCTCACGGACCGGGCTCGTTGTTTTGACTCCAAACAAACCGGGCCCAGATCTGCGAGGCTAGCGGTTCGTCTCAAACTGGCCATGTGTTTAGCTGAAAGCAGAGTAAATAAAGGCTGTTCCCTCGCCCTGCATCACAGCCGCCTGACTCCGTTTTGGTTTGACAATTACTTGGAAAATGAGGTAAAACATCATGAGATCAACCAGGACCAGTTATGTAATGGTCGACACCTGCCTTCAGTACTTTGTATTTAATCCGTAATCTGAAGAGAAGGCGCTGATGGGGCCTCGTTTTGTGACCCAAAACGGCAAATTAATCCCAGACACAAAGGACACACACTTTCACTGCCTTGTGACCGACATTCACCTCTCTGAACATACGGCTGCGTGAGGTTTTGACGGCAGCAGCCAAACGAAACCTCAGCTGAGAAAGGCTCAGACCGCTGACACACACACACACACACACACACATTCTCACGAATCTCACTCAGTTACGTCACCTCTGCCTCTTGCATAACGACGTACGCATATCCCTCTATGTTTTAGTAACTGTTCGTGTTGCAACTTTATATTTGATATCTCTTGGTCATTTTGGTCTGAGATTATATAGAACTGAGCTTTTTATTTTATGTATACATTTGAGTAAAAGCTCACTTTGAGACGTTTTCCATGCGTCTCGGTCCAGTGACTCCATAATAAATAAGAGTGAAGGAAAAAGAAATATAAATTATTCAATCCGTGTTTTTTTTTCCATCATTATTACATTTTCCACTCGATAAAACATGAGTTTGTTTTAAATGATGCATTGAACAATAATTTGTGAGATATACAGAAACCTGAGATCATATTACATGCAGACAAACTTTTATTTACTTTTGGTGTATCAGGGTACAGGGGGCCGTTCGCTATTCCTTCTAGTAATGTTGTAGTCAAGCTCAGTCGAGTTTATTTGCACAGCACATTTCAGCAGCACGGCAAAGTGCACAGGAACCAATTAGGAAACAAGCGGTTAAACATGATTTTTTTTTTTTTTGTCAAATACCATCAAGCAAATGCACCACAAATATATTAATTAATTCTCCAGTTACTGCTAATCAGAGACAGCTCTAAACGTGTGTTTCAAACCTCGGTTTCAAGGGACTCGGCGTTTCGGCAGTTTTGCATTTTTCTGGAAGTTTATTCTAGATTTGTGCAGCATAGAACCTGAATGCCCTGTTGGCTGAAGATAAACTCATGTTGTAATTTGTGGATGTAATGTGTTTGTGCCTTAAGAGGGCTCTGCAGACGTCGCCATAAATTACTTTGTGTCATGATTAGCAATAACTGGAGGGTCTGTTATAACATCACGCTGTATTAAAAATGCTTTATCGCTCTCTCTTTCTTTCAAAACAAAAGAAAGTTTTGGCTCATTGCAGCCGAGCGATGCATGTGGCTCGAGTTTGTTGTTCAGTTGAAGCAACTTCACAGGTCAGCGCGATGAACAGGTCGCTGAAAACATGCAGGCATGTCAATGTTTGGTCATCTAAAGCTTTTGTTTCGTAACTGCAGCTCCACAACGCAAGTGTCAAACAGTTCGGTGAGCTTGATATTGTACGGAGATGCACACACAACAAAGAGTCTCCCTTCATTCTTTCAGCTGTTGACAGTGGAAACATGCCCGTCAGCCCTCAGGTCAGCTCACCGTGAAGGTAGATCCTCAGCTGCATCACCAGACGGCCGCTAAGCGCCGTTGCCTTCGGGACGGTGACTAATGTAAAGCCCCTGCATGAGGCTTGCTGTGGGGGTCGGTGTCCAGGCCGGTGTCACGCAGAGTGTCAGCTCTTGTTGCTGGACACAAGGCTCGGGATCAGCTGGAGTGGCTCAGTCAGATCCACTTAGTCGACTTCGGTCAGCTTTGTGACCAGCAGGTCAACCTGGCAGCAAACGACCCACGACAGCACACAGAGTCATGCAAAGCTACTCATCACTTGGTAGTCACGAACCACAATCTATTACTTTGGCTTTGCAAATAAATGATCTGAAGAGAGTAACAGTTATTCATAATCCGTCCTCCTGAATTGATGATGCAAGGAACCATTCTTGTTTGAGCCATTTGTTTTTTTGCCCTGACACGGCCACATGAAATTCTTTGAAACGTTTGGCCTACAAGCAAAACGCCGTTTATAGCAGAATAACTAACCCTGCACGTCTGAAGACGTCACACCACAGTGAAACATTGCAATTGCATCAACATGCCTGTCTTCAAGAAAACTGGTCAGAGTAGAGGGGGATATGGAAGTAGCAGGAAAACTCTGGAAGAAAACCTCTGAGACATAAACAAGCAGACAGAACTACAGTGGAGTGGTTCAGATCAGAGCATATTCACGTGTTAGAGTAAATAAATGAATAAATGGACAATTATCCACTACTTTGTGTTGGTCTGTCAACTAAAATCCTCATGAAATAAAGTTTTGGATAACACGTGACAAAATGTGGAGAAGTTCTACTTTTGCAGGGAACCGTAAACCAGAACAGCGACAATATTAAATGGAAATAAGATTCATATATATATATATATATATATATATATATATATATATATATATATATATATATATATATGACTGGATAGCTCAATACATAAGGCATCAGTATATCACCCGAGAGGGCAGGGTTCGAATCCAGTCTGGGTCCTTAGGCAAGACCCTTCAAGCTACTGCCTACCTCATACCATGAGAGATACTAAGTTGCATAACATGCCGGCTCAGACGTCGCCCGGCCAAACAAGGTCTGCGTCAGGTGTTGGGGAACCAGAGCACCTTGATGACAAATGGGCTACTGGAACAAGACGGAAATGGGCGAGAGATGAAAATGTGGATCTGTTGGAATGCTACTACTCAAGTAACCCTAGTGAGAGAGGTTACATGCAAAGACTGGGGAAGGAATGGTTACTTCGACATCCCCAGTCAACACTAAGCGCTAAACAACTAGTAGCTCAGTGTTCCAACATCCGCAAACGGCAACTGCTATCACAACTTGAGATTGACGAGATACAACACAAATGCTACGGCAAAAGGGAGGAACCCGGATGTCAGGACTGTGGGGACTTAACTACAAGTCCCCACCCAGTGAGGGGATACACGGCCCCAATGAGCGAAACAGAGCTGAACGAGACAGCTGCTGACCTGAGAGAGAGAATCATGACCCGAATGACAACCAGGCCTCCCCGGCGCCAATTACAACGGCTGAGTGAAGTACCATCAGAAAGTCTCATTGAGAATGTGAATGCAGCATTGAGAACGATCCCTACCAACACCATAACAGAAACCAATGAGCTGATCTACAACTCAGCATCAGTGATCCTTGAGATACTTGGCTATAAGAGCAACCATGAGACCCAATACCCACCATGGAAAAGACGGTTAGAGGCTAAAATCAAGGTAACAAGGAGGGAAGTGAGCCAACTGTCAGAGCTCCACAAGGGTACAATGAAAAGACCAGTACCCAGAAAGTACAGCCAGATGCCCATACCTGAAGCACTCGAGACTGCCAAACAGAGGCTCCAAGCCTTGGCCAGCCGCCTAAAGAGATACACAAGGGAGAATGAATCCAGAAGGATTAACCGGCTCTTCTCCACTCAACCAGCTAAGGTGTACTCTCAATGGCAGGGTAACAATAACAACAGAGCAGACCCACCAAGGCTGGAGACGGAACAATACTGGAAAGGCATATGGGAAAGGGAGGCGTCCCACAACAGCAATGCACAGTGGCTGATCTCTCTACGAGAGGACCACAGCAACCTCCCTGAGCAAGCCCCGGTAACCATCACTGTGACAGATGTTCAAGAAAGAGTCTCAGGTATGAAAAACTGGACAGCACCAGGGCCTGACATGATCCATGCCTACTGGCTAAAGAAACTCACTGCTCTCCATGAGCGACTGGCAGCCCAAATGAACCAGCTGCTACAAAGTGGGACTCACCCTGAATGGTTAACTGAAGGGCGGACAATCCTAATCCAGAAGGATCCATCAAAGGGTCCAGTCCCACCCAACTACCGACCAATAACCTGCCTCTCCACAACCTGGAAGCTCATGTCAGGCATCATAGCGGCCAAGATAAGCAAACACATGGATAAACACATGAGCACGGCACAGAAGGGTATCGGTGTAAATACCAGAGGAGCCAAACACCAACTCCTCGTAGACCGCACAGTTGCCCGAGACTGCAAAACCCGACACACCAACCTGTGCATGGCTTGGATCGATTACAAGAAAGCCTATGACTCAATGCCGCATACTTGGATCATTGAATGCCTAGAGATGTATAACATCAACAGGATTCTGAGAGCCTTCATTGCAAACTCGATGAGGCTGTGGAAAACCACCCTTGAAGCCAACTGCAAACCACTTGCACAAGTGTCCATCAAATGTGGCATATACCAAGGAGATGCCCTGTCCCCGCTACTGTTCTGCATAGGCCTGAACCCCCTCAGCCAAATTATCAACAAGACTGGCTATGGATACCGACTCAAAAATGGGGCCAACATCAGTCACCTCCTCTACATGGATGACATCAAGCTGTATGCCAAGAGTGAGCGAGACATCGACTCACTGATCCACACCACCAGGATCTACAGCACTGACATTGGAATGTCATTCGGACTAGAGAAATGTGGTCGGCTGATCACAAAGAGGGGAAGGTGATCCACACAGAAGGAGTCTCACTCCCACAAGGAACAATAGCAGACATAGAGGACAGTTACAAGTACCTAGGTATACCACAAGCAAATGGCAACCTCGATGAGGCCACAAGGAAAGGAGCCACAGCT
Source organism: Poeciliopsis prolifica (assembly GCF_027474105.1). Lineage (NCBI taxonomy): Eukaryota > Metazoa > Chordata > Actinopteri > Cyprinodontiformes > Poeciliidae > Poeciliopsis > Poeciliopsis prolifica. The sequence continues at coordinate 4,731,623 of NW_026562391.1, read as the reverse complement.
AAATACCTCCAACGAATAAGGCAAGTCCTGAGAAGCCAGCTCAATGGCAAGAACAAAATCCGTGCGATAAACAGCTATGCCCTGCCAGTAATCAGATACCCTGCTGGAATAATCAGCTGGCCAAAGGAGGAGATGAAAGCCACAGATATTAAGACTAGAAAGCTACTAACCATGCATGGAGGGTTCCATCCCAAATCCAGCACCCTGAGACTGTACACGAGCCGCAAGGACGGAGGCAGAGGACTAGTGAGTGTGAGAACCACTGTCCAGGACGAAACAACTAAGATCCATAAATACATCAGGGACAAAGCCTCAACAGACAATGTGCTCAGTGAATGTCTCAGACAACAGGGAACGGAGGTTGAGGTGCCAGAGATACCATCATGGGAGGACAAGCCCCTACATGGGATGTACCACCAGCAAATAACCCAAGTGGCTGATATCAGTAAATCCTACCAATGGCTGGAAAAAGCTGGACTCAAGGACAGCACAGAGGCCCTCATCCTGGCCGCCCAGGAACAGGCCCTAAACACCAGAGCAATAGAGGCCCAGATCTACCACACCAGACAAGACCCAAGGTGTAGGTTGTGCAAGGAGGCCCCTGAGACAGTCCAGCACATCACAGCAGGGTGCAAGATACTGGCAGGGAAAGCGTACATGGAGCGACATAACCAAGTGGCAGGCATAGTGTACAGAAACATCTGTGCAGAATATGGACTGGAAACCCCGAGATCAAAGTGGGAAACACCCCCAAAGGTGGTGGAGAACGCCAGAGCTAAGATCCTGTGGGACTTCCAGATCCAGACAGACAAATGGTAATGGCGAACCAACCAGACATTGTCGTAGTGGATAAACATCAGAGGAAAGCCGTTGTGGTAGATGTAGCAATACCAAGTGATTGCAACATCAGGAAAAAGGAGCACGAGAAACTGGAGAAATACCAGGGCCTCAGGGAAGAACTGGAGAGGGCCTGGAAGGTGAAGACCACAGTGGTGCCTGTGGTCATCGGGGCCCTCGGGGCAGTAACCCCCAAACTGGAGCAGTGGCTACAACAGATCCCAGGAACAACATCAGACATCTCAGTCCAGAAATGTGCAGTCCTTGGCACAGCCAAGATACTGCGCAGAACCCTCAAGCTCCCAGGCCTCTGGTAGAGGACCCGAGCTCAGAGGATAAGAACCACCCGTGGTGGGTGAGAAGGGAATTATATATATATATATATATATATATATTTTTTAAGTTATTCAATAGCAATAATAAAATATTTTAACTTGACAAGTATTTTGTCTGTCAATGACGTGATCCAACACATCTACCAGTCAGTGGTGGAGCTAGACTTTTTTTCAAGGGGTGGCCAAAGGGTGAGCAAGGCTTTATCAGAGGGGTCAATATACAAATGGACCGTTCCATGGAACGAAAGGAAAAAATATTTGTTTCCTTTCGATCAAAATTAATTAATATAACTAGTTAGGTTATAATTCAAAGCTTTCATATGACATAGCCTACTTACATTTCAGTCATTATAAAACTTAATGGTTTTTCACATATTCTCACCACACATTCAAGCAAGAGCTGGGAGATATAAAACATTAGAGGGCAGCATGTGCACTAAAACATGTTAAAAGAATCTGTCTAAAACACGATCTATCAGCACTAGCATGGCTAATATAATAAACGAGGCACTAGCAGCGGTACACAACCATTTTTTTTTTTTTTAGAAATGTATGACAAGTGTCGCCTCTCATTAGGAAGGTAACAGCGGTTACAGCTGAGCGGTAAAATGTTGTAAATACCTGCAGAACTCCTGGACGGTGTAACTCTAAAGCCGTGGATGTGTTTTGGATCAAGCAGGATCCACATGTCAGTTTAACCAATGAACAGCGTCGGGCATCGGGCTACCTTCAGGGACAGTCGGAAATTACAGTTTTCCTGGCAAATCTTTGCCGATCTCTTTAGTATTATATTTTCAAATTACCATTTCCAGTGGGTGGCAGTAGGGGTGGCCAGGGCTCTGTTGGGGGTGGCAAGTGCCACCCCGGCCACCCCTCTGGCTCCGCCACTGCTACCAGGCAACAACTGTCCTGAAAACTGAACGGGAACTCAACGGTTAATTGAATTCAAAATTTAAACCAGATGTGAAATTTTCTAAAACAAACAAAAAGTAATGCAAGACTCCTGCTAATATGAATAAGTTGCAGCTTCATGTTTGACTGTGGATAGAAAAAAGGTCCCTGAAGGTTCAAATCAGACTAATTTGCAGACATTAAGCATCAAAGATGTTCCATCCGCCGCAGGTGGAGTCGTCCCCCGAGCCGACGGTGGAGCTCCTCCCTCGACTGTGCCGCCTGGTGAAGGGGGAGAACGGCTACTGCTTCAACCTGCAGAGCGACAAGAAGAAAGGCGGCCAGTTCGTCCGCTCTGTGGACCCCAACTCACCCGCAGACAGAGCTGGCCTCCGGACTGGAGACAGACTAGTGGAGGTACAGCTGACTGATGTGCCCACTTACAAAAAAAAAAAAACCCAGAGGGTTTAAGAGTGCTTTATTGGAGGAAAAATGTTTTCCAGTCTTATAAATAACTTAGGGTTGCATGTTGTTTTTGTTTTGTGGCATTTCTTTTAAACGTTGCCCTTTGTTGGAAAGATACCCACAGTGCTCTCCAACCGGATTGATGCGTCTGGCAAAGAGGTAAAAGGATGAATTCTTCTTTTCCTTGTGGCCCCTCTTCAAGAAATGGGAAACACACGCTGTTACAATAATGTGGATGTTGTGCTCAGTGGAGATTTTTGTATGAACCCAACCAAACCAGCCGCCACATGGAAAATCCTGAAAAAACTGCAGCTGGATAACATGTAGTGCAGTTCTGAAAACGTAGCACAAAACCCCCAAAAACTTAGGCAGTTCCCCCTACGTAATGTTTCTCTCTTCATGCTCCAACCATGTGAAATTCTATAAGGGAATGTAAAATGTTTTCCTATAAATCAGCTTATAAATCAGCGTCTTCACAGGTCTGCCTGAAAAATGAATCCTCCGGCTGGAGCTGATCCAGAACGCTGCTGCTCGGGTTCTGACCAAAATGGACAAAATACTGGCAGCAAGAAAGAGATAAATTCAAGGTTTTAATTCATCCCTAAGACTAGGCGGTGATAGGTTTGGAGGGCCCCGTATGCCAGTCTGTGTGCAGCAGCTTTGCAGTCATGGTGTTGCACAGTTGAGACTTTGTTTTCATTCTCATCTGCATCAAGTGCTCGGTTAATGACGCGGAAATGGAGAGTGCTGACGCAGGGAAAGACTTCATGCAAAGCGGCTTCCTCTCAAATCACAGGCATGTTCTGCGCAGCACTGCACCCGGCCGAACCGTGTTCCACCACTGGCGACGCCTTCCTCTTTCCAACAGAACCTTATCTGCTCTGACGCAGAGGCGGACTCAGACCTGAAGCTTCAGAGACACAAAGACAATAACAAAGTGTTGCCCTAAGAGCGAGACGCGTCTGTCTTTAGTCACGTTGATTACTAGAACAGCGTCTTCACAGGTCTGCCTGAAAAATGAATCCTCCGGCTGGAGCTGATCCAGAACGCTGCTGCTCGGGTTCTGACCAAAACCAGGACGATGGAGCACATCCCACCAGTTCTAAAGTCCAAACACTGACTCCCTGTAGCTCAGGGAACAGACTTTAAAATACTTTATAGTTAGTTTATAAATCACCGAATGACAGAAATACCATCTGCCATCGTTGTATTAACCTTCCAGAACCTCTCAGGTCTTCTGGTTCTGGTTCTGCTCTGCATCTCCAGAACCATAATCAAACATGGGGAAGCAGCATTCAGCACCACAAATCTCCTTTAAATTAAGTCTGAAGCCAGCATGTTTAAAGTTGTCTTTGACTGGTTGTAACTAGAACATTGATCAACATATTTGATATATATCCGTTTGAAGATTTTACTGATGGCTTTTGACAAAATGTGAAATTTGTTGCTTGTTTCATAGTTGGTGATTATATTATGTTTTTATCAAAGCACTTTGAACTACCTTGTGTGCTGAACTGTCCTATAGGAATAATCTTGACTGGTTTTTTCCGTCTCAGGTAAACGGCGTAAACACGAAGGGCCTGCGGCACTCGGAGGTGGTGGCGCTCATCAGATCCAGAGGGGACGAAGTCAACCTTCTGGTGGTCGACCAGGAAACAGACGAACTCTTCCGCAGACTGGGAATCACCCCAACCACCGCCCACACCAAAGGTCAACCAAACCCTCCGGCTCTCAACACGCGACTCCACTGAGCCGACGCTGACCTGTGCTTGCTTCCACTTCCGCAGAGGTCTACGTGGACGAAAGGCGTGCAGAAAGCACCCCGCCGACCCCGTCACCGACCCCTGAGCTCCCCGCGTCGGACGCGCCCATCATCAGCGTCACCCTGACAGAGTCCGACATTGCAAACACGTCTCCCAAATCCCGAGCCCACGGCAGCTCGGCGTCTCACTCCTCCAGGAGCTCCACCACCCAGTCAGAGATCAGCAGCTCAGACATGAGCTTCCAGGTGAGTGAAGAGCGACGCGAGAGACTCGACGGCGGCTCTCGGTCCGGAGCGAGTCATGACCTGTTTGCACCGGCTCCAGGTTCCTGAAGATGACGACAGGCGCATTTCAGACCCCTTAGTGGAGAACGGCCTGCGCCTGAGTCCCACCGCTGCCGAGGCGAGACAGAAGGTCCTCGCCACCCGCAGCAAGAAGAGAGCGCCCCCTATGGACTGGAGCAGGAAGCAGGAGCTCTTCAGCAACTTTTGAACCGAGAAATCCGAGTGAATCTGCACTATTTATACCGAAAACAAACTCTTCCATCTTCTGCACGTGTGGAGAGAAATATAAATAAGAGGTAGTTTCTGTTTAGTGTGAAATCAGCCCATAATATCAAATATTATTCTCAATGTGTACAGTTAGCTCTGAAAGTAAACACATTTTCGTGCATGCAATGCGTTACAGGAGAAGAACATTTGACTGTTCAGTGAGACTCTTTAATGAGATGCCGAGTTAAAGCTGGCATGGGAAATAAACTGCAACTCATCACTCATCTGCTTCTAAGTTTTAAAACTCCTATAAGCAAATTTCCTGTTCAACAAAGAGTAGATGGACATGTAAAAACTGCTTTAGTGCACGAAAGTCTTGCAGGATGAGGAGCAGATCTCTTGCTGTCAACAGCTTTACTGCAAGGACATCAACCAGAAGAAACCTTTCTGAAGGAATATTCAAATAGGTTTTATCTGCACCACGGAAACTTTCTTACGGGGCCTGATCTGTGTCAAGAATTTGTCAGGCTTGCCGTTTTTCTCCGTAATCTGTCAGCATCTGATTTTATTTTTCTGTTGTAAAGATATGTGAAGGACGTTGATATCAAAAACAGGAAGTAAGCATGCAACATTATGCAATGTTTGTCGCCTGAGGGTTGTGTTAATAGCAGAACATTTCCAGCATCCGTTTAGATGAAAGTTTCTTGAAATGTGTTGTTGAGAAGAACCTGATTTGATTTATGTCAAATACAGCATTTTTCCGTAATAGATGCCGTGTAACTTTAAACGTGCGCACAGAACGAATGATTAGTCTAGTTTATAAAATAAATAACGACGGATCAAATTTAGTTGGTATGTTTTGGATGGCAATACTGTTAAATTAGTGCTTTTTATTACACACTTCATTTTATTTTTCAAAACATTTCTCCACCTGCCTTTGGTTTAAACATTTAACAGTGTGAATAAACTTTTAGAATTTGTGTGTATTGCAGTGCAGTTCCCCAAATATGGAGCAACAAGTGACGTGGTTTAATGTGAAACATTTAGCCGACCTTTTTCCACTTTAGCTCACTTTTCTCACACATGACAGATGTTCGTCACGCTGGAGATGGAAGCTGTTTTAAAATATTAAATATCGACAACTCTTATAATTTTGGCAAATCAAAATATTGAACTTGATTTAACTGTTGAATGGTTGTTATTACATCTTTGTACGCATGTTGAATTTAAGCCCTGGAGTCATAGCCAAATGTCACAAGGCAAGTTTTTTTTACCTTGCTTTTTTTTTTTTTTTTTTTTTTTGCATAGCACCATTAATACTGGAAAAACAAAGGAACAGAGATATATAAAAAAAAAAAACACCGGATGATTGAAAAGATGAATGACCCATAAAAAAACATGAAGCATAGTCATATAGAAGAAACACGTTAAATCAAATTTAAGCAAACACATCTACATGCAAATGTGAAATTTAAATGCCGAATTCTTATCTAAATCCTAAATGTTAAATTTACATTTTGAATCTCAAGCGTTGGACTTAAATGTTCAGAAAATATGCAAATGAAGCCGGAATGGGTGCTGCAGCTTCCTCCCACGTGTGAAAAACATGACAGAACCATCAGTCTCTAAATTGTCCTCAGGTGTGCGTGTGTGTGTGTGTGTGTGTGTGTGTGTGTGTGTGTGTGTGGTGTGTGTGTGTGTGTGTGTGTGTGTGTGTGTGTGTGTGTGGGTGTGTGTGTGTGTGTGTGTGTGTGTGTGTGTGTGTGTGGTGCACCAGGGGCACCACAGACACATCGAGGATGTGGGGCGACCCAAGTTCGATTTCTGATACCTGGTCATTTCCTACGTCTTCTTGTCAGCAACTTTCATAACCCTATGGAGTTTTGTTCTATCTCCTCAGTCCAGAAAAGCACATTTTTGTCTAAAGCTATAAAAGCAAAACAAAATAGCTTGTTTTCGAAATACAGGAAATAACTTTGTCTACATTTTAAATGAAAGGACACACAATCTGACCATCCGGACGAGCTTCTAAGCTGAGGAGGTAAAGTACTACGAAAAGGCCCAGGTCAGATTTGGATTGTTTGCTTGTGCAGCTTCATTTGTCTTTCAAAACATGAAGCTTTCTCTCAGCCTCTGCAGGGTGCAGATTTGCAGCACAGACTAACTCTCTGCAACAGTGCTTCAAAATGACAAATAGCAGCGCAGAAATGGAAGAATGCAGGGACTTTCCTCGCCCGGCTCGACCCAAACTCCACCCTAAGCTTCTGGGTGAAATAAAACTTTCATCAAGCTGCAGACAACAAGAGGATCTTCTTGTGACATTGTGTCCATATTCGACATCTGTGGTTGTTTACTCACAGATTAGATGGCGTCACAGTCGATGTGTTATATTTTGGTTTTGTTTTTTAAGATTTTATTGGCTAAATTGTTAGTGTTGCTTTCAAATGAGGCAGTAACGGTCTGACCTGACATTTAAATCCAAAGTAACTTTTCCTGTTTCACATAAGTTAGGATTAACAACATTATTTGATTAATGGCAACACAACAAAAATAATTTTTAAAATCTTTTATTCGGGTTTGCACACAATTCTTGAGTATTTTTGCTGCACTGCCTTGAAGCAGCATGACATGAGCCGTGCTCCTCTTCCAGAAGCTTCTCACAACGTTTCGGTGGAAATTTGACTCACTCAGTCCTTCCAGAACTGGTGAAACTGAGCCAGGTTTGTTGGGGGCTTCCCAGCTCTGACCACAGCTTTTCTATGGGACTGAGATCATTTTAATAAGCCAGAGGTTTAATTGCCAAGGATTTGGCTTTTGGAATAAAATGACAAGCTGAGTGTTTGGTGGAATTAAGGTAAAACCTCCAAGCTGTTTCAACTGTAAAGCAAGGTGGTGGACGCATCATGCTTTGGGGCCATTTGGCTTCCAGGGGTGCTGGTGCACTGAACAAAAATGGCTGGAATAATCAGCCACCATTCAGCCATCTTTAATTTCAACACATTGTTAGTTGGATGGGTGAAATTTGACACAACTGAGCGTCCCGATACTAAAATAGTCCAAACATGCATTGTCTTGTTTTTCTTTTGTAAGAGATGAGAAGATTTAGCATATAGTTTTTGGTCTAACCAAAGCTAAGTGGGGTTTCTCCAAATATTGTTATTCTTGGGTGCTTAAATTTAAACATGTTCGAATTCAAGAAAATATGTAGCAAACTTTAACTTTGAGACCCAAATTTTGAAAAAGAATAATAAAAATCGCACCTGTGTGCCTGAACACTGAAGGTGATCGTCAGAAAAAGCGCCCACATTGCACTCTCCATTTTACATTGATTTTTAATTTGAGAGTTCATATATCAGGAACTGTGTTATTTACTTGAAACAGAATAGTAAAAAAACAAAAACATTAACGTAAAAAAATAAGAAGCACCAAAAATTATATTAGCCATTTCTCAGCATGCATGACAAGAACATTTATTTCAGGTAATCCACAATCCAGCTGGATTTTCAGTCAGTTTTACACACAAACCATAAAGGGATTAAAATCACCTCAAAACTATTTCATTTCTACTCCCAAATTATAATAAATGGAGGGAAACAGATTAAAGGCAGGTACCAAAGTCTTTTTGCTTTATTATAAATCAGGCTGATGTTTCATGTTAAAAGTTTAAATCTTACCCAGTATCATGCTTCTTATTACATTAACATAAATTAAAAAACGAAAATAACAAAACATGTCTCCTCTCCCTACTTGTATTCGTCACTGGTCCGTAACCAGATTTCTACAGTATCATTAAAAAGTTCACGACACAAAAATCTCATGGAACTAGAAAACATCAGAGAAGCACATGAAATCACTTTAAAATACTGAGCCGTTGAGACATTTATTATATATTAAAAAAAAACATTGCTCACAATCTGAACTGAGAGAAAGGAAACAGACTCAGATTGTCTCCCGTTTTAAGTGACAGATGATTGGTTCAATTATCTTAATGGTCACAGTCTAGGTCAAATCATTTGTCTGCATCTAAATATCTATGAGCCAGAAAATAATAATAACAATAAACATTTAAAAAAATTAACGCGCTTCCCTGTGTTGAATTTTGCTGGCAGAATCGTGATCAGAGATCATCCCTACAGTCCGGCTGTACCTGTGTGTCCGCATCACGCTCCAGGTGGCCTCTGCTTCTAATCCAACCTTCTAATTTAGTGGCTGTTGCTCTTTGGCAGTGTCCTAGCTTTGTTTCTAAATGTACCGTCCCTTTCTGCTTGTGAGCCGAGGTGGTGTGTTGGTGTGTAAAGGGCAGTCATAATACTCTGAAACATACACCAAACATGCACTACTGCACACACACCCGTACAGTGCGTTGCTAAAGGATTCATACCTGTTGAGCTTTTCCACATTTCGTCCTCTTACAGGTATTGACACACCTATTTATTGGAATGGCATTAGATGAGTTGACACAAGGTAGTGTGTGATTGTGAGGTGAAAAGGGATTGAGGCATTGGCTTTAAATTTTTAAAACTGAGTATCTGAAAAGTGTGGTGCGCATCTATGGATGTGGAACAGACGGGACAGGGAGAAAAGTTCAGGAGAAGTTTATAGAGGAAGTATATTATTTTGTAGCACAATCAAGTGACTGTTAGCTTCAGATGTTATAAAAATGCTGCACATGTCAAACATGACATCAAAGAAATCTGACTTCGCAAACTACTTTGAAATTGGCCTCTGTCTCTTTAAGAAGCTACTACTTTTTTCCAACTCTCCATTTTCAGCATGTTATTACAACAATGCCGCCATATGCTGTTTACAACTGTTCTCAAAAGCATTGAAGTGAGTAGTTTGTATTATGATCTCAGCAGACAACAGTCACATGTTGTAACACAAGGTGTTGAGCTGTGAATGTCCCACAGAGCTTTGTTTACTCAATCCCAAAAGGGTCATCCATATAAGTTGACACTCAACATAATAGACACGATGTCACTGGAAAATCTTACAAGAAGCTCATGGAGACTCCGGATAAGTCACAGAGATCTACAATTCAGTATGATGCTGAGGTGATACTGGAAGAAAACCAGTTTGAGGCTACAAAAACTCAAAATATGGCCCAGTCAAAGTTCCAAGCTAGCCCAGCCACTGGCTTCTAAATTCTGATCTCTCTTCACTGCTCATTCTGGGCTTTCTCCCATTGAAGGGGATTCTCCCCAATAGATTTTTGACCAGGCCAATCAGCGAACAGAAGGAGAAGTTGAGAATGATGTCAATTTTCTGCAGTTTTAGAATAGAGGAGGTGAACGAAGCCGTTCGGTCACACGTCCAAGTACTGAATTAACGTTGACAGCTGCCTCGTTCAGCTTGGCACTTCTCTCTTTGCAGTGGAGGACGGCTACGTTATGGACAACCGTTAGCGACTGGGCAACCTTTAAGACGTGAACAAACTCTACGCCTCCGAGAAGCAATTGCTTCTCAAAAGTCAAGACCCTCTGGATGAAGCAAAGCGTAGGAGAAGTGCTGAAGGTCCCGACCTTGACCCAACTCGAATTTCATTTCCCAGTTGGGTAGTAGTAGTTGTGGTTGTTGCTACTGATCCACTTTACAGAGCAGAAAAGACCGAAATGTTTTTATTATTATATGCTCCTTTGGGTTGGGCTCTCGTAAAGGTCTGATAAAATACACTAAAGTCTGTAGTTTGCAGACAACATGTATAAAGATTGAAGAGGTGTAAATACTTTTGCAAGGCACTGCACATCTTTACTGTGGAAAGACAGAGCATGCATACAAACTATGCTAAGACAGGCTACATCTCTTCTTTTGACCTTACCACACACTCTTCCATCAAACATGCTTATTGGCAAATACTGAATCTCCTCATGCTCTCTCTCATGCAGGATCTCTCTCTCTCACACACACACACACAGACACACGGCATTATGGCAAGGTTAGTAATTGTAAAAGTGCGGATTAGTCGCAGTTTCACAAACTTGCTTTTATTTGCCATTTAGTATTGAGATATTTTTGCCAGTCAAAGACACTTAATTTCACAGTGCAACACAGTATGACAAACACTGACATTAGGGTCAAGACATATCATATGGGTGAAGTTCTTAAAAAAAATATACCATACAAATAATAAAATAAAAAACTGAATAAAATAAAAAGTGCAAAAAAACAACTTAACAGTCACTGAATATAGCATCAATTCAATTTTTGTGTTAAGTGTGTGAATTTCAGTTCACTACAGAAACAAAACTCATCAGTAGCAGCAAAAAAAAAAGAAAAAAAGAAAACAAAAAGACCAATTATAAAACATTATAAAGATCACAACCAATCAGTTTTACTAAAGATATCAATATGGCATCAAATGGATATCAACACGAATGTAGACAGACGCATACACACACACTCAGTCACATGCGCGCGCACGCACACAAACACACACAAACACTTGGTCACAGTCAACAGGTGCCAAGGACATTGCGGTGGGGAGTCAAGTTTTAGCTCGGTACCATGTCCAAAAACAAATACAAAAAATAAAAAAATACACATTTCACACACCGTTAAAGAATGCCGAAATCAGGATTTACAAACTTGCAACATGCACGCGTCGAGCCGAACCTTGGAGACAAAACTAAGGATGCATTTTCTTTGTACGATTTCCTCCCGCTCAGGTGAGAAAATGGAACTGTTAGCCCTAAGCCCCCCTTCCCAGAGGAATGGTTTGTTTTCGGTGGGAAAAGGCTTCCCCGCACTCTCTCTCTCTCTCTGTCTGTCTTGTTCGATCAGGTAGAAAAAAGACAAGTGGACAGCAATACGTGTGATGGATGATAGCTCTGTAAAGCAGCACTCTGGTAAGAATGAAAGGTGGGAAACATGGATGAGGATAGATCATCTTACAGAGAAGCAGAATCGGGTGGAGCACAGATGGAGTATTTGATATCGAATCCTATTCCCCCAGAAAAATGAAGTTAATAGAGAGGTTTTTTTTTTTTTTTACCTGTCTGTCCCTAGCTACGTGTAGTAGGTCTGTAAAAAAGTCTAAACCACAGTGCCACCCACAGTCTGTCCCAGGTACTGCATGTGCAACTTAATGTCTGAGTCTGTTGAGCAACCAGCTACTCGTTTAAGTTTAAGAATCCCATTAAAATCCTACCTTTCCCTGTCGTTCCAGCCAGGAAACAAGCCTCCTGCTGTCCCTGCCTCGTTAGTGAGTCCCCTCCCTGTCTGTCCCTGAACTTTTCCTTGTGCTGCTCTCTTTTCCAGCTGGTGTCCTCCTCCTCTATCTGTCCCTACCAGTTAGTTGTTTTTTTTTTTGTTTTTTTTCTGTGTCAGGTCCCTGCCTAGTTAATCTAGAGGTGTCCCCCCTGTCCCTCCCTCCCACCCGCGCACCCTCCCTCTATGGACAAACACATAGGGCGTGGGGGCCGTCCATCAGGGGGAGCGGCCAAAAGCGTCCCTTCTCCCTCCCCCCAGATCAGGGCCGTGCAATACACAGATGGATGAGTTTCCCATTCACCCTCCTCCTGCTGGCTCACCTGAAGAGAAAAAACACAGACCAACACGAAGATGTGAATGGAGCAACAATGCGATTTTTCTTTTTCGTTAACCCAGTGTGTGGAGACTTACCTATTGGGTGGGTGTGGAGAACCTAAACGCCGTAGCAGGCTGCCAATCTCTCCTTTAGCAGTGGGGGGAACTGCTCTGAAAACTGCTGCCAGTTCTCCTCCCCGACCTGCTCCTTGAAACCGTGGAGGATCTGTGCAGACCGACACACCCCGTCAGCAAATCCAACGTGTGTGAGCAAAGAGAGCATATTTGGGACATAGTAGAGATTTAAATTAGGATTATTAAAAGTAAAAATGTAGTACACATAACTTATGTCGAGGGTACATGGGAAACGCTGTCATGTTCCACTTATGTTGACGTTATGTATAAACTCACAGCAACAAGCAACTCATCAATTAACAGCATTACTGCAGGTTTCAGACGATTATGAATTAAGTTTAAGACCTAATCATGACGGAAATGTATGAAATTGCATATTTTAAAGCGTAGTAGCACGAAGCTTTGCTGCACAGAATGACCGTAGCATTGTACAGGCAAAGATCAACTTCGTCCAGCAAACTGGCAATAAATTTGTCGCGTTTCACAAGACAAAATGCGACATAAGATGTTGAATCTTGCCTGGGTCATCCTGCTACATACCTTGTAGAACATGTCTCTCAGATCATCCTTAGGGTTCACCCAGGAGGCCACGGCGTCACAGAAGAAGATGAAATCCTGAGCATCAGAAAAAGGTACAGCAGGTGAAATTCAACAGACGGTAACTGGGCGTACAGCTGCAGCGCACGACGCCTCACCTGCACCACGCCTCCGGGATTCACGCCGATCATTATGCAAATCCCACGAAAGGCAGAGTCTTTCTCCTCGTTGTCTCGGATGTTGCGGAGAGACGTGCACCTGGAGGACGTCAACAAGAAAGCAATGAGCAGCAGATCTCTACGGTTTTCTCACAGCTGCGATTTGCGTGAAAAGGCGAGGAGTCCCCACCAGGGTCGGATGAACTGCGGCAGCATGGGGGCGACCTCCTGAGGGCAAACGTAACCCAGTCTCCCGATGGTGATGGCTGCAGCACGAGCATAGATAGCATTAAGCAAGTCACAAGGGTATCCGCCGTGAGCAGTACATGAGGCGCAAACGTCTAGCTACCTGTGTTTTCCAGCAGGGTTTTGGGTGTGTTGGGTCGGTTAATGATCTCGACCAGCTGGTTTAGAACCATAGCTATGTATGGCTGCATCTCCACTCCTGACGGGAGAAGAAAGAACAAGGTCAGACGCACAATGTCTGAAGTTTAACCAGCATCAGATGTCGAAGCAGAGGTCGCACATCTCCCATGCAGATCCCCGATGGCCCAGGTGGCGTTGTTGCACACCGAGATGAATTCTGGGTTCAGATTTGTCCCGAGGATCGGCATAAATTCAGCTAAAGGACAAAAATGTAATTAAAAAAATAATCATCCAGATTTTTTTCCTAACTTTTTATAGTCACGTTTCGCACACAAAAAAAGCATTTCTCCACTGTGCTGGGCATTTCTCAAGCGCCTTTAATAAGCTGAGTTTAGTTCTCGGGAGGAAGAGAAAGGAATAATTACCGATACACGGTTTGACGTGAGGGAAGCAGGCCTTGGTCAGGTCACCCAGCAGAGCAAATGAACTCTGCCTCACTTCAGGCATCGTATCCTGACACAAAAACAAAGACCAACATAAAAAATCTGACTAGACGGGACGTGAAGGTGGTGAAATCCACTGAAGTGCTCTCACCTGCATGCACTGGAACAACAGGGTCATGATGTTGCTGCGGGCCACCAGCGTGTCGACGTGGCCCCCGAGTCCCTCGGCCAACCCGCTTAATAGATCCAGGGCCACAATCATGAAGTCCTTATCTGGTGCTTCATACTGGTCTGGCTGCTGACTGTACATCTGAGAAACACCAACACAGTGGTTCTCAGTCCATACAGCTTTACATGCTTCACACACTTTAACCCAGTAAACTTCAAGCAATTTCAAGGCAAGTTCCCAAACTTTTCCAGCAGATAAAAACAACAGAAATGAAACAAAAATGGCAGCTACTATCCTCTATTATGGACTTAATAACTTAACTGCAGTTTGAATATCAAGTATTTCCAGCACGTTCCAAACCTAATTTAAATTCAAGCACCCGTCCGAACCCTGACTATGAAAATCAGCGTGTTAAGATAAAACGCAGCTCACCATGGCCTGAGCCAGCGTCTTCTGGACCAGGGTCACGCAGCGCTGATACACAGGTTCGCAGTACGGGAGGAAGCCGCTCTGCAGCGCCGTGGCCACCGACGACAGACACTCCAGCAGAGGAAACAGGTCTTTGTCCTCGTCCTTCAGCTCATTCCATTTGGCTATAAGAGGCGGCATCAGCTTTTGGATGTACTCCTTTAAAAAAAACCCCGAAAAGCAAACGTTTCAGTTCCAAGCTGTCCAGGTGAATGTCAATGTGTGTGAATGTGTGTGTGGCTGCTGAACTCACAGGCTGGTTGAGGTGGTGTCCCACAGAATCAGCCAGCGTTCCTATAGCGTCGTAGAGGATCAGCAGATTCTTGTGCTGATATTTCCCGAAAGCGAAAACCAGCGTGTCCAGGATGAAGCTGAGGTACGGCACCAGCTCGGTGCACGCCTCCTCCTCCAGGGTGGCGAAGGCGCTGCGGCCAACAAGGTATGAGTGAGAAAGAAGTCTGAGCAGCAAAAGAAGAGCACAGAGGAGAGATGAGAGCTACACCTGCACGCCGCTTCCTGCACCCTTTTGTTTCCATCCAGGATGCGTTTGAGAAGCTCGGTCATGAGGGGCTTGAGGTGGGCGTCGGGAGGCTGGCTGACCACCCAGTGGGCGTAGCGACTCAGGGTCCAGCAGGCGATGGAGCGCACCAGAGCCTTCTTGTCACATAAGCACTGGATGAGATGAGGAATCAGCTCTGGCAAGTAGGGAACCATTCCCTGCATGCAGCCTGAAAAGAGGACGAGAGCTTACATTTCTTCCCTGTTTTATATTAAAAAGTATAATTTAACGTAATTTTTGAGTCTATGTCTGACCCTCAGCGATGGCGCCAAGCACCAAGATGCCAGACTCCTTGATGACCCAGTCAGGATGGAACAGCAGGCCTTTGAGGAGAGGCAGCAGATGTGGAAGCAGCTCCTCACGAAACACGTTGGCCAGAACGTCCAGAGCCGCAGCCGAGCATTTTCCTGAGAGTCAGAGACCGACAGACGAGATTAGAGACGCACCGATGGGAGAAAAACTTCTGCTGTCCACTTCACTGTTATTCACCACGTTTTGTTGATCTACACCATAAAGCCCAATAAAATGAATGGTAATGTCTAACAGAATTTGGGCTTCTAATGAGAAAATCAAGGAATTTGTCATTCAAACCTATCGTATTTTCCGGACCATAGATCTATAGACTATAGATAGCTTTCACACTGCACTGCCAAACAAATCAAACTCTTTGAAAACCTGCTCCCCTTCTCGCCTGTGGTGCCGCTGCAACGAGAACCACTGAAGGAAACGACACAAAAACCTCCAAAGATGCATCAAAATGTAAACGAACATGCCAGATTTTTGCAACTGTAGGTTTTTTTTTCTTTCTTTTTTTGTCTTTAGTAAAAAGAACCACAAGCCATTTCTCCCGCAAGCAATAGATTTATGAGTTTGATCTTGATGCCTTTATCCAGAATGTCCTGCGCGACAGCCTGCTTCTTGCTTTTGGAGGAAACTCTGGTCCGCTTGGCATTAATATGCATTTGATCCGCACCAGAATTCAACTGAACTGAGATCTAGGTTTTTAGGCGGACCAGACCTCGCTTCTATGGTGCGCATCAGAGTTTGACTGCACGTTCACACCTCCCCAAATGAACCAAGTAAGACAAAATAAAGCTGGTATGAATGCACCCTAAATGTCTAAATGCATTTCAGCAGCTTACGAAGATTCCAGTCAGACAACGTGTCGTCGTCGTCGTCCTCGTCTTCGTCTATGTCCTCGCCCTCCTCGCCCTCCCCGCCCTCGTGTTGCAGAGTCACGGTGCGAGACTTGTGGAAGCGAGGCTTGATGTCCTGCTCGCTATCGGGAATCGTCTCGTCCTCTTCGACGTCTCCCTGGAGGACGATTAAGATTAAGTTTGAAGTAAACAAGATTCTTATAAGGGCCGAGTTTGTGTGGAAGAAGCATTTAATTTAATGACAGCTGCTTACTTTTAGGAGGATGATGTCGATCTCTGAGTATTTCATCCCGTTCACTAAGATGGGAATCAGTCTTTAAAAAATAAAAAAAAAGATTTAAATCAGGTGAGCTCCTCCTTCATTACCTCAATCCATCTGTCAGCATATCTTGACTTACTGGACCAAGTGTCCAGACAGGGCCTCTTTACAGATGGGCTGCTCAGCCAGAGTGAGCCAGAACTCGCAGGCTTCCAGAGCCACGTTCTCATCGGGGTCCTGCGTTCGCTGCAGCATGTACTGCAGACAGAAACACAACAGCTGGTGGTGAGGAAGAGGAGGAGGACCGTATCTACGATGGTGGCGGTGACAGAATGTCCAGCGGTCGCCTCACCTGGATGATGCTGTGCATGTGTGGAATGAGGCGGTCGATGCGAACTTCCAGCAGCATAACCAGAGCCCTGCAGACGTTCTTCCTCACTTCACTGTCTTCGTCGCCGGCCAGGGCAAACAGACTCTTCAAAAGGAGACAAGAAGAAGGATGAACGGATTAAATGAAGGAGGCGCTGGAGAACAAGAAGGTAAAATAAGGTTTGGGGTAATTTGGTACTGCTGCGTTCCACCACATTAGTCAAGGTAATTGTGGTTTTTTTAAGTAACATTCTGGATATTTGAACAGAAAATATTTACCACGTTGGGTTTTCTTAACAGCATTCTCTAGACATCTTGAAACAAGCCTGAAGTCGTGTTTTTAATTCAGCAGCATAATAGAATTAAAAATATCTCCTGCTTAGCCTCTTTGCTATCTTAAGATTTGTTCCTTCTCCAAATCTAGAATACATAAAATGTTTTTTCTGTACATACAGACAGACAGCAGCAACTCTTTCGCCGCTTTCGTTTTCTGAAACCATTCAATAAATGAGAAACTGAGTGTATTACACCAGTATTGGGTCCTCCAAAAATCTCATCCCAAAAGTTTAATTAACTCTTCAGTACAACACCAAGTTCATCTCAGGCCTCTACATAGGCTGTCTCCACAGACCGAAAGATTTTAAACTGGCAGCTCTCTGGCCCTCCACCATCAGAATGACCCAGAGCTGAAATGCTCTACTCTGCAGAACAAGCCAGAGTAAATCTTTTTATCCCTCACCTCAATGAAAGTATCGATATTATCCATCAGAGCTTGAGCTCGTCCAATGATGAACTGGTTCACACAAGCGATAGCATGAGACCTAAAGGAAAACCAAACCAAGAGCGTACTTAAATTAGACTGAATAAAGGAGAAGGGACATGACAGAAAAAACATTTGTTTACCGACCTGATCTTGGGGCTGCAGTGTTTAAAAAACTGGAGAAACTTGGGGATCATGATGTTGAGAGGTCTGTTCAGAGCGTCGCTGTCCAACAGCTCAGACGAATCCTCACAGATTTTCTGCAGTGCTCCAAAAGAACCCTGAAAGAAAGGGGGAATCAGAGCGATCAAATCAAATGAACAATTAGAAATCGAGTAAGTCGTGCAGAGGCTGTACCTCGCAGGTGTTGTAGTCCTCAGAGTTGAGCAGATTGCAAAGTTGAGGCAAGAGCTCCGGCCAAGTCTGCAGCTCTCCTTTAGAGGCTATAGTTGTGATCAAAATCCCTTCACGACAAAGACAAAAAATATTAAATAAACCTGCAGCTGAAAGTTCTGCATTACCCTATTTAACACAACATAGCCTTCCACAGCGATAAACATCTGCAAAACATCGCTTCGAGCACCCACACAGCAACTTTTCTGACTAACAAGTCAGCCTACCACATGGCAGACTGACTCACAATCACTACAGGGTAACGCTTCTTCTTTTTCTTTTGTCCCACCCCTCCCACACTCCCTGTTCTGCCACACCCTCACCGATCGTAGCTCTGATAAGCGGCGACGGATCTCCGATGTTGTTGAGGCATTCTCGTTTGATGAAGTCAGCCACGTTAGGGGGGAAGTTCTGATAGTGAGCCTTCACGTTGTTCTTCAAAATCAAACCACTGAGAGAGCGAGTGGGTTCGTCTTCAGAGACAGAGAAGGAAACAGCATTTTACCATGTGAGAAGCAGGATGTTAGATGCAGGACTAAAATATTAGCATGTTGCTAGCACAGCTGAAAAGAAAGATCATCAATATTGACGATGAAATGCATTTTTTTTTTACTCAATCTTACCCTCAGACTTGAGGCTTGTGAGGACAAATATAAGATAGTTGTTGAAGTCAGGGAACTGGTTAAGCTGCTCCAGTTTCTGGGGCGTCGGTTAAGGAGTTCAACCATCCACACTTGGCACAAACATCCTCACACCCTCATCTAACGAAGGGTGGTTTCACATTGTCCAGTAAACGCTGTTCGATTGAGGATCAAAGTGGCAACATTTGTTACATTTTCAGCTGGTGCGGTTTGCTTTTATACTGCACTGTCAAACAAACCAAACCCTTTGAAAAACCTGTTCCCTCCCTCGCCTCTGGTGGTGCTGCACCAAGAACCACTAATGGAAACGACACAAAAACTTCTGAAGAAGTCATAAGCACAACTTCTTAATTCATGAAATGCAATCAAAAACAGAGTAGTGTCAGATTTTAATGGTCGTAGGATTTCTCTTTTGTCTTGGTAAAAGACCATAAACCATTTCTACCTATGGCATAGGAGTCTTGCATGTGTTTTGGTATATTTACCAATTGCTTGTGCAGTAATTTCTTGCTTTTGTAGAAGTATCTGGTTTGCTTGGCATTCATATGAATTAAAACAGCACCAGAGTTTAATTCACCCAAGCTGAGATCTAGGTTTTTTGGCAGACCAGAGTTTGCCCTTTTGGTCTGCATCAGAGTACGATTCTATATTCACACTTCCCCAAACAAATCAGACTTTCTAGATAAATTTAAATGAGATGAAAGCAGACTTACAGAGTTGGTGTGAATGCACCCTTAGGCCTCTTGTTTAGCATTTATGCATCTTCTATGTTTGATAAATCTTGCTCAAGAGTGGTGCTGAGGCAAATTACTGAGCTCCATGAAAGAGGCATAGGGCAAATAATCATGTACACACACTTAACATGTGTTACCTATTTTTACACTTGGCACATTTGACATTCTAGACTTTTCCAGACTCCAACTTCTAGAGATTTCAGTCATTTTAGCCATAACAAAATGCAATTTAATAAATGTACATATAATAAAATATATCTGACTGCACAGTCATATTAATCCAGACCTGGAAAATACTTGAATCAAATTCAATACTTTCCCAGCTTACACAGAAATCCTGTGCTTTTGGAAGACACCGGAGTGCTTGCACACAGAACATGCAAACCCCACTCTGAAAAGGTCCAGCTCGGGTTTGCACCAAACATTTTGCAACGCCGCAAAGCAGCTTTCCACCAGGCATCCACTTGGACATGGTTAAATGTCCACACACACCGAGAGCTAAGGATACTTCTTGCACAGCTCTCTGAGTGGCTGTGTCTGGGGACTGGGAATCTTTGAGCAGCTGAAGCACTTGCTGCAGACCCTGTTCGTCTGGCTGCCACTCCATCCTGTGAAGACAACACATTGATGAGCTGTCTGGAAGGCACGACAACAACGCCTCTCAGTGCTCTCACACACGCCTATGCGTAGAAAACAAGCACGCCATTCGCTAAAGATAGTTGACCATCCGTTATGTGACCTGCCTCAAACTGAAACTGGGTTTTGAAATCCTCAGAAAATGAAAAAGGCTGAAAATGCTACCGAGAACCCGGTTCGATAGCATGAGTGGCTAGGAGCATTTCCTGTTTTCTGAGGCATGAATCCCAACAATAATAAAAGCGAGAGCTGAACTATGGTGAATTAGCTTCGGTAAGTTATGATAAGTTATAAACTTAAGAGGTGAGGAGTGTTTTCTTCATGAGGCCCAGACGGCGCAGTGTCTTTGAGACGGCTAGCAAGCTAGCTTAACGTCAACATGGGTTAAAATGCGTATTAACTGGTTTTGAACGGCTATACGGCGTAAATTACACAGATTCCCGGTCACTGTACTTTACATCCGAACGTGTAATTAACACCAATTACAGAAAGACGTTCATATGCATGCTACTAAACAACCGGACATCAACCCAAAGCTAGAACATGTAGCACGTCTAGCTAGCATCTGTATGAAAGTAGCGCGAAAGATTTTACCTGGTTACTCCGGTGCGCTGGTTTTATATCTGTACGGAAAAGAGAGCAGTCACGCTGTAAAAAACGAACATTAAACAAAATATCGCAGCTATCTGTGTGGCTGTGTAAAAAAAAAGCTATAATCTCTTAGGTCTGTGTATTTGTTACGCTAGCTTGTGTATGACAGAGATTGCATGCCTTGCGATCAAGCCGGGTGACCTGTTTGATTCCTGCCGGCTTCCGTAGACAACAGAGCTGAACCAGGCGGTTACGCAGTAAGACATGTTTTAAAATAACTGCCTTTTTCTGATTATAAGTGTGGCTGTTCTGTTTTTAAAATGCATCTTTTTGGTACAAAAATACGCTGCGCGTTTAATTTCGTGAATACTGTACATGACTTCTTTTGAGCTTTACTTTTGACCACTAGATGGCGCCAGGTTCTGATGACTGTAGTTCAATTCTGATTTATTAACGAGTAGGGGGTTGAAGTAGACAAATATTCATTTATAACAAATATAGTCACAAATAATAATCACACTTTGTATTTAAACATGTATATTTTGTTTTAATGATATTTGATTCTTTGTTTGCTTATTTAGAACAACTCTTTTGCTTGACTTGCATACTGGAATCTCTAGAATTGTCCCTAAATGCAAAAAGTTTATGCATAAAAGGCAGGATTTCACTTTATACTTCACCTCAGTTGAATGGTTTCTTATGTTTTTCTTTCTGGAGGTCCTCGTGTTTAAAAATAAAGGTAGGAAAACACAAGGAGCTTATTGAAGCACTTAAGAAATCTCCAATAATAAGAGGCACCCGAGTTGTGGTTCGAAGGACAAAGTGATATTTCATAACAAATTGTGTCTTTTCGAAACTCCTTTACGTCTTTTCTGTGTTGTCATCACTCCTTCCTTTATTTTGAAATCCTTGACACCATTTATGAAACAAGATTTTGTGCAAGTGGAAACATCTTCAATTGCATAAAGAAACAGATCAATCACTCAAAGCTTTATTAAACACATTTTCAGCATATGACCGTTACACAAATTTTTTTTCCATTAGCATATGGAAAATCTTTAGTTTTAACATGGCTTTTTCTTTCAAAAAAATCTGCATGTCGGCCAGTTAAGGGCGGTAAATTATCTTCAGCAAAGAGAGCTGATCTCACTCTTGCTGCATCCCCACTTGCAGCAAGCGTTGGACAGTCCAAACTCTGCTTCCCGTCCTTTCCTGCCTGCCCCCTGCAGGGCCTCCAGCAATTCCTCTGAGAGCGGTGAGCGAGCTGAGCGGCTGAACCCAACAGCATTCATCACTTGATCTTTCAGTGCTTGGGAATTAGCAGGATCTTGTACAGAAAGCTGAGGGATTTGATTCGCCTGCCACGGATCCAGGATTTCTTCTCCAATGAGGCCTGATTAAAAGGAGAACAAGTATCAAAATCCTGGTTTGACATCAGAGGAAACATGAAAAACGATTATGTCAGTCACTGGGTCTCTATAGGGAGAGTGCTATTTTTTTTGTGCTTTTGTGTGTCTTTATATATTAATGACAGCAAAAGTTGCCACACTCAGGAAATTCCTGAAATTTGCTGATGGCACAGTAATAGTGAGTCCGTCCGCTGCAGGATGGAGAAGTTAGCCATCAGCCAAATGGCTGATGGCTAACAGACTTTGTGGAAAGATGCAGCATCCACTTCCTTCATCTCTATTAAAATTTTATAAGCAGTTCACCTGCAGTAGATAACCATCTTAGTGTTTACAATTATTCTAAATCCAGGTTAGTTAGTCCTGTGGCTGAAGGCAACAACATTCCCAAGAGGATCCAAGACTAAAGCGAACTTAAACCATCTTAAAACAAATCAAGAACGTCATAGTGGATCATGCAAAGGCCATTGCAAGACTCTTTTAATAGTCAAGATGTTTGTTGAGACCTAAAGCATTTCCAGTCTGAGTGACTAACATAAATGTAAAGCTGAATAACATGAAAACATCTTGTACTGGTTTAAATTAAATAGTTCATGTGGATGCTTTCCAATCAAATCAGTTAAATTTAGTTTCTTTTCATACCAAGTGTTTCACTCAGAAAGACAAATAGCAAACTATCAGTTTACTGATTAATTAAGGACATATCATTCATTTTCTTCCCACATCAGTCATTTATTTTTAGCTGTGGAAATGGCTGATTATGTTAGGTTCCTCGAGAGAGTGACTAACAAAAACACAATTCAGAAAAACTACAACATTCCTGCAATCTACAAAAATGCCCCATCAAATATTGTTTTGCCCAAACTGAAAACATTTCAAGTGAAAAAAAAAATGCTTCAGTGGTTTTATTCTGAAGAAGCGTCATATAATCAAATGCGACATTCTGTACAACCGCCTTTCATTCCGATTTTTTACTAAGCAAAA
Source organism: Poeciliopsis prolifica (assembly GCF_027474105.1). NCBI lineage: Eukaryota > Metazoa > Chordata > Actinopteri > Cyprinodontiformes > Poeciliidae > Poeciliopsis > Poeciliopsis prolifica. Next base: position 4,708,552 of record NW_026562391.1, on the reverse strand, counting down.
ATGTCTGTCCAATTTTGTGAGTGGTGCAATAATGTTTATCCTGGATGGTACAGAGGCAAGGTTTTATTTAAGGCTTGAGCTGCAAATTTGATTGAAGTAGCAGTTTTTAGTCCAATTGAAAATAAAGAAATGCAAGATTACCCTAATGTATTGAATCAAGCTGTATCCCCATAACACTTGCAGGTTGTTGTTTGATGAGGTTTCAGAAGAAAAATGATCAGTTTTGATGTGTTTAATGATTAGGGGGAAAAAAATAATCAGATTTTTAATTATTTGACCAGTAGATCACCAGATATAGCCATTCAAGAACAACTGGTAAATTTTGATCTCTGGCGAAATAATTGATCTCTCTTTAAAATTTATTCTTCTTTCTTGTTTTTTTTTTTTTTTTTTTTTAGTTTGTTTCTTTTTGCTATGATTGTCAATATAAATTTTCCCTTTTTGGGACAGTAAAGAAGATCTGAATTTGAATGATGAACAATAGCCATAAATTCAAAGTGAATTTTCATTATCTTACCTGAGTCTTCCACACTTCTTCTCCAGCGAGAACCACCGCATGTGAAAATGACGGCTCGTATGAACTCTCTTCCACACAGTTTCACCCCATAAAGTGAAGAATGACTGTCAGCACACTGTGCAAGGTGCACAAATATCATGAACAGGCCTAATGTCAACAGGGCTCCTTTTAACATGGTGACAGAATGAATGTCTCTGTGGTTTGGGATTTTTCTTTTTGTCTTTTTGGATGGTCTCATCACTTTATAAAGGCTTCAGTGCCTCACTTCCACTTATCAGCATCCTCAGAGATAAAACTGGTAACCTTTAGGGGCAACAGTGCTGGCAGAAAAAGAATGATGCGAGAACTGGTGTCAACAGAACTCTGGGTAATCCAATCACCTGTGACCTTCAGCTGGCCTTTTCGTCCCCGACATCAGTCAGGTTGTGCCGTATGTCATCAGCATTGTCTCCTCGTCGATATCTCTTCCACTTTGGATGGAGATTTCAATCCATTCACCCTAAAAATTCCCCACGATTCAATAGGCTGGTGACACACGCAAGATACTCTATTCTTATTATTGTTTTGTTCAAAAATATAGGAAATAGCTGCAGGAATGGGCGTCGCCATTAGGACAAATAGTTGGTTTGATCAGTTGTAATCAATGCACCTTTTTTATGTTTATTGGGTGTTTCTTGTATGTATGTATGTATCATTTTTGATTTAACAATTTTGTGCTATCTGCAAGTTAGCAAGGCTCCATACCTCTGATCCTATTTTCTGATGTATTTTACAAAGCAGCATCGAAGCTAATCCCAAATGGAAAAAGCACAAGCAGCAACAGGAAGTGGTCTCTCAAGACCAGAACATGCACTGGTTGATTAGAAGCCACTAAAACAGCATGAGATTCCTGAATTGAGTACCTCTGCAGCCTTTTGCAACTTACCAAGTAATTGTCCACTTTACTGCTGGATTTCAAAGTGCACAAAACACTGAACATTTGATCATTTGTGGATGGATTTATTTTAAATAAAATCTTCATACCAACCCTGAGTAAATACAGATTATGACCAGACAAGAAAAAAATAATTTCAGACATAATCAAGCAATAGTGTGCAATTTACAAAAGACTTACAGCACCACAAGTGGCGACAATGCCAGGCCTCTGTGAAAGTTACAGACAGAAGCTATCCACCAATCAGAAAGCGAATACTGCGCTGACGTTAGAACCGCCTCACGCGTAAAGCCAATCAGCATTTGAGAAGGGGCGGCACAATGTACGGAGGGTAGCAACAGTTGCCCCGGTGAAGGCTAGGCGCCATAGTCACGGTAGTCCTGGCGACAAGAGCCAAGCAACCGAAGTCAACAACAACAAGCGGGATCAAAGGGAATAAACTTTATCGACTATTCAGGACAACGCCGGGAAATACAGGTGAAAACACCGCAGAAGTGATCGTGTAGTTTTTTATGTTGATTGCACGCGCGTGCCGGAGCGTTTTGTGGTGAAACGTGAATCCGTCGAGCGTGTCGTGTGATGAAAAGTGGTTGCTAGCTTCTTTCCAAACGCAGACCGTTGTTATGGCGATGTCAGATCTTTGATAAGAGCACAAGATGGCGGCTGGCTCCTTGTGCCAATCGTACTTTCTTTTAGTTCTATCTGACCTCATGTTTGTGTTGGGGTGGTTTTTTTTGACAGTTTCCTCGAAACTATGCCGAGGCGTGACTGTGTAGCGTCGTTATCTACTTGAGACATAGGAAGCTAGCGGGCAGCTAGCTCACTTAAACGTCACAAGTCGACGCAGGCTGCTAGCGAGGAAAGCTACGTATCACTTCCTCGCGCTGAACTCGCTTATCAAGCAGCTGTCCAACTGCATTAATCATCGACGCGGGTCAAACACTCGCACGTTTTTAGGCCGTGCGCGTCCTGAAAATGAGAGGTGCGAATGTTTAACAACCTTTTCACGACTTTGGGAAAAGTTTTTGGTGTGACATTGAATTCTTGAAGTCACTCCCGAGCGCACGGTTCGCCACATGACCGCCGAGTCGTGGGGAGTGGAGGGTATGGCAGGCCGTTTCGTGAAGTCACACCGGGGTTGCTAATTACTTTTAAATGCAAATAACGCTGTTCCCCCTTGTCGGAATATAAGTACTTTTTTTGCTTATCAGAATTAAATGAAAGACGTCTACTTAAAGGTTTCGGCTAGAAATATTTCAATGGGGGGAAAAACGATTTAATATGTACAGGAAACATCAGAGGGTGTAAAAAACGATGCTTTGATGGCAGCACTGGCCAGTGAGTTGCACATTTTGTCGTTTAATAAAGTAATACATCAGATTTAAACTCTTTTCGACAATCAACATTTCATCCATCAAATAGGTAATTCTTTTTTGTGTTATTTTTGTGATTTGTATTGGATCTTAAGTTGCAGATGTCCACGTATAATTGATAAGAGTTTATCACAATCGTTAGGAAATTATTCTGAATAATTTATTCCAGTCCGGTAAAGTCTGTATGGTATTTAATCAAATTACCAAGCATTTTCAGTGTATTGATTTAGTTATTATTTCATTGGCCTTGATCCAAGGCAGCTATACTCTCTAACCTGATTGCCATAGCAACCTCCAGATGGAAACAGGATAACTGCTTGTTGGGTTTTTATACTAAAGGGTTAAATGACTCCATGTGTGCTGCAGCCAGAAATTACTTTGCCATGTCTAAAACATCTTTTTGATGCACAAGTGATAACAAACCTAGTCTATTTAATTTATTCATAATAGTTTATTCTCATGTCTTTCACTGCTGCGGCGAGGTCTTATTTAAAGTTAAAATAAATAAAAAATTCAGCATATAATGGATTTTCTGGCAGATAATCAGGAGCTGTAACGGTGACCTCATTTATTGTAGCAGGAATGACATTTGAGATAACTGAAGTGACAGTATTTTGTACAACTGAAATGAGTATTAATTTTAAATATGAAGAACTGATTTGACAAATATCTGGTTGGATGATTCTGTCCACATATTATGTGGTAAAATTGCTTCCCATATTAGGGTTACACAAACTTGAAACAAACTTCCCCAAAAAAGTTTTAAAAATTCTGAAACAGAGTTTCTTTAAATCAAGGCTGAAAATTCACCTGTTTAGAGCTGCCTTTGATTAGTAGCATTGATCAATATACTTAATTGATATTTTCTAGATGATTTTGACGACAGTATTTGACAAAATGTAATAGTTCCTCCTTGCTTCACAATTGGCTACTGTCTTCAGCTTTCATTGTGTGAAGCATTTTGATTTGCCTTGTTGCTTAAATGTACCATACAAATGTACTTGTTATCACTTAATATAATATAATGTAGCCAATAAAATATAATCACCTGTGTGTGAAAGACGTATAATAAAATTATAGACATGTATAATTACATCCCATCAGTTAGAAAGAGAGGTCATTTTCTTATTTATCATTAAAACATCCTTACTAGATTAAAAAAATAAAAGGAAACTGCTAAGTTTTTAGACCTATTCTGCTGCACACACCACGCTCTACCCCCCCACACAAACACAAAATAGTGCACACAAGGTCCGCTTGAGTAAAACGTGACGTATCGATAATAAGTAAGCAATTTGGGTTTCATTGTTTGTTCCCGACACTTTAGTTAACGAGCGCTGCCTCCTTTTTATCCGCAGAACTGGTGCCTCCACGAATTGGTTGCCATGGCGACTTGTGGATACTCTGAGGACCTTCAGCCTCAGCAGGCCAGCGCAGTAACCATAGCGACGCCTGCCACCACCACGCCCTCATCTGCCAAAACCGCACACTTCCTGTCCGAGATCCCGGCAGCCTCTGGAAGCCAAGCGGCCAGGGCCTCCAAAGCGGGACAGGATGCACTTTGTTCACAAGCGCCAACCACCCAGAGCCAGAAGGCAGTGGTGCCAACTACGCCCACGCAGCACTACGTGGGCCCTGCTATCCAGCACGCTGCTGTCCAGAAGAGTAACGGCCAGAGCGCTTCGCCTCAGTACATCATAGTGACTGTTACAGGTGAGAGACCGTCGTATAGTTACATCACATTAGTTAGCACATCTACTCCTCATTTGTTATGGCCCTCAGGTAAACTCAGCCTGGTGGTTGTTTAGTTTTTGCATGAAGTGACCAGACCAGATTCACGAAGCAGAGCCTACGCCCTTTTGAAAGAGTAAAATACGTAGCGTATCGTTTCCATCTGTTTTGAATTTTAGAAGCCGCATTACTGTGTGTGAAGGACACTAAAAATGTCATAAAGTTGCAGCTCTATGCAAGTCTGCTCTCCTGTTGGATATCAATACACTGCAAAATCACTAAATCTTTTCAAGTATATTTGGTTTCTAGTACAAATATCTTAGTGCACTTGGATTGTTTAACACACAAAGGTTTCAAGCTGTATTCTCAAAAGTCATGGTCCCATAGAAACAAATAGTATTTTTTTAAGGTATTATTGCATATTATACTATTATAATAACATAATCATCTAACTTGCTTTTAGTTGAGACCTAACAGCTAGATTTGTTTTCCCTGGAAGGAGGGGGGTCGGGGTATCTTTCTCTAAGCCAGCTGAGTACCAGTGCGTAACAGCAGGTGAGGGAGGGGCCGTGCTGAGATTCGTCACGCTCCCAAACAGCTGCTGAAAACTTTGCTTGCTCTCACTTTCTTTGGCATCTCATTAAAAGATTTCAAACTGTTTTTAAAACCGTGGCATACATCTGATCAATTTTAATGAGTATTTACTAGCTCAGTGGGTTTTCTTTATCATGTGTAACATTTTTAAACAAATGGACCTCCCATATCTTGATCCTGTGTCTTGTATGTTAAATTTAGGGCTTATCTATTTCCATATGGCTCTCCCTGATTGGATCAGGTAACACTGTGCACTCTCACCTAGAGTTAAAAGCTCACAGGCCCGGGCCTTGTTCCCATTTCAAAATGTGTTGCAACTAGTTGGACGAGAATTCTGAATCTGAAATCTGAATACGTATCAGCAGTTCCAACTCATAAAATAACCCCATTCAGCTTATTTGTTGTTGTTTTGCTATAAGCTTTTAGGATATATATATATATAGTGAGAATTATCTGGATTAAGATATTGTCTTTACATCCTTAAAAAGTTTAAAATTTATCTGAAATTAAGACCTGTGATCCTAATCACAGGTCTTCAATTTGGTTGTGGTCAGATCATTGAATCTTGTGTATTAGTCTTTTTTTATTTTTCTCACAGGACTCTCTTTTTTTTTTTGTCAGGAAAAAGTTTGAGTTTCATGCAGACATCTTCACTGTGTTCTGTGACTCAAAGAGGTTGTGTCTACCAGTAAGCTAGCAAGGATAAAGCTAGTTAGCCTTTTTTTTAATGTCCATTGTGGGTAAGTGGAAATTTATCGTCCGTTGTCCGGACAATGTTCATCTTTTATCCATAGGCTGACTTCTGTTGCCAGCTCAAGCGATTGATTTTTTTTGCACATGTCTGTTGTGGGGGATGTCTTAAATGATAATGGTTTTAAAAGGTCTGGAAAAGCCTTAAATTTGGAATCTGCGTTAACCCTGTTGTGTTTCATCATTAAGTCTCCACCATTTCTGTTTTCTTTTTTTGTTGGCTTTACAAAAAAGCCACTTTAGGCACATCTAATGAGAGAATTGATCTATAGTTGATCAATTTTAATATTTATCTGTGCCACACATAGGCGGAGGTTCAGTAGCTCAGCTGTTTTCAGCCAAAGTTTGAAGAACAAAAGCAACACGATAGGAAGGGTTCTGCTCCGGGTTTTTTATTTAAATCCTGAAGGTTACAAAGAAGTGATTGCCCTCTCCACTGCCTGCTCTCCATCCTTTGTTTTCCTCCTCCCGTCCATCGGCCCACATGCACCTCTCATTTCCTGCTCTCATCTGATCTGCATGTTTACAAGATGGAGGGATTTTTCTCTCCATCTGGGGAGATTAGCTGTCCAAGGCTGTCCTTTTGCATGCGAGATATAAGGACAGAAGGGGAGAGATGGCCAGACACACTTTCCCTCTTCCATGTTTGCTCCGTGGAGCCGAAAAAAGAAATTAAGTAGCAATATGTTCTGCGCCGGCTGTTATTATGACTTGGAGGCGGTTTTTCGTGAGTACCAAACTTGCTGTTGGGGGTCTATGCGACTTTTCTTTGTTTTGTCTTCTTTTTTTTTGTCTCCTTGTGAAAATCTCCCTCCTCCGTCGCTCTCGTGTCTTTCAGAGGGATCGGCTCACTCCAACGACAGCCTGTCGGACTCCAGCCCACCTGCTCCTGGCATCCCCACTCAGGTGGTCCAGGCCGTGCAGACTCCGCCACAGGTGAGAAACGCACAATGCCATCCAGACGACCGTGCAGCGGCCTGCCTTAACTGACGTGTTTGGGACTGCCTCTCCCACAGAGGTCAGTGTTGCAGGCAGTGACGCAGCCAACCAAGAGGATTCAGACAGGCCACATCAGCAGCCTGCAGTCTATTAACCAGGAGGTAAACAGACTCTCGCTCTCTCTGCATAACACACACTAGATAAGATCCATGCATGTAGGCTCTGATTGTCACATAAATTATGTATCTCGGTTGGATCTTTGTAATTAGACATAAGATGTGTAACATAGCTTTACTGCGGATTATGTAACATTGTACTCTGTAAGAGAAAGCTCAAAGTTCAAGTTAAGGAGGTCAAAATGATTTGTTCAAAGTGAGAATTTGGACCTTAATCGATTGTTTGTTGTTGTTGTTTTTTTGTTTGTTTTTGGGAAATGGCTTGTTTTTAGTATAATTGTTTTTTTGTTTTTTTTTGATGATCCTGTGATTATGCAAACAAAGTGTGAGTTTATTGGTTGTCATTTAAATTAACGCTCTGCTAAATATTTTTGGTCCGCTAACAGGGCACTGACTGGTTTCCTGATTATGAGTTTTATTGGTCTGATAAACGAAACAAACAAAAAAATACTCAATGCCTTCACTCATCCATGCTCCCTTTCTCTTCAAACTGCCTTGGAGCAGAGAGCTGGCTTCAACCGAGGATCAGGACCAGGCTAAGAATTGTTTAATTTTGAGAGTAAACTCATATTATTGGGACAAAAAAGTACTACGACAAAAAAGTCCAAACAATTTGAGGATAAGCTCATAATATTACCAGAATAAAGTGGCAACATTAGTAGAAGGAAGTAGTCATTTTATGGTAACGCCGAAGGAAATAATGATATAATGAAAATGGAGAACACTGGAGCTTTGAATGTTTTGATGCGCTATTTTTTATTTTTTAAATTAACATTAAAACTAAAGCATCGATTCTAAAAACCAAAATCCTCAAATATTCTCCCTTTACTTTGAAGGACGAAAATATACTGACAAGTATTTGACTTCCCCTGAAATGTATGAAAATGACAGAAATGCAGGAATCATGATAAAATGGAGATTGCAGATGAATTAGAGCAGAGACTGAGCTCCTGTCTTTCTTGTCCAACATCAGTGTCTGACCTCACGAACGTTCTAAAGATTCTACAACTCGCCCAAAGCCTGCATCATGTTACTCCCAATGGATGAAGAATGGAGCTCCACTTGTGCCAGTTTTGTTGCCATGTGACTGGAAACCATTAATGCTAATCTCTTCTTTTTGATTGTTCAGGTGGAGCACGTTTACTCGGACCAGGTGCAGTACGTGGATGAAGCAGAAGATGCGGCTTTCACCACATCCGCAATGTAGGCATCGCCTCATAATCCTTTTTGACGCGCAGGTGGAAACGTTCTGTCTGCAGGTGTTGATATCTGTTTTTTTTTTTCTCCCCTCTCCAGTCGATCAAACAGCTTCCCTTTCTCCGACTCGCCCCTCTACACCCAGACCCCTACTGCGTCCTCCTCCGCCTTCTACGAAGCCACGCCCAGCTCCGACTCAGACCTCCCCGGATCTGTGACTTCGCAGGCGGTTTCCGTGGCAACGGCAGGAGCCAACAGTGGGGCTGGCGCTGCGGGAGCGGCTGGATACGTCATCCAGGGCAGCTATCTGTTGGGAGGAGGTGGCGCAGCAGCAGGTGGGGGAGGGGGAGGACAGAGTTACTCTAGCCCCAACTCTCGCGCCCCTCCCGCTACTGTGAGTGCATGAGATCCAAAGAGATGCAGCACCAGGAAGTCCAGTCCATTCATGTACGTGGTGTCCTCCCTCTCTTCCCTTCCTCCCCTCAGGTCCAGTGGTTGATGGAAAACTACGAGGGGGCCGAAGGGGTCAGCTTGCCCCGCTGCACCCTCTACTACCACTACATCCTGCACTGCCAGGAGCAGAAACTAGAGCCAGTTAACGCTGCGTCCTTTGGTAAACTCATCAGGTCCGTCTTCATGGGGCTCCGCACGCGAAGACTGGGCACCAGGTAGACGCATTTACCCGAATTACGTAGGAGCGGCGTCCGGGGCGAAGGCATCACTTCTTCTCTTTGCGTCCTCTGCAGAGGAAACTCCAAGTACCACTACTATGGCCTGAGGATCAAATCTGGCTCCCCTCTGCTCAGACTCATGGATGAGCAGCAGCACATGGCCATGAGGCAGCAGCCTTTCTCACAGAAAAACAGGTATCGGTTTAAGTTTTGAGCTTCACATCATGTTATAATGTTAATCCCCTCATTACAAACATACCTGGAGTGTTGCCTTAGTTCTTTCACACACATTAGAGAAGTCCTTGAATCTCTTGTGGCAACCATTCAGGGGTCCCTAAGTGCATGTTCTCACAAAGCAACTTGTATTTCCACAAAGCTCCTCCAGTTTCCTCATGAAAACAGGGAGGGGTTATGGATCACCCCACCCCGTCACCTTCCCCACTCAGCTCCTTCAAACTATCGCCAGCAGCAATTAGCAAACACCTGACGACCTGCGGAGCTCATCATACAAACCACTCCTCAGGTCAAGGCTCCTAAGAAAAACGTTAAAGGCTTAATGGAGAAACATTGTTGTGATGACGTGCTGAAGGCGGAGTGTGACAGAAAATCAGCTTCTTAAAGAGGCGGAGGCCCAATTTCGAGATGCTAAAATTGTGAAATCAAATTTCCTTTAAGTTGCGAATAATATATAAAGCACATTTATAGTAACTGCAGCTAACATAATTACTTGATTATACTATAAAATGGTGCTATGTGGCTGAAAAATACAGAATACTGCCCCTTTAAATGAAAAATACTTGTGTCGTAGTTTAAAGAAGCGGATTGACTGAAATGCAAACTAATCATTTTAGTGGTGATTAGCCATTCATATGGAACTGCCCGCAATGTATACAGTACGCAATCTCACATGTCAGAAATGGTACTTTAATGATGTAAAAAACTAATTTTTATGTTTTGAATACAGTACATGTACAATAGCACATAGCCAAAGTGGCATCATAGCAGTGATGAAACATGGTGGTGGCATCATTGTGCATGTTTTCTTCTGCAGGGACAGAGATTATGGGAAGATGAATGGAGCTGCATAAGGTTGCAGACATATAAAAATATATAAACCTACAGTCAGAGCTGAAATTGAATTAGTTTGGATTAAAGTATATGCATGTGTTAGAATTACCTAGTCGAAGTCCAGACCTAAATCCAGTGGGAAATCTGGTAACATTTGAAATGAATTTTCTACTTTTCCCCACGTGTCGTATTCTGACGGTATTTGTGCGCTCCGATGCGTTTTCCTGATGATTCTGACAGGATAAAGCCACTGCAGAAGACGCCGGGCGTCGCTAACGGGACGTCGGGTGTGGCGGGTCAGCAGCAGGTGGCGGCGCTCTCTGATATTTCAGCCCAGGTGCAACAGTATCAGCAGTTCCTCGGTGAGAAACGTGAACCCCAAATGTTTCCGCTTCTGGTTTATTGTTACTTGGTTTTATCACAGCAGTTGATTTCTTCTCAGCCTGATGACTGATGAAACGCTTCAGAGGCTGACATCTTTGTGTTTTTGTTTGTTTAGTCTTGAAACGAGAAGAAAAAAATAAAGTTTCATGTGTTTATGTTCTGTTTTGTGTGTGTGTGCTTTCAGAAGCATCGAAGCTGCTGCCAGAATTTGTGAAAATTGATCTTCAAGATCAATCCCTGCCCGATGGGATCCACATGGAGCACCTCAAGGCCTTCCAGGCTCTGTACAGAGAGCACTGTGAGGTAGGAACCGGATGGCTTTGCTCACTGACAGAATTCCATTTGTTTCTGCATATAAATATATAGACTTTTTTATCTCATTGGATTTTTAAAGTAAAAACAATATACATTTCCCACCGGCTGGTCGAACGTTGACGTAGCGCCCCTCCCTCTCGCTCGCAGGCTGTTCTGGATGTGATGATCAACCTGCAGTTCACTCTGGTTGAGACTCTGTGGAAATCCTTCTGGAGGTTCAGCCAGAGCAACGACGCCGAATCTCTCAGCCTGTAAGCATCTTAAACACCATTATGAACGTCTTAGCGAAATGTCTCAAAAGGATTAATAATTCCCACTTGAACTTTGTCACAGAAAGTCATTTCTGCACGTAGCCTTCAGACTGTACGACGCCTTTAAATTTACTCTGGAGTCATTTGCGGATTTGTAGGCTTGCATATTTCAATGTACATATTTGTTTTTATTTAATTTCATTCATTTAAGTTGCATGTAATTTCACACTTGTGCTATACATTTTATGCCTGATATTTTCTAATATTTAGTACTTTGGCTGGATTAACTTCTGGTCACGTCTGGTGATCAAGAAATTATATTCTTATTCTCATTTTACTGGGATTTTATGTGACACAGTGGCGCCTGACTGTGACGTTGAAGTGAAGTACCAATCTAAAAAGTGTGGTGTGCATCTGGGTTTAGCCCCCTTTGACTCCGACATCCCTTTTTAATAAATGGTTTATTGACACAGTGGCACGAGTCGCATATTATTATTTACATTAAAAAAAACAAACAAAAAAAAAAACTGTATCTTTCATCCACTTCCTGACTGTCCTATAGAATCCCAATAAGATGAATGAACGTTTCAGGTTGCATTCTGACCTAACTCACTGCCACAAAGACAGAAACGCTCTTCTCTTGTGCAACTCCTCCGTCAGTCACAACGAGTCGGAGAAACGGTTGCCCAGGTCCTGTTTGGTGGCTCTGTGCAAGTTTGAACCGGTGCTGCGGTGGACCAAGGACTGCGACAACCTGCTCTACCAGACGCTGGTGGAGATCCTGATCCCGGACGTGTTGAGACCCATCCCCAGTAAGTCAGCGGGGAAACCTGGGGACCGACTCTCGACTGATGTTGTAGCAATTTTTTCTTTCTTTCGTATGTTTGTATCTAGAGCAAGAAAAATAAAATTTCTCCATATTAATTATGTAAAAAATTTTTGATTAAAAAAAAAACTACAGTAAATGTGTTGTTTTTTTTTTTTGTTTTGTTTTGGGGGATTTTTTTACCAGTGGGTTGCATATTTAGCTTGCCTTTGTTTTCAAATGTTTAGAGCGATCAATGGTACGTTTTGTTGTCTTAATGACAAATCTCCCGCCTTTAGGTGCCTTAACTCAGGCCATCCGCAACTTTGCCAAGAGTCTGGAGAATTGGCTGACAGGCGCCATGATGAACATCCCTGAGGAAATGGTTCGCATCAAGGTGTGAGAACTTTCACAGACCGGTTGCCATGCTGTGTTGTTTTAGACTTCCTGTTTAGTTTCAGTATTTGAACAACTTAATTAAGGTGGTTTAGAAACATGCTAGAAGTTTAAATATGTCTTTGAATGCAAAACTTTGGGAAAGTATTTATAGCCCTCGAACGTCTCCACATTTTGTCTCGTTGTTTTCTCAAACCGTCTTTTTGGCGGGATTCTTGTCGAACTTTAATGCCTCGATTAGTGGTGCCCAAAATGTTTTGCTCTGCTGGACAAAACTGGCAAAATTAAACACCCCAAAAATTGAAAAAACAAGTTTATTGTGTGTTGTTTTGTTTTTGTGTTTGTTTTCTGACATCCGGCCATTTGCTACTCCGTTTCATTTCCAGGTGGTGTGCGTGGGCTCGTTCTCCCAGACGTTACGCCGCTACACCAGCCTGAACCACCTGGCGCAGGCCGCCCGGGCCGTCCTCAAGAACTCGGCTCAGATCAACCAAATGCTCTCCGACCTCAACCGCGTCGATTTCACCAACGTGCAGGTCGGTTGTTGACGCTCGCTGTCCGCCCCGTCTCCGTGGAGCCGGGCGGCCGGACGCTGAGCCCCCGTGTCCCCGTCCTCAGGAGCAGGCATCCTGGGTGTGTCAGTGTGAAGACCGCGTGGTCCAGCGGCTGGAGCAGGACTTCAAGGCCACGCTGCAGCAGCAGAACTCCCTGGAGCAGTGGGCTTCCTGGCTGGACGGGGTCGTTTCCCAGGTGCTAAAGCCCTATGAGCAAAACCCAGCGTCGTTGCCCAAGGCGGCCAAAGTCTTTCTGCTCAACTGGTCCTTCTATAGGTAAGTGCATGTTTATTGCCAGTTGGCCGGATGAAGTTTGTACATTCCTGCGGAGACGCAGGTCTTAAATTCCTTTCACAGTTGTCTTAAAAAGCCTTACATTTATGTTGGTGAAACCCAGACGAGGAAACGCTTCAGGCTTTTTCTTCCAACATGCGTTTTGAACACAACCTCCTTCTTCCCCAGCTCCATGGTGATCCGGGACCTGACTCTGCGCAGCGCCGCGAGTTTCGGCTCCTTCCACCTGATCCGCCTGCTGTACGACGAGTACATGTACTACCTGATCGAGCACAGGGTGGCCAAGGCCAAAGGGGAGACGCCCATCGCGGTCATGGGAGAAGTATGTTTTAACGGCGCACGCTCTCTCGGCGCAAGAGGCCGTTTTTTTTTTTTTTTTTTCGATCTTCCTTTCATCTTTGCTGTTTTGTCTTTTCTCTGTTGCAGTTTGCCAGCACCGTCAAGAACACGAACTCTCCAGATCTGGATAAAGGTAAAGAAAACATCCCTGATGCACAGAGGAGCGTTGCGCTCACGGAGGAAAATACATTTTTGAACATCGTCACACTGTCGCATTACAACGTCATGCTTATGTTGTACAAAACGAGATGGTTATGTTGTGTAAATGTGATCGTTTGATCCAGAAGGTGGTGCCAGTGTGCGGTCGATGCTACGTGTTGATGTAAATGCTGAACCTAATTTCATGGGGATGTAGATTTCTACGACTTTGTTTTTGTAGGAATAGCACCAATAAGCTAGCTATATTTTTAGCCTTTTATTTCCCATGACATTCCGAAATTAGGCTGATATATCAACTTCTTCCTCTGTTGAGTCTCGTCAATGAAGCCTAAAGCACACTACCGCCACCAACTGGAAGAAGTTGTCACGTTCTATGTAAGAAGATTTATCTTTCGCTCATGCTCGTTCTTAAATTTGTCCGCCAGAAGAAGAGGAGGAGGACGATGAGGAGGACAGCGAGGAGGAGAGCGGCGAGATCATGCTGCAGTCCAGCTCCCTGAAGGTGGACGAGGAGAAGTGCGACATGGAGCCGCCGGCCAAGCAGCCCAGGACCAGTTTGAACCTGCACCACGCCCTGACCCAGGCCCACGGCGCGTCACCCTGAGTTAAACGCGCGCTCGCTTTTACGTTTCAGACCATGCCATCCTGTCCTGAAACCACGGCGGTCCCCATCATGTCTGTTTGTGAAACCTGGGAATGTGGAAGAGCCCATCTTTGATTTTTTTTTTTCTCCTCTCTGTTCTGCACTTTTGTGTTGCTGTCGTTGACCTCTCTGCTTTCACTCAACCGTCTCCGTCTTCTCCCCTTGCTCCCTGTGCCTTCCCCCGTCTGTCCAGCCCCACGCCCGTAAAGCCTGACCCGTCAAGCCTGACCCGTCAGTACGACACGCTCTTGACTTCCTCCTGTCCTGCCTTAACCACTGACCTGAGTGCTGTGGAGCGATAAGAATCGTCCCGTCTCCTTCAGCAGCACTTCTTTAACTCAAACGCTTTGCTTGCCTTTAATGAAATGACTATGCAGTGGGGTGCGAGGTGCAGGACTTTAATTAATGTCTCTTAAGAAACGTACATCTGAGAGTAGCATCTGGAACGATACAGCAGCATGAATTATGTCTGAACATTTTTTGGTGAGGTTGCCATATTATATTTTTTTGGGGGGAGTTTGTTTTTGATTTGGCCACCTAACTGATGATCTGTGCCTTTAAGAGATTTCTAATCTCAAAGAAAAAAAACAAAAAGTCTGTGATCTATATAAACACATATATTCTATTCTGCATTGTGGATTAATAAATGAATGTCCTGTGAAGTGGTCTTGGTGTTGTCATGAGCTTTAGTACAGTTAGTAACTAGTGTGCCTGTTAAAAGTATTCACACCCTTTGAACGTTTTTGTTTAAAATCGCATCTCAAAGTATTAAGTTTTTGATGGAGTAGATCACCAGGAAGTACTTTATTTGCATAAATCTTTCAACTCCGTTTCAGCTTCATGTCTCTGGTGTATGTTTCTACCACCTTTCCACATCGAGATATTGAATTTATTTCCCGCAGGTGTTTTTTTTTATTTAAAAAAAAATGTTTTTCTTGCTGAACAAAAGAAAGCAAAGTATGTGTCCCTTTCTTTGCTTGTGTAAAACTGGAAATCTGTTATAGTTGCTCACTGCTTCCAAGTGACCCGTCACATAAAATCCCAATAAAAAAAACTTACGGTTTTGGTTCTAATGTAAAAAAAAAAAAAAAAGGTATGAATAATTTTGCAAGGTGTTGTGTATTTATTTAAAAGAAAAGATGGTGGCACTCCTGCTAGATGATGGTCTTTCTTTTCTTCACCCATCTTTTGGTTTACGTGCAAACCCCTTCACACACACACACACACCTTTTCTACAATACTGTGGCCCTTCTCAGCGGGTCACACGGCCAGGCCAAAGCCCATCCCGGCTCTTTGGGAGCATTTCCGTTGCTTGCAGCTGTCTCAAGAGATTTTTAGTAGAGAAGAAAGTCGATATTTTATGAAATGGCATACTGTGGATGAATTTTATCGTGTATCTTTTGTGAAAACGGTTAAATATCTATATCTGCTCTATTTTTTATGTCGTCTTACCATTATTGCCTTAAGATGTTGTCCATCCTCCGGAGTGAAACCATGGCGCGGGCGTTTCCTCTGTGATAACGGTCTCAGCATGGTGGCTCTGTGTGGACTCCCCTCCTCTCCCTCCTCCAAAGAACATAACGCTCACATCCTGCAGCTTCGTGTGTTGCATGAGCAAAAATGACTTATATTTTTGTTCCAAGTGTGAATGTCAAAAATTCTAACAGTGGGATGTCTCTCAGGACCATCTCTTCACCGAGATCCCGCCAAAGATCTTCGCAGAGGAAAAGGAAAAAAGAAAATGCTACGTTCTGTTTAAATGTACATGACAGAAACATCAGACTTGAAAAGTATAAATTAACCTTTTGATGTCAAAGTTTGTGAATTTGTTCCTTGCTTGTATTGGGGAACCTCTTTTCTAAATTTTGTCCTCTTTGATGTTGAACTGGAGATCTTTGTACTTAAATCTGTGATCGACGTTTGTAGCTTCGTCCCCTCAATTAAAGAGAAGTGATTCCTCTCCACGCCTGAGTTTTGTCCCGTCTTTGTTCCTCACCTGTATGTACATCTTTCTCATCTGATCAAGATATATATATATATATATATATATATATATATATATATATATATATATATATATATATATATACTAAAAACTTGAAGGCCTAACTTGGTCCTATATATATATATATATATATATATATATTTATATATATATATATTGCAATACATATTAAAAGTTCAAATTTAATTTTTTAAAATTAAACATATCAATCTTAACTCTGACATAACGTTACATATCTTATTTTTAAGTAAGTAAACTTAAACAACGCTGCTCTTTTAAAGTACAATCTTGTAACGTGAAGGAATCTGTCAGATTGTGACCACAAAAGACTCAAAATAACATCTAAATTCAGATATTTTAATTTAACAAAAATATTTCCAGTCAGATCCAGTTGGCAGATGATAATGACAGGAATATGAAAACAGCGCAGAGCTGGTTCTGGTTCGGAACACTGTGGGGGACTGAACTGACCCGGACTGCGAGGGAACACTTGTCCAAAAGCCGTCGAGTGCATCGTGTTTCACACAAAGTCAACATTCAACTTCACCCTCATCCTCACACATGAGCCTCCACTGAATTATAACAAATCAGTCGAACATCAACAGCAAACCTTCCTGTGTAAAAAGAAACAAACAAAAACGACAAAGTACAAAGGACATCTTTGTTCAGTTCAGCTCTTGGTTTTGGTGGCTGCAATGTTACAGTAAAGATTTTTTTAAAAAAACAACTACAAATCTATAAACAAACTAAATCTGCAGCAGACAAGCCTTCGTTTGGTTAGTTTTAATTCCACTTTTAAACTCAAAATAAAACCTCTACAGTGGAGAGTGCTGCTGTGTTGTGAGCTCTTCGCTGAAGAGAGGACGCGTCTTCAGCGTGTGATTTGGTTTCCAAATTTTCCTTCATAATACGATCCAGGTGCATCGGTCACTGTCTGCCAACACTTGCAGGGATGAGCCTGAGCGAGACGAGTTGATCAAGACGTCAGAACATTTTATAGGAACAATGTTCTTTTTCCACACAGTTACTATTTAAAATGAGGCGGGGGGTTCGCACACGACATCCAAAAGGTTTTTATTCAAATTCCCAGAGTTCTCAGTTCATCTTAAAGCTGTGAAATCTCCTGAAATCACGCTGGAGTCCTCATAAAATTACTACTTCATTTGTCTGACATTACGACTGGATCCTGGCAATCGTTTGATTTATTCTCGTAATTAAAATGAACAATAAAAGACATCTTAGTCCAGCCCTATCACTGCGCTGAGTCCAAATAAACAGAAGCAGTAAAACTCGGCTGTAGAGCAAGATGGCGGCTCGGGGCGTGCTGACATCACTCAGAACTATGAAAACCCCAAAGACAGCAATGGTGAAAAAAAAAAAACATCTTGATCTTCCAAAAACCAAAATTTAGATTAACCGCTAAAATTGCCCAACACTGGTTTTATGTTCATCCCGGTTCATTTGAGGAAACTGATGACGCGACACAGGTGTGTGTGTGTGTGTGTGTGTGTGTAAGGCTGCGCTCACCTTTGTGCAGAGCATCGTTGGTCATGCGGTTGATGTAGCGGGAGCTGGTCTCAGGAACCAACCACTTCATCACGGTGTTCACACACGACTTTCTGTAGGAACTCCACACACTCCCACTACCAGGGACAGAGAGGAATGACCCTTTACACTCAGCTTTTGAAGGAAGACTCAGATTTCTGTGTGTGTGTGTGTGTGTGTGTGTGTGTGTGGACTCACCTCGTCTGCCCTCTAACCTCCGTCAGGTCGCCCACGCCCACAGTGCGACACACGCCTGTGTTAAGGTCCCAGCTGACCTGCAGGTTGGAATGGTACGTGTTTGGCCTGAAAAACACAAAATGAGATCAGAGAGAAACGCCGAGCTAAAAAGCTCGAGAGCAGAATCAGGAGGAAGAGGAAGAGGAAGAGAACCTGCAGTGTTCCTCGTCTGAGACAGAGAAGGCCAACAGCAGCAGGCCAATGTTGATCATCACAATGTTGGTCTCTGGGCAAACCTGAGGAGCAGAAGCCCTCTTCATGTATTAATCTCACATTTTTCAGTTTTCATCACGTTAAATGAATCAAACTGTAGAGGATTCCTGCTGTGCAGCCAACAAACAAGATACTTTAGGATAGAATAGAAACACACTTCATCGTCCAGCAGACAACAAATTTGGGTGTGACAGCAGCGTCAAGGTAAAAAGGTTCACACAAAAACAAAGTTTTCTAAAAGTGTCAGAAACAATAAATAAAATCCAGATTATCTATCCAAAACTCAAATAGGGCTAATCTTTCGTGTTCTATGTTTTCAGGAAATTGTCTAACTTCACAACTTGTCCAAATTTAAGTATGTTAAAATTTAAGCGGTTAAAATGCTGACATTTTAACAGCGGTCTGAAGATTTCTGGGAGCCACTGAATGAAATGTTTTTGCTTTTTTTCCCTTCCTCTATGGAAGCTTCGACCTACTATTTCCTTGATAATGAAAAAAATAAACTCTTTTCCCCAATTCTGTAGACATTCCTTACAGGTTTGAACTTTGTGACTCATGCCAACAAACTTGTGTATTTACCTCTAGTATCACGACGTCGTAATCGCTGAAGGAGCAGAACAGAGGAGCCCAGGCAGCGTCGCTCCTGATCACCTCATTGATGAGATACTCAAAATCCAGAGTCAGCTGCTCTACACAAACACTCTGCCGCAGAAACACAAAGGCAGCTTGAAACTGGCTAAATGGGAACTTGAATGGTTTGTTCCGTTATTACGACCATATATTCAATGAATGCAGCACAACACACAATGAAAACCCCACGGCATTATGACTAACGCAGAAGCAGCTCAGTATGAGATTGCAAAAGTCATATCAAGCAATTATTTTACTGCCAGTGAAGGTTGTGTCTGACGGACGTATTCGCTTACATAACAACGTTACACACACCTGTCCATTGTGCGGCCCAGTGACCAGCTGCAGGTTTCTTCCTTTTAGATCGGTAACAGTGAAAGGCAGCTGGACTTTATCGTCTTCATAGCCTGGAAAAACAAACCATTGGTTTACTAAGGAAAGTGTGGAAGGAACTGTGAGCCACTGAAACTCTCATCCCCACCTCCTCCTGAACTCTGCTCTGCTGCCCCCTGCTGTTGGAGGCGGTAATGGAGACGAGAGTAGTTGACGTATCCGGGTTCGCTGGGGCTCTGCTCCTGGCTTGAGGACGGCGCCGAGGTCGATGGAAATGACGATGCGGGAGAGGCGGGAGACGCGGCGAGACGAGGGCTTCCGCATGACGTAGACGCTTGCTGTGAACTAGTCCGTCTGTCCTCTGCTCTCCTGTCTTTACAATCCTCCTCTGCTCTTGAGGGGTCTGCGTTAATCCCCTTATCTGCCGCTTTATGCGGTGCCTCCTTTTCGTCGCCGTCAGCTGCTCTCCTCTCCCCGGGGCGCTCGGTCTCCCTGGCCGCTCCGAACCCGCCCTGGGCTCGCCGGAAAAGGTCGGCAGCAAACTCCCGGGCTCTCATGGCTGCTTGCGATTGGCTGGGCGACGAGGGAACCGGAGGGGTCCTACAAGGAAAAAGTCGGCTTTCTGGAGATCCCTGGGGTAACGCTGAACAATCAGGAGACGTTGAGGAGAGAGAGGATGAGGTCTGAGTTGACTGGGAAGCTCCCTTTGCGTAAAGGATCTGGGATGATTGGCCTGGTTTTTCTGAAAGGAAAGTGAACACAGATTAGAGAAAAAAACCCTGACCTGCGCTGCATGTGGACTAGAAAACGTCCCCTTGGAGTTGCTTTCAAAACATAATCGATTTAAGAATTTAACGATGGCATTAAACTAAATGTAACGTTTCAATTGTTGATTCTACGTTGCATAATTTTGTGTTTTTATTATGTGAAACACTTTGAAATGCCTGGTTGCTGAAATGTGCTCCACAAATAAAATTTTACTGATCGACTTTAAGAAAACATGTAAGGCAAATGATGACGAACAATATGTAATTATGATAAAGATCAGGGCTGCAACTAATGATTATTTTAGTAATTGATGATTCTGACGACTAACTGGATTACATTCTGCAGATCTGTCATTTTACCACTTTAGTGTCTCTTACACAACACTGATGCAAGAAAACAAATAATTCATTTTGTCAATAAGAAAACATTTTATACAATAATTAAATTGCATATCAAATGATAAATCTGCAGCTAAAAACATTTCAAACAACATGTGAGAGGCTCAGGCCTTTCTGCTTAACCTAATAAAGATAGAGTCCCTCAGTGGTTTTTAGGAGAAGGTTTAGAGCTGTACAACACAAACATCATTTAAGAGTGGATGTGAAGTTAAACACTGCTTTAATTCTTCTTTGCATTGCAATCTGAAAGTGTCGCATGTATCCGTGCCAACTTCTCAGATCGTTCTCGTGGTGTTTTGGCCTCACCGGGGCAGAGCGAGATGCCGCAGGCCACCAGAGAGTAGCTAGTGTTCAACAGGACGACCTGGTCCTTCTTCAGCTGGAAAGCTGGCTGAAACGTGGGAAACGGGTACACCACCTGGTACCTGCTGTTCAGCACATACCCGTGTTCGAGGCACTCGCCACTTCCTGCGGGAGGCAAACGGATTAATGCGGCTGGGAGAAGGAGGCAAGAGCAGGAGCAAGCTGTGTGCGCGTGGGGGTTCACCTGTTCGTATGGTCGAGGCCGAAGGAAGCGGACAGCACTTTGAGCACGACCGGGACGGAGGCATGGAGGCGATGGTGATGTAGATGTCCCGGTTATTCTCATCACTCATCATCAGGTTCATCAACACAGAACTTGAGCTGCGTGTACTGAGCAGGAAAGACCTCTTAGCTAAACATCGGCGTTGACATAATTTTAGATCAAGTGTGCCAGCAGTACTTCCTACTTGAAACCAAAGATGACAATTTTGGTGTGGTCGTTTGGCCATTCACACACGGTGAGGTACAGGTCGCTGTAGATTTCCTCTCCTGCAAACAGTCGCACATGATGGACCTAAGGAGGACAACAGGGAAGATGCTCATACAGAGGCCTGCCAATCAAAACACCTGCAAGGACAATTTGGTTTCCTTCCATTTACCTGTTTGAGTCGACTGTGCAGGTTGAACTCCCACCAGAAGAGGTGGTAGGTGTAAAAAGAGAAATCGTCGTCTTCTCCGCAGTCGCTGGTGTAAGACAGAACGTAGCGGCCGCATTTGGTGAAGCCAAGGAAGATGTGCCTGGAACCAAACGGTGATACTTGACGCCGTTTGAACTGCAACGCTTTAGCAACAATGGCTAACAGAAAATTATTTGCATACAGGACATGCATGTAGAAATCCAATTTCACACTTTAGAAAGAGAAAATATTGGCATTAAGCGCTACATTTAATATTGTAATAGTCATATCAGCTCTCCTCTCTTTCGCAGCTTTCGCTACAATTGTTCCCGCACACTATGTGACCTTT
Organism: Poeciliopsis prolifica; assembly: GCF_027474105.1. Taxonomy (NCBI): domain Eukaryota; kingdom Metazoa; phylum Chordata; class Actinopteri; order Cyprinodontiformes; family Poeciliidae; genus Poeciliopsis; species Poeciliopsis prolifica. The sequence goes on along the minus strand of NW_026562391.1, from coordinate 4,687,004 downwards.
GCCCTGGTGAGCGTAGTGATGCGAGTGAGGTACGGCTGTCTGCTGCCGAGAGACTCAATTCAAAACATTTGGAATATATGTGCAGTATAAACGCTGCACACCGACACAGAGACGATGAACTATTTTTAAACGTAGTGCAGTTTCTGTCATTCCAATTGGTTTCGAAACTCATTTCACTTAATGGTGTGAAAATATGAAGCATCAGTTACATTTTCATCCAATTATTTGCCAATTAAGGCTGAATGAAAAGAAGATTGAAATGATTACAAAGCTAAAGATTCAAACTACTTTACTTGTCTTTAGTCGTACTATATTGTGTCTCTAAGGCCTGAATGTCCCCCAATAAAAGCAGGTTATCATAATCTGAAATAGGCATTTTTCCAAATAGGGTTATACACAACAAATAGTGCTGCTACTGCTATTAAATAAAGCAGCAATAACATCAGTGAAATCAGTATCATTTGCTCATTATGTCGATTTGAAACTTAAACTTGATTAGGATTGGTTTGAAATAATTTAGTGATCAGAATAATATCCTTTTCTGTCCTTTTTAGTTTTTGTAGAGTTTACCGTAAGATGATACTATTTTGGCTGCTCAGTCAGAGCTGGACAGCACATCTTCAGTTTCAACACCATGGCTGCCAGTGTTTTTAAAACTGGAAACATTTCCCAACCAATTTTTCTTTCTTCTACTGGAATTTTTTTTTTTCTGCTCTCTGCAGTTGCTGCTCCCTGTGTTGTATTCAGGATGACAAAATGGTTTTGAGCTTCCATTTATATCCAAGCCAGAACGTGTGGTGATGAAAAGTCTGAAAAGGATCTTTACTTCTAAAACTAACTTAAAGACAAGTACTTTTTTTTTTTTTAATATGAAGCAACACAGACCCCGCTCTGAGAAACTCCTCGCTGACAATGTTCTTCAATGGGACACAAACTCGAGGTGGCAGCTTCCTAAACAGGCGCTGAGAAAACTGTCCCGACAGCTGTAGAACAAAAGACAGTGGTAGCAACAAAACAGTGACAGGCCGGTTTTCTGCAGCTGAATCCTAATAAATTGAATTATTCATTTCAGCAAGTACCGTATTTTCCGTACTTTAAGTCGCAGGGTTTGTTTATAGTTTGGCCGGGGGTGCGACTAATACTCCGGAGCGACTTATGTGTGGAAATTAACACATTATATCACATCGCGTTATTTTCACGCTAAGCCGCAAGAGGGCGCTCTAGGCCTGTGTAATTCTATGTTCGAAGTCAGCAGTTATTTAAAAGCGACATTGAGGACGAAGATTTAATTGCTCAGTGGGTTTTCATTGATTTGGAGAGACACAGATGGTTTGGTAAACCTGCTAGCATGTTATTTATGCTATAGTTATCTGAATAACTCTTAATATGTTATGCTAACATACCAGGCACGTTCACAGTTCGTTGTTTGTCATGTAACATTAGCTACCGTACAATTACTCAGCCTGTTGTTGCCTCTATTCTATTTTTATTGCCTTTCAAGATGGCATATCTGTTCTTGGTGTTGGATTTTATCACATAAATTTCCCTCAAAATACGACTTATAGTCCGGAGCGACTTATAGTCCGGAAAATACGGTATTTCATAAAGTTAAATATAAATATTACAACCTCTGTTCACACAATTATAAGGCAACTTAGAAATTTTCCCCCTCAATTTTAAGTGTATTTTATAACGTCAAGCTTCATAAACTTGAACACTTGTTGGATTTAAGCGTTTTAGGAGGAGTAGGTTTGCAAAGTTCAGAGAAAGCGAGGCTTCAGGAGATCAATACTATCAAGTTGTGATTATTAGACAGCCTATATCTCTCTGGTAAAAAGGACCAGAAGAGAATTAAGAAGTATGAAAAATGTCTCTATGCAGAACTCTCAAAATTCAGAAAATCTATTTAATTAGGAAGGTGAAGCTACTCATTCTCCTTCAATGTTTTCATATTTTATGAAAGTCATGGTCGAACTCTTAAATATTCAGGTCTGAAGTTTATTAGCATTTTGGACTGACAGTGTACTGTAGTTACACAACAATAAAATAAATCGTCAAAAACATCTTGGCCTGAAAATTGAGCTCAATTTATTTAAAAAGTTTCATAAGGGGACATAAGCAGACAGGTAGTATAAGACATTAACAAATTATAAGACGGAAAAAAAAGAAAAAGAATAATTCGTTTATGCCGTTACTGACCTATTGTCATCGGTCAACTTCATTCTTGTGTTTGGTTGCGCTCATTAGCAAGTGCAACCAAACACAAAATGTTGGAAAAACGTTAAAAGAACAGAAAACGGCAACGGTTTACTGTTTGTAGCATTAGCTTAATTAGCCACCTGACTCTAGCCAGTTGTTTCTTGGTTAGCTGCTGAGCTAGTTAGCAACTGGCTAATAGCCTCAGCGGTTGCAAAAACGGGGAGGTCCCAACTAGTCGGTCTACGTCTCTTGACAAGATTACTAGTTTTAGGTCAATATTATATATACTCGCCTTGCCATGTACTAGAAGCTTTACGACATGGTCTTTATGTTTTCTTTGTGTTTTCTGTTTGCTGTCGTCCTTTTCAGATTTCGAGCTGGGCGCCATATCCAACTCAGCCGTTGTTCCCAGTTGAAGCAGGGTGCATCTTGATTGGCTCTCGCGGTCCAACACTGAACTCCTATTGGTTGATGGACACTTCAATCAAAACCTCAAAGGGATGAGCCAAACCAGGATACGCCCCTGCAGTCGTCCACACACTGGGAGATTTAAATGTGCCTTGGTTAATATTTCTCCATGAGAAACAATATGAAATCACTAAGTGGATAATTATTGAGCCACACCAGCACCGCGGTATCATATTAATGTTTTATTGAAGTCTTTAAAAACAAACCGTAAAAAAAAAGAAAAGAAAAAATAAAAATAGGACAGACCGTAATGGGAAAAAATGTTTGAAAAGTAAAGCCGAGAATGAAAAGGAGGGCAGTCAAGCACACAAATATACATGCACACACAACCAGCCTACAGTTAGTAGGGCAATTAGTGACCAATTGCTGCCAAACCGCATTCAGTTTCTGTAGCATTCAGTAGCATTACAGGTATTACAAACACTCAATACCCTCTTGGAAAAAAAGAAAGAATACAATTTAAAAATCCTCACGGCAGGAAGATTAACACCTGCAAATTAAACACTAGGAATGTTTAAAAAAAAAGTACCTAGGTCAAAAGAACTTTGCAATTATCTTTCATACAAAGATAATTAGTGAATATATTCCAAATACTGCTAGACAGCTTTTTGTACCCTCTGAAAACTGAAGGGAAATACTAAATGTGAATCAGTATTGAGATGCTGCTGTGATAGCTTGCAAGCAAAATTGCTCATTTCACATTTTCATAAAAAATAATAGTAATTATTATAATAAAAAAAAAATGGAACGTTTACTTGAATAGTGAGGTGAGGCAGTCATGTAAAGGGGAAAACCGAACAGGAAAGATATTTAGTGCTTTGTTCAATTTATGGGCGCATTGTGTTCCCCTTTTTAAATCCATAAAAAAAAAACTGTCACATGGATAACGTTATGAGGGATAGGCAGACCGTGGCCTTGTCTTATTAAAGCCAAATAAAGGAAAAGTAAACGCATCCTGAGATCCAACACATCCGTCCAACAGATCAACAATTGGTTTACTGGGGCTGAAAAGAGAAAACAGACACGAGATTATTTTTGTGCGCAAAGGTCCTCTCATAGAGTAAATAAATTGGCACCCTCAACAGAAAGTACGAGATATTAGGTTGTGAACATCTGTTCCAAAAAAAAAAAAACATCTCATCAGAAGCAACAAAGTGCATTACCTGCTGTCCCGGCTGTGGACCACCTGGCTGTCCGGGAGCTTGTCCTGCCTGTCCATAGTAGGCGGCCTGCTGTCTGTAGTACTCAGCCCAGGCTGCACTGTAGTCCTGCTGTCCACCAGCGTCAGCGCCACCTGGTGTGGCAGCTGCAGCGGCTGGTGCTGAGCCTGGAGTTGCTGCTGCTCCTCCACCTGGCTGAGCTGGACAAAAAAAAAAAAATCCATCAGTAAGTCATAAAATTGATTAAAGAGATGCACCAGTTATTTTATTAAAGTCATCAAGATGTCATTCGATACACAGTTTATCGTGTGATGCTAATCAGATGAGGCTGTTTTAATATTTTGAACTCGCTTATCAAATTTAGATTGTAATTTTCTGTGCTCTGTCTGCAATTGTATTTTTTAAAGCTAAAAAAACATTAAAAAAAAAAAAGAACAAAAAAAAAAAAAAAGCAATTCGCTGTAGGATTTGAGTGTGACCAAGGCTAGAGATGCATGGTCTTCCTTGTTAATATTGATCTCCAGTTTTCTTTGAGGTCTCGTCAGCATATTCTGTAACAATGGATAAGAAAAAAAAAAAGATGCACTGCACGTTGTTTGAGAGAAAGAAATAATTTTTGCATAAAGGCCCTGCTGCCTTTATTCCTGATCAATTGGATCAGGAATTGATCAGGTGCCTTCTGCTGGATGGCAACAAAACACACAAACCCCACAACACTGAAAGAAAGTCTGAGTGGACTGTTATTTATCGATTGTCACTTATATTAATCTAAAAAAAACATTAGTTGACGATTAATCATCAGTTCATCATTTGTTCCTGTTCCTAATCACCACATTGTGATTTTTATTAACACATTAATCCCCTGAAAAAAAAAAGAGTATCAACATAAATTCAATATTTGCTCCTGCTGCTCACCAATAAGAACCATTCAGGAGAAATTTAAGGGATTCAAATCTCTGGCAGATCGACTGGTGCAGCCTGAGCCACTAAACTGCATTTCAAAGTTCAGTCAGATTTTGTTTCAACTTACTCATGCCCATCTTCTTATAATATTCCTCCCAGGCTTTCGTATAGTCAGGCTGGCCCCCACAAGTCTGAGCTCCTTGGCCCTGGTCCCCTGCTCCTGCAGGGGCGCCTGGTGCCTGGGGGGCCATGGCGCCCCCTGGCTGCTGCCCATAATATTGAGCGTAGTACGCTGCCCACGCTGCGTTTGGATCTGCAGCTGCTTTGTCTAAAGAGAATAAAATTAAATTAAATAAAAACAAAACCAATAAAATAAATCATGCTTCAAAACCACAGAAAAAGAGAATGTGGTCAATTGGAGACACTTACTGGGGTCATGAGAATTTGGAGCTTGCCACTGTTGGTAAGGATTTCCCCAACTTTGAGAACAATACTGGGGACCCCCAGGAGCTCCACTACAAAGTTGTACACAACACCTTAAACACTTCAATCCAGTCTAAATGTAAATAAACCAACAACTGCAGCACGTTGCACTTACTGTGGCGCTCCACCAGGAGGCCCTGCATTATAGGGATTTGGGTTATAGGGGCCCATCGGCCCACCTGGACCTCCAGAACCAGGACCACCCCCTACTGGACACAAAGGACCCTGGGAAATCCAGATTAAACCGTTCAAGGATTGGTCGAGAAGTTACGCGACTTTCTAATAAGTAGCCTACCAAAATTTACCTCAATCTTTTCTTCTATGAGCTGCTTGGCGTGGTCGATCTCCTGAGGGGAGCCTCTGATGATAAACAGCTTGTAGTTTGGGTCGCCGTTTGGCGGCATTTGACGGGAAATCTCCACAAACGCCCCGGTTTGTTGGTTGATGGACTTGATGTTCTCTCCCCCTCTGCCGATGACGAGCCCACATTTGTGCGCGGGAATAGAGAAGGTCATCTCTCCTGCTGAAGGACCCCAGTTGCCCTGACCTCCACCGCGACTTCGGCCTCCCGACGACATACCGGGACCCGGAGGGCCCTATGGCAGAAGCACCATACTCCAGTCAGCAACACGCCATTTGTTCCCTCCCTCAAAAGCACGGGAACTAACATCTGAAATCCAGAGCTTTCCTCCCACTCACCCCCTGCCCGCCTTCATCTCGGGCACGGATGCTCTGCAGCAGCTCAGTGATGATGGAAGCAGCGTGCTGACACTGGTCCGGAGGGCCCATGATGTGTGCGATCTTATCAGGGCCTGTACCGTCATCTGTAATTTACACAGCATTGATAAACAACTCTAAAGACCAGAGTTGGAGCAGGGTGAACGTCAGTGATTCAGTCAAAGTGCTGGATCTATAAAAGTAGCATCTTCATCATTGCATGCAAGATTTGGCCCTGGATGTAAAGACCTGGTTGTCATGACAACCTGTTGCACAGCCTGTGCAATTTAAATCATTATGTTCTATCTCACTCAAAACACCACAGTAATTAAGGCTCTTTATGAAAGGACGTTGTTTTATTAATGTGTTCTAGTATTTCAGACAGAGGCCAGTGTAGAGATGACTGGAGATTATTTTTGTGAGCTCATAAAATGATACAACAATCAAACTCCCTAAAAACAGCCAGAGTTGTTGTTACAGAGTTTTTTTTAGTTAGACTGTGCAGACATTTGATAGTAAATAAAAAAGGAACAAGCATTTTAAGTTCCTTTGGATTTGTTTTAATACGGACAACTGAGTGTACAAATTTCACTCGTAAGGAGCCGTGCCTGGGAGGGAAAGCCCTCCTGATAATGGTATCCTTAAGATCAATAATTTAAGGCAATGCACTTTTAAAAACAACAACAAAAACCCTCATTTTTGCAGAGTCATACCCAGCTGTAACCTTAGATGGTCAAAATGGGAATCTTACATAAAAATAATTTTAAAAAAAACTAGGATCAAGACCTAAGAAAGCAAAATAAATCTGATTCAGTTTTCTGTACTGAAATAAAATCGGTCCTCATTACCAAAAACACTAACAGCATCTGGCCTGTGTGTGGTTCACCTGGTTTAAACTGGATCTTCACACCAGCATCGCTCTGGATTTTTTTAATCATCTCCCCACTGCGACCGATCACAACTCCCACAGACTGTCGCGGTACAGCTATCTGTAGGATTACAAGACATCTGATCACAACTCTGAAATTCCGAAAAATACACGTCTTCAAGTTAACATTTTAATAGGAATCACTGACATCAATGCCGCCGCCTCCTCCCATCCTTGAGCCGTATTCATTCCTATCTCCAAACCCAGTGTGATCCCGTTCTCGTAGAATCTCATTCACCATCTCCTTTGCTTGCTGCAGCAGGAACACGCAGACACAGAGAGAAGAGGCAGTGAGAAACGAAAGCGGACGTGTTGTCTTAAAACGAGCCCGTGTTGTCTGCGTCCAGACAGTACCTGCACTTTGTAAGGGTCTCCGATGATGCGCAAGGGTTTGTCTATGTTTGGTGGCTGTGATCCGTCCTGAACAAGAATCATTTTAACTCCAGCTCGCTCCTAGAAATTTATAACAGGAACATGATGCACCGATGATAAAAAAAAAAAAAAAAGCTTTGGAGCATTTGATTCTATAAATATTTCTCCAAAGCAGAGCACGGACATCTCACCTGGAGCTGTTTGATCGTCTCTCCTCCTTTACCAATAATTAGTCCGGCCTTTCCTGCAGGAATGATGATCTCTTGCATGGAGCCAGACTGACCGTTACTTGAATCGTGACCTCTGGACACAATGTCCTCTAGAAAAGCCTTGGCCCTCCTGGGAGAAAATGTAAATTTTGGAAAAACACATTTTTTCGGGGGTTGCAAAAGCCCGAGCAATAAAATCTTAAAGTCAAATTTGGTCCTATGGTCGTATTTTTGCATTTCGTATTTTTGATTTAGACATTGCTCAGCTGACTTCAGAGGTCACACAGCATCATGCTGTTCATCAGAAGTTGATGAGCTGCAACACATAGGTCACCGACTATAATTTTCCAAAAACGTTGCATGTATTTAGGATCTCATTCATTTACCGGTGAGTGTAAATGAACACTCCTGAAATATAAATCTAGTGTTTACATCCGTCGCCTCCATGATTGTTAATGGCTTACACTGTGAACAGACTTACTCACAAGTAATTTGAATTGCATTTTTTATTTACCTGAAATACCGCAATTTGTGAAATTGTGTTTTTTCGACATGAGCAGAATATCGACAATAGCTTTGCATGCATTCCTAAAGGAAATGAAGCTTGTCATCAAAGCTGTCAGAAAGTGAACACATTTCTAATGGTAACAGGAAGGCTATTTTGTAATGGGTTTACCAACCCTAAAATGAATAAGTTTAATTTTTTTTAAAAAAGCTAACTGAATTCTTTAAAAAATATAAAAATAAAACAAACAAACAAAAAAAAAAAACAACAAAAAAAAACCCAGTTTCTAGACTTACTGTACTGCCTCTGGTGATCCAGTCAGGGAAATGCTTCTTTCTGGAAGCCCGACGCTGTCTGTAAATAAACGAGACAAAATGCTTGTTACATTTAAAGCAAATCATACAACAGTTTTGCAAAATAAGGAGATTCACGCAACTCACCATGCGCAATCTGAACCTTGCAGCCAGAGTCGTGCTGTATTTTATTGATCTGTTCCCCTCCCCGTCCAATGACTGGCGGGAACAAAAGAAAAAAAAAAAAAAACGTTTTGAATTTAATTTGAACAACGTGAAGCTCTTTTCCGCATTGTTCAAGTGAAATATTTGGGTTTGTACTCACTGAGGCCAACCATACTGTCAGGCACCTTGTACTCTTCTGTAATAGTGGAGGACCTGACACTGGAGATACAGGAGAGGGAAACGATCAGTTTAACACAACCACTGAGGCTGAAAGCATTCATGTAAAAAAACAAAAAACAAATGCAGAGTAAAAACCCACCTTTGTTGGGACAGAGCAGCTAACTGAGCTCCAATAGCTGTGAGGGAGGGAAACATGGAGAACGCAATTAATTGGAGAATAAGTAAAGCAAAAGCTTTTCAGAAATCCACAGAGTTGAACATACACATTGCTGAATCTCTTTCACTCTGTGATGCTAACTTCTTAGCATCTGGCTCATCTGAAAGAAAACAAATGAAAATAAATAAACAGCTGGGCATTCCTACTAAGCGAATGTAGGAATTCTTAAAAAAAAAACAATTAGATTTATTTGATTTTGATTTCCCACCTCCTTCTTCAAGGGATCGTTTCTGTGCAGAGAACGGATAACTTTCAGCTCCTCCGTTGTTTGTCACTTGGGGCGCTGCCTCTCCACCGATTTTGGCTGCGATCTGGAGAGCAGAGGGTGAAGAAAAGGACAAACTGATTACTAAGTGAGAAAGACCAGTTAATATTTAGGACTGGTAGTGGGTCAGTTACTGGTACCAGCACTAGTCTCAAAATCAGTCACATTTTCCATCATCCTAAACCTCCCGCTTGAAGTATTTTCACCGAAATGCCAGAGATGAGTTTTCTGCGGCTCTATAAGGAGTAGGGCTGAAAAAGGATTTATCAATTATTGAAATAACCTTCAACTAATTTAGTAATCAATTAATTAACTGGAGAATTCAGACTCAAAATGCCTTTTACTGAAAAAAAATGCATGTGTTCAGAACAGTAACAGTCAAAATTGTACAAGAAATAAATACATTTTGTACTTCAGATAAAAACATAAATGTTTGCAGATATGGTTTAGTCAAGTCCTGTGCAGTTTCATCTTCACCTGGTTCACATTTCCTAAAGGAATGCTATGGTGTTGCATTTTAGGCAAAAAAATGTTTTTCTTAATTTAAAAAGGAATTGAATTAATTGCACCTTATAATATATTTTTCATATTGCATAAAGCTGCTTAAATTGTTGAATGAAAAATTTGGATAATGTGCCAATTTCTTAATCCGAATGGTTGGCAGAATAGTCTACCGAATAACTGATTGCTAAAAGAGTCATTGGTTGCAGCCCTGATAGAGAGGAGATTTAATCCTCTCACAAATGCTGCTGAGCACAGCCACTCAGCTGGCTGAAAAGTCTTCAGCTGCCGCCATCATGTTTTTGGTCATTCCGTTTCTGTTCCAAGCACAGTTTTTACAACTAAGGTCCTGTTTAGTTTTAACCAAATCGTAATTTCTAAAAGGTTCCATGAAACTTTCGCGGTAGAAAGTCCAGTTCTCACTGGACTCATTCTGTTTAGCAAACCGACTTCTCAGCAGGGTTGAAGCACGCAGAACACAAACGGCATGTAAAAAAAGATAACAGCTGCAGCTCACTTAATATTTTTTTGTTTCTTTGCAGCCTCCATCTCTCTGCGTTTGAGAGAAAATTATTTGCATGTTGCAGTCTTCAATATTAATTTTATTAAACTGCTTGTTTTGTTTAAAGACCCGGTCCGACCAAAAGTAGACGAAATTTTCAGAAGCCACGGCAACATGCCTCTGTTTGATCGTCAAAGAACATACAAAGAAGCACCACATTGAATAAATCATCAGAAACACAAAACTAAAGTTGTACATCGTCAGCACAGTAGTGTGTGAAATATTCATATTTCATTTGAGCCGTTTCTTGGTATTGGTGCCGAGCGTCAAATTCTAAAACATGTTTAGAAATTTTGTAAGTGTCCTCTGACTGAAACCTCAAACTACTGCTTTCACTAAAGGGAGAAGACGAACAAATACAAGAAAAAAAATCTAACTAATTAGATTCCTTACCCCCAGATTCACTGCCACTGATTACGTATGCAACATAGATTTATTTCTTGAGAAAGTTATTGTTTTCGTCTCTTCAGTAATGTACTAAATAACAGAGATTCAGGAGTATTGGTTGACGTGACTTCACTAATAAATTGACCAAGTCTACTAAGCTTTTCACTAAGATCTGAAACAAAAACAACGGGTGCAGATTTTATAATAACAATTTTATAAAACTGTATTTTATAAAATGCTTCCAAAAATTAAAAAAGTGCACATTTTATTAATAGTTTTATAAATGTTAAAACAGGTCAATCATTTCGCTTGATGTTTATCTGCCTTCCTGTTGGTCACCTACATGAAGCAGTGATTCAGTTTTACATAAAGTAAATTAAACATTGCTGGGATTTCTGCTCATTTATTACAGCCTGAACCTCAGGTGTGAAAAACGTGGGACTTCACCATTTTTGAGCCACACGCTTCTTTTGTTTGTTCAAAAAAATTGTCATGTTTGTAAAATATGTAAAAAAAATATAATTTTATATATATATATATATAGGGCCTATATATATATAAAATACACTGCAGATGTCCAACAACGTCTTTAAAGTATAAATACACAATAAATGAAAGATCGTATGCATTATATTTGTTTTCTAACCCCAGTTAAATACCTTGGGTTAGATGGGCGCTCAGTTGTAATAATTAACAGACAAATCAACTGTGAAATAACGTCCTCCGAGTCTGTTTCAGGTCCTCAGACACGTTTTCGGCATGCGTCCTCTCATCGACTGACAAATAAAACGTAAACAAGACGTTTTCGGTCATTCCTAAATGATCTGTAGCAAAACAGCGAGACAGAGCTTAAATATAGCAGCAGATGGTTGAGTAACATTTTAGATTAGGTTTCATGCGGGATGCTAACAGACCTCTACGACAAGCTTAAACATTAACTAGGTAACCGGGCTAACTTAGCTTGTTTTTACTTAAATTCATTCATAAAAACATACCAAAATCGTCCTATGTGTAAATTAAAGGCTTACATTTTCATTCTACGGTCTATGTTTTTCTTAAAACGACGACTCGAACAGAGTTAAAGACAGAAAACCAATGAATGGCAGCGAGACGCTAACGTCGGCTATGCTAGCAGCTAGCTAGCTTCCCCCGTTCCAGACCGACCTGTCTGGCTCGCTGAACGGCGTCTGCAAAGGCGTCTTTCTTCACCCCAGCGCCAACACCGTTAGAGGAGACTCCGCCGTAATCCGACATGCTGCCCTAAAGGAGCAAACGGCTGCAGAACAGGCGAGGCTTTGTCCCGGGTCGAAGCTGCTGGGGAGCGGGAAGGTTACCAGGAGCGGACTCGGGGGGCAGGAACGCGAGCCGCGCAGCACGCCCGGCAGAAACTTCTCAAGATTACCAATCACAGTGCTTCCTGCTGCACAGGGTTTTCTTCCGAAGTCTTTTAACCGGTTTACCAATTCAGCTACAGCTATCGCCACCTTCTGGCAGGACAATTAACCCTCGTTAGGCGTTAATTACGGCGTGGCATCCTCTCTGGGAACGAAGCCCTGTCCGCGCAGACCTTCATCGTGACCCACCGGGTCGGTCTTTTCTGTTCTGCTGCGTCTCCCTCAGACGGAACAGAAACGGGAAAATGTTGCCTGATTCTATGAACCATCTGCCACATCCTACATGCAGATGGTAGAGTCAGCATCGAGCATGAATCCGTCCTTACTTGTATCGAGGTTTCAGACCTGGACGTCCAAAGACGCATAAAGATAGCTACAAAGTTCGGTCTTCTATCACCTGGAGAACCTTTGTAGGATTGAAGATCTGGAGAAACTCATCCATCCATCCATTTATCTTTGGTGGTGGCATCTATTACGGAAACACTGCCATTACAACATATGGGATGTTTCATTTGCCTTCAAAGTACTTAACAAATCAACTGAATGTAACATGTTAATATTTAATGTCTCTTTATTAAACAAATATAAATAACCCAGATTTCCACACACAATAATACAAAAGACCTGTAGAGGAACAGATCCAATGTCAATTCTGTCTTTTTATTCAGTTGACAAAAATGTACAAAGGTTTAATAAAATTCTTTTAATTTAACATTAAAACAACCTGTGCAAATTGTCCACAAAAGCAGCACAGTGCATGCAGTTTGTCTGAAGTTACAGTGAATGTAAGTTCTTGTTGTACAAACAGATACAGTGAACCTTTTAGAAAACACGCCATGCCAGTGCACCATGTCAAGTCTTTTGAAAGGTATCACCCAATCCACACTTTTCTGCGTAGACCGTTGTAATGTTATGTCAGGTGAAGTCACCTTAACCCTTTGCGTGTCTTTGTCTTTGTCAGGTTCCAGTCCATAAAGGCAGTTCGGTGTGCGTCTTTTCTTCTCACCACCGTCCTTTCACTCAAAGATGTGGCAATGATACCGACCGCCTGCTTTCCGTCAGGCTGTCATTGTGCTTTGGTTTTGGTAACATTAGTTTAAGACTCATCAGTAACTGTCCTGAGTCTGTGCAGGTTCCTCCCACAGCCAATCTTCGCTATTCCCCACCTGGTAGAGAAAACAATGCTGAAGGAATGTACGGTGAGCTGCCTTCCAGAGGTTACTTTGTGTCTGGCAAGTTCATGCAAGATCCACACATCCATGCAGATTCCTGCAGCAGCAGCAGCAGAAGGAGCGAGATGCTTGTCGGTTCAACTCCCCACACGGCTGTTAGCTTTCAAAAGCAACACATCACTCCAGAAATTAACAGCAGCCTGTGCAGATGGAGGCTGATCATTCATTACATTTAGCAGCATTTAGATGTTTCCCCATCTTTTCACCCTGATTTTGAAAACAAACTGCTTGCGTTTCCCTTACTAATGGGGTTTGGTTAATGTCATCAAGGGTTCATTTCTATCAGGATCCACCAGTGGTCTAGAAGACCAGCAGTGAGTTTCAGGCCTTTTGGTTATTTGACCACAGCAAAGCCACAATTCTGCACAGGCCATATTATGCCAGTCAGCTCTTTCTTCCAAGTCCATTTTTACCCGTTAAACCTTTTCACATTTTCATCATGTCACAACTACATACCTCGTTGTATTGTATTTGGACTTATGGCATAGAGCAACACAAAATAGTGCAGAATTGTGAACTAAGTTCCTCCTATAGGCATGGAGTTGCACTGAATTTTATTTAGGAGCATCAGAGGAAAAGAAGGTTGAATGCAAACGTGCTCTCATCTCCCCCATCGTTTCACTTCCACTTCTCAATGATTTTTGTTTTGATCTGTTACGTTGACTCCCAATAAAATATTCTTGTTCCCGTTCTATTTTATTCTTCTTTTTATATTCTTTTATAGTTTGTCCAGCTGGTTTGTGCTGGTGACCGAGCATGTGTCATAATTTTGTCCAGCAGTGCATGTTACGCTGAAAGACAAGAACATCTGAATCTGTTAGCAATAGTTTTAGCTGACAAAATGTGAAAACATGAAAGAGGTCTGAATATCTTTGCAAGACATCATGCTTGGGCCTGGTAACTTCTTCGTCCGGAATTGCAGTAGTCTTTTTTTTCTTCAAGGCGTTACAAAAGCAAGTCGAGTTGTCTCAAAGTTATTCACGAGTGAAGCCCTTTTTCCATGCACTGACAACGTTTCTGCACATGCTTGCAGATAAAAACTCACAACAAACCAGGTCTCTTTTATCTACCCATGCCCCTTCCCGTCCCTCCTACCCTCGAAGTCCATTCCTAGCATTATTCTCATGTACTCATAGACGACGTAGGACACGCTCACGGCCGGGACGATCTTTAGCAGGTTGGGGGAGATTCCTCGGTAAAGTCCGGCGATGCCCTCTTGCGTAACAATGTTGCGGAGCAAGGACAGCATTGAAAGTTTAGGGGATCCTTTCACTGAAGCTGATTGGAGAGAGATATAGGAAAGATCAAGTTAGGAAAAATGAGAAAAATACTTTTAAAATATTTTTGATAGAATATTAGGAGCTTTGGGTCTCCTTCTAAAAAGAAGAAAGTAGTTTGGGAATTGCAGCCGAAGATGTTGAGTCTTTGGATTTCAAATATCAGCAGAGAAACTGACACAACTAATAGACCTAAAGTAGTTGATTTTTAGTAATTTATCAGTTGATTAAAGTTAGTCGGTTTTGATTGCTTTCAACCCTTATTAAATTAAATCATTATTTGAAAATTGCTTTTTGCATTTCTTTCAATTTAATTACATTCAGTTAGTCTAATTTATTTAGAACTGGCCATTGCCTTCCTGTGCAGTTTCGCCTGAATTCAGTCTCGCCTGCAGCACAATCTGGAGTTTCTGTCCTTCACTTGGATCGCCCCTGGTAGATTTTTACCGATCAGTGAACAGAAAGAGAAATTATGAACGATTATGTCGATTTTCTGCACTGTTTCAGAAATGTAGTCTGTCTCTAGTTTTAGCCAAGGCAGTGGAGGAAGTAAACAAAGCCGTTCAGTCGGCAACCCTTCCAAATACTGAATTAAAATTAATATCTGCCTCGTTCGGAATAGAACTTTTCTCTTTGCAGAGGAAGACGGTTGTTTGCAGCGCAGAGAATTTAGGTAAGCTTCAT
Source organism: Poeciliopsis prolifica (assembly GCF_027474105.1). Classification (NCBI taxonomy): domain Eukaryota; kingdom Metazoa; phylum Chordata; class Actinopteri; order Cyprinodontiformes; family Poeciliidae; genus Poeciliopsis; species Poeciliopsis prolifica. The sequence continues at coordinate 4,671,903 of NW_026562391.1, read as the reverse complement.
ACCACTGAACCGGTAACAAACGTTAGGGATCGGGGAAAATTTAAAATCTTAACACAGTCCACCCCTCCAGGAAGCAAATGTGGGAAAAGGACAATTTAGAACAAAATGTCGATTCAATCAAATCATACATCTGCTCTAATTAGAATTATAATGCAATTTGGCTGACATAAAACTATTTCATTCTCTGAAACGTTTGGTGGAATCCAGATGCCAGCAGCTGTCCTAACCTTGTGCTTGCATGCGTGTGCGGACCAGCGCCAGCGGGTAACTCGCAAGCATCCCGCATGTACTGGAGACTGCGCCGCATCCCAACAACACCATCACCCCCGGGTCAGGCAGGCCCGTGTTCCGGTTCAGCCAAGCAAGTTTGAGCGTCTGTGGAAGACAAGAATGAGTGGGAAGTGAAGAGCCAGGGGAAATGCGCCACACTGAGAGCTGCGCGTCCCTCTGACCTCATACACGGCCAGGTCAATGCCAGCATAAGGGATGATACTCAGCATGTTGGGGACGTAGCCCTTGTAGAAGGCCGCGGCGCCTTCCCGCTGCAGGATCTGGTTGGCGCAGTCTGCTATTCCTCTGAACTGACCTGTTTTTCTGAGATTGAGCCGCGTCTTCAGCACCTGATGCACAGACAGAGGGACTGAGATGACTCACTTATAAGCAACCGTAGCGTTTCCTCTTAGTGCCGTCCAATGATTCGTACATGTTTGGCCCATTACCTCCATCGGGTAAATGACTGTCTGAGCTGTTGCTCCAGCCAAAGCGCCGGCGACAAACCTCTCATGAAGCCTCAGTGTTCTTGTTTCATCATGGCCGCGCATCACACTCTTGATCTATGCAGAATACAAAGGAAGCAAAGGTTTGGGACAAGTATCACTGTCAAACATTTATGCTCTGTGAGCTCAAATAAACTAAAAAGGGAAATATAGCTACAAGAATTAGATTTTGTATTAATTACATCTTAGTTTCATTCGTAAATATCACAACCCACTGAACTGAACTACAATGAACTGCAATAGAGTAGAACTGAGAGATCCGAACTGATGGGATTTGAACTGAACTGATCTGAGCTCTGCTGTACTGGACTTCTTCAAATGAAAGAGAAATTAAACTTAATGGAATAAAATCAAATTAATTCCAGATGTCGATGCACATGAAATGGAAATTTGGATATCTGAAACCTATTAGGGTCTGACTGTCATTTGTGGAAGAATCTCATTGTCTGTTGTTTGACTTTGACTACAGTTTTGACCTTCTTACTGCCAAGTTAGATGTTTTTTTCTTTTCCTTTTAATAACGCACAGTCTATAATCCATCTGCGTTTGACTTACAAGCTAAGTGTTGCCGTATTTACAAATCATATTTCGTGATAATTTAACTATACGATATGACAGATCCAACTCAAATCTCAAATCCAACAGGTGTCATAGAAGTGTTCACCTGTTCATAAGCGGAGAATTTGATGGCAGTCTCAGGAGCGATTTTCAGGACATTGACTCCGTTGCCTCTCCACAGAGACCATGGTCCTCCCTCGTTCAGCATGTACTTAAACCCGCTCAGAGCACTGCCTCTAAAATCAGTGGAGCCGTGTACCTGTACAGAGCAGGAATAGTCAGGTATAAACGATTCCTTTTCTCATACATCTTACTGCTGTTAGACTGACTTGTCTGAAGACTTTGAGGCGGTCCAGTGGAGCGGTTCCGGTTCGGGACACAGATCCAGCTATGACTCCCGCCATTAGCTGCCGCCACATATAGCCCGACTTCTTCTGCTCTTCTGAAAACTCCTCTGGGACTGTCAGCTGCTCGCCTGTGTCCAATATCTACTGAGACCACAAATTGGGAACAAAGAACAAGCTGCACATTTCAAAACAGGGAGTTAGAAATAAATCTCAGACATGATATTCCTGGAGACCAACTGTAGGAACTACTTCCGCGACGTTCCGACAAACTGCACCGTCTCTGTTATTTCGAGACGTTCTTGTTCAAGTTCAAGTTCTGCAAGCTCGTTTACCATTGAACGCTTCCAGAACCGAGCCACGTCCTGCACGTCGTTCAGGTGTTTGAACAGGAAGTAGTCGCGCCACTCACTCCAGTTAATCGTCATGGTGCCGTCCTTGTCCATACTGAAGAAAAACCAAATGTACTAACAGGCACACTGACATAGACACTGCAGCCGTAACGTATGATAGCACAGTTCATTTCTAATAGGATAATTAAGATTCATTGTGATGAATTCGGTTATTTAAATAATTGTCAATTAATTTAGCAATCAATTAATCAATAACTTGAGTAAATAGTAAAACAACAGTTCAATGTATGTAACCGTGTCAGCAAAAAAATGTGAATGGGCGATCTGGATTAAAGCGTTTATTATGATCTTTTCGGGTATTTGTTGGAATAATGAGAAAAATAGTGAAATAAAGCATTTAAAATATACTGCAGTGTTTTTTTTTAAAGACTTTATGACTTGGGTCCATTCATTTATTCATTCACAAAGTTCTTATCCTGGCATTAAGTAAACATAAATTATTTTTGCAAGCCTAACTAAGATAAAACAGAAAATATTTACTCTGACTGACCATTGGATTGTGTGAAAAAGCCAGACTCTGTGTGGCTTTTCGAACGGTTTACAAATCTGGCTACCACCGTGTAGTGATATGAAGAGAGCCTGGGTGACAAACCTTAGCAGAATCCTGGTGGCATCTTCAGGGCTAACATTCACACCGATGGTGTGCAGACAGTCCTGGATGTCTTCCACATCAATGTGACCTGCAGATATGAAGAGACAGCAGAACACAAGAAGGAAGTTAGAAGGGCTGGGATTAAACAACCTGTAACGAAATAACAGTGAGGTTCATTGTTCTTCCGTCAAGCTCCCTTCGGCCACAGACCGTCTTTGTTTCTGTCCATATGGTGAAACATGACTTTAAGTTGCTTCTCGTGGTTGTGAAGATACTCGACGAATTCCTCGAAGTCCAGGACTCCGTCTTCGTTGGTGTCCCCAGTCTCTACAATCTGACAATGTAGATATATAAATTTAAATATGCTATCTATCTGTCTGTCTGTCTGAACGTCCCTCCCTCCCTCTCTCCATCCATATTTACTGTTACATCAAAATAAAAGCAAAAGGTGCGGTTGATAAGAGAAAAATTACTTAAACACCTGTGCTGATGGGTCAAACGGGTCACACTTTGCATTGCCACCCTGCTTTACTGGAATATCCCCTCCAAAACACATACATACATATGAACCTAAAATACTAAAATATAACAAATTGTTGGTCAGTAAACCACCGCCCCCCCCAAAAAAACATGGTATTTACACTAACTGAACAAAACTTCTCGGAAATATAACCAAGAAAACTAGATAAAACATGAAAAAATACAAGGAGAATAGCAGGAATAAAGGTTACCATTCTCAGCTTACAAGAGCAGCTTCCTCAGACAGAAATAACCGCCACGCTGCCCTTCACATGTCCACATGCAGAAACCTTTACAGATACGTGGCCACTTGCACACAGCAACTCTTCTCCTGTCGTGACTTTTATGTTTTCTCTAACTTTACAAATTAAACACATAAGCAGAAGAAGAAAAAGAAACAGTAATATGGAGAAACGGCGAAAAGCAAAGCGCCGCAGACAGACGGAGGAGAGTTAAATTGTCTGCCTGTGTTCACAACACAGCCACGCTGCTGATGTTCCGGTACAAACTGTACACAAACAAACTGGAGGTTTCACGGTTCAAGAGCGTTTACGGGATGAAAACAGTGGAAAGGCTGCACACTTTGACTAAACGCAACAGAAACCACTGCGTGCTAACGCCCACAAACGTGCTATTATTACACTGTTACAAAAATCTAAAACTATTGTTTTTAATTTTATCATTTCATAAATTATTTGAGGTGGCAATTATTTAAGAGTGGTTAGATAAGAAAGTGGGTCGTGAAGACACACGGCAAAGGTCATCAGGTCAAGTTTGGAACCTGCATCAAGGACTAAGGGCTCCATATGTGAGTTGTGCTTTACCTTTGCATCTCCAAACCTCCCATCAGACTTTTTAACATAGTTTCATTCAGTCTGTGATCAAATACAAACCTGCTTTCCTTATCCGCCCTGAATGGAGAGTGCGTCAGGCCTCGTAGTTCCTTACCTTCTGCAGGCAGCCGTCGGAGAGCCCTCTGTGAGCAAGCCCCGCCTGCAGCTCCAGCATGTCAATGCGTCCATCTTTGTTGAGGTCCAGCTGTTCGAACAGCTCTTCCCAGTGCTTCCTCCTCTCCTCATCTGGAACAAAATGTTCACCTTCCAGACACTGCACCTTCAGGATCCAAGTCGACCGCAGGGCTGTCATGACCGGGCGTCACTCAGAGTCAGCTGAAATGCAAGAGCATCAATTCAATAACCTTCATCACGAACGATGAACGTCCTCCATACCTGCACACCGAGGCAGCGATGGACTTTTAGACTTGGCTGCTTCACCTACGGCCCAAAACGAGAGCCAACGCAGTCGTGCTGAAGGTCTTTTCAATTAAAGAGTCAAGCAGATGTAACTAAATGTCGTATTACTGCACATATCAGGCAAGGTATTGAAAAATCTCACCAAGAGTACTTGAACCGATTTAAGGTTCATAGTGTTACACTTTTATTTCTGTCATGGGACCTACAATACGAGCAGCTCTAACAATTTCTTTAAGAAAGCCGGGCTTCATCTTTCAGTTTATTTCAATTCATTTTATTTATATACCGTCAAAAACACTTTCTGTGTTGAGAAAGCACTCGTGTACATTTCTGTCAAACATTTTAATCGATCAATGAACTTGATGTGCTTTTCACGGAAAGAAAAAACGAGGAAAACAATGATATGAGCTAAATAGCTCCATCAAAGAATCACAACTATACATAGATATGCAGAGCTAAGTGCACTTTCTTCAGAAAGGATATGAAAAAAGAAGAGAACACATTATAAATGACGTTAGTAGCTCCATCAGCGGCTTTTACCAGTAGAAACACAACTAAACACAAGATCACAGGGCCAGGAGTCATTTCGTTGGAAAGCAAAAAAGAAGAGAGTACGTCAATTTTTGTGAGGTTTACATCACCTTGAAGGTGATGTAAACATTTCTCGAAACCACACCATGTTTATGGGCAACCTTTCAGAAAGAAGCGATAGAACGTGAGTTGACGCAAACGTCAGAAGTCAATGTCGCGGTATGGAGCGTTTCCTTCACCTTCATCCCCCTCCCTGCCCATTTCCTGACCGGTTGCCACCAGTAAACCCCTAGCACCACTGAATCTTCCCAACTCTTTGAGCACATGGCACCCAAACTGACTCCAAGCCCAGAGGCCCAGATTTTCCTAAATCCGCCCCTGGCAGGCACAGTTTACAAGAATGAAAAAAACAACAACAACAACAAAACAATATTTTCCCTGTTGACTGTGGGGTTTTTTTTTTTTTCAACCAGCGAGTACATTCAGGTTCTTTCGGGTCAGCTAAGGGCACATTCTTGTCCTGTACTTCTGCTGAAGCCCAAATCATCTCTCATGCTGAAGTCATGTACAAATTACACGACAATGACAAAAAGACACATTCGCAATAGTATTTTCAGCTCACAGCTCGGCGCACTGACGCAGGCAGGCTGCAATGATAATCGCGTATAATCTAATCCTCGAGCAGTTATGGAGGCTGTTGGAGTCTAATTATGAAACCCGGCAGACCGCTGCAGCCTCAGCCTGACTCACTGTTTATCTGCCGCCGTCCACAGCCGCATGCAGAGGGAGGGTCGTGACTGGAGGGGGGCAGGAGGAGGGAGAGGGGGGTGAGGCATCGGCCGCGTCCTGGAGCCAGTTGACGCGGATCCGCCGCGTCCCGGCCGTTCGCTCCGTTGAAGGGTGGATTTCCTTCACGCAGCTCTGTTCACGGAGCAGGAAGAGGCGAGAGAGAGAGACAGAGAGAGAGAGAGAGAAAGAGAGAGAGAGAAAAAGAGAGAGAGAGACAGAGAGAGAGAGAGAGAGAGAGAGAGAGAGAGAGAGAGAGAGAGAGAGAGAGAGAGAGAGACGGTCCACTGGCGGCCACGGTGCGTCAGATGAGTGAATGTGGAGGATGCGGTCCTGGTCCAAAGCTGCGTTTCTCCTCTTTAATGTTCAGCTCACTTATTTTTCCCTCAAGCTCTCATTCACCAGACACGTTCAGATTATTTGTGCTTTTTCTTTTTTCTTTTTTTTGGTCTTGACCGCCATAACAGTTCCTCTTTTCTTTTACGCACGCAAACTTTGAGTTCGCCCCTTTTTGCTTCCATCTGTGCACTTGCAGCTATTTGGATGCCCCCCCAAAAAGATGCAGGAGCACAGAACTATTCTCAGTGTGATAACTGACGTCCGCAGACAAACATTTCGAGGCAGTGGCCGCCGGTACTCGATGTCTCCGTGTGTTGAGCAGCGCAGGCTTCAGGTTTCCTCACATGACAGCTGGCATTTCACTCCCGCTTCTCGTAAACAGTGAGGACATCAGCTCCTTCCCTCAGAGCTAAGCTGAAGCAGCTTCCCGGGGTCCAACCCGGAGCAAACCTGGGCCGCCAGCGTTGAGCTGCGTGACAGCGCAGGATGGAGCCGCGCAATACGGCTGCGCGACGTTTCATGTCAGCCGATGTTGAAAATAATCCATTTTATTGTTTTAATTTGAGATACTGACAAACAGGTGGTGTGACCTTTCAGTTCCTTCTCCTTTTACACCACACCGTTGATTTATTATTATTATTAATTTATTTCTAAGCAGTTATGAAAAGGTATAACTGCTTAGAAATCGCAACGAGTTTACTCGACGGGTTGTTGCTAGTTTACCAAAGAGACAGGGAGTTAGTTGATGCCACCCGGAAATTTAGGCGGTTCAATTTTTTTTTTTTTTTTAGCAGATTTTAGCTGGATTTTGTGGAACTTTGTGGAATTTTAGCGTCTTTCAACGGGGCAGAAAATTTCAAAAAGTACATTAGTGAGTTTTTTTGCAAAAGTCAAAGCAGAAATCTCCAGAAGCAGAAGGAGCTGAAGGTAGTGAAACGTGGATAAATGTGAAATTAATGGGTTGAGAGCAGATTTAAGCCATCATCTTAAATAATTAGGATTGCACTAAAAGTTTGGTTTTTTTTTTTTGGAAGAATTACAATTTTTTTTAAACAGAGCAATGAGAAATTTACAAACCGAAAAAAGAGCATGCATGGTGGATAATAAAAACATCCTGCCAGCATTTGCATTGGGTTTTATCTAGGGGTATTCATGCCAGTGTTTTCAGATTTTTATTTATAATTTTTTTTATTATTATTATTTTTTTCTTTCCACTTCAGAACTACACTGTAAAAAAGGAACCTCAGGGGTTATCACATTAACAAAAGAATATCATGTACTGTTAACTAAATAATTGCATGTTTGAGCCAAAAACATGATACAATCATGTTGCATAAACAAGATATTCCACAACTTCAACGTTTATAAAATTGAATCATGTTGAGCGAACATGATTCATTATAGTCAGACCGATCCTATGCTGAAGACCACGAGTGAGATCACGCGATATCACGCAAGTTCACGCAAGATTACGGGAAATCACGGGATATCACGCGAGAATACGCGAGACAATCGGTTTTTTCTCGCAAATGGAATAAAATGTATTCAAGGTGAGATAACGTGATTCAATTACGTCAGCTAGATCTTCCGCCAAAAAAAAAAAGAACGTCGGGGCGTATTACATTAACAAAAAAATATCATGTACCTTTCACACAATAATGTTGGGTTTGAAGCGAAAACGTGATAAAATCATGTTGGATAAACAAGATATTCCACGACTTCACATTTATAAAATTGAATCATGTTGAGCTAACATGATTCATTATAGTTAGACTGATATTGTCATGACGACAACGAGTGAGATCACGGGATATCACGCGAGAACACGCGAGACAATCGGTTTTTTCTCTCAACTGAACTAACGTGATTGAATGACGTTATCTCAACTTGAATACATCTAATTCCTCAAGCTCCCAGGCCTCTACCAGAGGCCTGGGAGCTTGAGGGTCCTGCGCAGTATCTTGGCTGTGCCAAGATATATATATATATATATATATATATATATATATATATATATATATATATATATATATATATATATATATATTTTTTTTTTTTAAACATATATATATATATATGTTTTTTTTATTTTATTTTATTCAATATCAATATTTGTCAAAGTTAATCTAATAAAAAAAAACACAGTGACGTCAGTTCCAAAGCGCTATTGTGTCAGACTCATCTCCCGCTGAAGAGGATCCAGCGACATCAAGAGATTACGGAAAATCACGCGAGATAACTGGCTCGCACCTTGTTGGGTTTTTTCAAGGGCAGAGGGGAGATTCCTGGCGTGCATCTACTTAATTTGAAGAAGGTAAGAGTCAAACTATTTTCATCTAAATCCATATAAAAATATGTAACTTAAAATTTCTCTACCATTTGCACCATTTTCTACTTGTTCCATACTTGTGTCACATTATTTCATGTTCTGTAGATTAAGTCGGTTAGGTTAAGGCAGATAGCTTTTTGTTTACATTTATCGCCGCACCATGTTAGGTACATTCTGTGCGAAAAAACTCTGCAGAGCCATATGTAGTGTAAGGGTCACAAAGCTGCTGCCAGAGACACAAATGGACCCCGGAAATGTCACAGTTTTGCTCCTCCTGAGCTCCCTGGAGGTTTAGTGGATTTTTAACACACAGATCTAACATCAGTCTATTTTTAACTATTTTAATTCTATTTCAGTAATGTTACTATGGAGGTAAATGTAGATACACACACACACACACTTTGGTACCTTTCTATCATCATCGAGATTCTTAATTAATTATGGTAATAAAAAGTCCTACATTTCAGTCGGTGAAACCTGCAGAAAGCATTGCTTTCTGAGCTTTGTTAAATGTTCCTAAAATACCTGTTAGTTATGGATTTCTAGTATATTTTGTCAGGCTAAAACTCTCAATGGATTATCCATTATTACAGACTTGAGCTTTCTATTTTTTTTCTTTAAAATACATATTCCTCTGCTGTAAAGATGTTGGGGTTTTTTGGACTCTTCTTTGTTGTCCCCAAATAATTGTAGCTCAGAAACAATATTGAAGTTCATTGGTTTAATTTTGAAATGTTGATGTTTTTTGTGTTGATTGATTGTGCTCATTTTGACCTTTGTTACTATTGCTTTCTACCATGTTCAATTCACCATTGTTCTGCACATATGTGCTTGCATACAAGTGTCCAGTGGTTATATTCATGAGGCATTCAAGGGACTTGTACTAAAAGATACAACTCAGTTCAGTATGAATTGCATATTTTAATGGCTGAAAATATATCTGATCTCTTTCAGAACATCACCTGTCTGTAATCCACCTGCGTAAGTACTGGTCAAGGGGCTCATCGGCTATCAAGTTATAGATTTCAGTGGCTAATAGTAAGTTTTGCCAGATCTAAAGTGACTGAATGTAGTGTTAGAGAGCTTATAGAGCTAGAGTTCAGCTAAACATTTATTTGGCCAGTCTGTTTTATTTGTCTTTATTTGCGTGGGGATGTGGAAATGTAAGGAGTGTAGTCTCTCTCTGTCTCGTAGATATGACCTGTTAAAACATTTTACACTTAAACACCGGCATATGCGACGTTATCCATGCCCACACATAGACTGTCCATGTACTTGTAAGACATGGAATGCTTTGCATATTCATTTAAGTAGAAGGATATAGACTGTGTTGACCATTCTGTACTTTTCACATATTTCTTTGGTGATATATTCATGTCTTTATTTAAACCTCTAACAGCTTCAGTTAGATGTTTAAATGAGATGTTAAACTCCATTTTAGTCATGGCATAATGAAGGGATACTAACAATTTTAAATATCTTTCAAATAGACTGCAAGCCACTGATCACTTTTGTTGTGACTTCCTTTGAATGCAGCTATGTTTTCAAGTGTGTGAACCTATACTGCTGGAGTTTGGAGATTGTTCTCATTGTTTTTTGATCTGCATATTTAGGAAGACACTGCTGAGGTCAGACGAGAGTGCATCCTCAAATGTCTGTGTGTACCTAAATGAAGATCCAGAGAAGCTGGTGGGGAGTACATGGTATGTTAAATTCTCTTTGTGTTTACAATAGAACTCCTAAGAGTTGTTAAAATACTTTCACCAACTAAGGTCCATGAGTGACTCAATCAATGTCAATCTTAATTTATTTATTTAATTACATGTGAATTGTCTCTCCCCCAATACCCTTCCCTAACTCCCTTAGGACGTTGATGAATGCGCAGAAATGGCCAAAGCCGAGGCTGTCCTCGGAATCGTCATTTGAGCAGAGGGTGCAGAGGCTGCCGATGCACATCTGGATGTTGGGATTGTCCTGGAGGAGGTGGAAGTTATGAACAGCTTGGGCAGTGTATCTTCTGCAATAGTGATGCTGCTGGGACTAATCTACGCACTAAACTTGAGCTACCCTCAAGTTTAGTGCGTTCAGCACTCAACTTGCTCAGTAACTCAAGCATACCTTTGAAGTAATACAGAAAATAATAATGAAATTGGATGGAAAGAACTTATCAAAGAAAGCACAAGTTCTCAATATGAAACTCACCGCTAAGTTGAGTAAAGTTTCATATGGAAAATGAGTGTTTAAAGTCTGCAGTAGAAAAGATTTATATTGTTACGGTTCTCTAAGTTGAGCAACTATACTGACATGTTTTATGTTGTAAAGAATTGGCTGGGAAATGAAACTGTAACCTTTTTGTAGTTGTTTTTTTATTTCAATGTCCAACTCAGCTGTGTTTTGTGCTGTGTAAAAAAACGATGTATAACAATTCTGAAAATACAATTTGTTGTACCTTTTCTAATTGTTGAGTGTTCTTCCTACACTTTCACCTAGTGCTATCTTAAAATGCTTGATTAACGCTTGAAAATATGTCTTTGAATTAACGTCATAAAATAATGGAAAGGATTTCCACACGATTAACTAGCTGTCTTTTAGCATGAAGCATATTTGTTGAGCTAACTTGCTTTTAGTGAGTTGGACCTACTGAATCAGGTAGTGTGAAGGTACCACTGTAAAATAAGGTGGTTTCAACTAGATTTACATTCATCTTAATGAAGTTACATCAATGATTTGGTCCTAAACATTGCAGATTAGTTGGGCGGGCTGTATTGCACTACACTGGGTCATGCTATAGTAACTGAGTTAAAGGAACCTTTAAAACATATGTTGAGCCAACACATTTCATTTGAATTTGGATAACCTTAATGAATGGAGTTGAGCCAACTCATTTGATTTACAATCATCCATTGCCTTACCATAATTCTGTTTAAGCCAACATATTTGGTTTAAATTAGAACAACCTTAATGAATTATGTTTTGCCAACTCATTTTATTTATATAAGAATAACCACAATATATTACGTTGAGCCAACATGTTTGATTTAGAATCACCCATTGAATCACCATAGTAACAAGTGGAGCCAACACATTTGCTTTACATTGGAATAATCTTAATAAATTAGGTTGACCTAACACATTTGCTTTAAATAGGAGTAACACAAGTCATGGTGCTGAAATAAAGCAAAGTAATCAGGTGGAAATCCTTCCATAATTTTTTTATGTTCATCCAATGACTTATTTTTTTCAGTGTATGCACTACTTTCAGCTGGACTATCAGATGAAATACAATAAAATGTGTGGTTTTAAAATAAGAAATTGTGGAAAAGTTCATCCATTTACTCACAATTTCAAGGCCCAGCATACACCTATACGCTGTCAGTGCTGTGTGAACAATAGCAACATAATTGACACTGCAGAGCCAAACTGCTTGTCCGTTATAAAACTCATTCTCAGACGGCTCCTCCACCTGCTCCTCCATCATCACTTCATTATCTTTCTGCAGAAGTCCACAGAGCGTCCATGTTTGGACCAACACAGGCCTTTGTGAGGCGGCCAGTGTACCCTGACCAAACACACACGCACAGGGCTGCTTCTTTGATTTTCCTTTCATATACACTGACCTGCTTTGTGTCTCCTGCTGACAGGTCTGCCTGATCTGTTCCCCATCTCATCCCCGTTCCGCTCCCAGCTCCACACCTGCTGGCCTGAGAGCAGCAGATGGACGGATCAGATAAGCCACATGTCCACCGCCGTATATAAGAGCGGCGCATTCGAGCCCCGGAGACAGACTGACAAAAGTTATCTACCGCGATCACACTGAGTTGATTCTGAAATATGTGTAAGGGACTCTCCAACCTGCCTTCCTCCTGCTTGGAGAAGTGAGTGTTTTTCTAGGACACCTTTGTGATTACACTTTGCTGGGATTCAAACTGCTTAAAATGTCATTTCATGCGTTTCAGGGCAAAAGGGATGCGAGTGAAGCTGAGCCACCTGGCTGAGATCCACCACAAGCAAAAGTAACTAAGTGAAGTTGGTTTTAGGTGAAATATGTGGTAATAACGATGCATTTTTAAATGAATCGTTTGCCTAATTTTCAGGGTGCAGGATGGAAAAATCCTTCAGGATCTGGAAACTCTGCTGGGCAGCAAGAGTAGGTCACTTCATTTCTATTTGAAATTCTGTTGATAAAAATCTTTTAAAATGACTTTTGGTTGAAAGACACTGAGAAAATGTCTCAAAGTCTTTAATTTTATTCGTATACAAACTTATTAACTATACGGCAGACATGTCAATAGAAATTTGCTGTAAGACGACATTTAATTAGAATGTCATTGCAAAAAAAAAAGTAAATAAAATCACTTTTTAAAATAAGCATATAAATTATTCTTGTAGATTTATGTTAAAACTGAGAAATTATGCTCATCGAACTCAACATGTGTCATATATAAAAAAATATATTTTTTTTAAAATAACCGTTTTGCAACTAAATTTACAATTAGCTACACTTTTATTATTTAAAAAAATATAACTGAAACATATTTGTTTTCGACCTGTACTTTATGTTTCAGATTTATAGGTTTAGAAATATTTTTTATGTTTTTAATTTATTACCACAAATATCTGAAAATACAGAATAAGAGTACTTTTTGTTGTGTTTCTGTTGGGTTTTGTTTCATGGCAAACCTAACACCTGGAGGCTTATTTCCTTTTTAAAACACGTACAAGAAACTCACCTCAGAATTACTAACAAAACACAAACGGTTGCAGAAAAAGGAAACCATAATGATGTCTTTCACGATTCATTCTGCTGTTGAAAGTTGTCCCGTGAAGAGTGAAATTATTGGCACATTTGGGAATTTACTCTCAATAAATTGGAAAGAGAGAAAACGAGATGTGTGAGGATTAGAGGAAGGACTCAGGAAGAAGCGGAAGTGTATTAAAGTCAGGCCGAGCAGGTTGTGCGTGACGCTTTATGATTTTTCACACAACTTAAAACAACGTTTACAACGTCAATTAACTTTAGTTTTGGAATACAGTTAGACAACAGTTTACGTCACACAGTATTGAAAACATTTGATGTTTTTACCTTCTGCCTCCGTCAAGTGGGGCTGCTAATGACAAGATGCATTTTAAGCTCCGTTACGCGATTTATATTTTATTTGTTTTGCCGTTAAGCTGCGTTAACGCTGACGGTTAAACCGGAAACCGTCCCTTCAAAATAAAAGCAGCTCAACAGGAAGTTCACCATCATTAAAGCTAATTAAGGGTATTAGTCACGAGTGTAGTACATTTGTATTTGGTAGTCAATCCTTTATCCACTTGCTTTCCAGATGCTGCAAAAAATGTTTTTACATTTAAACTTGACTTGTTGAATCTGTTAGGGACATCAGAGTCGGTCACTGGTTACATTTATTCAGCTAAGTTTACTCAAGCCAATTTACGTTTAGGAGTTTTTAATTTTACTTGAGTTATCTTATCATGAAGTAAAACTTGAGCAAAATTTCTGGACTCTACCCACCTCACTGAATGGAGAACAATCTTGTTTTAATTTTAAATTGACCACACATGCAGTTTAATATTAAAAGAAATTTATTTGCAAAAAAATGTATATTTTGGCTGGATTTTGGTATTTAAAATGCCAGAATGTAACTTTATATTGTGGTTTGTCTGATGGTATAATTATTAAACACTAAATGAAAATATAAAATGACTCTTGCCTTCAACAACAGTGCGTGGAAGCTTTCCCTCCAGGCTGATGTCTTCTTGATGCTGCTCTGCATAACTCTGTGTCGCTGTCCTTTCAGTCGGTCTTCAGGCGTTTAGAGGGTTCCTGCGTTCAGAGTTCAGCGAGGAGAACCTGGAGTTCTGGCTGGCCTGCGAGGACTACAGGGTTTCCCCTTCAAACATGCAGAAGACCAAAGCCAGCAGCATCCTCAACCAGTTCATCAACCCCGACGCTCCACTGGAGGTCAGTGAAGGAGCGCAGTGCCAAACATTTCTGAATCTTCACGCTTGTCTTCACCTCCAGTTTTTCATCCATGTCAGGTGAACCTGGATGCTGAGACCCGTGAGGCTCTGCTGAGCGTGATGGACTCCCCGTGTGCCGACACCTTCAGCCTGGCGCAGCAGAGAATCTACAGCCTGATGGCCAAGGACTCCTTCCCTCGGTTTCTCCGCTCTCACCACTGCGCAGAGGCCATCAAGGCTTATTAAACTTCCCGGCTGAGAAAGGCTTCGGAAACTAATCTTTTCTGCTGGACTTGACTGTAATGTGCAATTCATTCTTGCAACATGTTTTGTCATGCAACAGTCTATTACATGGTGTTAGAAACAGAAGCATAGTAGCACTAAAATGCTTAAATAGATGAAAAAAAATACTTCCCCCTCTATACTGCATAAGCTACTAACATTTACAAAGACTGAAATAAAGAGTGGGTTATATAAATCTCTGAATGTTCTGATTTATTCAGCATTACTGAATAGATTCACTATTCAGTAATAGTGAATCTATTCAAATTAAAAGTATAAAATTACATTTTAATTTGATAGAGTTGCAAATATAACATTCCAGATATATAAAGCTTCCAACAGGTTAGGACTGGGTAATAAATCAATAACACACACATACATATAAATAAAATCACCTTTAGATGTGATTAATTTCAATCATTTCACAGAACTCGGAGCAAAAACCAGATGGCATTCTGGGGGATGTAGGCTGAGGAAAGGCTTTAGCTGCTCAACCTCTCATGCATCAGCTAACTCTCTTGCTCTTTGGTTACCTAGCAACAACCTGTTGCGTAACTTGCACAGCAGCAGTTTTATGTTTGGCCACTGTGCCTCATAAAGGCTTAAAAAAGAGCAGAGTGAAAACGTTGGATAAAACAGGAAAGGTCATGTCATCGGTTTAGCTTTTTCTTTTGAAGGTATGAAATACTGTTAATCAATAATTATCAACATGAACTGCTATGAAGCCCATGTATGGTGATATAGTTTTTCAGCCATAATCGCTGGGTTACCACCAGAGGTCATTCTTCCTTATTCTGATTGGCTTTATTTTAGATTCAAGTAGGTGTGTTCGTTTCTGTAAACATTACAACACCCAGGCTGAGAACAGCCTGGATGTGCTTCTGTTACGAAAAACAGAAGCACAAAACATTTACCCCATCTTTTTAATTGTACAAAAACAGTAAAGTGACTGAAGGGGAACAGAACCTCGCTAAACATCAAATTCTGTGTTTGAATGAGCCTCTCCAGCCCCAGCAGGGGTTCCATTAAAGTCCATAACTTGGTGAGACCCGGTCGGCGGTGGTAGGTCCTATTTGGAGCTGGTTCCAGGGTGGCCAGCGGCGGGCTTTCCTTTCCCCTCAGCACCTTTGACCACAGCCAGGGGCTTGTGCAGGGAGGAGCTGGCTTTCTGGGTCACTTCCTGCTCGATCTTGTTCCTGATGGCAACCTCCAGGCCCTTCAGGAAGCGGCACAGTCGAAATGAATGTGTAAAGAAAGATCAAAATGTTGACACTGGAGAACGTTCTCACCTTCTTTAGCTTCTGTTGCTGAACGACTTGAGCCTTCTTAGGTGCAATAATCCTCCCTTTAGAAGAAATGTAGGTGAACATGTTAACATACTGTCTGCTTTTCAGTATAAGAGGGAAACATCCTACATATCTTTACCACTAAGCAAATAAAGAGTAATATAACTGTGGAAACGGCTTAAAACAAATAACATGTCTCAACACATAACTCCAAGGCAACGTGTTTGGTCACGTGTTCAGTTCATATCCGGCTCTTTTCCACTTCAGACCTAAAATACAGGCGTTACTGAAACAACAGAGTCGCACCTCCTTTCTTCGGTCCTTTCTGTTTGTTCTGTTGGTGTTTCTTTGACCCTCCTGGACGCTGAGCCTTGAACTTCTTCGATCCTTGAGCCATTTCTACCGAGTAAGAGCTCGAGCTTCTTCTTCGTGTCACAGCGCGACGCGTCACGTCCGCCTTTGTTCGGTTACTGCCCCCTGCTGGTTAGTTGGCGTCACACAGGAGAGATTCCTAAAGAAATCCCAGTTTAGTTTTCTGCGATTTTCTCCAACAAAAAAAAGTCACCGTGGGATGATGCATTCACATTTTTTAATTAGATTGATTTTTTTTTTTTAAATTATGTGTATGCAGAAATGTTAAAGCCCAACCAATCATCGGGGTGAATGCTGTCTGATGAAGTGAACTGAACTGGTGAGAATCGTACGGAAAGGTAGTTGGCACGTCATTGGCTTATTTCTTCCATTTTTGCTTTTTGTCCCCCTTAAATGTTTCAGATTAAATAAATTTTAATACAACCAGAGTAAGATCTCTCTGATCTCAGAAATTTTGATTCAACAACAGAGGAAATCTGCATCAATAAAATTTCAAGGTAAACACCACTCTGATAACAAAGACACGCTTACCTACAACATCTGTTTCATTTAGTACCTTAGCATGAATATTGTAAATCTGCACTACAAAACTTGACTTTTTAAGCTGAAAACTAAAGCATTTGTGAAGAAACCAGAGGTAAAACTACACACAGACCCATTTATAACTCGAGACATTCTTTTTTTTTTTTTTTTTTTTTTTTTTTACATTACAACCACAACATTCAATGTATTTTATCGGGATTTATTTAAAAGACTCACAAAGTGGTGCATGACTTTAATGTGGAAGGAAGCTGACAAATTGTTTTCAACTTTTTTTGAGTTTGGCAAGCACATGCACGCAGTCCTTCTGGTACCCATTTGTGAATTTAGTTTTGGCTGTCGGAGAAAAAAAAAAAAAGACAAGGAAAATATGCCATTTCACTGTGGTTTTATTCTTTTTTTGTATCGATGTGAAAGAGAAATCTCTTCATTCATGACAGCCTTATATTCATATACGTATATATATATTTGTATATAAAAAAGAAGAATCCAATTTGGAACCATTTTCACGTTACAAACGTAAACAGAGATCAAGTGATTATCAATAACAATGAAAAACTTGCACTTAAGGAGGCCATCTGAACAACACTCCGTCTACTTTAATTCCTTTTTTCGCAACACAAGAGCAGCTACTTTAAATCGATGGAGTCAACGTGGAAACTCTGGACTTTTGGCACCAGAACATCTTAGTGCATCTATTGAACACCGCAGTGTGCTGACGCAGCTTCGGGACATGTTTAAAAAAAAAAAGACAAGACAGCGAGCCTACAGTCCAGTTGACTCAGAATCTAGCCACAAAAATTACACTTCGCTTTGGGATAAAGACCCGATAAAACTTTCAGTCCCGGTTTTCTTCGAATCGGCTCGCTCTGCTGCAGCCTGGCGCTTGAGAGGTAGTGCGTTTGTCTGAGGAGGCCTCCCCGGCATGGCGCTCTGATGGCCATCTCACAAAGAGTCACAATGGGAACCAGGAAATGAAAACAGACCACAGTGAGACGGGTATAATTATCGCGGACAGACAGAGAGGCCTCGCAACGCTCGGAAAAAGAAAAAAAGACGGGGGTTTTGTTTGCGACGGATCTGATGGCCTCACAGCTGCTACATACGTGTGGAGCGTCGTCATAGAAACGCCCCGGAAAACGCGTCTCGAGCAGAAAACGGGCATTTGCTTAAAAGTTTTCTACGCTCGCACGTGACCCGTCTCTGCGTGCCGAGGTTTAATGGGAGAGAAAAACGCAGTGAGACAACGTTACAGTTTTCTAATAACATATAATCAATCAGGTGGTAGATAGTGATTAACAATGGGTTTTTTCCCCTCATCTTCTTTTTTTTTTTTTTTTTTTTTGGATAAAAACGGTGAATTAAAGTTGCAAGTTAATAGGAAAACAGCAAAAATGTACAAGATTAGGGTTATGGTATAGAGGCCCCCCCACCTCCATTTCTTCTTCTTTTTTTTAATGATTTAATGTTCACATGTAGTCAAAACTTTTTCCAGTTGTGTGTAGTGAAACAGCAACAGACTGATTGTCTAAAATATGTTGTGTTAATCATAAATGAATCAATGATTCCAGTATCTACAGGAAGATGCTGGTCTTCCTGTAGCGTTACAGTGGGCTGGCTTTCAATATAAAAGTTTAGCAAAACAATTTCTAGAGGAAGGGATATTTTTTTCATTTTTGTTGAAAGGAAAAGCTCCTAAGAAACCTGAAATTATGTTGGACATAAAAAATAAAAGCTCCTGCGTGTTGAAAGCATCTTCCCCACAGCCTTTTTCAGATATGTTGCAATCTTGAGGGAAAATATATCTAATAATTGCTCTGACATGGTTTGCAATGTTCAAATCATTTGCAAAAATAAAAGCAAGAAACAAGCGAACCCATGTTTTTCCTTTTAGCAATCGATTAGAAAAAGGTAGCACAAGCTGTCAAAATAAAAGCTTCACTTTGCAGTGTTTGACCTCTCATATATATATATTAATATATAACATTTTCCCCTCTTCTATAAGCTACATCACAGTGGCACACATGGAGACAAATGCTCAGAAAATTAACCAAATGGTTTATATGTAACCTTTCCGAAGAAACAAAATAGCTGACAGGCATTAAGTCATTGATTTTATTTGTCCTCATTTTATCCTCCCTGATTTTGATGCATTAAAACGGACTATTTGCACACACACAAAAAAAACCAATTACAAATGCAGCCAACCAGAAAAACGTTTCACTCCTGAAGCGTTTTATATCTCTGGAGACGACACTGAATCCGAAATTGAAGCCGACCCTGAATTTCCTCATTTTCCCAAGATTTTCCCCACTTTGTTTGATTTTTATGACCTTTGAGTACAAGTCATCTGAAACTCTTGACCTTTTTATCAACGCCAAACAGACCTGGACGCATCAAAGGATTTCTCAGCACCCGAATCGCTCTTGAAGAGGAGGAAACTCGAAGCTACTTCTGAATAACCGTTAAAAATATCTATGTATGCGTGTCAGGAAGGTTGTTGGGTTCAGAGAGCAGACGAATGTCAGCAAATATTATGCACTCACTCATTGCCAAATACAAAATTAGAAAATTTGTAAATATATCTTTACCAAATCTCTCTAACTTTTCCATATGATGTCAGCGCTACCTGATCGTAAGTTGTCGAAAATGTGCCAAGCCTAAACATATTGTACAATAGCTATGGAGGAGATCATGTTTTTAATGCTTCATACCATCAAGTATACAAGACTTCAAAATAAAACATCAGTTAAATTTAAGCGGCGGGTTGAATCCAAACAGCTGAAGCACATTCTGAAGTGACAAGGAAGGCAAGAAGTGACCGAGAGTCTGAAACGTGTCCGGCGGAAAGAGAGAAAGGCTTTACATTCAGACTGCAGATGGTGTTTCTGTGCTGGTTGCAATAGTTTTTTGTTTGTTGTTGCAGTCGATGCGTGTATGGGCGGGGCAAACCCCAGATTTTCTGCCAATCTGCCCATCAGGCATCCATTTATTAGGATCTCTCACCGTTTTCGGTTTATAAATGCAAAAGAACATCGATTCACAGAAGTTCTCTCTTTTTTTTGTTTTTTAGACTAAAGTCAGATTAAAGTTTAGGGAATATCGACTTTGGCGAATAAATGCTGGCAATTCATTCAATTATAATTGGATTAAAATCTTCGCTTTCTGAAAATACAAACTTTTCACAGGCTTTTCAATTTTTATTTTTAAAGTCTTTAGAAAATGTAAAAGAAAAAAAGAACCAGTAAGAACTGGAATTGACAGGTCAGACCCTAATGAACAGAGGAAAATGACTAATCTGTCCATCTCTACTAATACTAGAACCTTGCATTAAAAACGTCTTTAATAATAAAGAGGAACAGAGAAATGGCATTAAAGTACAAAACTACGCTGAAACACAGAAACCAGTGAACAAAATTCAAATTAAAGCCACAGGTGGCTGTTTTCTCTCTTCTTTTGCTACCGAGGAAAAGAAAAAACCTGACTGGACATAATTCACGAGTAATTATCGAATAATATTTGACGAGAAGTCGCACGTGAAGAAGTGGCGGTGAACCAAAACCTCCATTTTAGAGTGAACCATTCCTTTAAAAAGTTAGGATTGTATAAAAAAAGCCCCAGCCTCAGAGTGTTTGTGTCTCTAGTGTAGAGCCATCAGGACAGGTGTGTGTGTGTGTGTTTATAGGTATTATGCAAGTATACATGTGCGATATAATACAGTACAGTCAGTGAGATGAAGACATGAAGTGAGGTATAAATACATGCCATGTCCTGTAAAAGGCTTCAGCCGATTGGTTCAAATATCTAGACGCACAGGTTAAAAAAAAAAATACCAAGAAAGGCTGTGTATAAACATCTACCATCTTTCTTTTTAATTACTTATAGTGAAAAAGTTCTACACTGAATAACTGAAATTAAATGTTAATATAACATTTTAAGTGGCAAATTTGATTTTAAGTAACCATATTTTTGGTTAAAATAGCAGTACCTTTTTTTTTTTTTTTTTTTTTTTTTTTTAACAAGCAGAGGTTAGTTTTCTACATATTTACACTACCGGCAGGGAATATATATGTACAAGTAGGTAGCAGCATTCTGGAAATCACGACTGATATGTTATGGACAAAGTCGTGTCCTCCGTGTTTTATTTTACTTCTTTTATTTGCCTCAGCTATGACTCTAGAAGCTTATTTTGCCAAATTGAATTATATCGAGTCCAGCTGAGCTCTGTTGGCTGCAGAAGCTGTTTCTAAAGACTTGAAAAGGAAGAAAAGAAACGAAAGAGCAAAAGAGAAAATGATTCGTGAAATAAAGCGCTACGTGAAGATGACGGAAAAAGGATTTAAAAGTAAGGAGAAACTGCACACACCTTCTCAACTCCCTGCAGTGAAAAACATCCCGTATTTTTTTGTTTGTTTGTTTTTGTTTGTGGCTGGCAGAGAGGCTAAAGACTTTCAGACAGTGCACCACTGACACCTTACAGTGATTGTGCACCGATTAAAACCAAAGTAAGACCACAGACTGTGCGCCCGCAGTGAAGACAAGAGTGTCTTTTATAAAAGCGTGATGTGAATGTGCAGTGGTGCACCGGAGCCAGCAGGGGGCGCTGGGAGGTTTCGCTTTAGAGAGCGGTGAGGCGGCCAGTGAGCGCAGCCTGGAGCTCCGACGGGAGGAAGACCCCCAGCTCGGTGATGATGCCCCCTGTGATGAGCTGGTGAGGCGTCACGTCAAACGCCGGGTTCCACACCTCGACACCTGCGGTCAGGAAATGGTGGCTGTTATTCTGATGTTTTCAAATCCGGCACACAATAAAAGACCCGTTAGGTTCACTTAGATGCCTGGTCTTTGCTCATTGCCAGTCTTTCCTGCACTCGGTTGCTGTTCGAGTTCCTTCGTTTAATTCGGTTTACAGGAACGTTTTCTGAGATTTAGTGACTGGCTAACTTACCTGAAGACAGGTAAAACAAAAGACGTAAATCGGGAGAAACCCATCAAATGTCGAGCGGTCTCAACTCGTATTCTCACCCGAAACCAGGAGGCATTGCAGTTTTCTGGCTGATCACCAATTATCGATCTTTTAAAATCTGACTGGTCCATCATGATTTTGACAAATACCATTTTTTTTTTGGAGTATGAAAAGTTGCTAAACGTGGCAAAAAAGTTGCTAAATTGGCAACAGTGGGGTGACTGTTCATTTTAAAACTGCAATTGTAACATGACTGTCAGAAAAGATAAAGCACCAGTTTGACACTCGCAGTCCGTTGTCCTTCTTGAAGCTGGTGCATTATCGTGATGTCAGTGAAGCTTAATGAGAAAGCAATACATTTAATTGTTTGTCCTTTAAAGAAAAAAAAACAAAAACAACAACATTCCCATCTCACTGACTTAACCTCTGATGACCTCGTTAGTGCTCAACCTCATCAACGCGTTTGCTTTGTCTGCAACACGACGCCCCAGACTCGACTCAAATGTGGCGACGTTTCAAAGTCTGAGACATCAGCCAGAAAGGTCTGAGCTCAGGCTCATCCCAGACTAAATGCAGTTTGTGAATTTTGGTTCTTTTAGCTTTTGAGGCCAAACTTCCTGAGAACAGCATTTTTGGTGCTTTGTTTTGATGTTTTCAATGCAGTTCAAGAGCCACAGGTCCAGATGAGCTTGAAATGAAAGTTTTTCTACAACGAGAGATAAAAACTGGCCTGTTTTCCATTTTTGACTGAGTGTGCACTCAGTCAGCAAGTCAATATCCTGTAGTTTGATGGCTAAAATGCAACATTTTGCTAGAAAAGGTTAACAAATCAAAGGAAGAACGTCCAACTGATAAATAAATGTGGAAACGGCTGCCTTCATTAAGAATCAGATCTTTAAAAAGCAACTTTTCTCTCTCAGTATTTTTTCCATACATACTGACATAAAAGCAAACTCCTTCATTTTTGTCAAAGGCGCTCAAACGTTTCCCTGACAAAAAAAGTCCTGCGATACAAAACAGATTATATGAAAGTAAAACAGAATTTTAGACCCGTGATTAACATGTTTAAGGGCTGCCTTACTTTTTAAAAATGAATAGAAGACATTTTAAGGCCTTAATTTCAGACTTAATTAATTATAGACTTCAGGACACCCTGTTAACTGACAGGCGAGTTGAGAGGTTCGCGTTTCCTACCAGGCGCGGCGATGGGGACTCCGTTTATACTGGTGAGCTCCTCAGGGGGCCGCACTTCGATGATGATGTCCCGCCCGCTCTCCAGGCTCAGGTCGCACGACGTGCTGGGCGCAGCCACGTAGAAAGGGATCCCATGGTGCTTTGCGGCGATGGCCAGCTGGTACGTGCCCACCTTGTTGGCCGTGTCACCGTTAGCGACGACTCGGTCAGCGCCCACCACCACAGCTGGGGGGAGGGGGACAGAAAGGTTGAGGGGACGTCATGGGGCGAAAGACGGCGTCCTCCAGAGTCCTACCTGTGATGTCCATTTCCCTCATGGTGAGGGCCGCCATGCTGTCCGTGATGAGCGTGGCGGGGATGCCCTCTGCCACCGCCTCGTACGCCGTCAGCCTGGAGCCCTGGTTG
Organism: Poeciliopsis prolifica; assembly: GCF_027474105.1. Classification (NCBI taxonomy): domain Eukaryota; kingdom Metazoa; phylum Chordata; class Actinopteri; order Cyprinodontiformes; family Poeciliidae; genus Poeciliopsis; species Poeciliopsis prolifica. The sequence continues at coordinate 4,648,457 of NW_026562391.1, read as the reverse complement.
TACGGCCTCGTCTCCGTGCAGTAGACGCGCTTCAGCCGGCCCAGACCGTGGAGGCTCCTCACCACGCCTGCACACAGAACCGCCGTTACAGACGGAAACGTCCACCGTCTTCACTCCCCGTCGGGTCCCAAGCGCCTCCCTCACCGAGCGCCGTCCCGTATCCGGCCGTGGCCAGCGAGCCGGTGTTGCAGTGCGTGAGGACGGTGACGGAGTCCCTCGGGACGCCCGACAGGATGTGCTGGGCTCCATAGTTACCGATCTTCTTGTTGTCGTTGACGTCGCGCTCCAACATGTCTTCGATCCAGGAAATGACACTGCAGGGTGAAAGTATGACCGACGTCGTTTTCTTAAAATGGAAAATATTTAGCATCATGTAGCCTACTCGTCTTTTCACAGCCAAACTTTTATAATAATTTATTTGGTCTTGTCTTGAAAAGTTGACTTGAAAAGTGTTTTGAAAGAAATTTTTGCCAAATCCTGTTTTCACAAGACAATAAATTTGTAAATTAGAGTCTGCTCTTTTAATACAGCAAATGTGCAACATCTTTTTCAAGTTTTGGATCTATGATGAATAACATCCCTTTCCTACAAAAACAAAACAAATAAACACTTAACTAGAGTGTTAAGTGTTTATTAAAACCTTACAAACTGCTTCAGGTGAAACAGTTACTACTAAAAATGGATCCACATAACCACTGCCCGTTTCTGTGGGTGTTGAACCAAACGCAAAGCAGCACAAACTGCTTGCAACGACACAATTACAAGGGATTCGTCAGGGAAAAAAATGCGCCTGTAAAATAACTGGAATGGATTTACTCGCAAGTGAGAAAGAGAGATTTTTATTTTTCTAACTGAAGCAGATCTGATCTGCTGTGGCCCACAAATCATCTGCAGCTGACATTTCTTGTGGCAATTACAAATTTCTTTTTGTGGCAAGTGGAATGCTCACAGCAACCAATTTGCGATTAAAAAAAAAAAAAGTCTGGTAACATTAACAGTTTTTTTTCTCTTCAAACTCACACCTGGAGCTGGTGCTGAATGTTAAAGCAGCAGCTACTTTAGGAGAGTCCAGGAAGGTGAAAGCTGGGGTTGAATAATTTCGCACTAAAGTTCAGTTCTGCTGGTTTCACAAAACTGTGCGGTGTGATTTCAGGTTTTATTTTTGCAGATTTTCAGGATCCTGAAGGGTTTTTTTTCTTCAAGTGTTAAGTAGGCTGGATGACAAATCGATTTCAGTTCAATTCAAAAATACTTCATCACAAAAAAGGGAAATTAAATGCAATCACTAAACCAATTCATCAATTTTTTTGTTTCTTAAAGATCTAATTTTTGGAAAATCTGTATTTTTTTTTTTACTAATGCCCTCCTTGTGTTTCTGTAGTTCAGAGTGACGTCAGCTCGCCAAGCACGCCATCTTGTTGGCGACAAGCTTCCCTTTATTTGGATTTTGAGTGAAGCTCAACTCTGCAGCAGAGTCTGAGGTTGGAGGATTTACAGCCCACCCAATAGGTCCTGATATATCGCCACAGAAAACAATCAGCGGGGTAAAACACCACCAGGGGCCTCATGCATAAAAGAGGGCGCAGTTTTCACACTAAAACTTGGAGTACGGAAAAATCTAGAAAAGTGTGGCACACAAAAACATTCGCTCCTAAACCATCATCAACATTTCCCAGCTGATCAATATGATCAATTGCTCCCTCTGAATTCTTCCATTGGCGATGTTCTCCGTCAGAGCCAAAGCGCTCCACAATGACGCGGCTCACCTTTACGCAACTACTTGAATGCGTGAGATTATTCACACCTTGATCACCTTAAAAATGATCAAACCTGCTGATTATTTTTGATCTGCAGGTTTGAGTTAATCTGCTGATCCAACCCTGTTTTCTTTTTCAGTTAGAATGAATGATCCCATAGAGGCATTTTATGCGCTTCGGCGCACGGACCAATGCGTTACATCTTTATGAGACAAAAACTGAGAAAAAACACTATTTACATTCGAGCGAGGTTTTCACATACTTTTATTTTGTGTGCGTGTTTATTGTCTGAGGATGAATGTGGTTCAGTTTCATCGTTTTCGTTTAAACAATAAAATATTAAAATAAAAAAAAACATCGAGTTTGATGCTTCTTGGTCTAAATGACACTGCATGGAGTCAGACTTCTGTGTGTTTAGGTGAGTTTTGACGTTTTGTGGTTTGATATTGTCTACAGAAAAACTTTTCGTGGCTGCCGCACATTTTCACGCCAGCAAAAAAGAGTGTGCATATTTTCACAAACTTTGGCGCAAAGTTAATTTTTGTACATGCCAACTTGTGCGTGAAATATGAGGCGCCAGGTTTCTGCGTGAGAAAGTGCGCGACAAAGGACTCGTCTGGGACGCCTGCCTACCTTTCCCTGAGCTGCTCCGAGTTCTTCTCCATGCTCTCGTTCTCGGCGAACTCCATCAGCTCGCGGGCGGCTCGGCCCATGTTGACGGCCGTGGGCCTGGCCGAAGTGAGGTGACACAGAGACTCCCTGATGAAGGTCACGGGGTCGTCGCCCCCGGCGCCCGCCCGCAGCTCCACGGCCAGGCTGAGGCAGCCCACGATGGCGATGGCTGGAGCTCCGCGCACCTGGACGGGGAGGGAGAAGTCGGTCGTCACGCTCAGCCTGAGAGATTCAGCTACGCGTTGGTCAGAGTGGCAGCGGGGCGATCAGAAAAATCTGCCTTTACCGTGTTGAAAGGTTAGCATGTCTGTAAAGCAGCAGGTTGCAGGCTAGGTGAGCAGCAGAGAGATCGACTGATAAAAGCTAAAATCAGTTCCCAGTTTTACTCCATTAAAGAGAGAAAAAAAAGGTTGACATCCTGCACAATAAGCATTTAAAACTTTGTTTAGTGGGTTTTTAATCCCCAGGTTTTTTTATTTTATTTTCTTAAGTCACAGCAGCAAAGACAACATAAATTTAATCAGTAACACTGTTGGACATTTTAAATGGCGAGATCAAGCAATGCAATTGACATACGGGCATTCAGATCGTTTCATGCAGTTTCGTCTTTAGTCGTGCTAAGGCTGTGACAATGTGGCATTTTTAGTTCAGGTTACCAACCCAGTGGAACAGAATTAAATCTGGGGTCTTTCCAATTACTATTCATGTGGGCAGTTCATGAAACACTCCTTGATATCAGCATATTCAAAGGTCAAGCCATCATTTATCTAACATTACGTAGACAAATGGTGAACATAGTAGATCACTTTGGCAGTCTTAGGAGACGATGCAAGGTGGAAAAGGTGACGTTAGACATCTGACTAAATTAGCGCCTACACAGGAAGTTAATTAACTTTAGTTATTCAGATCAAAAAGCAGAAATTGTGTGGATTCGCTACGCACAGGATGATATACATATATTTCAAGGTTTCAATTAGTTTGGATAGCGAGTTAATATCCAAAATTCAACATAGATAATGTAAGAACAATAAAACTTTTTTTAAAATTTAATTTCAGGATCACTGAGAAAGTATGTCTGTGTGCCAAACCTCCAGACTGTGGAAGATAAATTTAAAGTTAAATATAAGATATACTCCCCTCTGAAAAATTTAATTAGGTCACTGAGTCACAGTTTGGTCACAGTTCAAGTTCATGTCCCGGATATGTCGAGAAGCTCCCTCAAACTTTAGAACGGCCTTCACTCCACAACCCTCTCATAACTGCAGTTATTCCTATCGCTGGCGCACTCTTTTTTTCTACCACTCAACTTTCCTTTGCTATGTCTACACACAGTGCTCCAAAAGTCCATGTTACCAATGTACTTTGGCGACTTGCTGAATGTGTCATAAGCAATACAACACATTACAATGATTATCTGTCCCAGTCACCAAAAAAAAAAAACGGACCAGAAACAAATCTTCACCAGCATGTCACTCGGAGGCATTTCTGATGTATTAAAATGCACCTGAGTGAGATCGCTCCAGGCTCCTGCCCCACTCCTCGGTTCCGCCCACCCAGAGCCGGAGACAAAAGAGGGAAGAACTGCTGCGCTTTAATTCAGACTAAAAATTAAAAAAAAGAAATGAAAATCTCCGGGAACTTCTATGTCACGCATTCACTGTCGCATTTTCATGCATCTCGGGAACGCAACAACAACAACAACAAAAAACGTACAAATGGACCAGCTGGAGGTGTCATTGAATGCAGCACGGGGGGAAAAAAAATCCCTAGCTAAGGTCATTAATAATTCATCAATAATCTCTCCCAAAGAAAGGGGGAGAAGGATGGCTTCAAAGCACTTGATCAAAAAATAATAATAATAAAAATCATAAACTATGAATGGAGGGGAAGGTATCTGTAGCAGCTGCGGCTTCAGGTGACCAACAACAACAACAACAACAACAAGGAGGAGAAGAAGAAGAAGAAGAAGATATGGCCGAGGCCGTCAGAGACACATGTGAGCACAAAAGAGCAGACACCAGGTGCGCACGCAGCCTACCTTCATGGACTTGATGGCCTCGTAGGCGCCCTGCACGGAGCGGACGTCCTCATACACGGTCTGGTGCGGCAGCAGCAGCTGGTTGAGGATCTGCAGAGAACCGGACCGGTAGCGGATCGCTTCCAGCGTCATGACCGAACAGAAGAAGGAGGACGGCAATGGAGGAGGAGGAGGAGGAGGAAGAGCAGGAGAAGGGGGTGTCGGGGGAGATACACGCTCTTGTCACGTTCAGGTTCTTGCACAGGCGCGCGCGCACACGCTGAGTCTCTCCGTGTCGGAACGAATCCACGCTGAAGTGACCGCGGCCTGGCGGAGGAAGAGGAGGAGGAGGAGGAGGAAGAGGGGTGGGGGAGGCAAGAGTAGCAAGACGGGAAGGAGAGAGAGAGAGAGAGAAAAAGCAGCAGCAGCAGGAGATCTCCTCTATCTGTCGAGCAGCAATGAAAGCCAGAGTTGCAGGCAGGACTGGAGCCCTCCACGCACCGACAGGAACTGACGGCGGACACGGAACCACGTGTTCAGCCGAGCAGGAAGACCTCGGCTCCGGATCCACGCCCACCAGATTCCCGCTGGTTGTCCAATTGTTGTTGTTGTTGTTGTTTTTTTTTTATATCAAGCTGCTCTTCTCCCGGCTGCACCATCACACACGCCCCCATCCCCCACCACCTTTTGTCTGGGGAAATTTCACACTCACTCAAAGAACCAGCAGCAGCCCCCTTCCTCCCTCCCCCACACCACAGTGGGTCTGATAAAACGAGTCTATTATTGGTTCAGATCTTATTGTTTTGGCCCACTGCTTCTGTGCGAGATCATAAGAAGAATATTACTTCCAATAATAAGGAATATCAGAGAAACAAACCAGCATATGGTATGTTTTTTTGGTCCCGACAATGTCCAAGTTTTAAACAAATTTAGTGATGCACAAGGGATAAAATACAATCAGCGACTGCAAAATCGGCAGCAAATATGGACAGTGGCTGAAAAATAATCAAGTAATGACGAAAAAGAGTTTTAAAGATGGGAGTTAAAATAACCAGCAATCTGTGCAGCAGCTCCAGTTTACAAAGGAAGCTGGAAACGTTCAGAAGCTAATCTGACTGATGGTGCAAGAGCCCATGCAAGTAAATGAGCCCTGAAAAAATGGACGAAAATTTTAAACCGTATCCTGAACTGGTGGAGAAAAACGTAAACAAGAGTGGAACATCGATCAATGTTTTCCACAGAGCCATCCGTGTGAAAGCATGTAAAAAAAAAAATACAAAACCAAAAACCGAATGTACTGATCAATAAAATTAGATTTCCCTTTAGCTAAAAGAAATTAAAAATCAGGACAAGAGAATTTTTTTATTTCACCGTTTTATTTGTTTTAAAACCAAAGTCATACATTAAATCATAAAGCCTGAAGAATCAGGAACATTCCTACTTTTGAGCTGCACTGATAACCAAAACCTGGAATATATAAATAGAGCAACTTAGTTAGTGAAAAAAAAAAAAAGATTTATACTGACTGCCCTTTCATGACTTAAAAGAAAAAACGACAATCGTGGTTTTACGAACAGAGGAATGAGTTTCATACAGTTCGTTTAACAAAAGGAAAAAACAAAACAAAATGAGAAACAAGCTTTTAAGGACCAAACAATTAGTGTGAGAATGTGTGTGTGTGTGTGTGTGTGTGTGAGTGTGTGTGTTTAGCATGGTATAAAACCAGGAGAGGAGCGCGAATCATCAGCAGGACACATTTTCACCGCTGTCTTTCTTTTTGCTGTCCCATCACCATGAATGCTGATGAGCTTGTTGCCATGAAAACAGGATAGCTACGGAGGCCAGGAGGTCACATGAGGTCACATGAGGTCACATGAGGAATGCAGTGATTGTTCGGGATAATATGGGCTTTATATAAAACGGTGAAATGTTCCCGGTTTCAGGATCAGAGGCCATGTTTTAAATTGCTTTATTCTTATCGTTTTCTGTTTTTAACCTTCTGAAGGATCTACTGACATCTCAAAATGCATCACATATTTATTTGTATTAATTTTACTATCATAGCGGCATTGACATGACGCTACATGACGCTGCAACGAAGCCATAATGAGGCATCAAAAGCAGTTTTAGCCCAGAAAAAAAAACCCAAAACAAACTTTCCCAAAGCGCTACATGAGCTCTGATTGAACTCAAGCAAATTTAGAAAACAGCGTTTTAGCTACAGTTCATCATGGTTGATGCATCTTGGTTTTGAATTTTGGAGAAGACATTGCTTTGTGCGTTTTTCCTTTTCATTAGGACACGACGACTTTTAAGACAACAAAAACAGAGCATCAACTCCACCATCTAACACGGACGCTACTAAAATAAATCCCACATCCGAGCAAACGGATGTGAGATTTGAGTGCAGTCACCCAAAGTATGGAGACTCTTGCTAAATGTGAAGCATCGAGTCTATCAGTAACCCTACAAATGCACAGTCACGGTCAAAATAATGCTCAATATAAATAAGCACGAAGGTTTTGGCTTTTAGAGATGCACCTGAAGAGTTCCTTCAACGTGGTGAAACTCTCACACAACCTCAAAACAACTATTTCTGTCCAGGAATCCTTCTGAAACACTTTGGAAACAGTCAAGCACGGTGGTGGCAGAATCATGGTGACAGTATGCTTTTCTACGAGTTGTATTGGCGTACCGCTTCTTTGCAGGTCGCCAAAAATAATTTACGAGGGCATATGAACATATTTGTTCCCGTCTGTTCAACGTATGACCCTTATGATTTAGAGAAAATCCACAAAAAATTCCAACTTGTGCTCAAAATTATTCTACACTGGCAAAAACACTTTAATTAAAAAAAGAAAAAAGAAAGAAAAAACAACCTAAATCAACACGTGTCACATGAGTATTATGAGAGCAGACGCGCTTCTAATCTGACAATGTGAAAGAAAACCAACCTGTGACCTGACCTCTGGCTCGCTCTTCTATTTCTGCGATGCAAAAAACTTTAAGGAAGACCTTTGAACACAGCCGATCCATTGAGCCTGCATTAATACTAGTCAAAGTCACAGCATCTAAATCTCTCCCAATGTAGAGCTTTTCAGATTAATCAACATTTAAACTGCACTGCTGCATGCATGCGTCAGAGCGAAGCATCAACGCCGTCGCTTTTTGCTCGAAACAAGCGTTTAAATGTCTTTAAAGTTAGCTGCGCCACCCTGGAGTGAATGGAAATCAGCAGCTTTGTGAACAGACCGCCTTTGTCATTTAATGGCCATCTCAAGCTATGCAACTGAAAACGTTTATCCAAGTTTAGGGAGATTTCCGAGCGCCGACTTTTAACAGGGATTATTTGAGCAATTACCTCATCGCACCGACACAAAGCCTCCCCGGGGTCAGACCTCTCAGCGTTGGCTGTGCTGCTGCCAGCGGTCTCAGCTGGACGCGGTCTCAGCTGGACGCGGTCTGGCTTCCGCAAAACGCCACCACAGAAACCAGCGGCAAAAGATGCAGCAGCTGCTCGTGGTTTCCTAATAGACAGCTGGAAGAATGAATTGTTGTTTGACAGCGTGAACACATTCAAGCTGGGATAAGCCTCCGAAAGCAGTTCCAGCAGTTAATGAGGGAGCTTTCATTTGAGGGTTTTGATTCTGCGCCTTTTTGGGGACATGTGTCTACCAGGGCTGAAGTATGACAACATGCAGCGTTAACGCTTAAAGCAAGCAGAGTTTTAGTACTTCCTGTAGCCATCAACAATGTTGGCTTGACAAGTGACTGCCCTTCTTGGAGGAAATGCCTAGAGGAGCTTTTGAGCAAAGTCCACCTACATTCAATGCTTCGATACCGGGGCTTTGGAAATGTCGCCCAGGAAGATTTATGTCAGCAGTTCAAACACAGTTTCAATGTGACTTTGGCATTACTGTCTTGCTGGAATACGACTATCTAAATTTTAACCATCTGACCCAAACCGACATTTTAGGAGGTAGAGGAAGAACCCAAGAACCACCAAGACTCATCCCCATCATAAGAGAGACCAGAGTCACTTCCCACACTACTGGCCACTGCTTCAAAACCCACACCTTTAAACTGGCCCAAATCATCAGCCAGGTGTCCAACCAACAGGACCAAGATCCCAAACAAATCAAAACTGACTTTGGACCGGACGAAGCGGGATCTAGCACGGTCTAAACGTCAGTCCTACAGAACATTAGCGGCTACCTAAAGCTGGTCTGAGCAGGAAACCACAAAATAAAAAAAATTAAATATAGGTTTTCCACAATGAAACTGGGAAGTTTGTATTTTCATATTTGAGACCATCTGACCATTTCTAAATAAAAAAATAAAAAAATAATAAATAAAATCACAACAAATTCCAACTTCTGGTTTTTAAAAACCAGAATAGAAAGGAAAGACTAAAATAAATCAGTAAAATGTCAAACTGAATGACATCCACGCTGAAGATGAGCATAATGTGCAAGGCTGGGCTGGCAGACGTAGATTTAAACAAGCTTTTAATTTTACCGACATGCTTCTTCACATTCTGCAGCGCCGCAGCCAGAGTACAGACACAGAAAAGGAAGTAGATTAAAAAAAAAATAAAAAAATGAGGGTGATGGTGTGGAGGATTCAAAACTCACCACAGTAATAATCCCAATAACAATTGATGGAAATTACTGTGTGAGAAGTTTGACTGCTGCAAAGCCCATAAGGATTTTTTTTAAAGAGGAAAAAATTATTTTTGACATGACATGTTTAATAAAATGTAAATTAAATACAAAAAATATTATAGTCGAAATCGATACTCCCCTTTTGCACTGTTTTGTTGTATTTTAAATCTTCTTGGTTGAAGGAAAATCATTTTGGATTGAAATTTTTGGATTAAAATTTCTGGGCGGTATAAATAATTTTGGGCTTCAGACTGGAACCACACGAGGAAAAGACCTGAAAACACTTCAGCCGATGGAGGAGGAACCCAAACTCCTCTTCCTGCCTCCCTCTAACACCGACTCAACGTCTTCTAGTCACCTCCTTGGTGACTCACAAACTAATCCCTCATTATGGGATGTAAGCACAGGCACCCAGAAGCCCCGTTTTCTTTTTATTCCCCTTTAAGTTTTCTTTCCTCCCCGTATGGAAACCCTCCAAACAGGACAGATTACTGTAATCTGGGAACACTGGTGCAGACAGATTAGATTAAGCTCATTACACAGGGAAAATGCTGCAAGAAAGGGTTAATTCCACCCCAATCCACTGGTTCAATGCACCTCAGGTCATACACACACACACACAAATATATATACCAGTATACATATATTTATGTATATTTGTTCATTTGAGAACACCAAAAAAGCTGGTATGATACATCAAACATAAAATCCCTACATAGATTTTCTCCCACATCGTTAAAAAAATGATTGCAAATTTCTGTAGTGTTTCTTTGAATAAGTGCAAGTGATTCAGCACGTCCTTCTCCCCCATCATGCCTCTAAATGATTCCTTTAACATCCGCCTCCCTTGGTAGTTACAGCCCACATGGTGAACAGGTCATACAGACAGACAGAGGAAGGAGAGGTTGGGTCATGCAGTGGTCTTGGACACGACATCGTCACGCTTAAGGTGCGTTCTGCAGCGTCGGTGTGCAGGAGCGTGAATGAGAGAGATAACAGTACTGCAGCCAAGTCTCCACCTCACTGTTCTTTCACCCGGTGCGTTTTCGTTTTAGGGATTCCAGCTGAACGACGAGAAACAAAGCGTAACTACATATATTTGACTCACAGTGCAACAAAGAGGAACAAGTTTTATTCAACTGGTACCTCAATCTCTACCATCTTCATCCTTCCCAGGGCATCCTTTGCGGCTTCCTATGGGGAACAAAAATAAAAAAAATGGAGAATGAAATTGTTTTCCAGGGGAAAAAAGAAAACAATCTGAGTGCCCCGACCCGCCCACACTCACCCTGTTGCCTTGGCTGGAGTATTTTTTCACAGACTCAGAAAGTCCTTGGACGAAGCGCAGCAGCACGTGTTCATACTCTGCACATATTGTGAAAACACGGGGAGCGTAATTAAAAATATCGGCATGATTAAACATTACAGTCACAACATGCAAACGCACTCATCAAGACATGGATGTGATGGCAAAACTAGATGTTTGAAATAAATAAATAATGCAGTGTCTCTCAAATGCATTTGAGCCCTTAAACATTTACAGATTTGTCACACTGAAGCAAATTTTGAGGATTTTTACCATGGTTTCTCCAGGTTTCATCAACTCAAACGTAAGACTTTTTAATTCTGGTATGAACGCTCCATACTAGTCAACCTTTTTTTAAGACCTATATCTCTACAGGAACGTACAAACTTTGTCCAGCCAAAAATTATCACTTGCAAAAAAAGCTATGCAGCTAATACACCCAGGCTAGGTATGTTAGCAGTCAGTTAGCAATAGCTTTAATTGTCTGGAGTCACAGAATCAAATGGAAATTGTCTGCGTGCGACTCAAATGTTTGCCTGACAGAAAAATCATGCTAAAAAATAAAAACATAAAATATGGAAAATTAAGACAACATTTAAGACACATTAACATACCTCATATTAATGCTAAACTTACTTTTTAAAAATGAATTGAAGACATTTTAAGGCCTTCATTTTAGATTCCATGTGACATACCTATGCTATGATACCGAGGCTACTGCATTAACGACTTTCATATTCATGCAGCTAAAAAAAATTATAAAAATCAAGAAAACTATTAAAAATGACCCAGATATCAGTTGAAATCTTTAACTGCGCCCGACATGCAGTAGTCGGGAGTAATAATTCGGACGCAGCTCGATCGTTTCTGCTGATCTGAGACCTGGCGTGGGGCGACTGCAACCTTCGCTCACGTCCCGAATTAGAAATCCTGGAATGAGCGTGAAAGTGACCGAGCACAAGCTTCGGAAAGACGCTACGCACACAGAATGAAATTATTTAACACCTAAAGCCGTAAGATGAGTCTGATGCGCATGGAGATGAGTGTGCGGATAAACCTTTGAGCAATGAATCTGAACCTGCACTACCTGTCAGCAGAGCCGGAGAGGCTCGCTCCAGCTGAGCTTTCTGCCAGCGCAGCCTGTGCGTGACCTCTTTGTGTTGATGAATGAGGTCAGGCGGGGGATCGCGATGGTTTTTCCGGTAATCTGCAATCTGAAAGACTTCAGTGATGAGCGGGCGAGACCTCGGCTAAACAGATGTCGTGCGCACAGGCTCGGATTACACAAACCTTCCTCTCCAGCCGCTCCTTGTCGTAGTTGAGGAGGCTGAAGCTGTGGAGTTTGTACTGCGGAGGAGAGCCGTCGGGGCGACCGCTTCTGCCGCTCGACTCGTGTTTGGGTTTAGACGGAGGAGATGGAGCCTTACAGGGACAGAGGAAAAGCAAACCCGGCTCATCAACATGGATTATCCTCGGATACTTGTAAGTTATTTCCGTTTAGAGGTGATCAGTAATAGTGAACCGTGGTCGATACAGTCCAGCACATGCAAACAAAGTCAGTTTGAGGAAAAGTATAAAAAAAAAACAACCATTTCTCATATTCTGGACGCTGAACGTTAGTGTAAACTTTGCTAGACTCAGGTTGACGATTTCTGCAGGAGGGATTGTTGCAGATATTCACCAGCTGCCCTGGTTTGATAAGCTATTAGTGATCTAATTCCCATACATCTTCTCTCTGACATCATGGCACTTTGTCTCTTCTCCAAGATATTCGTTCTAGCGCCACATTAAAAAATGTTGGCGCGTGAAGCAAAAGCCTTTGCGTTTTATTGATTCTTAAATGATCCGGTCGGGCAAACTGTGAGCTACTCACTCGCTCCTTTTGCCTCCCCGGAGGAGAAAGCGGCGACACCGGCTCCAGAACGAACCACTTCTCCGTCGTCGGCCGCAGCTCCACTCCTGAGAGAGGCTCTCTGATCTTCACCCTCACCTCCAGCTTCCCCCCAGTAGCTTTACGGCCATCCATCACCTGTCCAGACACACCAGCTCTCAGAGAGAATCGATGCAAATGCTTGTGTGAACCGTGCGTTTGATCATTAATGCTTACTTCTATGATCTCTCTGATTTCACAGTGGTTCTCTAGAGCCTCTAGTTTCAGCTGCGCAGTGCCTACTGCTCTATCCGTCTTGAACAGCCCTCTAGAGAGTAAATGGCAAAAGACACAACATGCATTGATCGGTGAAGAATAGGAATGCAGCTTCCGACCTTTCTGGAAACCTCCCGTTGAGGCTGAAGCAGAACTTTTAAGAGCTTCTAAATCATCTCCTACTAAATGTTGAATCGGTTTCCTCTGTTTTTTACATTTAATTACTGCATTGACAGCAAGTCTTTGCATGCCTTAGCCAAGCCTTGATTGTGTTGTTCATCCTAAAAGGGAGGGTTTCTTATCCACGGATGCCATTTCTGTGAGCAGTTTAGTGATAGAAATTGCAGCTTTTTATGTGACTTAGTTATAAAGAAGCGCATTATAAATGTGCGAATGTTCTTCAAGAGCAGGATTTGTTGGGCTATAATCGCTTTGTCATGCAGTCACAACCATACGGCTACCTAAAAATGAAGTCATAAAGGGCTCATAGTGTCACTTTTATTGTTATCACAACAGTACCACAAAACTTTAAGTCCATATTGGCCCACCTCTAATCCAACCAGATGATGCTCTTAGTGCAGATGAGGTCTGAATTAAAGCAGAGATTAGATGTGGCTTCAGAAGCTGAAACAATCCGCTAATCAATATTTGTTCTTATTTTGAATATTTATCTGAGTCGCATCAGCCGTTTTGCATCCTGGGGTCTCTTTGTTTTAGCTTGTTTCTAGTCAGTTTTATTAAAGTCAGTGCTTTTTTTATTCAGTTGCATGTATTTCATTGAGTAGTGTATTTTTTTCCTGACATTTCGATGACGCTGTGAGTAGTTTTACCCCTTGTGGACGACTTCAAACTTGATGCCTTTGGACTGAACAACCCGTTTGAATCCTCTGTGGGTTCGGTTAATGTTGAGTCTGAACTGCTCTTTGAACTCTGGACTGCTGCTGTTCTTCACCGTGCCGGTTTTGTCCCTCTGGGCGTCCTCCTACACACAAAACGCACCGTTCAGCACAGACGCGCGCAGCCAACACCGACGAAACACAACCGGGCGAGAAAAAGACGGCGCCTCACCGAGCTGGGGAAGGGAAATTCGAATTTTACGCTGGCGTCCAGATCATTAGGAGAGACGCCTGTGGAGTCAAGAGTTCGGTGTGAATGGCCTCAGATTTACCAGGTCACGAAGCGCTGACCTCGAAGGCGCATACGTCCTCCGTACCTGATGGAGCGGGCAGGTTGATGCCTCGGATGATGTACAGTACCAGGTCACTGGGAGATAGGTCGGAGTTGATCCTGTGTGATGGAAAAACAACCAATCAGGATAAAAGCCAAATAATTTTGCCTGTTTTATGAGTCACGCAGCTTTTAGCTTGATATCATGCTGGAACAGAGATGCACTGAGTCACAATGAGTCACTCTGACTCATCTCCCAAAGCAGTCCATTTCCAGGACCAAAACATATTTCACTAAATTAAAACCATGCTTCATTGGAAGACAAATAAATTACATCAAACCAAATTAAATGGCATATTTTCATCTGTTTCCGGCATATTTATCTAATTTAACTTAAATCTATGTCCATCTCACTGTATAGAAAATTACAACATATTTGTTATACAAACTATGAATAGTCTCTTTGGGAAACTAATCCCAAGATGGATGCAACCTCAAGGATCCCAGTGATCACTCCTTAAATATAAAAAAGAGAGTAAAATCTGCTTGGGATTAAACTGATTTACTTTGCAGAGTTGAAGGTTCTCTCCTGGGTGAGGCACTTGGGGACCGGGTGGCCCTTGGTGTGGGCGTTCTTCAGCAGCTCTATGTACTTCATAGTCTCCTCAACCAGCTTCTCAGACCTGAGGGGAGACAGAAAGGAGGCTTTTGCACAAATACTAAGACATCTGAAGTCAGCAGAGACAGCTGTCGAAGCGCAGCGTGACAGACCGTGCTAATTGTTACACCCCAACAAGAGTGTTTGAAGATCAACGCATGATGCTTTCCAGAGTGTAAATATGAGGGAAAAAGGAGAAGTGAAAATGTTCCTTACTTCAAAGCCTCGCCTACGTTGCCCATGAGTGTGAATTGCTGAGAGAAGCCCAGACATTTCTGACACAAGAAGAAGAAGATTGTGGGTAAGAAAACATGTGGGGAAAACGTGGAGAAAATGGAAAATATCTTACAGACTTATGAAAAGATTTACAACCCAATAGCATTAAGAGCCTGGTGCACATATTTTAGAAAGTGATGTGAAGGAATGTTTATACCACAGACTTTTAAATGAAAAGGTTTTAACCTCGTGTTGCTTTCGCAGGAGATCCATGAGTGTTTGGTATTTTTCACTGGAGCGAGGAGAGGCCCGGGAACGGCCCAGCGAATAATCCTCCTCACTCACCGGAGCGCTTGGAATCTGATCCAAAGCAGGGAGGAAATGTGATGAAAGTCTTTTTAAAAAAGAAACATCAATCTCCAAAAACAGTAGAGTAACGAACACGACTCAAACTAAACAGCACTAAATCTGTAGTGTACATGTTCTTACCACATGGGCCAAAACTGTTGAAAATACTTGAGGGCTGCAGACATTTAAAAAGGTTTTACTTCTTTTTAGTGTCTTGAAGTAGAACATGTTTGTTTATTCTCAGCACCAAGAACAAGATATAAGTCACAAGTTCCAGTATTAAGCCTAGTTTAATGAATGGCGGCAATCAAGTCTGCTTTTGAACAAAATTTCTGGATGTCTATCAACATATTTCCTATGCAAACCAAACAAAATGGGTTATTGAAAGACAAATACTTTGTGTCGTGTCTAAACCTTTCAATTTGGAAAATTTGGTTTGTCTGCCTCTTGTCTGAAAGGCCTCTCACATCAGTAAAAAAAACAACATATATCAGAGATACCCCTCTGCAGAGATACCAAAATACTGGCAATCAAGTAGTTTAACACACAAGCCACTGCACTATCCAAGCTACAACTTTTTTATTTGCAACACGTCACGGTATCTTTGAACTCTATTCACATATAGTTTTTTTTTTTCTGTTGGTTTGAAGTGAGGATCCGGTTTGACATCTGTGTGACGTCCCGTTGATAATGAGACAAACAAAAACACAATATTCTGGGGAAATCCATGGAGGGGCTGAGTCAGACAAATCAATAGGTTATATGAAGCATAGCTGAATAAAACAGTCGGATATGAATTAAAGAAAAAAGAAAATCACTTGGGATGAAAGGTGGAATAATAATGTATGACTGATGACGACAGATACAGAAAACCTAAGTCTAAAAAGGTCTCGCTTTCCGCCATCTTGTTACAATTTTGCATTGAGTGCAGCTGTAAGAATTATGAGCCAAAGCCAATATAACCTTTGTGATGTCAACAGGAAGGCCAGACTTTGCAGCCGTAACCATGGGTTCCAGTCCTTTGGCGTGTCTGAGGTGCTGTGCTGCTCCCGTCATATCCTGAAAACGACCAACTTATGTGAATACACCCGTTGCCGCACAGCAGACTGTCAAAAACAGGCAACAAAACGTCCACAAACAGCAGAGAAACACCAAACAGGTGGGGAAAAGAATAAACAACCAGTAGCTCACCTTCATCTGTTTGGAGCGAAGCGCTGCGCGCAAAAAGGCCTGTCGTCTTAGCAAGAGGAAGTCCACCTGTTGCTGGGCTGAAAACGTAGTGAAAACATAAATGTGGCTTTTAGGTTTATGACACATTTCAGACATGAGCAGCACGCCGCTAAAGTATTCACACCCCAGGAACCTTTCCTCGTTTTGTCACGTTATTGGCATTTCCTGTGCTTGAGCAACCAGGAAGTAACATTCATGCCCCTTACTGTGTCACCCCTAAAGAAAATCTATTGCAAGCAGCTGCTTGCGATAGATTACACTGTGTTTAACAGAGAGTAATTTAAACTCAGTGTAAATCCAGCTGTTCAAAATAAGTTTGGTTTCAATTAAACCATTCTGTTTCCGATTCATGATGCACTGCTTTTTGTGGCAACTCGCATAAAATAAAAGTTATTAGGGCTGTAGCAATGAATCGTGATGAATCTATTACAGAAATAAAGTCGTCAATTAATTTAGCTATTAATTAATTATCACATGGAGTATACAGACTAAAAATAAGCTATTTGGTGGGGAAAAAAAAACACATTCAGAGCAGTAATTATCCCAAATCTGTACATTTTTTAATTCAAACTTAATTTTCAAAGTCAAAAACAGTTTATTGAGCCCAAAGGGAAATGAAAAATTGTTTTAGCTCTTTTAATAAAGAGGCTGTGAGCAGGAAAGATCTTCTGTAGCAGTCTGTATCACAACAAATTTAAAGATACCTCTGGCTAAAGATACTGTTTTTCTATGAGTCTCATAAAGAGGGAGCTGAAGGTTGTCCATATTTTTTTTAAACTTTTGTCTTTGCACCATCATCTCAAACGTTCCATTTAAGATTTACCCAAAATAAACTTTGTCAATATGCTTCAAATTCTTTACAGTAATGCTATGTTCCTTCATTTTTAACAATAAAATGTTCATTTCCTTATTTAAAAAAATGTGTTTTGTTTGCTTATTTGCATATTTACATGCATTTCGAATATTGTATAAAACAGCTTTAAGTAGTCAAATGAAAAATCTATAGAATATGTCACCTTTAAAATCCGACTGATTGAATAAATGACTACTAAGATAATGTTTCTCACATTAAGGCACTGCAGGTCGAACATGCAGAGTTTTGAACCAACCTTTCGGTCCCAGTTTTGGAGTTGAGGATCCTGCAGGGCCTGGGGGAGCCGGAGACTTTGCTTTCTGCACAGGTGGACGCACTGCAGGCTATAAGAACGGAAAATCATCAGACAAACCAAATACCTTCACTAACAGACGTCTGGCTGATGGGTTAAACTATAGCTTGGAATAGAGACAAATCTAACATATTGTACATTAACATGAAACGCTTGGTTCTGTAGTTACTGCTTTGTCATAATAGCTCTTAAAACAGCCAAACAATCCTGCAGTGGGTAGGAGGTGCAGAGCAGAAACAATACTGATAAAAAAAAAATCTTTCTTTGAAGCTGCAGGAGTTGAAATGGCACCAAATGAAGCTTTTCTTTCTTTAATCCACAGACAGATTTCCTGGCTACACTGGGACATTTGGGCCGTTTTGTGCAGCTCTCCATCTTTTTCATCCCCACCTTGGCAGCCTCTTTCTGTCCATCCTCATCATCGTCATCTGCGTCGGCATCCTGATTTGCTATTTTCAGAGCCGTTTCCAGGACACCTATCAGGTTCTGCTGACTCCCCTCTGAGCCCTGGAGAGGAGGACATCCTGGAGAAAACACACGCACACTCCAATAAGTTCAACAAGTCAAAGCTTAACAAATGGAGTCAAAACCTGACACAAAATATCCAGGAAGTTACCAGGAGGCACCGGGAGATCGTTCAGGTTGACAGGTCGGCCTGCGCTGTGAGCTTTGATGGCGTCCTGGTATTGCTGTTAGACAGGAAAAAAGGGAGAAAAGAATCATGGATGGTTTTGACTTAAAACAAAACTCTGGGAGGCTCGCTATTGAAAGAAAAAGGGAGGCAATCAAAACCAAAGTGGCTGACGCAAACAAATAACTCAAAATTGCAAAAAACGGCGAGTAAAAAAAAAAGAAAAAAAGAATCAAACTCATCAATACAGCCAAACCTCGGTAGAAGTCATGGAAACCCACTGAGTAGGTGGAGACTATTTCCAAGAACACATTCAAAAATAACTTGCACAAAATCCATGCAAACATCCTCACATCTGCAATAGAGTCACAAAGCAGACACAGATCCAGCCGGGTAAATCACTTTCTGCTGATACGAGATAGATCTGCACCTTGGTTCAGGTCAGGATCACTGCTGAAGTTGTTTTAGTCACAAACACAGCAGATGCAGACAAATGTATTCCTGCAGTGAGCTACAAGTCGAGACTTGACAACGCGATCCTCAAAGCTTTACAGCATCTGTCGGTTTCAGGCAGGAATCACTCTAAGATCACCTGAAGTATGTGATGTTTCATCTAAAACCAGGCAAACTGTGTTAACACAAAGAGGACCATTTGTCCAGTTGATGCGACCCAAGAGCAGATCTTCCTCTGCATGTAATTTCAGAAATAAACAGACACCTGTTTATTTCTTCAGAGCTAACTGTGAGTTCAGAGGGGAGACTCACAGTTAGCTTTGTAAATTTGCCCCAATGTATCAAAAAGGTTATATTGATAAAATAGCTAACTTTGTGGCATGTTTAAAGCAAGTGAGCTTTTAAAATGTGATTAATGTGTGCAGCTCTATTTTCACCTCCTTTAATTTAGAGAATTAAGAGAAAAAATCAACAAAACCTTGAAGATTTCTAGGAATTTTTCACACTTTTCCCTCCATTTTTCTGGTTCATCAATTTATAGTGTCCTACAATGACACTATAATCTTTCCAGTCAAATGTACACCACCAAGATACCAAGCCAACAAAACAAAAGAAAAAAAGGTCAGTCACACAGACTGTGTAAGTTTTATTTGATCCAATAGATTGATCATATGCCAAGGTGGCATCGAGGCTACCTTGATAATCCGCTGGTGCATGCGAGCTTTGCGATCGTCTCCTTTGCTCTTGGCTCCCTCTGCTGCCTGCTTGTAAATGTCCATCCTCTGCTTCAGGGCCTCTGCCACGCTGCCGGGAGCAGGAAGGTCTGCAAAGAGACACACAAATACTCATGGATGCTAAATTTTACATGATTATGTTGTTTTCACAGCTCAGAGACAACATTTGAGCTACCACTCAAACATTTAACACAGAACCCAGGCATGGCATACCTTATTTTTAAGGCATGTTTGTTAAAAATATTATCATCAACCCCGTTCCCTTTATGAAAGGTTTTGTGTTTTGTCTAGAGTATTTTTTTTCTCATCTTGCCACCTGGTGGCTAAATTCTGCAATTGATCAGAACTGATTAGATTCTTGTTCAGTTGCCATTAATGTTTTTCTGGCTAAGAGAAAATAGATTTTTTCAAATCTTATCTACTGAGAAAAAATAGAACAAAATCCTTCATCCTCTGATCAACTTTAATAAACAAACAAAAACTTTTTAAATACACTCAAATCTCACTGTGAAATTTTAGGTACATTTATTAAACGATTGTGTTTTTTTTTGTAAGAAAATAGTGAACACAAAGTATTTAAAAGGAGGATCTTACTGTTGGTGGCTATCTGGGTGGGTGCAGGAGCAGGAGCAGCAGCAGGAGCAGCAGCAGGTTTGGTAGAAGTCTGAGGAGGAACAGGCGCACTCTGCTGCACCACTGCATCTCCTGCAGATAATCAGAACAGTGCAAAAGTAAGCACTGGTTCCTTAGTAACAAAAACTTTAAGGTGGCATATTATTCTGACCACAATATTCTGAGTAAATATGAGCTAAATCAGTTAATTTATTATTTATTTAATAAGCACTGATTATAATGTAAATCAGGAGCAATGTAGGCAGGTAGGCCGTTTCATTTTATTTACTTAAGTTCAGTTCAATCATACCTGCAACTCATCACATAATGCTAAATATCTTCAGTAAATCAGACAGTACTGACTCTCAAAGACAAAGAAATCATAAAGCTTGACTGCAGCATTTAAACATGGTGATAAAAATCAACATTTATAACCAATAGCTCTGTCTAAATGAAGCCATTAATATAATTCTTCCGTGTTCATAATAACCGTAAAAGATAAAGTGTCCTGCACTGGCTCCCGTCTTCAATCCTGAATCCACAACAGAAAAGATATCTGCTCCTGTTGCCTGAACCTCAACTGAGATATTTGTCAAGTCTCTCTCATTTTAACTGCAGCGCTGCAGACTCACCTGGAGGGGGAGGTAGTGAGCTCAGCTCCATTGGTTCCCCTCGGTCCACAGCCTCCACTAGCGAGTCGAGCTTCTGCAACGATGGAGGGCAGAACACGTCGTTGACTCTCTGTAACTTTGAAGCAAACAGATCTGCCAGAGCGGCCGTGTTACCTTGGCAGTGAGGTAGTGCTGCTTGGCCAGGTTGATGTCACCGCTCTGCTTGGCCTGAATGGCAGCCATCTTATACTCCCTCTGTCTGGACAGCACGGCCCGTTTCACCTCTACAAGGAGCGAAATTATGAATACAAGTTAGTTTCCTGTCAAACAGAGAACTGTAATGGAGACTAAGTGATTCTACACAGCAGTAACATAAAATCTTACCAAGTATTTATAGTCTAGTTTCGAGTGCAAGTATATTGATACACTTGGGATGAAATAAAAACAACTTTTCAGCAAGATACAGGAGCTTGTTTGAAGTCCAAAATTCCTTAAACATGAGGAAAATATCTTGTTTTAAGAGAAAACATGTCAGTGGGACAAGTTATTTATCAATATTAAGAAATTTTCAACTTGAAACAAGCTCCTATATCTTGCTAAAAAGTTGCATGTAGGGCCCACTTAATGATCATCAGGAGATCTGATTATTTTGATGATTAATCAGATCATAAAATGGGATATTCTACAGATTTAAGTTTTTTATGCAATATCAGGCACATTTAAAATGCAAATAAACAATTAAATTTCTTTTTAAATGAAAAGGAAAAAACATTTTATTGCCCAAGATGCAACAACAGAATCCTTCAGTTGAACACTTTCTCATTTGTAGCAAAAACACATCAACATGTGAAAAGCTCAGTCCTTTCTACTTGACTTATCAATACAGTGAATAGATCTGTTGACTATTTTTTCAATTCATTGATTAATAAAATACATTTTTCACTGAATTTGAACCAGGTGAAGCTCGTCTTACATGCAAAATGTAAATATTTCTTGTACAGTTTTGGCTTAATTACCACTCTGAATACGTTGTTCTTTCAGCAAATAACTTTTTTTAACCTGGATGCTCCAGTTAACAGTTAATCGATTACTAAAAGAGTTGACGATTATTTCACCAATCAAATAGTTACTATTAATCTGGTACTTTTGAATTGGTTTGTCTTATCTCAAGCATAATAATACATTTGGACTAGAAACTAGACTAAATATACTTAGTAAGACTTGTGAAAGGTGTTCCCAGTTACCCGAGTGCCGGGCGTCAGGTTGACTGGGCGTCAGGGGGGAGATCGCAGGCGTTTCTGGGGTGATGGCAGCAGCTGGTTTTTGGGGAGGGGTCAGATGTCTCGGTTTAGTGTTCAGAGTTTCTGGCGCTGGCTCCCTCAGTGGTTTCTGATTAGAAGGAGGGGAGGGAATCAGCGCGGGCGGTTCTCGTTCCTTGACGGGTTCAGGCTCGGCTGGAGCGTTCGATTTTGCGCCAATGGCAACCGGAGGAGGAATCTCCTCTTCATTGATTGGCTTCCCTTTTTTCACAGACGTCAACATGGACTGCAACGTCTACAATTAGAGAGGACAATCATAAGCACACAGAGTCGATCTGTATATAAACTGAGAACCATAATAACATTTTTCCATTTCGTTTTATCAGTTTACCTTCAACCCTCTGTCATATCTTCGAACTTTACTAGTCTCGCCTGCGGCCTTGGCATTGGCTGTAGCCTTCTGATACATATCAAGGCGCTCCAACAGGCGAGACTCCAATCCTCCAGGAGCGCTGGGAGAAGAGACGCTCACTTTAGGAGCAGTGGAAGTGACGGCGGGGCGCGTTGGAGCAGGAGTGTCCGCCTCGTCGTCCTCCAACACTTCGTTTAATTCTGCCTGTGAAGACAGCACGAAAAAGAAATACACAAAGTAACTGATATAGTAGTTGAGTCATCATGGCAACAAAAAGGTAAATGTGGGATACTGCGAGTTATTCAAAAAGTGCCCAAAAATATGACTTAAGACCCTATTTTTAATGTCTAAAATTGATGAAAAGTGTTTGTTTTACCAACAGCTCTTCATCATCCAAATCTTCGTCTCCCATGTCGTCATCGTCCAGATCTTTCATACATAGAGCCGCCATTCGCTCAATTTCAGCCATTGGAACAGGAGCTAAAAAGAAATAATCAAAAACAAACCAAGAAGGGTTTATTGTTGAGTCAATTAATATGAATCAATGATTAACACTTTAAAGTGAGGTCACAGTCGTTGTCCTTCTCTTTGATTTTCACTGATGTTTTGTGATTTTTCCCTCTGAATTGGACATTCTTCTCTCCGTATTGATTAAACAAAGAGTTTCTTACATTTTTATTCTTTAAGAGAAATAAACTGAGTCTTGGTTTCCAAAGTTCTCTGTAATCCCTCGGGTTTGTTCGTATTTCTCCTGCTATCTCTGAATCGGTAAAATGCAAGAGAAGTACACTCACATCTTCCATCCCCTTTCTTCCCTTGTGGTCTCCCTCCTTTCCCGCCTCCTCCCACCAAACTGAGGAGCTCTGCCTCCAGGTCCTCGTCATTTCCATCATCGTCCATCCCTCCATCCGGGGTAAGGTCGAGAAGAAGCCCCATCTGAGAGGCAGACAGGAGGAGAGCCACTGAATTCATGTAAAACTAATATTCTATACATCAACAAAACATCATTTTAAATTCACATTAGACCACCCTAAGCTTTGATCGCAGCATAGATTTGATTTCAGTCAGGATCATGAACTGTTTGAATTGCTGCAGGAACTATTTTCACACTCATCCCAAAAATATCTGATGAGTTATAATATTTTTCCATGGTCCTACAATCAAATGTTTAGCACTAATAGAAAAGCAAGACTTTTTTTTATAAGTAAACCACAACCTTATTGTGCTTTCGATAAGTAGCCACACCTTTAACTTTTCCACATTTTACCAGAATATAACCATAAATGTCAAGAAATGTTATTAGGGTTTTATGTGAGCGATAAACATAAAATATGCAGTTTTTTTTTTACAATTAAAAATAAATTATGCATTTGTTCTTTACGCCTCTTTTACTCTCATATCCCAAGTTAAAATTCCAAGTTAAAATTCCTGACAAGCAGCTGATTTCAGAAATTGTCCAATTAGTTATTAGAGTCCGCCTTTGAGTATTTCAATTAAATTCTTAGTTTAGTTCAATTCAGAATATTTATACTGCACCAATTCACAACGCATCATTTCAAGTTACTTTACAAAACAAGTTATTTCAATTCAATGACACATACAGTCCAAATGATTATCAAATGGTGCATTTAGTTCAGTTTGTCATTCAGATTTGTAAACGTTTTCTATCCAACATAAAAGGTTCAAGGCGTGGAAGTAGCTTTCTGTAGGATCCACAGCTGTTCGTTCTGGCATTTTATATTTTACTGACATATTTTTTTTACATTTTTTTTTAAATCTACATTTCTGTGTTGTTTGGTGCAGTACTTTTCTACTAGACAGTTTTCACTTGGTTGACTCCAGGAGATGATTGTATTGTCTAGCAGTGAATTAACATCAGGCACAATTCACAAATTTGCTTATGGGATATGACAGGTATTACCTGTTTGGCTCTGGCTGCCCCTTGACCCCGGGGAGGAGGGTTCCTGCTGCGACTCATGGGCTGTAAACACCTGTGTAAAAAACAAAAACATAGTTAAAATAATTAAATCCCTTTGTTTGAGAAAACGCGGCAAAGAAAATGATCCAAACTGTCACATATCGTATTAGCGTCTCCACTTCTTGTTAGCTTCCAGCTAAAAGAAACCTCAGAGCTTTTGCATTTTCCGACAGGCTGTTTTTACCTTCACAGCTCGACTCAATGTCGCTTTGCTCAGCTCCGTCACTCAGATTTAAAACTCCTTCCGTACAACTTCAACCAGATGAACAGAGAGGGGCATCCCGAGGTGTACGCGCTTACTTTGAGGTGTCAAAACAAGAGCAGTAAGCCGTGTAAATGACTTCCTGTATGGCGCTTTACGGCTGGTCAAAAACACGCCCATAGTTGACGTAAAGCAGTGACGCGTGGTCCTGTTAAAGGCGCACGCAGCTCAGGTGAGCAGTTTCAGGTTGGTGAAAAAAAAGTAAAAAAAAAAAAAAAGTCCTTAACAATAAAATAATTAACAGAGAAAAAAAGATAAAATTTCGCTCGAGCTCAACCGATAACTTCATTTAAGATGCCGGTTATGTTCACGACAATTTTCCACTCAGCTAGCTAGCTAGCTAGGTGTCATTGTTTTGCTACACGCTCAAATATTTTGGTGAATATTTTCTTTCGGTGTAAATTGCTTTGTTTGCCCTAAAAAAATTATTGGATGGTGAGTAAAGTGAAATTTAAATATCTTGTTTGCGTTGTGTTGTATTCTGTCATATCTTCAAATGAATCTTTTTCTTTCTTTTAGTTGGCAAAAATGACCAAAGGGAAAACAAAGTTTAACAGCAACGATAAAAATATTTTTTAAAAAGTTTAGAGGTATTAGAGTATCTCTCAGTCCCTATCCATCAAATATGGTTTTAAACTCCAGTTAACGATTAATCGGTTATTATACTAGTTGACGATTATTTCAATAATCAATTAATTGTTTCAGCTCCACTGTCTTTGGTTGATTCGCAGTGGTTTTGTATGTTTTAAGAGGACATGGCTCCACCCCAGACTCGGTCCCTGAGGTCAAAGAAAAGGACCTGTCCAACTGATGAGTCCTCCCAGACACAGGAGGTCCAGGTTGTTCCCCTTCAAAAGGTATTTAGGACTTAAAGCGGCTTCGACTGATATTATATTTAAACAAACTGGCAAGTCAGTCTTTTTCTTTAATTATTAGGATGCAGAAGGAGATATTAAAGACGTCAATAAGATGCTGCAGCAGACTGATCTCCAAGAAAGTGCTGCAGACCCAAATATGCAGCATGAGGGAGAGGAGCGGTGCAGTCTCTCAAAAGCAGATGAAAACAACTCAGAAGAGGTAGATGCCACAGATGTCGCAAATAATGGGAAAGAAGAGACCACTGTCTGTGAGCCCAGCCATCGTTTTGAGCTGGATACCTGCTGCGAACAAACTAATGATTGTACCAACGGAAACAAAACAGGCTCAGGAGAGTGTAGCACATCTCCACGCCAACCCAACTGCGATGTTTTGGAGAAGCAAGTGATCGGAGAGGAACGCTCCAACTTGAAGAGAAGTCAAGACACCAACGACAATAAGCCCAGCTGCGGCACGGCGGACGTCAGGGAGTCGGCGGCGGGTTTACCGGCCAAGAAGAAGCGAAGGATGGGCATGTGTGGTCTGACAGAGAAGGAACGGAGTCACTTTCTACAGGCACAGCAGCAGGAGAGTGTGGAGGACGGAGCAGGGAGCGCAGGAAAAGCCATATGTGATGAAACCGCTGTGCCTTCAGCTTCAGAGGACGATGTCCCCCCAAACCATTTACCCGTCACATCTCCTCACGTCTCAGCAGACGACAGAGAGGAAAGGGAGCCTGATGATTATCAGTCAGTGTCTTTTTAATATGATATTATGCAGTGAAGAAATTAGCTTATATTACATATATCTTGAAATTATATTTTTTGAAAACGGTCCCAAAGCAACAATATTATTGTTATCACAATAACTTCTGGGACAATTTATTGTTGAGCAAAATTTGTTATTTTGACAGGCCTGCCTCAAAAGATGTTTTATTGCAGTATGCTTCATTGAGGAGTATCAGTACATAAAAGGAGCTGAATTTAAAGACATGCCGCACTGTTTATTAATAAAAGAAATGAGACAATAATGTATATTTCTATTCTGAGTAACATACACTGAACTTTGTGATTGTAAAGTAACAAAATGCAACAAGAGAACAAATGTAGACACCTTTGCAAGGCCCTTTAAATATCCTTCTTTCATTTTTACCTTAAACTTTACCTTCAATGCAGAGCTGAAACCGAAGTCCACAGTTCTGTGACCGATACGAATGGTACCGGTACCACATGTACCCCAGGACGCTCAGAGGAAAGAGATTCCGAGGCTAAAGACGGATCTCTGACTGATCCAGAACTAAATGGCAACACAGAACCAATTCAACTCGCACAGGAAGCGGAAGAGAAACATCTGGAGGACCCGCACCCACCAGGAGTCAAGGACGCCGCTCCATTGCCGGAAATCCAGACCAAAACAGAGGAAGATTTGTCACCAAGAGAACAAACGAATTCTCTCCACGCTTTCATTGCAAGGCAGCAGGAGGAAAGTGATGCTGACGCGGCTCATCCACAGATGTGCGGTGTGATCGGGGCAACAGATGAAAGCAAACTAGAGGTGACTGATGGGAATGGTGGTGAAGAAGGAGCTTCCTTTGCAGCGACTCAATCTGCAGAGTTAAACTGTGAGGCTTCACTGGCTCCCACTGCCCAAGAGACGAGTAACAGCGTAAGTGGAAGACCTGATGTTGACCCTGAAAATGATTATGTCTTGACCGATTTTAAT
Organism: Poeciliopsis prolifica; assembly: GCF_027474105.1. Classification (NCBI taxonomy): domain Eukaryota; kingdom Metazoa; phylum Chordata; class Actinopteri; order Cyprinodontiformes; family Poeciliidae; genus Poeciliopsis; species Poeciliopsis prolifica. The sequence goes on along the minus strand of NW_026562391.1, from coordinate 4,621,581 downwards.
GGGTTTTCTGTCATTTAAACGCACATTAAGAAGGAATGGATAGCGGAGGATTTGGGAGTTTAGAACAAAAATATTAACGCATTTAGCTCAGGAGATGATTTAATATTCACAGACAAAACCCAACTCTGAATCATTTGTGTTAAGAAAGCGCTAGACTTCATATTTATTTAAAGCTCCCTGTGTGTGTTTGCACAGTGTGATCCAAATGATGCTGCTGGTCCCGCTGTCGTCCACACTGAGCCGACCAGGAACCCGGAGAACTCGTCCGGCTCTGGAGTCTTAAATTACGTGTCGGACTCCCAGCTCAACAACATTGTTTTCATGTAAGAAAAAGATCAAAGACAATACAGGTGCATCCCGGCTGATTTGAACATAATCAAAAAGTATTTTTTTTCCCCCAGCAGTTTAATTTTAAAAGAGGAACCCAAGTATTGATTGATTGCACAAAGAGAGATAAACTTCAAACATTTGCTGTTTAGTTATTAGTCATCAGAGCTTGCAGCAAATGGAAACCCAAAATTAACTTTCTCACCAAATAAAAATATAAAACCTATCAGAGTCAGTTTTAATACAGAAATGCTCTGTAATGTTGTCAGTACAAATAAGACTCCTGACTTGACAGTTGGCTAGCAGGCAGTCATTCATGGTGGGTCGTTGCTAAAGAAACTTAATGTTTATGGAGCACTGTATCCAAGCATGTTCACAGAAAGTTTAGTGAAAGGAAAAAGTGTTGGGGTTTTTTTTCTCAGAAGAAAGCAAATTCCTTCATAAGACTTCACAGAAGTGAAGATTGGTATTTGAATATTTTTAAGTGCTTAATAAGCCTGTAAGTTATAAAATCATGTCTTTAATCACCTATTTATGATCCAACCAACATTTTGCTCTCATCTAGTGAGGAAATGAAGGAAGGACCCGATCCATTGGGTCATCTTGAAGATGCCACAGAGCTGATGTGTGGACTGATCAGAGAACTCTCCTCTCTGAAGTGAGTAGAAACCATTTCTGTCAACTACTTGATCTACTTTTACGTTTCATTTCACTACTTTTGTCGTCTTTTTTGTCCTCTTAACTCATCTCGGTCTCACTCCTCAGGGAGTGACGTTTTTATAACTATTCGCTTTCATTACCTTGCTTCATGCTGTTGCCGTACATCCTAACCCATGATGTACGGCTTTAAAATTCTAACGGTGGATCTTCATTTGCACATGACGAAGCTGAAAATGGAGAGCTTAACCCAGTTTTTTCCTTTTTGTTCTAGCCGAAAGGTGATGGTCGCCCATCGAGAACTGGAGAACCTGCGGCGTAAACCTTCAAGAAGCTCTGTACGTTAGACTGTTTTCCAGAAGATTTTGATCTCATGCTTTTCTCTCGTTTAGAGTTCCTTGGTAAAGTACGAAAGGCGACACTAAAAGTATTCCCCTAGTTTTCCATGTTCTTCTGAATGTTTGCTTTGGCTATGTTGATGATCTACTTCATCCTCAATAAATCTATGAGATTCGTGCGACCAGAATCTACTCTTAACCGATGAGCTGCTTTTAATGTTGCAACAAGTCTCAGTCTCAGTGGCTAAATTGACCAGTTTGCTGTCACAAGAACCCGATGGTTGCTGTCAGAGCTCAAGCTTTCTTCTGTGGAAAATCTTATGGAAAGGACAGCTGTCTCTGCTGGTCAGGATAGAGGGAAAGATAAATGTTCAGAGACATCGTGGATGGAAATCTGCTTTGGAGCATATTACTCTCAGACTGGAGCGACCGCTCATTTTTCAGGACAATAACCCAAAGCACACGCCAGTATCTCAAAGTCTCCAGAGCCACTGTGAATGTTCTGGAGTCACCAAGCCAGAATCCAAACTTAAATCCATGGAGAGAGCTGAAAATGGCTGACATGTCTCCCATCCAACCCGATGAAGAACTGGGAAGACTGCGAAACGACCTGAAGATAGGCGAGATAACTTATTATAGGGTTGGACAACATATCACAATATAAGCGTTTTCCATCAGTTAATTGATTTGGTTTTTGTTTTAAATATCTGAAATACTGCCAGTGATGTGACCCTTCCTGTTTTATCCAAAGTTTTTCACAAGAGAAAGGATGCAAGTGCTGCTAAAGCAGGAACAACAAAGTATTAATAGCAATCAATACTTAAACAGTTTTCTATTTGTAATGAATTTGCAAAAAAACCCCAAAAACTTCCTACATTTTAATTTATGTGTAGCACTTAGAGTAAATAGATTAATTTAATACAATTTGGAAGAAGACTAAACATGGCAGGAGTGAAGTGTGAATACTTACCAGATGCTGTGTAAAAATGAAACAGCCCCAGTTGATTAAAAGAAAAATTAAAAACTCTCCCCAGTTCAGAGAAGCCTCTTGCATTCAACTTCCATATGCAATATTTTTGACATAAAACATCTGCTTTACCTTTCACACATTTACCACCATTTTACCTTGCTCGTCATAAATGAAAGTGTATGCCAGGCGTTCGGACAAACAATCTAAGATCATAACGTAACAAGGTTCTGAACGCGCGCTGATGCTTCCTTGTGATCTGCATTTTCAAAGCAACAACTACTTATTGCTTTAAAAGTATGTGGAAGATTTCAGGTGTCGGTCACTACACCAGCAATGAAAATGAAAAAAATTAAATAAAAAATTGCAACTTTAAGTTTAGCCACTTGTTTATAACTGGAACCACAAAAATATTTTCAAACTTTACATGAGTTACAGTGGCATAAATGGGAAGTATTCCAAATAAAACATGCTCCCAGAATCTGGTACACAGAAGAGAAGGTGCCCCATTAAAAGCTTAAAATGCCGACATGGTCACATTATGTAAACATACTGTAGAAAAAGGTAATATTGGTGAAGATGGAAGTTCTCCCAGACTGCTGATTTCGTTATAGTCCGTCAATGCATTTGGTAAAATGTATGTGAACCAGGACATGTGTTGACCATGTTGTAAAAGTATTCAACCCAAAAAAATGCAAACATTTCCTTTTTTTCTCTCTCTCTCCTCCCAAGTCGTCTCTCTCTCTCTCTCTCATTCTCTCTCTCTCTTTTTTTTTGAGTTAGTCCAAATTTCAAAACAGACAAGAGTTTAAATTAAATGACTCCAAACAGAAAACATGCATTAAAAAAAGAAGAAGAAAAGCATGCAAATAAGAACACAAAGCAAGCAACACACAAAAGTAAAAGCCACACTTATATCGACTTATTATAATAATTAAAATGCACACAGAGAAAGAGGGGGAAAGGAGAAGCTTCTTTCTGTTTAGGGTCTCAAGGCCACCTGTTAAATCAGCGCCTGGTCTTGGTGTACACCGAGCTGTAGGAGCTGTCCACTCTGGGACAGAATCGCTTGGTGTGGGCTCTGGCCCCCGTGGCGCCGCACAGTGGACACACGTACTGGCGCAGGTAGGGACACAGAACCTCTCCAGCCTGGTTCTTCAGCCAGTGGGATCCGTAGACCAGCTCGGACTCGCCGTTGTGTTTGCAAAAGCTGCAGAACTTGGACGAGGGCGGCTCAGGAGCCGGAGCCCCGAAGCGACCCGGGGTACTCCTGCGCTCCCTGGGGCGACACCCGGAACCAGGCGGCGTCTGCGGCGGATCGGCGCCGGCTGATTCCGGTGCGGACCGCAGCGCATCCTCCTGGTGCAGCGCAACCGCGGAGCCGGACAGCAGGGAGTCGCAGGACTCCGCGCTCAGGCGCATCGACGCCAAAGTTCCGCCGAAATGATCGAGTCGGGAGCGACGCGCTTTGAGATCCGGCAGGACGGGATCCCCGGTGCTGTTCCGACGCAGGATCTCTCTGACCGTGTCCGACAGTCCCATGTAGTCCCTCCAGGGCTGAAAACTTTTGCTGTTTGACTCCATGAAGCGCGGCAGGTGGTGAAAGAGCCCCAGCACCAGGCCGTTCATTCTGTCTCCTTCCCTGGGTTTGTTTTCTCGACTGCCTGGCGATCGAGTTGCTTTCTTTCTTTCTTTCTTTTTTCTTTTTGTTTAAAGCAGAAAGTCGCGACACAGAAAAATTGCACCTGGGTGCGCTCAGACACCTGCGATCGCTAATTAGGCACACGAGTCTCCAGGAGGGCCAGCCGGCCAATCAGGAGAGCTCAAGCACAACACGCGCGAGCCTCTCAACCGTCCTCCAATCGCAGCGGACCCCACGCGACGCCCCGGTTCTTCCTGCCGCGCGAGGACACGTGTTTATTAATATTTTTCGTTTGTTTTTACTTCCACGGCTCATTATCATTTCTCTCTCCTGCAAAAAGTGCTTTATGTCCTCGTTCTTTTAAGTATCCACGTAATAACTCTACAAATTAAAACACTTTTTGTGGGCAAGAAAATTGATTCGCTGATGGAAGTCGTGTCTGAATCACTATGCGGAAGTACAGGACGTTGTGCTCCCAGGATGGATGATTTTCTCCCTGACCCCCAACCGAGACGGGCCTAAATCCACATGTCCCTTACAATGTCCCAGTGAACAGGCTTCACTGGGACGAGTTTATTTCTTGTATGGGATTCTAAAAAGTTCTAGCGTTAAGAAAATATTCCCACTGTATTTGCCCTTTAAACATTTGTTCGTTGCCTTTTATTGATATTCCCTCTGTGTGTTGATCCACTGCTAGTCGGGTATTGTCAGAAGATAGCATTCATGCAATCTGCATGATATGGAAATAAAAATAGCACTTTGTGTCCTTCCAGATTGAGACTGGGTAATTGTTTGTTTTGCTTTTGAATTTAAGTTGGAAATCAAACGTCAGAAAGCAGCCATGAGACCGGATGGCCTCGGTCAGGAGACGACTTTTACTTTTAGTCAGGGGCGCAGCCTGGGCGGGGGAAGTGATGACAATGACCCGTCCTCTCCTGAGTGAAATTAAAGCTGCAGTAACATATAATTTTTAACATATTTGTTAAAGCTGTCATTATGTTATGACAGTATGATATCGAGATGATCAGTGAAACATTATTTCCTCTGCCTTCTCCCAGTGTTATCTAGAAACAGCTAATCAGAGACAGGAGAGTTTTAGTGCTGTCAATCACAATCTCATGTTGCTGCTCATCCCTACGCAGCAGCTAATGCAGCCTATGACAGTAGATAAACATTTTTCCTGTAATAATATTTTTTTACCATCAACAGTTAGTAATGAGGATGATTGACAGCACTAAGACCCTCCTCCTGGTTCTAATTGGTTGTTTTGGTCAAAACGTTGCATTAATTTAGCCAGTAATAGCAGTGGAACACAAAGACTGATTGTTTTCACAGATTATGTGTCTCAATCTGTCACAACATAGTGACAGTTTTAACATGTATGGAGAAAATATTTTATTAAAGTTATTTACTGCAGTTTGAATAAAATGCAACTTGGGTTGCTTCATGTATATTTTGCATGTTGCCTATGACTTGCTGGTGGAGAGATATTTCAGTCATCTCAAACTATAAAACAAATTTAAGCAACCTACTTGCATACTGTATGTTGGCTCCATGTAAAATTCATGAGCAGTAAATCTTGTGCTAGAATCAGTATTTAACCAAAGAAAGCAAGGCCGTTGCAAACCTTTAAAATTGAGACACTTTCGATAAGTCAGACTCAAAACATTGTAACAGCAGCTGTGCAGGGAGGGCCCCAATTCAATTTTTGGGCATGGGCCCCAGGATTCCTGGCAGCGCCCCTGCTTTTAGTGATATTCAGTGAATGTCTCAAAACATCAGCCGGCAGTGAATCATGATCGACAACCAGACTTTAAGACAAAATAAATGCTTTTATTAAATTTGTTAAAAAGACAAATACTGCAGGTGGAATGTGCTTTAACTGCAGCACTTTGAATCACGACCAGCTCAAAACTGAAGGCCAGGCTGTGTGAGGTCTCCTGTCAACGCCGCCCTCCCGCGTCTCTGAGCGGCGATCAGCTTCCCTGGACCTGCAGAAGAAGGACATCATTCAACCAGATGAAGATTTGAACTTTGCCAGATAGTTTCATGAAGCAAAACTCTTTAAATCCTTCAATTGAGAAACCTTTTGCACAGCTAGTTGGTCAGGAGACGGTTGGGGCAAGATAGAGCCCCCGCATCACAGGAACTCAAAACAATGTTTTGCAGTAGAATTTGTACATTTGAACTTTTTCACATTCTAACTAAAGACCTTGAGGTCGTAAAAAAAAAAAAAAAAACTTCAAATGATACATTAACACCTCTGTAAAGCACTGCACATTAAATTTTGACAGACTTTGTGGTAACACTAACTGGTTATTGTATGACAGATTGAGAGCGGAGTACAGCTGAGGTGTGCTGGGCGTTTGAACTCTGACCCTTCCCTCATGTAATCCATGAGCAGCAACGTTCCCAGAGCCGCGGGGTGACGGACTGAGGGGAAGACAGCCGGATAAGTTGGCTCCTCCCACACCAGAGAAATCTGCACCACAGACATTTGGAAGGTGAAACGAATGTGCCGAACACAAAACATACAAGTACACAGAGTCAAACGTCTCAGTCTGCACCGTCACCCAGTCCCTCGCTCATGATTCCCAAAAGCGCTCACCGAAAGCGCTGCTGTCCCGCCGGTTGGTTGCCTCTCTTTGAAACAAGGGCGAATCACACAGATACTGCTGCTTTAAGAACAGGCCCCGTTGTTGCTCAAAATCACGGCGCTGTGGGCAAAAGACATACTTTTGTAGAATGAGTTTAATAAGTGCTTGATTTGACAGGCAACGTCAAATCAAACCACTTTATTTCACCTATGGTTTTAATCTATGGCTGAAAAGACAAATTATTGAAACAACAGAATTTAGGCCATTTGCTGAAATATATTCAGAGCAGTAACTTAGACAAAACTGTACAAAAAATAAATAAATGCACATTTTGCGTTTAACACCTTTATCTGAAAGTATAGTTTAACCAAAACCATATTTACAGTGGCCTAGTTTACATTTTAAGCAATGAAATATTCTTAGTTAAAAAAATAGCATCTTTTAATGTTTCCAATATTGAATAAAAAGGCATAAATGATAAATGAAAAAAATTTGTAGAATGTACCTTGCTTTTTTTATCTGATTAATCACCAGAATAACCGATTACTGATAATCCCAATTCAACCCCATCTGACCTCGTGGCTCAGTCGAATGGCAGCGTCGGTAAACGCTTGGCGCTCCCTTTCAAAAGTCCTCCTCTGATGAGTCAGCTCTGCCCAGGACATCTGAAGACGTTCCCACTCCTCCAAAAAATAGGAATCCGAGAGTTCGGATGGGACCGTGGAGACCAGGCTGTCCTAAGACAAGCAGCCAGAGCAGGTCTCCATCAAACTGATCACAGCTCACCGAAAGTTTCAATAAAAAGGCGGCAGATACCTGCAGAAGCTGCTGCTGCAATCTGACCACCTCCTGACTTTCTTTCAGCTCGATCTCCAGCTGAGCCATGAGCTTATCGTGGTCGGTACCAGAAGTTGCTTGACCTGCAGACAGAATCGTTTTCTTGCAGCTTTTGACGACTGGTTTGGTTACAAAACGCCTCACGAGATTTACCGTCGGCCGTTCACCTTCGGACAAGACACTTTGCAGCTTCTTCTGCACCAGCCTCCAGCTCTGAACCACTCCTCCAGTCAGGTGCTCGCCAAGCGCCGCTTCAGTTTCATCCAACTTTTTCTCTCCATCTTGGGTAACTTCCAAAAACTGTGGCAGCCACTTACAAAAAACCCACAAAAAAAGATTAGTGTTCACTCCAGGTGATATACTTTTTAGCATTACGTCATGTTTCTTCAATTGTAGTTAAAAAGGCTTGACCTTGACCTTCTCTGACCTGCTCCATGTCGACTCGCAGCGCGTGCAGCAGCGTGGTGAGGCTGTGGCGCAGCTTCATGGCCTCCCTCAGCTCGGCCTCTCTCCTCTCCAGCATCAGGCGCAGCGCAGCCTCTTCTCGCCTGTCGGGAGGAAGAGAGAAGACTGCAGTCTGAAGGAGGGGTCCAACTCAAAAGGCCAAAACTTCAGCGACCTTTGACAAGCAACCGTCTGCATACCTGGCAGTAAACGGGGCCGATTTGCTGAGTTGCTCCCTTTTGCCTCTGCTTCCAGGAGGAACGTTTATTACTTCTATAGCTGCATGGGGGAAAAAGAAAACGACGCGATAAACCTTATTTTCAGTACATTTGTTTGAAATTATTCCGAAGTCTCACATGGCCCTTTGTGCCTGTCAGTCAGCTGGGAGAGCCTCTCCTTCAGTCTACTGCAGAGCATCTCTCTGCGCTTCAGCTCCGCCTCCTGTTGGCTGCACTGCAGCTGCAGACGAGAACTCTGACAGGAAGGAAAGCGACACTTACGGTAAACTCAATCAGGAACTTATCGCTCTCAAAAGTACTGCGCTTACTTTTGAACGCTCAGATCTCAGATCTCCCTGAAGCCTGGCCACATGCTCATCCGTCACTCTGAGCTGCTCCTGTAAGATGACACGGTTCCATGAAAAAGCCCTCTCACCCTTTGACCTTTCACGTTTTTTGGTTTGGGTCAAGGGAGTGTTGTGTGAGATATACCAACGGAGAGTATGGCGCATTTGTTTTCAGTCAGTTTTACTCTGATTCCCGTAAATAAAACCCATCTGTATTTTTTTTTTTATGTTTTTTTTTGTCTGGCAGTGTGGCATCAGAACCGATGTCCAAATGAGGCACAACAGATTTTACTTTCACAAGTGGAGCGTTCCAGCTTTCGCCATGCTGCTCCTCCTCATGCAAGTGTAAAACTTTAAATTGCTTTGATTTTAATCATTTCAAGCAGAGATAAGTAGAACTCGATGACATACAACATTTGACCCTCCTAGTTTAAGTCGAAGCACATTCATATGTTAAAACGGCTCAGTCAAAGTCCAGACCTTAACCCATTTGAAAATCCGTGGCAAGATATAAAAACGTATGTTGACAAATGTCACCCATCCATCCATTTTGTGTGAGCTAATTTTGCAAACATGCACCACAATGTTTAGAAACTATGCATCATTTTTCTTCTGTTTCACAGACGTGTGTTATTGTGTTTACCAGAAAACTGAGAAAAAGATTAAAGGCTGGGAAGTAAGCTTGACAGGACAAGTGGTTTGCTTGGTAGTTGAGCCTCTCTTTGACCCACCCTGAGGGAATCTCCTTGCTCTTTCCAGTCCTGTCCGTCAGCCCACCAGGATGTGCTTGGGTCCCTCTGGAGATACGAATCTGCAGCCACATAAACCAAAACAGAAAAAAAAAGAGGAACATCAAAGAATATTCAGTGCTAATGTGAATAAAGGTACCGATGTGTACATAAATGATCAGTTCAAATGAAACCTGAAAGCTCCTGTTTTCCACCATCTTTGCTCTGGTCAAATCTGTACGCCATCTAAATTCACATTTACGAACTGAACACGTAGCAACTATGAGCAGAGCGACGTGATCAACAAAGCACACATGCATACATTCCAGGTTAACACGCCTGTGTGCATATTTCCAGCCATTAGCGGTCAGACCTGCTCGCAGCTGCGGCTGTTTTTATTTCCAGGTGACAGCACTTCTGCTAATTACCAACAACACACACCAGGTAGGGCATGCTTTGGATTCAGTTGAGCAAGAGGTTTTCTCTAAAGCTTCGTTTTCGCTACTACTGTACTTCTCACTCGGGGTTCCTCCTGAACGCGCTGCAGGCCAGGCCGTGGAAAAACAGCACAAGAGGTCACCGACCGTGACCCTGGTTATGAGACACGCTGGGCTGGCTCTCTGGACGTCAGCGTATTCAACACATCCGGACATGAAGTCAGCGTGTGTCGTTAATCATTTTAACAGGGCCGGACGACTACACACGAAGAAGTGTCATGCATTCTCAGAACATTAAGAGTTGTGCTTCATTAGTTTATTTTAACAAAACGGTGAAAAGAGCAAAACACACATGTTGCAAGTATATATATATTTTTTATTTATTTCCTTTCATACAAACACATTACATTCACCACAAATCATAGAGGTGGCAGGTAACAATGATTCTTATGGCTTTGTGCAGATTTCTCGTATTCGACGACACAAAGCAAATCCGGCCCGGCAAGCTCCCCGCCACGGCGAAGAGCCGATCCAATCGACGATAAAATGACGACTTTTAAATCCAATTTAGTCCAACTTCACTCAAATAATTTGATTGGAAAAGCGTCAAAATACACGCGGCGACGCAGACAAGACTTAAGGACTGTCAAAAAGCAGTCACGAGTGAGAAAAGTGACAACTTAAAAAAATGGAAAAAGTTGCAGGCAGCATTTCTGTCGTTTCCTAACCAGTCAAACGTTGCACAGAAAACCCGACAGCAGGAAAGATTTTTGGTTGATTCCAGCGTGGAGAAACGAAGACCGACTCATTAAATACGAAACAACACCGAAGGATTTCGATACAGACGCAAGCGTTCGTGCAATGTGAAATAAATTAAAAGTTGTTACCACTATCCAAATAGTGCAAGGCCTTTGCGTGTTTTTATTTTAAATAAAAAGATTCAACAAAAGCACCGAAAAGGTGAGTGAAAGAAACAAAGAAGCAAAAGAATAACAAACCAGCACTTATTCTAACATTTAAAGTATGTCATGTTGTAGTACCTCAGGTTCACTGTGACACTTTTCGCTTCAGTACTTCAATCTTTTTTCTTTTTTTTTAAAAAGGCACCGGTACAGTGAGTTGGCCAGCAATGTCGTTGGGCATCATGTTTTACAGAGATACACGACACAAAACAATGCAGATGGGACAGAACCTGCATCGAATTTACATTTAATATCCCTCCACCGGCCCTTCAGAAGGGCACCGCCTGAAAAAGCAAACAGCGGCAGCAGTCCGTAAATAGATGAGCACTTAGGCAAAACCAGATTAATCATTAGTCAAGTTAGTGTCAAGGACATCTTCTGCTTGTTCGTTGAACAAGTAAGAGTTTGGCCGTGCTTTCGTGTAACAGATTGGGAGATATGATACCATTGGTTTTGGCAAAAAAATAAAAAATAAAATAATAATAAAAATAGTAGATCAACATCAACCCCACAAAAAACCTTCAGCACTGAGTGCGTTTCCTCCTCTTAACCTCCCTCCCTCCTCCCCGTGAAGAGCTGCAGAGCAAGTCTACGATGACGCAGACGAGAGGTGAAGTGAAGCTTTGACAGGCGAGGAATCCTTCATGTTCCTTCTGCTGCTGGAAGAGAGCAGAGAAAATCAGACGATTAATATGATTCAGTCCGACTGTGGTGTTCCAGTCTTGTTTCATCATGAACACTAATACGTCTGTTGCCATAACAGGGCAAATCCCTTCAAAGTGAAAATATCTCGCTGTTTTGCTTGGCACATAATTCTGCAGACAGCAGGGAAATCTCCAGCGCCGTTACTGCAACACGGTAATTACTAAACTTTACCCAAAGATGGCTTAAGCCTTTCCACATCATGCCTTTCACATATAGGTTGTTCATAGGTTACCGAAGGAAGAAAAGTGGTTTATGAGATTTCCTGTTTTGTAATAGAAGGCAAAAGAGCAGAAATACCACAATGTTGAACTGCTGCATATTTCCAACTTGGGGAAGTTTTTTTTATATATATATATAAAATAATAGCAAAACAATGCAAGTCTTTTGTGCTTTTTCCTGATTCGGGCTTATCGACAGATCAGAAATGCACCTTTTACAATTTTGGATTTGATTCCAGTAAAACTTTGACCTTTCAATATCGACTTTAGCCAGTTACGATTTCTCTTTGAGAACAGTAACCAAAAACAAAAAGGAAGAACCAGGCCTCCTTTTTCTGAGCAGTCTCTATTTACATTAGAAGCAGAGGCGATGCAACGCTCTGTGAGAACTGTCACTGGCCAACAGGGTTTTATAGTTCTCCTCAAAGGACGTCCAAATAAATCAGACCTAAATGTGAGTTTTTCATGTTTTTGATTTAGTTTTTAGGTGGATTAGCATGACTAGTTGAAGTTTCTGTGTGTATTTTTGGGGGAAAGTAGATCGAGGTCTGTTCAAAGTTTCCAAAAGCATCCTATCTGATTTTAGTTTTGGAAAAATAAAACTGAGCTTTAAAAAAAAATAGTTGCTTGTTTTCTTTTTTTCCTTCATCTGTAGTATAAAGGACAGAAATGGTATTTAACAAATGTATTGTTGCTTCTTTCTTTTTAACAATTCAAGCTTTATTTTTGATTTGCCAAAACACACCTTCTTTAGAAAAGGGTAACTTTATAGCACTACGAAAATGCAGATCTTCCTCCTAATCATCAAGGTAACCCTTGCAGGAACTCAGTTATCTTTACACATTTAAAAATGAATAAATATATATATCACTTATATTTACATTTAGTCATTTTGAACTCTCATCAGTCTTAGATATATATTTTATAAACTTTGTCTTATATGGTTATATTTGTATTATTGATATTTAATGCCTCAGATGGAGAAGCTTGTCAATGAATCAGCAATTTCTCCTTGGAGATCAATAAAGTATATTTTATTCTATTCTAATACTGAAATATTATGTTCTGCCAAGCACAATCAGAGGGTAAACCAGTGAGCTGACGGTTATCTGACAGACAGTCACTGACATCAGGGAGAAGGACAGAAATTTACAGAAGACAATGGCTACAGAAGCTGGCTCTTCAGCCTGCTTGTTAATGTAAAGTTGGGTGGAAGGAAGAAGTTTATGAACAACAGCAAATCTCGATATTGAAAGAACTAAAAAACAAACCTCATTCAAGAGATTGGGGAAAATTCACAAGTAGTGAGCTGAAGATGGATTCTCATTCTAATTTACAAGATCCTCTACAGATGGCAGATACCTTAGCATTCACACTGAACCAGGTCTGACGGATCAGCATTCAGTGACTCCTTTGAGTGTTCAACACCAAGATAATCAGAAAGTTAACGGGTAAATACACAAATTTGTTTAGTCAGTGACTCAAGCAACCTGTCTTCAATCTGAGACCTTGAGACGAGGGCTGGGCGATAAATGAATAGCAGTATGCATCACAATAGACATGTGATCATTATCAAGCCAATAGAATATCCAACCATTTAATTTTCTTTTTCTATCCACACATATCCAATCATTTCACTGAACTCTGATCCAGTAGTGCACAGCATCTAGGGAGATGTAGGCAGAGGAAAGGCTTCAGCTTGGTGACGTCAACTCACGGCCGCTTCAGACTTTGCATATCTGATAACTGCTTAAAAATAAATAAATAATAAAACCCACAACAACAGTGGAGTGAAAGAAGATGAGAAAAACTGTAACAGTTCAAGTCACCAGTTCAGCCGCATTTCAGATGATTAAAACAAAAGAAAAACAAATCAATATGCATTGATATCCACTTTTATGAAACCCTTGCCATGATGACATTTGTTTCCAGCCACGTCGCCCAGCCCTACGTTGAAACAGAAGGGCGATAAACAATAAACAGAATGTGAGAAGCGCCTCTCAGCTTCTTAAAAGTGGACTTTACCTCAGAACAGCGAGCAGGACTTGGGAGGTCTGAAGGGGTTGTCGCTGGAGGGGACTCCCATGAGGAGGGGGTCCTTGCTGGCATTCTGCATGCAGAAGTTTTTCAGCTCGGTGGCGGCCTGGGACACCTGCGGAGCCCGACAGATGGTGTGGGTGTGAAAACACGACCAGCATAATAAACCCGAGACTGTGTTCGTCTTTTCTCGTTTTCCCTGCGCCGACGTTTTACCGCCTCTGCTTTTGTTTTGTTTGCATAATATTTGCACGCAACGGGGCCACGGATCAGCCGTGACGGATGAGCCGTGGTTGCCACCTAAAATGTTTCGTTTTCATCTACAGGCCCTCTGGTTTCCACAGAGCTCGGCTCGCGCGCCTTTAACTGCAAAACTTTGAAGCAGCGGCGAGTTACTGATATTCCAGCGACGCTTTTTTTTTTTTTTTTTACTGAACTACCAGCAATTTAGTCAAAACCCCACTTTTCCCCTGGTTTCCAAACTTGGCCTCGACGTTCCGGAGGAAAGTCTTCCGTGTTTGTGTGTACCTTGATCCTGCGGGTGCTGGCCTCTAACCGGAGCTGCTTCACGGCTCTCTGGGCGACCACCAGGTTGCTGCTGGCGTTGTTGTTGGACATGGCGGCGGCGGCGGCGGCGGCGGCGGCTGGGGTTCGACAAAAATCCAACTCTCGTTTCTTCGGCCGCAGCGGAAGCGGGACGTCAAACTGCTCTCCACCCAGAACTGAACTGGGAAGCGGCGCAGGAAGGTTGCCATGCCCACAACTGCGCCGTCCGAGGCCTCCCATTGGCCAGCGCGGTCCGTCAACCACGTCATCTTCCCACCGTTCCCAAGGAGACGCCCCGAAAAATACGGGCCATTATTTGAAGTTTCCTCGACAGCAAACGGTGTGAATCGTGACCTTCGGCGGTTGTTTGCCACCTCATTTAACTTCACACCCGACCGGGGACGCTTTCAAAGAACCGCTGCTCGACCCACCTGCCTGACATGCTCAGGTGAATCCTTCAGGCTAATTCAGAAATTCAAATGAACAGTAATCATTCACTGCATTTTATCCCCCCCCCATCAAAACAGATGCAACTCAGAATCAGCTTGCTTCTCATTTCATACCTATGCAGAACCATGTCATGCCTTCCTCCTGCTATTTTGAACTTACAAAAACTTTTCAACAAGCATGTGGCAAAGGTGATTCAGCAATCCCTCCATCCTTGTGCCAGTGTGGACAATTGATTGGATCAAGTTGTCTGTATTGTCCTCTACCACTATAATCTGGATAACGTGCAAAGTAAAATTTGTGATTAAGTCTTTCGACACTTAATTGTTTAATTAACCCTCTATTAATTTACTTGAAGGTTTTAAAAAAGAGCCATTATTGGGTATTTTTAAACCACTCGTCTCCAGCAGTTTTATATAAAACCTCTCCGGTGTTTAGACACAATGTCAGCGTGTTGCTATGTTATATATCAATTTCTACATGCAAAAAAAGTGACTGGCATGGCACTTTGTTGATCCAAATCTATCCTAATGAATTAATGAGGTAATTAATTAAGTTAAAAACCGGTGGATTTCAAATATATAGATTTTTTTATGAGAAAAAGAAAAAGCTGAAGGCTGTACGGATAATGCCAGTAGAGACCTGCAAGTCAAAAAGTTACGGTTGTGTGGCAGACGGTAAACTGCAAGTCATCGACTTTGCAACAGCTCTGCATCCTGAGTAAGCATGTGGTGACTGTGGAAATGACTTCTTTTTAAAAAGAAACTGGCAGCAGAACCAAACCATCCGCCTCCACTGACAGCAGATCACTTTATAGGATGGGCGAAAGCCTCTCATCAAAGCTTTGAAAAGTGCATGTCAAAGAAAAGAGTGCCAATTCATACCTCGGTTTGTTAGGGGCTTCGGGTTTTTCTACCATCTACAGCCTAGAATACTGTTCAGGAATTTAGATAAGAAGTTGTTACTCAGTCCGACTATGCAGATAAACCACAGATCAACCAGCATCAGGGTTTCTGCAGGTGTAGCTCATCATCTCTAATTATTTATTTCTCCTGAGACGTCAGTCTATTTCCCTAATTTACTCTTACAGTAAGCAACTCCAGTTGTAATTGTTTTTATTCAGTTGGACTTTTAATAAGACACAGCTTAATAGAGGTATTTTCTTTTGAACTTCTTTTGCAAATTTTTCATTTATACAGCGTTTACATCCTCATTATTTGCAATAATTTATTTAGTTTGAAGTAGTTAATGTCATACAGTGATACGGTGTCTACTATATGTTTTTCAGTTATGTGTTTTTTATTCAACAACCCAAAACATGGCATATTTGTGACCACTAGGAGGTGTTATAGAACAATAAGAGACAGGATTTATGTTTCTTGCTGCTAAAGACAAGGATGTAACGCCCGGATAAACCACGGCTAATCTTTAAAGCCTACAGACAATGCAGTGTCAATGTGTATGATTACTGCTGTTGTTCCTGATTTATTATTCTCACTCGAGCAAGCAGCAATTAGCAAACACCTGGTGGAACTGCGCATCTGCTGAGCGCATTATAAGAGATACTTATAATCTCAGTCCAACTCTGGTGAAATTATTGTTAAAGTGTTAATAGAGGAGCTCAGTGGTGATGGCTGCTTGAATGTGGAGTTTCAGAAAAAGCTGGTGTTTTTAAAGAGACAGAGGGCCAAATTATTAAGTCAAATTTATTACTTACATAGGTATATGTATGGCATTTTTATAGCAAAAGAATGGACCATATTTACTTGAATGCGCTATAAAATACCATGTCACTGGAAAACACACCATGCTGCCCCTTTAAAACTCTACCAGACTGAAAAGGACTGTCCAGATTGTAATCGGCACAAAGTTCAAAAGCCAGCGTATGTGATGGTTTGGGGGAGCGTTAGAGCTCCCCCTGAAAGGTACAAACAATTAATGGAAGAACACATGCTGCCATCTGAGCAGAGTCGTTTTTGCCACATCATGCACGTTTTACAGCAGTGTGTCTCAGCAGGGAAAGAGTGCAGGTAGTAGACTGTCCATGGGAATCAGGAGGAGACTGATGATTCACGGTCAGAGCCCGGATGCCACCGGATGAACATGATCAGCAGAGCAAGACAAACCAGGGCCAGAACCACGTCGCCCACTCTGGCCTCTTGGATCTTGTGGAAGATATCGCAAATGTTGTGGTTTAACCACAACATTGGGTCTAAAATATCATTATAGGTTTTTTTTTTCAGTTCAATTCATTTCAAAGTTTATTTACTTAGCACTTACTTATAAAATAAAGGTTGTGGTTTATATACTAGACATTACTACCTGACTCATCTCCACTGGCGCCTTCATGCTAGTGCGCTCTCCTGACCACATCTAATAATCGGCTCATCATGAACCACCAATCACTAATGTTTCACTCCTTAAACTTATTTACAGCAACCTCACACGGCCAAAGTACTTCACAATAATTACAGCATTACATATTGGTAAAAGGTAGAAATACAATTCAATTTGACACTAAAATACAAATAACATATAAATCCTGTCAGTTTAATTTCAGTAACAGCATTTTCCCCATAAACTCATCCATCAATCAGATCAGTTTAATGCCACATTTTTCTTATTTCAACTGGTCTGATTACTTTACATAAGTGTCACGTTTCAAGAAAAAAAATCTTGTTATTTCTTTATCCATGCAAATAAGTAGAAAAAAAGAAGAAATATGATAATTGATTCTTTGTCATTAGTTCTGATAAAATACCTATTAGTGAAAGCTACAAACTATTGGTCCAACGGTGATGGGCTTCAATGCACCAAGGCTTAGAACAAAACGCAACTCTCTGCTTCGACAAACCTGTGAAAAGTAAAAAAGTAAACAATTTATTTATTCATCGTGAATGATAAACTGCTTATTAAATAAAGTAATTAATTAATCCCCAAATAATTCACATCCTGCCAGGTTGAGATTAGAAAATATTTTCAATTAACCAAGAAGTTTGTTTCAGATAGAAAATGAGAAATAATGAAAAAATGTAAAAGGATTACTGTTTCTGCAATTAGATTTCAGAAAGAGTGTCAATTTGTAGCTCAGTTTTTCTGCAAGAGAGGTGGGTAGATAGTGTGACACTATCAACCATTTAGCATTGTTAGCTTAGCTTCAGACTGCTTGCCTCCATTTCACTGGCATTAAATGAACAAAGAAAAAAAATCTCATCAACCTGGGTGCAAAGTCAGACGTTTTGAAGTACCTACTGGTATCAGTTTAAAATAACATGTGTTGCTTACTTTGACTAGGACACAATGTCAATGGGCTAAATGTTACATTTTTTGAAGGTCCCATTTAAACTCTGACGGTGAGACATAGTTGACATTTTTAGTTCTGAAACAAACAACAGCAACCATAAGAAAAAAAAACAAAACAAAAAATAAGTTTCACTTTCTGTTTCCTATTTTTTTTTTTTATAATTTATTTTGTCACCTCAAATTGTTTACTAGTTGTGGGTGGTCTGATTAGGTTACAATGTCTTTTAAATTATTGTTGTTTTGTCTGTTTCTTGTAGTTGCATTTTTAAGTTCAACTCATTTTGTTAATGAAGTCATGTGTCCTACATACTTCTGGCTACCTGATGTCTTGCTCCACCCACACATCAACACAGTTTGTTTTACATTTATTCATGACTTCGTGACGGATAAATCGGTCGTTCTGGTCGTCGTGCATCCTCCTTACTACTTCAACAGATCCATCTGTAGGTGAGAAAATCTAAAACATGGAGATTAAGAATGAAGTGAACTGTGTCATTAATATATGTTAATAGCCTTGTGTTTTGCCTTCTTAAATTAAAAATACCTCTAGTATCCTTCTATCAAGATTTTATTATAGATACAGACACATCTCAGTAAATTAGAAGGGATATTCTGATGAGATTTATTTGTCAGATTAAAAGCATCTCTGAAGACAACAATCTTTAAGCAAGAATTATACGTACTTATCATTGTGTGTGACAGTTTCCCTTGAACTGAGAGATAAAAGCAATTTAACTTTTCAATGATATTCAAATTCATAGAGATGATTTTTTACCCCATTAAATGCAGTTTTGCATGTCATCACTTAACATAAAGCAAAAGCAAGTTTATGTTTCTTTACAACTATAATTCTAGTGCATGTGTCTCAGTCATTTTATGTCATTTCGAAAGAGCAATTGCCATAATTTTGCTCTACAAATTAACAAATTCTATGTGGTAAAAGAAGCTTTTCAGACTGGAGAAGCATTTGCAGTAGTTTTCAAACAGATCACAATGGACAAACAGGAGGTCTTCTGATAAAAACAGCTTGACAGGTTCAACGAGATCCACAATCTTAGACTACTTTGGATTTTTGTCTTGGTTGAATTCCTTTTTGTTACTTGTACCCATGAACAGTCTTTGCATTCACCACATTGTAATGAAACTGACTCACTGCTTTACATGTTGGCAGCAGCTTTACCACCTTCACAATAGAGAAACAGAGTGTAATTCCAGGATATTTCGGGCAAAACAGATGCTTTCTGTGCGGCCAAAACACCTCGACAGTCGAGATGCTGAGGTTGTGGACGTGCAGCAGCAAGGTGGTCGTTTCAGCCCTGCATCGTGAACACTGTTCTGCAAAATCAGAACATCTAAACACGGATTTAGCCTGCCTTCCAAGGCATTCCTGATCAACACTATTTACACTACAAGCAGCTCTGCGCAGCTGCGAACCCCAGAAGTGCTCCAAGAAGCATGCATGGGAAATGAGATCGCACAATAAAGCCAGTAAGAGATGTCAAATCAAATATTGTAGTACTCACCTTCAAATAAATGATCCTTCCACTTTCACTTTTCTTCCTTGGTGGAAGATCCTGTGGCGACTTGAGCAAGAGAACGGACCAAGCTTTTCTTGATTTAGGTCAGTTAGAATTGTCAAAATTATTTTTGTTTGCTAAATGTTTCTATAATGAGAAAAAATGTGACTGGCGTACTCCAATCTATTTTTTTTTTTTTTTTTTGAGAAAACAGCTTGCAGTTTTTCTCCACAAACCTGCTTAGCAACTTGTTTGTTTTTACAGTTTATTTTTATTGCTTTGTGTCAACCCCACTTCCTGGCATGAACTGTCAACAGGTAGGCAATGCAAGGGGAGGTGTGCAGACAAAAGGACTTGTAAGGCAGCATTTGTCTGTCCATATATTTCAGCTTTCAGCTGTTGTCCATTTTACCAACAGGGATGTGAGCTTCTGACTTTGTCTTAGTCGTCTGTGAACCATGAGTTTCAGTGGAGAGAAACAGAGGCCATAACTTGATTTTGGTGACACCACAGGCATTATATCCCCACAAAGATATACACAGTTTTATCTGAATTCACTTTAGTAAAAACTCTGTCACAGTCATCTTCTCCTGCGCATCTAGTCTCTATGATTTTGGTTGGAGCTTCTTTACTTTATCAAAACAAGTTAGTGTACCTACTCTGGGTATATCAGTCTTTAAAGTTTCAAAACTTTCTTTTGCCGAGGCCCAAATGTGAATGTTTTCACCTCTTTGGCTGTCTGTCTCTCTGGCTTCCATCACAACTCTCACTCTCTATTATTGATCATTTTGTGTCAGCAGTTATGACAAAAAACTCAAGCTTTTCACGACTTAACATTTAAATGGACATTTAACAGATAATGGCTGTGTTGAGGAATGTGTATAGAAACTCATTGGTTACATATGAATGACACTACCTTTTCGGCTTTCAGTTTTTCACTTCTATTTTACCCCGTTACATTAGTTGTAGAACCAGAATCCATTAGCATTTTCAGCTCACAGAAAATGTTAGCTCATCAGGCACAACTTTTACAACTCATCTTATTCAAGCACATTCACATTTGAGCCTCATTTCCCTCTTGTACGACATGTTTTAAGACACTGTCATCTATCTATGTGGAGTCACAACATTGTTGTCATACCTGTGCACACCAGTCTTCCATTCGTCCTATTTTTCCCACTGCATGCATTTACATGTCATTGCCTGGTAAAGAAAACTAGAGGTGAAGAAGATCACTACTTCCAAGAAACCCAACTTGATGTGAGATCTTGGTTTCTGTCTCAGACTGTAGAGAGAAACAAAAACTAAGCTAAGGCCTGTAAATTTACACTTGTAAAACTATCTGCCCTTTTTCATTCTCCTCTTTTATTTTTCTTTCGGTTTCAAATCAAATTCTTTCAAATCAAATTCTTACCTTTCTTTGTCGTCAAAATCAGGTTGGCCTCTTTTCTTCTCCCCGTGACGCTCAATGCTGCAAGTTCTCAGTTCATTCAGATTGCGAATCCACTGCTAATGTGCCAGAAAATGTTAAACATGTTCAAATAAATATCTGTAGACCTCAGGGGTTTGTTTTGTTTTTGTTTTTATAGCTCCACAAGTTTAAGAACAGCACAACAAAAGCATGAAAACAATAAAATAGAAGTGTCATATAAACATTATCAACAATAGCAATATATCCTAATAGGAATAATAATAATGGTTTTCACCTTCCCTCGTGTGTTTAATGAGACGTGTTTAGGTGTTAGCTTGCTGACCTTCAGCATGCTTCAAATGCTGCATCTAGTTTGCCTTAATATCAGCCTCCTGCCTGCTCTTTGTCTTTTTAAGCCCTGCCATCTTGGTCAGTTTGATTTTAGAAGCGGCCGACGGCATTTTTATTACAGCAACATTAAGTTTCCTCTTTCCATATTTAAAATGACTAGAAGAAGCCTCACAGTGTGAACTGAGGGCAGCCAGCAGTAAACCATTCAGGATTGCCAGATATACTGTACAATGACACCAAGGAAGGAATTATTTTTGGAACTGCTTGAACCTTGACAAAAAATAACAGAAAAATAAAAAGTCTGAATATGTAAAATTATTAAATTTGATTAAATACGTAGTACGTTTGTCTGCCATTTGATTCTTCCGTTGTGCTTAGATGCAGGAATTTGGTAAACAGGTTTGTCAGGTTCCATGTTGTCAGTAAGTGTACATCGCTTTCAACAATGACTGTAAAATCCTCTGCAGTAGCTGAACTGTGAAAACTGTGGGGAAGAGGTGTTTTGCTTGATGGTAAAAATATGTGGTTTATTATATTATGCCCTAATAAAAACAATTCTAAGTTTATATTTTAGCTTTAAATAAATTTATGGACATGGAAAATTTGAAAACAATTTCAAGGGGTACATTATTTTTACAACACTATGCAGGGAACAACTTGTTTAGTTGTCATAGTGGATGATGGTGGCAAATGCAGAAGCAGGAAGGCATGGAGTGGATGATGAAAAAGATTAAATGAAAACAAATGATGAAGACTAAAACTATGAAGTCACAGGTGTCCAGGGCAGCAACATAAATCAAGGGATAAATCAGCAAGGAGACATGAGGAGAGTACGGAGAAACCAGAGGAGTAATGAGAGGAACCAGCAAGGAGTGACTGAAAGAGAGGAGCTTAGGCACTGGAGGGTTGATTGCTGAAACAAAGAACCGGGCTGATTGGCAAATTTATTGCATGTGTGGGGGGAGAGAGGCACAGGGGGCGAGGGGTCGCCAGTCCATCGCAGGGTCAGACAGGACAAATAACCATGCACACACACACTCACACCTAAGGAGGATTTATGGAGACAAATCAACCTAACGGTCATGTTTTTGGACTCTGGGAGGAAGCCAGAGTACCTGGAGAGAAGCCACACATGCAAACTCCATGCATAAAGACCAGGGGCTGGGAATTGAATCTAGAACCTTCCTCTCTTACCACCTGTGTCACTATACTCCAAGGCCCAAAACAAGACTAATCTAATCAAAATAAGAAATAACATAGAATAGTGATGAAACTAAAATAACTAATAAAGGACTGAACCAAGGTCAAACAAAACATAGCTGATCTATATAATAATAGAGGAATTAAGGAACACAGAAACAAACCAAACCCAATAAAAACAACCTGAAAGTGGAAAGAGTAAAATGACTGCATATGTATTTTATGAATGTATTTTTATTTATTTATTTAAATCCTGTTTAAACCTCGCCACAAAGGAGATTTCTGGTTAAAGTGTCTGGCTTTTTAGACATCTGGTTACAGCATACGAGATGTTACCCCTCCCTGATAGGTCAAAGCTCACCTGTCACAAAAGGTTGATCAAAGGTTGTTTATTTCCTGTTTCATAACTTTTAAATGTTTTAATCTGACAGAAAAATTTTTGTGCAGTCTTTTCTTCCATCTTCTCTTCTTTAGCACTTTACAAGCTTGGTGTCACATTTTGGTTCGTCACTGGAAGTCCTCAGAGTAACGAATGGAGACATATAATATTTTACAGCTTTAATATTTAAAAAAAAAATAATAATTTATTTACATTTTTGACAGATAAAATGGAAAAAGGGGAAGGCCTTTCATCTATTCCAGACATCCCATACGTTCCAGATTTCCCAGATATGCCAGATACCACAGATGTCCCAGATATTACAAATATTCCAGAGATCGACGATATCCCAGCGCCGCCATATCCTGGTCCGCCATTGGACTCAAGTGTGGTCATCAATCCACCTACACCTGTTGATCAGCCAGTGAGCCAGCCTCAACCTCAGAAGTATGAAAAATCCGCCGACCAGCAATATCCCCAGCCTGTTGCTCAGCAGTATCAGCAATCTGCTGACCAGCAATATCCCCAGCCCGGTGTCCAGCAGTATCAACAATCTGCTGACCAGCAATATCCCCAGCCTGTTGCTCAGCAGTATCAACAATCTGCTGACCAGCAATATCCCCAGCCTGATGTCCAGCAGTATCAACAATCTGCTGACCAGCAATATCCCCAGCCTGTTGCTCAGCAGTATCAGCAATCTGCTGACCAGCAATATCCCCAGCCTGATGTCCAGCAGTATCAGCAATCTGCTGACCAGCAATATCCCCAGCCCGGTGTCCAGCAGTATCAGCAATCTGCTGACCAGCAATATCCCCAGCCTGATGTCCAGCAGTATCAACAATCTGCTGACCAGCAATATCCCCAGCCTGATGTCCAGCAGTATCAGCAATCTGCTGACCAGCAATATCCCCAGCCTGATGTCCAGCAGTATCAGCAATCTGCTGACCAGCAATATCCCCAGCCTGATGTCCAGCAGTATCAACAATCTGCTGACCAGCAATATCCCCAGCCTGATGTCCAGCAGTATCAACAATCTGCTGACCAGCAATATCCCCAGCCTGTTGCTCAGCAGTATCAGCAATCTGCTGACCAGCAATATCCCCAGCCTGATGTCCAGCAGTATCAACAACCTGTTGCTCAGCAGAACCAGCAATATTCCCAGCCTGTTGTTCAGCAATATCAACAACCTCCTCAGTTTGGTAAGAGATCAGAAGTCATCTTGAGTGTTGTTTATTCTGCATTTCAACCTAATTTCGCCCTTTTTCCTCCAATCATTGCCTCTTTTCCTACATGTGCTGAAATCTTGACCAGTTCGTGGTTCATTCAGTTAACTCCAAGTTCAATGTTTTTATATGTTTAGCTCAACAACAAGTTGTACAGCAAAATCAGGCGACTCAACCTGGTGAGTCACTTTCTCAGTTAGTGTCTTTTAATTGAAGATTAGTATAAAGTTTAAGAATGCACAGTAGAACCCATGAGTTAGTGGCGAGTTTTTAACAAAGTGTTATCGACAGCAAACCCTGTGGTGGTGATGCAAGTGAGACCAACTGAGGCTCCTGGAAATATGTTGTGTCCACACTGTAAGACCAACGTTGTGAGCGTAACCGAATACAAATTGGGCATGCTCACTTGGATAATTGTTGGAACACTGTTTTTCGTTGGGTGAGTAATAAGTTGAAGTATTCTTTTCTAGCCAACGGGGTTAGCAGTGCTGCTGCCCTTGCAGCCACAGGAGGGTGGTGGAGAACATTTTTTAATTTCCACCCCTGGATTCACTCCCTGTTTGTTTAGCACTTTTCTTTACACCTTCGGTCCATGCACATAGAGGCAGTTTGCTTTCTTGTTTAAAACAAACAAACCAAAAATACACTTGGTTTTTCAGTTTTTATTTATATATTTTTTATTAAACCAAAATGAAAGATGGGAGAACAGACCATTATCCGATTTTTGTGCTAAACGAGAATGGAGAATCCAGATAAAGACTGCACACTTTTGGATGAATTAACTGTTTTTTTAATCGAGTGGTCTTACTATATTATTGCTTTGTCTTTTTTGATCATACCCCTTGTCCAGGTGTTGGCCTTGCTTTGTGATCCCGTTCTTCGTGAGCGCCTGCAAGGACGTGCAGCATTCCTGCCCGCAGTGCAACAACGTTCTGCACGTCTACCGCCGCATGTGATTCACATGTGAACTGCAGTTACTGACAAATTTGTTGTACCTCCTTTAAAAGAGGACTGACTGTAAAATGAATACATTTATTAGGTTTCCCTGAAATCTTTTAACAAACCATTGATATTTTACTCTTTATGGTGTCTCATTAACAAATACTTTTTTTTAACATGTTTTTCAACACTAACCATTGACATGAGAATGTGGTTCTGGTTGCAAAAGAAGATTTCTCTTACTTTAAATAGTGCAACATTTGATCATTGTTGTAACGAATCAGAACATAATATCTACAAAAATATCTAAAATGTTTAATTTATCTGTTCATTGAGGTCTTCTTGCACTGTACAGTTATTTAATTGAGAGCTGCACTGTGAAACTACAATTCCCAAAGCCTGCAGGAATTGATGCGGTCATAGAAATAACTGTGTTTTGATCATCATTGGTAGATGTATTTACATGTGTTTTTATTTAAAGGTAATCTTGTTTATCATCTTATAAGCAATTGTGTTTCTGTAAGCAGAAGAAGAGACAGAACTGTGACAGCCCAAAATACAGTGTATCTGGAAAGACCTGCGTGTGTGTGTGTGTGTGTGTGTGTGTGTGTGTGTATGTGCGTGCGTGCATGCGTGCGTGTTTGTGTGTGTGAGCTTGTATTTGGTACAATGTTGGGCCCATTTTTACATAAAATACTACATGACTTCATACAACTAAATGTAACGACATAATAAAATGTCATAAATTCCTAAGAGAGCTTCATGCAGAACATTTCTGACACTGACATGCAATCCTGGCAGACATCGGATCGATTCTGTTGTGATACCAAAAAAGAGATTATGGAGCCTCATGAGGCTCAGGGCTACATATTGTCACTGGAAGGAGACAGAGTTACTCTGATTAACAGAAGATGTAAAACTGATGCATGTAAGATTGCAGCCAGGTTGAAACAGATGAATAGATTTTACTGCCATCAATGATCAATAAAGAGCTTTTGCTTTAATAGCCCCAAACAACAGCTTACTTCATTCAATATTTAGTCTAACACCATGGGAAAAATCATGTCCGCAACATATTAAAGTAAATGAATAAGTGAAAATGAATAGTGGGGTGTTTCCTGAGACGTCTAAAATTTTACAATATGGCTGAATGTCACCATCAAGTGGTCAGGTGCAAGAATTACACCCACTCTGTTCTGAACACGTAGGTTCTCTGAGAATTAATATATGGAAAATAACACTGAATAAAACAAAGTTTTATGATCACAAAAAATGGGAACTTTTGTATCATGCCTTTTACTTTAGGTATTATACCTAAAGTAAGGCGAGATTCTTCCCCAAACCAGGTTTGGGTCCTGCTCTGCCTTTAGTGTTTTAATGATTCTACACAGAGAACAGGAAAGCCAAAAGGTACCACGTAAAGTTGTGCTAACCTTTTAATTAGAAATAACAAATAGTGGAGTAATAGTTCAGTCTGAAGATGAAAGAAAGAAAGGTTCGACTGTTTCTCCACCTGCTCGGTTCCTATCAAGCACATTGATCAGGATTGACACAACGGAGTTGGAAGACGTTAAACAAAAGAGAGAAAAGTTCACCTGTTAGTTAGAAGTCTGACTTTGCAATAATATGCAGGGTTTACTTTGGGCTTGGACCATGCTGAGGTTTTGAACCCTCGATCTGAACTCTAATGGTGAGAACGTTCTTTCCACCTTCAGTTCTGTTTTCTAATTGATTCCTATCCTAATGGCCCACATCCTTAAATCATCTGTGGGAGGCCTGATTAAGTGTAAATGTCTTTAAATAAATTGTGTTTTGTAGATTTTTGTCTCTTTGTCCTGTTTTTGTAACAAGGTTAAAATGTGTCTGTTTTTGCCATTTTCAAAATTTTGATCAACATTGTTTCTCTTCCATACAAATTGCCAACAAAAACACAAAAGTCAACTAAGAGTCAATCTACACTTTTTTGTTTGTTTGTTTTACAAATTTGCACTTGGCCACAGGATGTTTGCTGAAGTTATTTTTAAAGAAGCTACACCTACTTCTGCATGCCTGTTATGATGCACCACCTTTTAGCTGTCACACACCGGCAGAGTGTGTTTTGACTCAACTATTGCTCGGCGTCAGGTCAATAGGACGCTCTGGTTGTTGTGACTCTTCCTGGCCGTCTTTCAAGACATTCAACAAATCCATTGAAAGGTGAGAAAACCTAGAAAATGCAGATTAGGAGAAGACATGAACATTAAATGCTCTGGTACTAAAAAGACAGCAACAGTGCTGTGTGTCGAACACTTAATCCCAGACTCTAACAAGAAGTCAAAAATTCACAGTTGTATCAGGAAAACCTTTCAATTAGCTTTTATTACGACATACAGATTAAAGGTAACTTTTCTGAAATTAATCTTTAAACATCTAGTGGGCATAAGTTCTCATGTCTGTAAATGTTTTTATTTGTTTGATGTTACACTCTTAGCTTATGATGTTTTCATAAGCTGTAAGCAGAAAAACATAATGAACATGAACAAAACTTTAAAAACATAATCCTATGAATAACACTGAGGTACTGAGACAAATGACATTTTCAATAATATTATAATTAATTAAGAGGCACCTGTATATGGAGTTTTGTGCGTATTTCCTACAAGTATAACGCTAGAACAGGTATCATGTATCACTGTGAAAGAGAAATGCTTATGTTGTGTATGGAACGAATCCTGAAGGACTAAAAGCCTTTCAGTGTGGAGAAGATTCAGCTGCAGTCTGAAAACAGATCACATTACATAAGCTTTTCATAAAATAGGTAGGGGACAGGTTCAACAAGGTCTGCAATCTTAGGATGTTTTGACTTGCGTCCTTCGCATTCACTTCATAATAAAAATGACGCATTACGTCCAAGTTCTGGCAACATCTCCAACCCCATAAGGTGTTGTTTGTAAAGTTACACATTGCAAAAAAACAAACAAAAAAAATAACAGCAATGTTTTAGGTTATTTAGTCCACTAAAATAAATTGGGCTCCATTTGATCAAAGACATATTTTCACTATGTTATGCATATATCTCCAAATGTCACAGTTCCAGCATTGATAAATATTTAGTTCACAAACCAAACATTCAGCTGCAGACCAAATGTCTTTGCTCACAGCTAAGTATTCTCTTGTTTTGTTAAGTGGAAGTGGACTGTCAAAATAAAAGCTGGGTCTGCAAACGTCTGCGTGTCTTCAGTGTTTCGAGATGTAGTCTGGGATAGAGTTTGGAGCTGTGACATTTTGCAATTTAACAAATAACATATAATTTTGAAAAATGAACAAGCTGAAGAATGTTGCAGAATTTCAACGTCCAGAAGTGAAAGCCTGATTAAGACGTATCCACACAGAGACTCCACCTTCCCAAGGTGGTAGAAAATGCTAGACTTAAGATCAAGAAGGACTTTCCAATAAAAGCTGATAAACTGGTCATGTTCAATAAACTGAACATGGCAATCATTAATGAAAAGCAGAGGACAACCGTTGTAATCAATCTCGCTCTGGAAACATCAAGAAAAAGGAAAACAAGAGAGTACAGAAAAACCAAGTGCATCAGAGTAAAATGAATTCAATATATGTTTATCCACCACATACAACTTACAATTATGCATTTTCCTTCCACCTTGCGTTTAAACTCTACCCGATATTGATTTAATACAATCTTCAAAGGCAAAACGGTTCAAGCGGTGTGGAGAGTCTCGAGAGGCAATGCCCAACACAACCAAATCAATATCTATTGAAACGTTTGACGGGTTCTGATCCAGCTGAAGAGTGATGGGGATTGACTGGATTCTACTGATTGGGACAAGATTGACGTGCGCAAAACACACTGCTCCCGTTTGGTTGACGTCATCAAAATGAACAGAAATAGCCGTGCTGACAAAGAACAATGGTTAAAATGACTCAGCTAAGAAGCATGCCGGTGAGGCCTATTGATGAGTCAGCATTTCACCTGCTGGACTGGTTAAGCTTTCATACCCAAAGAATCCAAAAATCACATCCTGGCTGTCCACTGTGACAAAGATCGAAAGGGGTCCTGTCTGTCAACAGTCCACGGCAATAGTCCTGCCATAATTTATGTATGGGATTAGGACTTTGACTGGACCATTCCAGAACATCTGCCCTGTTGTCTTAAAACCACTTCTGTATATCTTCAACTGGATGCCTCAAGTTGTTGACTTGCTTAAAAAAAAAAAAAAAAAAGCTCTCCGAAGTCAGTCTTGCAGTTGGAAACAAATTTCCCAATATTTTGCTGGACTTACTTATTTTATCTTCTGCCTCTGCAGGCCTTCAAGGCCCTGCTCCTTTTACTTAACCTTGGAGTCTCCTTGAGTCTTGATTTGAGTTTTCCTCAACGGGAGAATTCTCATTGCCAAGCTCCCATAAAGCTTTGACTGGTAGAGAAACAACCAGAGGCAGTGTGTGCTTCGCCTCTTCCGTCTTGACTGCTGAAGTTTTTAACTTCTTCAGATTAGTCAAAGGAGTTCTGGTGTCCTCTTTCAGTAATCTCCTCCTCATAGTGTCAGTTTGTAAGGACGGCCTGATCTGAGGATATTTACACTTGCACCATATTCCTTCTGTTTCTTGATGAAGAATTTAAAGGGGTACTACATACTTTCTCCTTGAGAGACAGAGAGAGGAGCTACACAAGGGCCTTTCACGTTTTTTATCCAACAGAAAGTTTACAACCAGGTCTTTTTCCTACTTATTTGTGCTGCCTTATGTCACACCTCATTCCACTACATTTTGTTGTTCTACTACATAAAACCACAACATAATTTACTAAAATGTGTTGTTGCATTGTAGGTGACTCAGACAAGCATTTTTTAAAAATACATTCAAATGACACAGCACATAATTTAACCTGCCCAGTTTAGATAGATATGTCACAGCCTATTTTTGTCAGATGATACTCTTACAGAGCGAACGTGACCTTATGCCGTGTTACAGACACAATGAGTTTTGTTTTGGAAAGAAGTCAAGCATCACTTTGAAATGCCCCAACCTGATAGACAACTTTTCATGCATTCCTCTATGCTGCACTCAGCCTTCTTTTTTTATCTTTATCTTTTGACAAGCTTGGTATCACAGTTTACTTCTACTTCTTCAATGAAAGGAATCAGAAGAACCGCTGGACATAATTGATATTTTACGTTTTGTAATCATATTTGTTTCACTTTTTTGACAGATAAAATGGAAAAAGGTAACGGACCTCCTCCAGATACCGAGGGTACTTCGGAAATTCCAGATATCCCAGCGCCACCGTATCCTGGCCCGCCTTTGGACCCCAGTGTGCTCACCAGTCAGCCTGTTGGTCATCCTGCTGCTCAGAATGATGTTCAATACGACAACCGGCCAGTGTCCAAGTCTGTTCGTCAGGAACATTCCCAGGCTGTTAATCAGCAGAATCCTCAGCCTATTGCTCAGCCTGTTGGTCAGCAAAGCGAACAGCCAACCTCTTCACTCCAGGTGAATATTGTTGAGCACCAACCTGGAGTTCAGCAATACCCCCAACCTGGAGCTCAACAAAACCCCCAACCTGGAGTTCAGCAATATCCCCAACCTGGAGTTCAGCAATATCCCCAACCTGGAGTTCAGCAATATCCCCAACCTGGAGCTCAGCAATATCCCCAACCTGGAGTTCAGCAATATCCCCAACCTGGAGTTCAGCAATATCCCCAACCTGGAGTTCAGCAATATCCCCAACCTGGTAAGAGATCAGAGACCATATCAGTGTCATCAAACCTGCATGATCATAAGGGAAAACTAAGTTATTGTGTATCTTCATGTATGTTTTTGCTGTAATCTTTTGATCAGTTTAAACTTGATTCAGTTAACTCCAAGTTCAATGTTTTTATGTGTCCAGCTCAGCAACTAGTTGTGCAGTATGTTGCCACAACACAACAAAATCTTCACTCAGGTGAGCCTATTGTTTGTCAGGTTTGTTTCTCATTACAGAAAATTTGATTAAAGTTTAAAATATGTATACCAGTGTTTCAGAGATGGTGATGGGTCTTACCAATATATTACTGAATTGGACAGTGTCTATTGGTTGTGATGTGTCGACTACATCACTTTTACATTACTTTGGATTTAGTCATGTGAACTAAATCATACTGTTATGATGTAGTTTTGTCTTTTAGTTGCTTCCATTTCCAGATCAGTTGTTGCTGTGGGTCCAATGGTCACGAGATGTCCAATCCGTCATATATATGGACTGTGTGTTTTAACAAAGTGTGCTTGACAGGTAACCATGTGTTGTTGGTGCAGCACATGCCCACTGACGTTGCTGGAAGTATGCTTTGTCCGCATTGCAAGAACAATGTTGTGACCTCCATCGAATACAAAGTGGGCCTGCTAACCTGGATCATTTTTGGAGTGCTGTTGCTTTTGTGAGTACAAACTACCACATAGGAATGCACAGAATGTCAGGTGGCATGTTCTTTACAAACTATGATTCTACTGCCCCCAAGAGGCACTGATATGCCATTACATATAAACACGATTTGCAGAGAATTATGAATAAATGCAGGTGCTTAAGTATAAAGCCCTGGCACAGCATCCAACTCTTACTTTAGAAAATAAAAGGAATAACTCCTCAAGCTCAAGTAGGAATTTTACTTTTTCCTTCACAACTCAGCAAACAACTCATGGTGAGCCAAATATTTAATGACCTAAATGTAATTGTGCTCATGATCAATCATGATTCCTTTTATCCTGTGCTTCACATCAGCTGCTGGCCGTGCAGTTGTATCCCCTTCTGCGTGAATTCCTGCAAGGATGTGCAGCATTCCTGCCCAGAGTGTAACAACGTCCTGTACCTCTACAAGCGGAGGTGAAATCCATTAGTGCCTGACACGCGTGCTGGACATCCATTAAGAAGGACTGTAAATACATTTATTAAGTTTTTCTCATGTCTTTTATCAAGCTGTTAAAACGTGACATGAACTTATACTGCTTCACTCTGAATTATGTTTCATTGCTAAAAGGTTATTTTTATAACTGGGTACGACCATTTAACTCAAGAGCAGGAGAAATTGTGTTTTCTCTGACAATAAAAGCTGCAATAGGAAACTTAAAGAAATGAGTTTGACACTTTAAAAACTGTCACTATGTTGTCACAGTTTAATGTACCACGGGGTGTTGTCGTCTCTAGAAATAACCAATCAGAGCCAGGAGGAGGGTGGTAGCGCTGTCCATCATGCTTGTGTACAGGATGCATGGTGTGAGCCTTGCTAACAAGGGAAAAACAACTTACAGCTACAGGAAAGCTAATTATCTGTCGACATCTTTGGCTTTGCTAAACAGCCTGAGCTTTTATGACAGGCTCTGCTGGCAGTGAGAAGCTGAAGTGTGGCAGAGAGTAAGAGGGAGGCTGTGTGCGAACAGAGGTATGATTGACAGCGCTAACCTCCTCCTTCTAGCTCTGATTGGTTGTTTCTGACAGACAGTGTATTTCTGCATGACAGTGGGACCACAGGCAGGAGGCCATGCTCTACTATCACAACATAGTGACAATTTTACAAATTTGTAAAAAAAACATTTTTTTGATGAAAGTTACATTACATAAAGCAGATTTAAATGTGAAAGTAAAACTGTGCTCATCATCATGTTATTGAATATCTCCATAGTAGACGGCTTTTGTTGAAATATTGATGTTTTATTGAAACCCTGAAAGAAGGTTTTTTTATTTACCTCTGCATATACGAACAAATTATTTTATAATTTTACAACTGGAGCATTAGCCAATGTGTTAAACATATCAAAAGATATTTAAAACCTAATAAAAAAAAAGATTTGCATGAATGTATGTTTTTAATAAAATGTAATATGCTCAAATCTTTTGCTTACATTTACTTAGTGATTATTGCTCAACACTATGCATGTAAATAGTAAATAATCATGATTAAATCAAATTCCAAATTTCAAGATGTAATTTTGACTTTTTAGACCAAACATGCTCATTTAAAATTCTGTTTTATATTTTATGCGTTGATTTAGGTCAGGATGTAATTTTGTTTTCGATAGTAGATTTCTTTGACTGTAAATAGCACATTTTACAATTGTTCAAAAAAACTTAAATGAATCTCATTCCATGTAAAATTAAACAAAATCCTAAAATATTCAAAAAGAAAACTGAAAAAGTTTTTTTTGTGTGTGTTTGTGTGCTTATTGATGAAGGCTTCCTTGCACAGGACAAAGTTTTATTTAACAGGATGGAGAGTTGAATGACAATCTTTCCACGAGTAAATACCGCCCTTCTTCACAGAAACTGGCCTCTGTCTGAACCCCCGACCCTTTTGACCCATCTCGCTCTTGTCAACTCAATATCATGCCTCTTCCCACCTCATGAGTTTCAGGCATTGCAAGAGTTGAGAAGTTATTAAAATTGACTGTTAGATTTTGGCTTTCTGGCTCAACAAAAATGCCTCACACACCAATGCCTTTATGGACGGCACCTTGTCATGACATTCCCTGTGTCCTTCTTTATCCCCTCATGCAGGGGGTTGGAGATTACTTCTCTCTTAACAGACTTAATTGAATCATGTCTTCCAGGGTGTTATGCAACACTCTCCACTGGGATGGTCACATGGCCAAGGGCTCACCTGTGTTTAGAGCGACCATCTGCTCTTTCTCAATCGAGATGCCCGTTTTCTGCAGCATGCGTCCCATCTTCATCTCCATTTCAGCTCTTAATATCACGGCACTTCATCATCCATCAGCAAATATCCCCCACAGTTTAGAAGGGACTGAGAAGTAAAATGTTGTGGGAGCAAGAAGGAGGGGAGTAACGTCAAGATGAAATAACGCCAAGACGTGCAAACAAAGTGATTAATGCTAGACAGGCTGTGAACTGCCATGCTTATGTACTGAGCTTATTTCCTCTTTTCTTCCTGGTGAGACAGGTGCAACAGCTAATCATGCTGCCCGCGTGTGTGTGGGCGAGCAGAGGTAAGCTGGGACTGCATCTCTCTCTCTCTCTGTTGACACCTCCGCAGATTCAGCGTGAAGCTGGGAGAGAGAGAGAGAGAAAAAGCAACTCAGACATGCAGACTGCACGAACAGAAAGATGAGGACAGAGGGAGTGAGAGAGAAAGGAGTGAAAGAGGCTGAAGATATATTTTGACCGTGTGGGTGTGTGAAGTCTCGAGGCATGCATCATAATTGTGGGTTCTTCTTCTTCTTCTTCGCGGAGCAGCTGGACAAGTCACTACATCAGCAAGACAGCGGAGGTCTTTCAAAGTGTGCTGTTGTACTTTTAAGCAGTCAGAGCTGAAAGGAAAGGCAGCGACAAAATGGAAACCGCTTTGTTTCTGCTGCCTCAAGGACTTCATTAAGTGAGAGTCTGAAAACACTCAAGAGACTTAAGTCATGTCAAACAATGATGTGTGGGAAATGATAAAATATCTGCACTGTGAGTAACCCAGAATTCAAATCAAGAATTCATCTGAGGTGAGTTTTACTTCTTTGTCTGAAATGTGAAACCATAAGAAAGCACTGATTTTCAGCTGTTGTTGTATTTTGGTACAAGCTTTCTGCATCAAGCTTGTACCAGTTAAATTAAAGGTGCATCTTAATGCTTTGGTGAGGGCTGGGGAATGCATTATATTCATTAAATCAATCCGAGTGTGAATAATTATTGTGTGTGTGTGTGTGTGTGTGTGTGTGTGTGTGCAGACTGTTGTGTTGTTCTGTGCTTTTAGGTACTGAACTCGACTCCTGAAAAGCCCAGTATGCAATGTAACCAGCCCACGCTGTTTCCCATTTCCATGGAAACTATTGCCCAGTGCTGAAACCTGTGCTATTCTGTGGAGCGAGAGTGTGCATGTGTGTGTTTGAACAACATCACACAAGAGGCTTGTGGAATAAAAGCAGAAATTGCCGTTTCCACCATTTTTCTCATAATGAAGATGTGACGTGGACCTGAATGGATGAAATTACTTGTTGCTTATCTAACTCTAACTGTGTCTCTCTTTGCCCTGTTTTCCTTGTTTGTCGCCAAGATGGCCGTCAGCCCTTTTGTCATCTGCCTCCTGACTTTGATCAGTTGCAGCTCGTCTCAGCCCACTCCCCCGCCTCCCCGAGGATGCAGCGTGGGCGTGGAAGCCCCCTACAGAGTGCTGTGTGACCTAGAGGCGGTCTGGGGCATCGTCCTTGAGGCCGTGGCCTGCAGCGGCGGCCTCACCTCTTTGGTTCTTGCGGTGTTGCTCATCGTCAAGCTGCGTGGGGTTTCTGACCCGGCCAGGCGCTCTGGCCTCGGCCCTCTGCTCCTGCTCCTGGGGACCCTCCTCGGGATCTTCACCATCTCTCTGGCTTTCTTGGTGGGGAAGACCCAGGTGCTCTGCGTGGTGCGCAGGGCCTTTTGGGGACCCCTCTTTGCCCTCTGCTTCTCCTGCTTACTAGTGCAAGGTGTGAGACTCAGGAGGCTGGTGGCCGGGAAGTCAAGCCCCACTGGGAGCACGCTGGCAGCGCTAGGACTGGCATTGGCTTTGGTTCAGGGGATAATCTCAGCTGAATGGGTTCTGTTGACTGTCGTGAGAGAGGGTCATCCAGCATGCGAGTATCCTCCCTTAGACTTTGCTCTGATGTGCAGCTACACTCTGGGCCTGCTCCTCATAGCCATGGGTCTCTCTCTCGGAGTGGTGCTCTGCGGAGGAGAGTTTGGAGAAGATGAAGGAGATGGCAGAGAAGAAGACAGAGAAGGAGAGACAGAAAAGCGACAATGGAAGTGTAATGCCGTCTGGGTCTTTCTGTCCAGTTTGGCGTCTGCATTGCTTTGGGTGGCCTGGCTGGGGTTCTACCTTTACGGCAACCAGGCGTTGAGAGGGAAAGGGAGCAGGGAAAGAGGCGGGAACAAGGATGCAAAAGTATTGGATGAGCCTGCTCTGGCTGTGGCCTTGGTGATCCAGGGCTGGATCCTGCTGCTGTTCCACGCGATCCCAGAGTCCCACCTGTGTCTCCAAAATCCAACACAATCCGACACGCAAGATTTCTTCGACACCGGCCGCGCGTCACCTGCTCCTCATTTCGGCGATGACCACCCCGCACATTCTCACCAGTCTTTTCAAGAAAACCAGGCCTTCTCAATGGAGGAGCACAGTGCAAGTAAGCCCAATGTGAGCTTGTGGTTCTGTTTGTTATGTCAGTGGCCGATGGTCATGCTACTCAAGGAATTTCCAACATGTCTTAGATGTTCACCTGTTGCCACTTGTGTAATTGAATAAGTGAATCATAAACAGATTTCTGCAGAGCTCGGTGGAAGTAATGAAGCAGAGGGCAGGGCAATGCATTTAATTAATAATAATAATAATAATATATATATATATATATATATATATAATATATATATATATATATATATTATATATATATATATATATATATATATATATATATCTGAAATAAGTTTTACAGTAAGCTGTGAAACCACTGAGTCTGGGCAATCTAAAGAAAAGTGAACACAGTGAAAACAGTCACCCAGTGCAGTTTCTCTATAAAATAGGAAGACTAAGCGATTTTGAAAAGGTTTGACATTTTCAGACAATTATGTGATCAGACCTATAGGATAGGTAGACTGACATTCCTTGCAGAATGTGAAAACCATATGTTAGAAGCTAAGTGGATAAAATTAATTATATCCAGTTCAGCATCTCTAACAACTATTGGTCCAAAGTGCCTAAAAATAGACCTCACACAACAAGTGCAAACCGACACAATGGACTTCTAAAAATAGCTCATCCTCACAGGGAGGAAGATGTTAACACCAAGTAGCATTTCCAACAGCCTGGTTCCCACTAGCAATAAATACATGGAGGGGTAATTTAAACTACCAGCTTTTAATGGAGAATCTCAAATTGAGTAGTAAATCAACATAGATCTATATTAGTTTGTGTTCAAAAAACACAGCAGCAATGCATTCATAATCTTCATTAAGCTATATTAATGTACATGAATCTAAAACGTTTGCCTGAAAAAGTGTCTTTCTATTTTCATTGAAACATTTCTATCATAAATTTAAAGAAGCGGGGAGATTATAGTGTTTTTGTCACAGTAGCATGTATTTAACATCAGTTCTGCCTGATTACATTTTAACTTTGGATTTCAAGAAAAAACACAGCAGGAGTCTATTGTAGTCAAACATTTATTTTTACTAGCAATCATTCCAAGTTTTAAATGCTAATCGTTAATGTAATTAAAATAAAGATGCGGTCACAAACTGCTTTACAGACTATTTCTACAACTAAAAGTGGCGTTTTATGAATGAATGTATGCGAAAGTTAAAGGACTCAAGTTTCACACCTCTGAGGTGGAAAAAAATAAATGTCAGCTCCGTTGCTCGCGTTCAATACAACAAACAGATTGCTTTGTAAAAGTATATTTATGAAGCCGAAATAACTTATCTCATTTTGTACAGTTTAGACCGTAGGTGTGCTTTGGTTTTATCTTAAATGAACAATTCAAGAAAATCAATAATGCTGGCTGTTTAAACTTAGCAAGTCATTATGAATTATTGGCCATCAATAATGCAATAATCTTCCTGTTTTGCCACCTAGTGGACAGACAACGTAAGTTCACAACTCTTCAAGGTGAAAACCACAACCAAAGCCATAACGTTGTCTGAAGTTTCACATTTGGCAGGGATTTTTAAAAAAATCTAGTTTCCGAATCAAATGATGCTAATGGCAAATGGTGAAACTGTACCTACCAACCTACAGATGTTTATCAAAAATCTGTCGGGAATCTCTGAAGGAATTTATCTACTTACTTTGGATCAACTTAGATTGGATTATGAAACTGACATCACTGTCAGGCCCTGTGTTGTTTTGGGATTTGATTTATTGACTCTAGTTGTATTATTATTCTGTGCTCCTTAGTCTATTTCTTTAATCACATCAGCCTGGTTTCTGTTTTATGAAACAGAAACAGTTTAAATACTGTGAGCGTTCAGCCTCACAGTATTTAAACACATTATATTCCATTGCTTCCCTGTCCAGTTTTTTTTTTGTTACCAGTTTCTGTGTTTTATGTTCTACCAATAAGTTTGTTTTTTTTTATCACCGTTTTTTTCATTAATCATTCATCACTACAAACTACCCAATGTCTCTGCCTTACTGCATTTGGGTCCACCATCAACACTCATCATGACAGTCACTTATTTTACTGCAAATCTAAACATATATGAGCAAAGTCATGAATTCATGTGAAAGCCTCTTTCATATATTTTTAGAATATATTTATTGTAAATGTGTGAATACGGGGAAGGCAGAAAATAGAAATGGATTGTTCCTCCAATCTAGTATATTTACATACTTTAGACAGCAAAAACAAAACCAAAAAACAAACCAAAACATATTTCAATCTGAGTCGCGTCGAGGTTTGAATATGTCCTTTGTTGTGGCTTTGTGTAAATCAAACCGCCCGTCTTGTGAAACCGCTTATTTTGCCAGGGTCGTCGGGGAAGGGGGCGTGGCTGGGGCTGCAAGGATAAGTACCTGCTGCACAAGACAAAAAACCCAATTATATCTGAAATGTCTGAATATCCACCAGCCTTCACAAGACAGAAATTTGTGAGTCATTCCTCTTCAACTAATCACTACATTTTTCTGAACCCAGCTGCACTTATCAGGAGTTGATCTTTGATGAGACATAATGTTGACTGCAATGTTGCATTCTGCATTCTGCAGGAAGCTGCTGGTATGCGGTGTTTACGGTACGGTTGATATTTAGGAATCAGAGTTAATTACAGGGGCAACCAAGTGCCTGATAAAAGTTAAAAGGTGATGCAGCACATTTTAAAATGTGGAAACGTTTTACTGTCAGCAGAATCCTTTCTGTTTAAGTTGCTCCAAAGTTTAGTCTCCTTTACATATCTCTAAAAATAAAACTGGAGTCTTACTTCCTTTCATTATTGATTAAGCTTCTTAAAATAAAAAAAATCACAGTTTAGCTGTGCACAAATTGAACATAATTTTCATTTCTATCTTCGTGAAAACAGATCCCAAACTCGAGCCAGGCATGTTTTGTGGTGCTCCTCCAAACCCGCTGAAAACACTTTTCTTTTGTCACAGTAATGACATAAAATATCAACGTTGCCTTGGAGACCGCAGTGTCTGTGGGCTTTGGCAGTGAGCAGCCGCTCCAGACAGAGAGGGAACTGATATCACAGAAAAACATACAAGACTTCAGAGGGGCTCCAAATTAACCGACTGCAAAACGGATTCAGCAGCAACCATCTGTTTGTTTCCTCTCAACCGTCTCGTCCCTCTCCTGCAGCATTTCAGTACCGCTGAATTTCTGATGAAGCCATTCTCACGCACAGTTATTCTTAAAGCAGCACAATGAGTCAGAAACAGGCGCTGAAATAATGGCCGTTCAGACTGCGTGCCATCCAGCAGGCCGTCGTTTTCAAAAGTGATACTGGGCTTTCTTTCTGATGTGCTTAAATGTAAAATGTCTTGAAAGTTTATTTTGATGTTACAGCTCAGAGAACAAACGCAGAAAAAGCAAAGCAAATCTTTGTGATTCATCATTTTTGATCAGTTTTACAATAAAATTAGCAAAGACCGCAGCTAATGTGTTACATTTTCTCTTTTCTTTGTTATGATCTGTTATTGGGAACAGCATAAACTAGCCACTACAGCTATGCTAATGGGTATCTAGTTAAATGATGCTTGATTTGGTTAGTCATCCCTGTTGTTGCTATTGCCAGTAAATGTTAAGAAAAGCGTTATCTCGTCAGTAAAAAAATAACAATGCAGAGGAGCAAGAAAGAAAAGGCTGTCAGCAGAGGAAAAAGAGAATAAAATGGCTTCCTGCATGATCCCTGGTCCTCAGCTGACTCATCCATCCTAAGGAAAGCTTCATGTGAAAAATGTTTTTTCTTCTTTTTTTTTGTGGTCCTCGCAGGGTAATGCTCAACATTTCACGACGACGCAAATTACGAAGGAAGATTTTTTTTTTTAAATGTCTGCATTCCAAGATTTTTATTCAGTCCTTTTTGACTTACCCACACGTAGTAAAATTTAGAAAGACGTTTGTGCAGAAGAGCCCCTGTGTTGGTGAAAATCTTTCCACTGCAAAAGTGGTTGGAGAAATTTAAGCTATTGTGAAAGTCAGACTGTTTTGTTAAAATAATTAACAGAATCTCTTATGTTTGACTGAGCTAAACATCTGGGTAATGAGAAACACATTGTCATGTACTAGTCTTCTTCTTGGCAATTTTAAACAAAACCAATTATTAAATAGAGGATTTGTTTATGTGATTAATTGATTTTAAAGGGCTGTTTTCTAGAAGAATCGAATTGTCAGTCTGCAGTTTATGTACACAAATCTCAGTGAATTAAATATTTTTCAGGTTAAACATATATTTGAAAAACGACATACTTTATCAATATACTTTATCTTGATTACTAGAATCAAGAAGTCATTTGAGGAGGATGGAGTGTCCTCCCGTTTGTGTAATTTGTGAGAATTCAACAGTAGTAGGCAGAAGCAGTAGTCTGCCTCCGTCAGTGTGTGAATGTGTGTGTGAAGCGCTTTGGGGCTCTCTGGACTTAATAAAGCGTTGTACAAGTACAGCGGTTAAATCTATACTCCTAAAATGTTATAATTATCTCTTCAAGGAGGGGAAAATCTCATCACTTGGAAACAAGTCATAATAATGCACTTCATGCTGATGGTTTAAATAAATCTTGCTAAATAATATCCGAAATTAGCAAATTTGATCGCTCACAATGAGGCTCTTGTAGACGTGGGTATAATGACCTACATTTACTTGAGTAAATTGTTTTACAGTATTTCAACTGCAATGTACTTTTCTGCAATGTACTTTTTGCTTTAACTTGAATAAGGTTATTATGAGCAGAGTACTGCTACTCTTACTGGAGTAGAATCTTTCTATACTCTTCACACTGTGAGGGACTTCACCAAATGAAGAACAAACATGTTTGAACCAAAAATGCAACACATACATACAAACATCTGCAGTTCATGGCAAAATGAAACTTCATCTTTGTACTCGAGCTTCATTTTTCTAAAGCTGTTTTCTATTTGCTGAGCCTTTTGTGCCACTTGGAGGTCAGCAGTCTTTTAGATTTTGTCACTGAAGGTGTTTTTTACTCTGTTCAAACATAACATCAAATACTGTGAATACTGGTTTCATAAGTTTTATGTAGAAAAAAAATAACTTAATTTGGAAAATCGGTCACTGTTACTTGAGCATTTCATTCAATTTATTCACCCATTTAAAACCAAGGCATGCCTCAAATACATCCAGCTGCACAGATGTGTTTGAGGGGATTTTAGAAACATAACTTTTTTTTTTCTTCGCATGTTTTGCATCGACCATTCTTGCAGCTGCCCGAAGTGGAACGTACCACAGCGGCCATGGCAGTATGCGCCCAGGCATCGCCTACAGAGGCCACGTCTACCAGCCGACTGAGATGGCTTTGGTCATGAACGGCGGTACTGTGAGTATCGACAGGCACAAACACTCCGCATCCTTAAATCTGTAAATATGTCCCTAAATATTCCTGTGTCTCTTGCAGATGCCCACAGCTCCCATTAACTACACCGGGAGGCGCTTATGGTAACACAAGACAGGATTACAGTCAAGTCACTTTTGTGATGCTGAAGAGTTTCCTGTTACCGAAGAAGAAGTGTTTCAGTGTGTTTGTGTTTCTGCACATGTTTTAATATTATATTCAAAAGACAACTACAAATAGTATTTCAGACTAACTTTTTAGCTTATTTTACAGATTGAGGCGACAGCACGACATATGACAAGGATGGAGCATAGTGGCCGTATTTCCACTGAGGAATACATAAATATGACGAACAAGATTTATTTGAATGAGAATCACTGAACATGTCGAATTTGAACATGTGAAAGTCCAATTAACATGCTGAAGTAAACATCCTATTTAAGAACCTCGACACCAGTGCCACGGCGTCTGGTTTCTGTTAATAGGTGATGCTTACTTCAATAAAACTGCACTTTTGTCAAACTCAGCCTTTAGGACTTTAATGTAAATGACGAGCCTACAAAGCTTGCTTAATCTCTGTGTTGTATTTCAGGGTTCTTTCTTAGTGACCTTCTGACTCGCTGGGACACTTGGGCACACTTTTATTTAAAAACGTTGGATTATCAGGTGCTGTTAAGGGGTGAAGAAATGTCCCAACTTAGTAGTGGTATTTTAAGTGTTATGCTTTAAGGAAGCATATAATAAAAGCCATTTGATACTGCAATACCTAACCTGCACAGACAGTCATCAGTACAGAGATCGTGGTGGAATTGTGAGATTAAAGATTGTTTAAGTTGCATGTGAAAGCACAATGTGGGGGAACAGTATTTCATCTAAATGTTTGCATTTTATGGATGATTTTTTTAAAGTATTTAAAGTATTTTTATTTATACAAACATTTTTATGTACTATATATATATATATATATATATATATATATATATATATATATATATATGAGGTAGTTACTTGTTACAGTGGTTTTATAGTGAATTTATCATCTTAGATAAATAACTAATCAAATCAGTCATGTCTATTTAAAACCAACATAAAACTGGACGCTGCCTTATTAAAGAAAAATGAGACTGATTGCACATTTTCTCATGACTCCAGAGTATCTCAGAAACAAATTAGTAATGATCAAAACGAACCTAAAGAGCACGCTAGACTTTTTCTATTGGCAAATTTGGGAGATTTGTCATCAACAATTTTACTAAAAAAATAAAAAACAACAGAAAAAAGAAGTGGTTGCATTTCCTCTGTTTGATATTAAAGATGTCAACGCTTAGAACAACCCCAAATACTCCACTATGTTGTCCTGGTAGTCATGCTTCTTTGTTTTGCTGTTGGCTTATTATCAGCACAAGCTACACCAGTCAAATCTTATTAATAGATGGATCTCGATAAAATGTTTGTGTTATCTAGAAACTATCTGCAGCACCTGTTCCAGTACAACACTGAAAATGACATACCGTCTGCGCTCACTGCTCAGAGATGGTATGGTTTTTGGTAATTAGAAACTTTATGGCTTCCAGCGAATGAAGGACTTTGTTCTGGATTGGATTTTTGGAACTGGATTCCAAAAATCCAGTTCCAGAAATCTGAACATTGCATAAGACCAATAAAAGAAGCATTTTATTATAAAATCATATCACCTACTGAAAGCTACCGGACAGTTTGTCCTCTCAGCACTTGGCATGAATCACTGCGTCAGTATGGAGGAGACTGGCCTGCAGCTCTGCTCAGCAGTGAAGGAAGTCCTGCTTGCTCTAATAGTCACTTTGCTCTTTTGCATTGCTGGCTGTGGTGTCTCTTAACTCTATGTGCAGATAACTGGAGAGGTTCAATAAACAATTCGTCATACGTTTATTCTTTATTTTAACTGCTGGGAAATACAAAGATGATGTTTATTAATCCAAAACTGTGAATTTATAAAAAGAAAAAAAAATATATATATATATCTTATGTATGTTGCTTCTATTACAGTCTTATTGTTTTGATAGCTCTAGTTCGAAACAGCTTCTCAAACCTGTACTTCAAACACCATTTTGTGTACGTATGAGTAAAGGTTTTTCAGCTTCATCTTCTGAGCGACAGTGGATTCAATCCAGTTAATGCGTTTGTGCATGCGACTGTGACCAGTCCTTTTTGCTGTAACTCCAATCAAAAATGTCAATGGCTTTGTTTTTGTGTGCAGCCGAGTGCTTGTACATTGTACAAAGAAAACATGGGATCAATATGTAAAACTCTGTCTAACCTGCTTTTTAACTGTCACTGTAAAGAAAGACTGCTTTTCAGATGGGTTTATAAGAACAGTACTGCCACTGTTTTCTGGCAGCGTTTAAAATGAATGTTTGTAACGTGACTTGCACTAAGTGGCAATTACATCCTTTGCACAGTTTACTGTCTGGTTTGACTTTCTTCTCCTTCGGGATCTGTTGCTTTTAATGTCAAAACAGTTTCCAGGCGGCACTGATTTCCACAAATACAGAAAACCTCAGAAAAAGGGGCTGCCACAAGAAATGTGCAAATTATTTAACAGCTTGCTCTCTTTAAAATGACTGAGCAGAAGTCCTAACACTGCCGATAATGTAAGCGTTTCAAAGTAGCTGGAATATTTTTGTGAAACTAAGTCGATTTTGAAAAAGTATGGCAGAAAAAGAAAAGGAAAAAAAAGGCTGCAGGCCAACTGGCTGCTGTTTGCCAACTTCAAAA
Organism: Poeciliopsis prolifica; assembly: GCF_027474105.1. Lineage (NCBI taxonomy): Eukaryota > Metazoa > Chordata > Actinopteri > Cyprinodontiformes > Poeciliidae > Poeciliopsis > Poeciliopsis prolifica. The sequence continues at coordinate 4,577,545 of NW_026562391.1, read as the reverse complement.
TCAACTGAAAGCACAGTGATGGGTCTGTGAATGCTGAGCCACATGACATGACACATCAAATCTCACAAAATAGTCCAAAAACTACCTTCCTGTCTGTGGGAGGGTTTTAAAATTAACCATTCAATACTGAGTGAGTCATCGCAGTGTAAGTGCAGGGGCTGCAATTTAAAACTGGACTGCAGCTGGGTCCTGCACAGAGCCCAAAGCGCTATTATATTTAGTTTTTTCAGAGTCTGCTTGACCCAAACATGTATTCCACAGAACGAACATCATTTTCTGTAAGTAATAATCATTAAAATAATAACAAACAAGAGACTTGAAGTATTTCATTGTATGTGCATTTGAACTAATACATGAGGTTTACCTTTATTAAATTAAAGTTTAGGAAATACAGAAGGTTTTATCGAGATACTATTTTTTTAAGTAGCTTACCTGTAGGAACTGCCTGGTTGGAGCACAGGTCGTCGGGGAAGAGTTTTACCGGGAAAACACGATCCTTCAGGGCGGGGCAACAAAACTACACACAACACCTGTGTTGAAATCAGAAACATGTGAACAAAAGCAAAGAATTTGACTTCGGTTTCTCTTCTCAATGCTCTTCCGCGCCGCACGGGGACGCCAAAAGTATAGAAGAAAAAAAATCGCAATTTTGTGATGTTTCTGTATGTCGAATGAAAATCCGGTGTCAACATTTATTCCAGCCGTTATCGCAAAGAAAACGAGGGCCGCGTTTCATGCGCGCGCACGTTGCTAGGGACGCTCGCTAACAGGAACGAGCAAGCGCTACTTCCGCCTCGGAGAGTAAATGTGTCTCCACGTGAATTGTCAAAGTGTGCAAAGTAAGTAAGCAAGCAGCTCACTAACTGCGGCTTTATAAACACGTTTCAACTGTTCTTAGGTCGGAGTTGCTAACAGCTGGCAGGTTTTTTTTTTTCCATTTTCATGCTTTGTGGCTAACTTCAATAATGCTGCAGCTAGCCAACAGACAATGCTAGCAGCAGCAATGAATGACAGAATAGTCTAGCATGTTCATTTTGTCAGTTTTTACTCGTATTATCCTTTTATCCCGTTTGTCGATTTTTTTTCCACTCCGAATTAAGGTTGTGTTGAGTCGACTGTAAATGCGGTTGTTCTGAAAACACCAACTGTTGTCCACATTTCAGACGGATTCCGATGAGGACGTGGTGTTTGTTTCTGAAAAGTCTGCACGTAAACCCGTAGGGATCACAATCAGCCTGGTAATGACGCATTCTAACACCCAACTCTCTTTACAATATGTCAAAAAACTGCTATAGGTGATGCAAAGTAGCTTTGACTTAGTTTTCCCACGATGATCACTTTTTTAAAATAATCTGATAGTTGACATTTGTACAGTCAGACTGCTAGTAATTAAAAACATTTTGTATTTCTTCTATTCTTTGTCTCTTGACGAGTAATTGAGTATCTTTTTAGCCTGGCTGGTAAAATGTCTCATTCGTCATAATAAAACTTCTTATTTTTTCCTCTGTACTTTAAGAAACCTTCCAAGGGTGATTCAGATCTTAATCAGATTAATTACCACTCATGTCACGTTCAGCTTTCTCTAGATCAAAGTCAGTCTTCTGTCCCTAAATATATTAAAACATCCGCAAACAAATCTGGCCCCTCACCAGTCAGCAAAACATTCAAAAGTAAATTAGCCACAGGGTGCTGTACTTGTTGGTAGAGCCACAAAACACAAGGACAAACACCTAAACCCCAGTGCAACATGACTGACTTTGTTGTGGTTGTTTGGCTTCTGTGTATTTACATTTTAAATATGGCAGCAAAAGCACCAAGCAGAATGAATTAAATGTGCTGTTTTTCACATTTTGTCATAGGAAATCCTATTTAAATTAAGGCAGAGTTGCATAAAATTGTGAATATAAACTATTTTCAATGTAAATCCTTGAGAAACATCGATTCAGGAATCTTAATAAGCAGGATTCCTAACTGGATCAGTGTGGACAAAGAATAAAACTGATTGAGTTTCCAGACTGTTTTCCTTTCGCAGGAAATCCGATAATTCTGCTTGTACAGCATTTGCTCTCTTAAATGATTTTGATCATATTTTTCCTAATTCTTTTTTTAATATGTAAACACATTTTTCAAAAATCAACAACACATAAATACTTTAATAATGCATTTATTTATGACAAAACAGCCTCAGAAAACAAGAAGACTCAAAGTGAGAAAACCAAGTTGTAGACAGTTTTTAATTTGAATAAAAAACAAAAAGACTAGCTTGCTTTTTGTCAACTCACACTGCGACTTAATGCACACAGTTAAACTGTGATGGAGTAAATGTAGCTCCAGACTCAGCTTCGCAAACGACACATATGTAAATGACACGGTAGTTGTTTTTACTGTTCATGTTATGCACTCATAGCGAACATTAAGGCAGATTTGTCGCTTGGCTCTGCTGCAGGAGAAGCTACTGGCTCTGCAGAGGGACATTGATGAGCAGTCCCAGCCCACACAGCCAGCCAAACCTCTGGTCAGTGTTGACTCCTCCGGCATGTACAAAATGTGTTTGTGAACCATGATTTTATTATGAATCGAATTGTCCCCCCAAAGTAATAGTATTTATTTTTTGCATGATCCTATTTAAACCAGACAAGCCATGAGATGAGTGCTGACGCAAAGATGGAGGAGGATAACGATGAGGCAAATATAATAAAAAAGGAGAAAAAACAGAAGAGAGGACAAGCGTGTTCACCAGAAATCCAAATGTGCGCAGCTGAGAACGGGAGTCGAGCCAAGACTAAGAAGAAACGGAAAAAAGTAGAAACGGAGTCACAAGAAAAGGAAGATGAAGCAGATCAGAAGAAAGACAAGAAAAAAACAAAAAGGCAGAAACACAATGGAGTTTCCTCAGCTATTGAAATGAATGACGACGACAGGAGGAAGAAGAAGCCGATAGGGGACAGCGTAATCCAAGCAGAAAATATTACCTTGAAGGCTGAAAAATTGGAAAAGAAGAAAAGGAAAGAGGAGAAACTCAAGGACAAAAGTGTACAAATCAAATCAGAAAATCTGAAGATGGAAGAAGACGAGGAAATGCAGATCGGAAGTATTAATCACAAGAAACCCAAGAAGAAAAAAGGCAACGTTTTAGTTTCGAGGACAGCTGAGACTAAAGAGATAATTGTAGAAAAGAAAAAGAAAACTTCTGTAATAACTGAGGGAGTTGATGAAATCAAAGCAAAAAAGAAAGCAAAAGTGTTGGAAAATGGGATGAAAGTAGAAAAAGAAGAGACAGAGGTTAGCAAGGTGAAATTAAAAAGAAAGAAAGAGAAGGAGAGTAAATCTGAGGGACTTGGAAATGAAATCAAAGCAAAGAGGAAAAGATCGACACAGGACGAGAAATTTTTCCCAAAGGAAGAAAACAAAGCGATAGCTGTAGAGGAAGATTTAAGTGAGGTAAAGACCAAAAAGAAAAAAAAGAGGAAGAAAGCAAAAGAGGAAGACGGGCAAGTAGAAGCAGAGGAGATGGAGCCACAGAAGAAGAAAAAGAAAAGAGTAAAGAAGAACGAGGAGGTGGAGGACAAAATCACTCCGGCCGCTGAACCGCAGAGCAACAAGCGCAAAAAGAAGAAAACCTCAGCTGAAGACGATCAGGACATGAACACTGAGGCCCGGGCTGTGGGGAAAAAGAAGAAAAAAAGCAAAGAAGAGCAGGAAGACTCCCAGGTGAGTCAAAAAATAACTGTTGATCTGTTGTTTTCAAATGCCTGAAGCGGTCAGTAACCAGCCTGCGTTCGTGTTTCAGGACTTTCCCAAAGGCGATGTCGTCTTCCTATCAGCAAAGACCGGAAACGTCGACGAGGTCACCATTAATCCGGTAAAAAGCATCCCTCTGCATTGTGCTCACGGATGAGACCCTTCCTTTGCTTGAACAAAAGAAAGAAAAATAAAAACATGCAACTGAGAGCATTTTAAGCATTTTTCTTGGGATCAGGATCGACTTTGATTGAGACTGATTCAACTCAATTTTATTATTTTTCACTAATTCCAAACTCTTTAAAACATGTTTGGTATTTGTTAAAGGAAAAAGAAAAGGAGGATTCTTTGTGACCCACTATCTGTCTGTCTTGACATATCATGGCTCAATCGCCCAATCTAATTACATATTACCAAACAAGTGTTATTTGAAGAATGTTTAGTTTAAAAATTACAAGTTCTTGACATGGGTTTGAACTTTATTACATGCCTGTATTTCATATTTTGATGTCTAATACAATGTTTTGGTGACAGGAGAGAAGAAAAGCTCTTCAAATGGAGGTCGAGGAGGCTTCCCAACCTCAGAAACCGGATAAACCTGCAGTCAGTATCAGGATTTTTCTTGAATTCCTTTGATCATTAATTGAATACTCTAAATGCTTCCATTTTGTCTCCAGGTAGTTATGATAAAGCCAAGTGATACTCTGGGTGTTTTGGGGATAAATCAGATGTTTATTTTTACTTGGTTTATTTTGTTGTTTTAGCACATCTAACCAGTAGAGACCAAATTATTGCATCGCTACATTTCACCAGCCTGATTGGATTGTAGAAATGAGAGCCTGCAGAGCTTCATAGATATCTTCTTAGTAGATATTTTCTTTTCTTCTTCATGGTAGCTCATCTATACACTAAGCCTGCACTATAAATACTTTCATCTTTATAACTAGTCCTAGTTGTGGGCACTGCTAACTAAAAAGCTAGTTCCACTAACCTTAAAGGGCTATACCAACACAAGCTAATGCTAATGCGCTAAGTTCAACCATGTTGAATATGTCAGTGGCAAACCATATTGCAACTAGGGGCAGGACTTTAGCACATTAATGTCAATGTATTTATTTTAGAGACTTTAAAGCGTTGAAAATTGTAAAAATGAAGTTTAGAGGAAAAATAAACTAAAGCGCTGAACAAAACATTAGCTCCCCCGTTAGCGCATTAGCATAAGTGTGCATAAACGTTTCAGATTAGGGACCTGATGAGAGCTGCCATCAGGGCCGAGGCTTCATTCATTCCTTTGACACTGCAACTTTCTAAGATGGAGATTCAGAACCTAAATGTTCTCCCTAATTGTCTTTGGAAGGCTTTGGGTCAGTGGAGTACCGCTCAGTTCGACAACTCCCAACAGCAGCAGAAGTTCTTGCGGCTGATGGGCGGCTTCAAGAAGGGCTTCCAGCTGACTGGGCCCCCAGCTGCAGGAGCCAACATGGCGCTGGGGAAGGACGCGCAGCAGCACCTGCAGCAAGGGCTTCTGGGACAGTTTGAGCGAGCACACGCACGGAAAATGGACTTCGGTAACAGAGGGGCGGGACTTGGGTTTACGGCACCCTCCAATAAGAAGTTTTCCATCGACATCAATGCGACTCGATCCGTCCGCTTTGAGGACTGACTAGGGAGGTTTTTGTACTTCTAGTGTTTTAACAGAGTATTAATTCAACTGGGGACTGCAGTTTATAACTCACCAAAATGTATGTCTTGACATTTTATGAATGAGAAATTTGCAAATCGTATGTTGTGAATGTTACATACCAGACTTAAGATAGTAGACGGTTGTGGTTTTACCAACTTCTCTGAAGACTGTGATGATGTTTAATAAATTCTCAAAAACAATCTTGACTTTGGCTTTTTTCCATTTGAAAATGTGTTATACATCTAAATTGGTCTCTATGTTCTTGGTTTGAAAGCCTTTCCTCAGCCCAAACAGACGTGAACGTCTGGACACACTGGGCAGAGCAGCTACTTGACTAGCAGCTGACGTTCAATAAAAAGTCACAGGCAAATGCTCTGATAGTCATTTAATTTCATTCCTGCACATTAGCAGTCAGGGACAGAATAAAAGGAAAAGTTAACTTTAAGAAAAGCAGAAAATCAGGTTTGTTACTGATGGCTCGCAGACATTCAGCTGGAATATTGTGCTGGAATCGTACATCGTGTTTCATTGTGTTCCAAGCAAGGCAGCCTTGTTAAAGTCACTTTGCTTTGGGCTTTCCAGTCGCACTTTAAAAACACAAAGTCTTGCAAGGACACAAAAAATACATGCCATACAACATGGATCATCGTTCTGTAAATTCTTATTGACCAGCCACAGAACAACAACCTGCAGGAAAGATGCTTACTGCTAATTCATGCGTTTATACAAAAAGCCAACCTGTGTTACAAATATCCACGTTCCAACCACTTCAAGGTTTTAAGGCTAATTTGTTCCCATTTAATTACGTAAATTAATAGAAGTTAATGAGGCGTTTCAATATTTTTTCATGCGGTTTAATGGAGTGTTTGAACAACAGACAGCAGTCAAAGCTCAGAAAAGATTAAATACTCAGGAAAGGCCCATTCAGAAAAAAACTTTCCACCCTCTAAGTCTACTCAAGCAGAAAGCTTCAAGTGAGCGTGTTGCTGCTTTTACGAACACATCGGGTCTGAAGTGTCCCTGAGCAGGACTGTCCACCCGATTCCCCTTTGCTATGCTTATTTACGTCTCATATATACGCATATAAAAGCAGTATAAAATGAGAGCAGGCGTAAAAGAGTAGGCACTCGACAGAACCTCTCAGAGGTTAAAGAGGCGCCCTCTAAATTGACCTTGACTTTGTGTTTATTGCTGTCCGTGTTGAAACCATTAGTGTATGGTTGGAACATGGACCATGTCAACACGTCCTGTGTCACAATGTTACGACCAACCAAATGATGCAGCGTAGACATTCTGAACATAGCACTCACATTTGAAGCCCGACTTATTTCAGATGGCAGAGATTTCATTTTTAATGGAACCGTTCGTAGAGAATTACTCCATTTGACCCCAGATAAAACTTGAACTTTCCCTAGGAAGCAGCGGTCTCAAACTCCGGTCCTCAACGGCCGATGTCCAGCAACTTGCAGATGTCTCTCTGCTTCAGCACACCCGACTCCAATACCAGATCCTCAGCTAATCTGTAGAGCTTCACTGCATGTTAGCGAGGCGATTGAGCCATTTATGTTAAGAGTGGAGGACAAGGGACGTGTTTAAAAGTTGCAGGACACCGGCCCTCGAGGAATGCAGTTTGAGACCGCCGACTTAAAGAAAATTATGCAAAGCGAACTTTCACATCCCACACTGCAACCACAAGCTTCTGTGGATTTTATTGGCATTTAATGTGATCAACCAACACAAAGTAGTGCTTAATCTTAAAGCGAAATAAAAATGATGCAAGGGTTCCAAAAGGTTTTCAAATAAAACATCTGAAAGGTGCGGCGTGTTTTTGAATCTCCCTTCCCTTACGGCAATACTTTGTAAAACTATGTTTTTCTGCAATCAGGGAGGAAAGCCTATCTATTATTCGCAAAAATAAAAAAAGCTAAATCTCTGGACCTTTTTAAATCCACTTTGGTTTCAACTGAAACTGGTCCATTCCAACACATTTTCTAACTGGCCTGCCAGCCATTTACCTCCACTCATCTACTCCCACCAGCTTATTTGTCTCTGCTGAAGAAAAGCGCCGCCATAGCATGACACTGCCGCCACCAACTCTTTTCTGTGAACTTCTCCGCAACCTTATTCCTCGACTGTCTGCTGTGCTCCTTGGTCATCATGATGCTGTTTGTTGACGAATGAACGTCTGAAGCCTTCACAGGACACCGGGATTCACGGCGACATTAAATCACACACAGACAACCTCCGTTTTGAAGGCAACTTGTTGCTCTGTATTTTTACGTGGAGGTCAAATCAAAGTAAAAGGTGCTGAATCCAAATGTACACCACACATTTCAGATGTTTTATGTGTGTTTTGAAATACATGTATCATTTTCTTTCCGTTTCTCTTTACTGCACCACTTTGTGTCGATCCATCTCATAAATTCCTAATTGAATGCTTTACATGTTGCGATTGTCACGTGAAAATTTGAAACTGTTCAAAGCGGTGTGATTACTTTAGAAAGCCCAGGTACGTTGTTGGTTTGGAGTTTTCCGAGTAAAAACTTCTCTGGCAGCAAACTTTGCTAGATGTCCAGCAATGACTCGCTTTACATTACTCTACTTTTTTTTTTTTCTCTGACAGCTCAAATAAAATGTGCCAACCTCAACCAGAAATCCAAAATATAAATCCACTCCGGGTTAAAACAGAGGGGGCCGATAATTCAATTAATTATAATAAGAGTCTAGACTTGGCCTCTGCAGAAGTGGCTCTGAAATTTGGATTTTATAAATAACAGTTTCAACTTCCAGCAAAGCAGCGGCAAAGACGCTTCTGGCTGATGCTGCCGTGAGACTTATCGATGCAACCCTGAATCCTGCGTTTGGAACAAAAACTTCTCCTCTCTTGCCGCAAAAATGACACTTTTTTTTTTATTCTGTAAAATCTTAGCAACCTCAACTGTAAAAACCCTGAACTGACACAATTCTATAAAGCAATTCAGGGTGGCTTTGAACGTGCCTGTTGCTGGCCTGTGGACCTTTGATAAAAACAAACTCCATTTATTTGGAATAAAAACAAATTTCATTAGTTGGAGCTCTGTTGGTTCAATCCGGCACAATGAAAAATGTGCAGAGGTAAAGCCGCTTAATGTGAGAAGCACCCCAGGAACCGCATGTCACCCAGAGAAAAAGAGTTGGGAGGCCACTTGACAAAAGGAGTCGTTTGTTGGTGGTGTGACAGACTTTCAGGGTCTCTCAGGCTTCCAGATACTCGGGCTGAACTCGGGCCACTTTACGAAACTCCTTGGCGTTGGTCTGCGGGCACTGCATCTCACGCCAGCTGATGGGAATCATCTGGGCACCTGGCATGCAGAAAAATGTTTTTAAAATGACGGGCTCAACAAACGAGAACAGAGTCTGACGGCAACTGCAGACAGAAAACATCAGGATTCGTACAAATTCAAAACTGTACTTATTTTCACAAGAAACAACTACGTAAACATCTCGCCTTGTGATTATAATCAAAACCACTGTCGACCTGAAGAGCTGCAGCTGAGCGGAGAGATTTACCTGCTTCGCTGTGGGCCACCACCACGCCCAGTTCGTTCTCAGCTGTTGTCAACAGGTATGTAGACTGAACGTCCCCGAGCGAAATCTGACATCGCTGGTGAAGGATTCAACTCTTCACAGGTTTATCTGTGTAGCACTATTTATACGTAAAGTCAAAGTGTTTCACAAGAAAATAAGGGAACAGAGAACACAAAAGCAGAATAATTGTAAAAACGTAAAATTCACTAAAGAAAAGAAACATCGAGATGAAAATGTAAAACGAGTAGTTAATAAATGATAACGAACTGAGAAAGCAAGATGGAGTTCATGGATAACAATGATAGTCATGACAATGATAGATTGTCATAGCTTCACCTCTGAAAGGCATAGAGAACAACTTTTTCCTTCCACAAAACTTTCCATAAATGCTTGAATTCAGCGTTCTGGACAGCCGGGTTCTTTAGCAATGACTTTTTGTTGATGTTGTTATTTACAGTTTTCTGGACAGCAGTTTTCCTCAAGACTGTAGGATCATGTGAGAAACTAGATTAACATTTGTGTGAAATGAGTCTAATGTTCTAGCTTATTTGCTACAATTACCTTTTTAAATCTGTTCAGGTTTATTGAGATGCATTAATGCACGGACTGTGAGACTCATCACCTGTTTTAGCTGCGGCTTTTAATTTGTGGGAAGCAGTCGCATGCAGTCCAGGAATGTCAGTCAGTAACAAAGGAAGAATCTGAGTTATGAGCTGCATAGTTCCTGCATTCACAAAGCAATTTACCTGTCATATAACCATGCCAGTCATTTGCTTAAAAAAAAATAAAGGATACAACTTTTGCCAGCACAATGTCACCAGGTCTGAAGCTTTTGTAAATGTCCACCTACACAAAGAAGAGCGGAAAGTTTTCACTCGGTACACATTCACACATGAGGAGAAGAGGAAGTGTGGAGGGACGAGGGAGACTGTCTGAGTGAAAGCTTCGATCGTCACGCACCTTGTCTTTCTCCGACTCTCTCACGTCTTCCTTTCTGGTGGCGCAGAGAGAGAGAGAAAGAGAGAGAGAGAATGAGATAGAGCCTCAGAAAAGGCAATAAATCAACCAGGAGACACTTCCGGTTTTACCTGATGGTCCCTCTGAAGCGGTCTTTCAGCGGCGTGGACCCCACGTAGAGGATATGGACCTTCGCAAACCTGGAGTTGATGCCGGTCACCTTTTAAGTTGAAGCGCGAAATAGATGTAAGATTACACAACTCTTGTAAAATACTTTTGTTTTTGTGTGTGGACAAAGAAAGATAACGTTCTCCTACATATCAAATGTAAACAGGTTTACTGTTCTCTACATTATCCATCACTGTTGATTGATCTATTTCTGTAAATCAATTGAAAGTCAATCTCATCTTCCAGATGTATCACTAATATGTGATTCATTTTGATTATCATAAGTTAAAGGAAATTTAGTTCCTCTAAAAAAATTAAAAGATCACATAAAACCAATAAAAAGTGGTTTTAAAAGAGAAATGTTGTTATGATCATGTTATTGCCAAAACAAAATTATGGAAAACAGCGAATGTAACAAGACAGTCACTCCATAACGAGGATAAGGCACCAGGTTCGAAGCACGTTCATGGAAAATTGAGTGAAAGGAAAAAGTGATGCTGAATGCAGTTTGTTTTTTTTTTTTTAAAGATGCACCTGTAAATCAGTGACAGGTGCTTTATTATGTTTCAAATATTCCTAAATGTGCAGTTCTGTTCATAATTCATCTCTTTTATATGAATTTCTTAAATAAACTAGCTTTTCCATAACAGACCTTGCAGGTGACAATGGCGCCAACATCTGGCAGCAGCAGTGCTTCAGTTTCCCTCACCACTGAGATCACCGGTAGCTGGGAGAGAAAAAATACCTCAGTCAAATCTATTACAAAAAATGTGTATTGAAATTTGCTCTCATTTCAATACCGACTCTGAACATACCTGGAATGTACAGTAGAGGTGGGAATATTTCCGTGCAACTTAATGATACGAGACTATACAGAGAACTCCATCAAAAGATGTTCAATATTTAATATTCATCAAATATTAAATACGTGCACACAATGCCTGCTGTGCACAACAAGTAAATACAAACCAAAGTCAAAAATAGTGAATTTGAACTAATTAAAAATTGTTTCAACTGAGGCTACAGGTGTTTCTATGGAAACAGACTGAAGCAGACAAAGACACTTTATTAATTATGATGTTCTTGTAATATTTCATAATTAGTAATTGACAACTGGATGGAAATGATTGTTTTCGGACTGCTGCATGTTCCAAAATCCTCTTCGAACTTCAGACATGGAGAATTCATTTCCTCTACAGATTAAGCCGCATCCCAACCAGATATACAGGTTGTTCTTCTGTTGCTGATTTGGAGCTCAGATATTTTTTTTTTTTTTACAAAATGAGACAAATTATTCCACTGGAAAAAGCTCTGAGGCACAGTGGAATACATGAAGGTGACACGTTTCTTTATGACAGTTTACAGGAAATGTGGGAGTAGCACAATGTGAACAATAAGTTTCTCTAGCATCGTTATTAAATCCTTGGCTGAACTTCAAAGAGATTTTAAATCCGCTGTTGAAACGGGCCAGATGACGATAAAACAGAAACTGCAGCAACTGTTTAGCGCTGCACGCCTCTCTTAGTGTGCACTAAAACTCTTTGAAACCCAACTAAAGAGCAGGAATGTACCAGCAGTTTGTGTTTGTGGAAAAGGGATTCAGTCATAATACAGTTCATTACAATACAAAGGATTTAGAGGGTAAAAGTTCAATCAAAGTGGAAGATTGTTTTGTCTGAAACCGTCCCAAGAGCAGTGGGAATCCTGGAGAAGCACACTACACTGAACAAGGAGTGAGAATGTAATGGTATGCCTCTATAGGAGCTGAAAACATGTTGCAGCAAAGGCACTCACTGGATGACATCAACACTTCTGGCTTTTAAAGAAATAGAAAACAAATGTTCCAGGACAATTGAAAAGTTCTAAGAAGAATTACTAAAAATGTTTTATGAAAGACTAACCAAACAAGTCCAAATTAAAAAAAAATACATTTCCTTACTTGTCGGTATTTAATTAAAAAAAAACACACACTTGTACATATTTTCTTCTTCTAGGATGCAAGAATATGTTTCTAATGTTACAATATTCACACTGCAAGAAATTAACAGTTGTGCTTTTAAAATAATTTGTTGCCATCGTGCAACAGACTGACTGTAAGCAAACGCTTTGTTGCGGAAATCCATCCGTCCAAAACAAAAAACGTGACCGTTTTCAATCAGCTCAAAATAAAGTGACACTGCACACTGAGCTGCTCACTTTCATTACTTTGTCTGAGCCACGGCCACAAATTGCACACAATGCTCTCATTCAGGCCTTTGTGCGAACCTTGCTGGCGGCTTTCCAAACGCCTGTCATCCGCACCAGCTAACACAAATAAACTCTGCCTCTGCCCTGTGAACCTCACCTCCTCTCCCTCGTTCTTCCTCATTACGTAACCAGCAAGGGAGGAGTAGATGTAGCCATGTCGCTGATACACTCCGGTGCCTTGATTACAGTCTTCGACACTGCACAGTTTCTCACCTGAACACAAAGAGAAAAGGAGTCAGTAAAGGGAACATTGCATACTGTTGTGTGCGAAATCACTCGTACCTGTGGTAGATTCTAGGCTTAAAGCGATCTTTTCAACCGAGCACAATGTTTCCTTTGGCTGGTAGTAATATCTACAAATCAAAGTGATGCAAAGGAGAACTTCCAACCTCCAAGACTTGGTGCTCATCACCAGAGATAAATCATCAAGCGCAAACATGAAGAGTTATGATGCTTAGAAATCAACTGCCTGTTAATTATTAAGAAAGGCTACAAATCGCATTCGACATTTAGTAAAACGTCATCATAAAACACTGCAGTCGATGTCGATACTACTATAACATCGTGTTATTATCATTGAAATCTCCCTGTATCATTTAATAGTCACATGAAATAAAATAACTTCATATGTAAGAATCTGGCAGGGAGCTGACTCAATTTAAACCCGTTATAAATAAATAAATAAATAACGTTAATCCTCATAATGGAACTGAATGGGGGAAAGCTGCGGGTGGAGTCGGTGTGTCAAAACAAGAGCGCAGAGGAATGTGCGGGAATGCCTGGGGCGACGGGCAGGGCAGGTGAGACCAAACCAGCGAAACGAAGTCGATTTAAAAACACAAAATAGTAAGTCTAACTACATATCGCTCCCATCTTGTCTGGAGGCCATAGATTACATTTTGACGCACTGTAAGGCTACAAGAAGAGGCAAGTCTCTGTTCACGTGCGGCTAACTTATAGCTGTTTCCACATGTCTGTCTGCTGCTCCGTTTCACTTTTCAGCTCCACAAAAGCCTCTCCGTCACCCGAAACACCAGCAGCGCGACAAACAAGGTCCAAATTCCGAGCGGAACTCGTTTGAAACGCTTTAAACGGAGGACTCACCTGGGACACACAATCTCAGGGGCGACATGTTTTCGGAGAGAGCAGAGAGCCGCCTCATTGGCTATGAAGAAGGCTGGTCTAGATTCTGATTGGACGGTTTTCTTTCTTCTTCATTTGTGCCCTCTTTTGGCGATTGGTCAATCAACGGTAGGGCCACCTGGTGGAAAGGAGTTGGAACTGACGAGATCTGTCTTTCCGGCCTTCCCTTGTCATCCCTTGCACATCCCTTGTCGAGACCATGGATGTGCAAAGTACTTTATCGTGAAGTGTAAGGAAAATATCAGTTTTTTTAAATCAATTAACAAATAAAAGTCTTAACAGTGCGGAAGCAGAGCCCCTGAGTCAATACCTTTCACTGCAGCTGGACTTCTTCCAGGGCGTCTCCATCAGTTTTGCACATCATGAGACTGCTTTTCTTGTACATAATTTGCGAAGCATTTCACCATCTTTTATATAGGTAGCAAACATGAGTGAATAATTTTTCCAAGTCTTGCCACAAATTCTGAATAAAATCTTGGTTTGACGTTTGAGTCTTTTGAGCAAATGACCTTCGATCAAAGTCCTTCCAACACAGCTTCATGTTTAGTGTGCGATAGATGTTCAGTGAACTTCCATTCCAATCTAACGCTCTCGCATGGTGTCTCATACTTAGCTCTGTTCATCTTGACTAAACTGTTTTATAACCAACCTGTTTTTATCTTCTCAACAACTTTTGCACCACTTATCCTGGTTTATCAGCACTTAATACATAAAACATGTGTCCAAAAAGTGAAGTTTGAAGGGTGTGCATACTTTTTTAACAAGATTTTATACATTTCCTTATTGATTGCCTTAAATAGTTAATACATAATATTTCTGATAACTTCTTGTAAAAAAACAAATATATATATAAGAAAGTTGTGCTGGTGGAAGAAAAAAAAAAGAACAAAAACTTGTAAAAGAAAATGTAATCATCAAATTAGGTTTCAACATTTATTCATTTTTGCCACAGCAAACAAAGTTCACCATTGTACAACAAAACAGAACAATCCACTCATCCTTTTAACAACAACAACAACCAGTGGGGATCGGGTTCCCGTTGAGTTTCATCTACAGCCACTGGTCAGATCTGAATCCCATTTCCCTTCTGCTCTCTGGTCCCTAATTTCCAATTTGGTCAGTGCTTTAACTATTCTCGATAGTCTAATGATGAAATGCATGTTTCAGTGTATAACAGAACAAGGACCAATAAACACAAGCAGAGTATTATTTCTAAAGTGCACGTTTCGGGTCTAATTGTGTTCAATTTGTGATGACAGACATTAAATAACCGTTTTTTGTTTTTTTTAATTCAACTCAATGTGGGTAAAACACGATTGGTCTTCATTCTGGGCTTTGCCGGGTAGGACGAGTCTATTTCTTGGCTTTGCCCTGAGCAGCCACCGCTTCCATGGCCTTCCTGACGGTCTCCTCGTCTCCCAGGAACTGCATGGGTCCCGTGGGCTTCAGGTTCTTGTCCAGCTCGTACACAATGGGAATGCCTGTGGGCAGGTTCAGCTCCATGATGGCTTCCTCTGACATCCCTGGAAAACAGCAACGCACGCAAAGCAGGAAATACGTTTCATTCACTCAACCTTAAGCAAGGCAAATCTCGTTAAGAAATCAAAGTTCATGTTAAGGCTTCAGTGCTTCATCAACTGTTTTTTTTTTGTCTTAAACTCAATTTTATCATTTTCATTCAGAAGAATTCCACAAAAACCTCAACACAACATATTTAACGAAAGAGCAAAACTTAAGCAGGGGATAAACATTTACAACATCTGGGTTTTGTCTCTATGATTAGTTTTCTCTCTCTTACCCTCGAGATGCTTGACGATGCCCCGCAGGCTGTTGCCGTGGGCGGCGATAAGCACCCGTTTTCCCTTCTTGATCTGGGGAACAATTTCCTCGTTCCAGAAAGGAAGTGCCCTGGCAATGGTGTCCTTGAGGCTTTCACAGCTGGGAAGCTGATCCCCTGTCAGGTCACCGTAACGCCGGTCCTGCCACGAAAAGACAAAGCTCCAGCCGTTAGAGTTTAGCCGGCCGGGTAAGCCAATAGACTGCACACGTTTATGTTTTATAGGAGGAAAAAAGGCTTCATTAGATGCGTTTCCACTGACCATATAATGACTACAAACTGGAATAACAAAAATACATTTGATAAATGGAAACAACTTTGGGAAAAAAGAACAAAAATATTTTGCCCTGGGATGAGTGGATTTATTGAAATGAATTCACTTGGCAAAACTGCAATGGAAAAACTTTTTTCACCTCCCAAAAGTCACGTCAACGATAACCAGATGTTACCACCGGTGGAAAAGACAAAAACAGTGACAGGGAGTGTTAAAAGGATGACATCTTTAAATGTCTTATCACGTGAGCAAACTTACTTATATTTTAATTACACATTTGTAATAGAAACTCAGGTGATGTGTCAGTTTTCCTTGTTCACCTTGCTGATATTCTGGTAGTAGTCGTGTCCTTCGTCCATGGGTGGGGGAGGAACGTCGAAGGAACGCCTCCAGACCTTCACCTGAGCCTCCCCGTGTTTGGCAGCAGTTTCTGCCTTATTCAGCCCCGTCAGGCCACCGTAGTGGCGCTCGTTGAGCCGCCAGGTCCGGTGGACGGGCAGCCACATTTGATCGATGCTGTCCAGGACAAACCAGAGGGTCCGGATGGCCCTCTTAAGGACAGAGGTGTAGCAGATATCAAACTCATAGCCAGCATCTGAGGGTAATGAGAAAGATGAGACGAGAAACATTTTAATGAGCATTTGACAGTGGGAGAATAAGATTATTCACCTTTTCTCATCTTGTCAGATTCATATGGGTTTTATGAGGACCATGTGTGACAACTGGTGCGCAATTGCAAAGCAGAAAAGTGATAAATGGCATTCATGTCTCTCTATAAATAAGAATCTGAAAAGTGTGGCATCCCTTTCACTACTACACCACCAGAATCAGGTGCAGTCCACTCCAACCTTCAGAAGTCACCTAAACACGGATGCTATGTAAGCACCTCAGCTGCTTGTTAGAAAGTATGAGTGAACAAACAGCATCACAAAGGCTAAAGAGCAAAGCTGAAAGGTCAGGGATAAAGTTGTAGAGAAGCTCAAGGCAGGGTTAGGTCAGAAGTGGTAGGCAAGTAGTCAAACTGTCATTCAACGAAGATGAACTAACTATACGGCTGTCTTGGAGGAAAAACCTGTTGTTCACTTTTAAGCATTACATCCATTACCAAACAGCTAGGCTACAGATCAATATTAATCAAATATTCATCCACTGGAATGGTCCAGTCAAAGCCCAAACTTAAATCCAATTCCGAGTCTTGGCCAGGACTTAAAAATATATGTGTTAAGAAATTTAAAAAAAGACTCACAGTTGTGACTGTGGAAAAACACACATCCACAAAGTATCGACTCTGGTCAGCATGTGCACACCGCACTTTTCAGATTGTAATTAAAATTAAAACACCATTTAATATCGTCCTGTTTCACAATTAAGCATCTGGTTTGTATTGGAAGGTAGGGACCCCTTTAAATGGTGCTGTTGCACAAATTTTTAAACCATTTAAGAGACTAAGAGAAATATCATCCTGAAGGGGAACATTTCTCACAAGATCCAAAGATTATCTCCATGTCACATTTCACTTTCCAGAGAAACGAAGCATTTTCTCCTTTAAAGTCATCGGCCACTTGGTGCTGCCTGACTGAGAGCTCTGGGTGATGTGTTTGCAGGGGAATGTGAGGTCAAATTAACATGGGATACACGCATGAACACGTGTCCAAAATTCAGTGACTCATGGGAAATTTCCACTTATGCTGAAAATTGAGAAACTGTCTCTTTGTGAGGCACAGAAAGCTCCTTCACTTCTGCACACGTTTTGTTTTAAATACGCATGTTTATATTTGAATCAATCTAAGTGAAGCGACTGGTTTCATTTGTCTGACAAGGTTTCACTAAAATCTAATCAGAAAATGATCCTTTTTGGTTTAAACAAAATGCCAAAATAAAAGGGGGAAAAGGCCATCTGTGAGGAAGAAATACGTCCTCTGTGTTTGCAGTTGAATGGTTTAATGGAGTTCCTGGCCTGCCCGTTTCTTCATCCCCCTGTTACATAAGCACCATCTTTTCAGGGGCTTAACCCCGCGACCGACTTACAGAGAGAGAGAGAGTCCGACCTGCTGACCCTACCTTTCAGGGCCTGTCCTCCCCTTTTCGCCTCCTTCTCTCCGGCCTCGCTCAGGTCGGCGTCGAACCAGCCGCAGAAGCGGTTCTCCTGGTTCCAGGCGCTCTCTCCGTGGCGGATCAGAACCAGCTTGTAGGCAGCCATCCTCACTCCAATGCCCTTTGCGCGGTACTTCCGGTAACTTTGGTTCTTCCTGAAGAGCTGCAGCGACGCCGGCGGGTTAGTCCTGACTCCGCAGCAGCGTCTAAAGAGTTTGTTAAAGAGAGGAGTCGGTATTTTTGGACAACCCGAAGGGGAACAGCGTGTTAGTGAAGAGGGGGTTGAAAGTAGTAGCGTGAGTGACGAGAGGGCTTCCCTACGTCTCTTCCGGGTGGTTTCCACCAATCAGAAGGCGAGCTGAACGAGGCGGAGGAGGACGGAGTCAAGAGGATGCGCTCTGCGGCACGTCCACAGACCCATCTCTGTGACCGCCAGGCTGACACTAAACAGCTGTAATTTTCATCCAAACATAAAGAAAAAAAAACGGTTTATTAATTTATTAACATAATTATCTGCCCATAAACTGTAGAATACTGTGGTACTCTAAAGGAACCCGCACACTAAAAGTCTAATTAATAAATGTAGCCTATTTCTTCTTCCAATATAAAGGGATCACACTAAATTTTAAAATAATACAATCTTTAATTTTAGAGAATGGAGAAGAATTTAAACAAAAGTATAAATGATATGAAGCAGTATAAAAATAAATGTTTCTGTACAATGTGAAGCAAAATCACAATGCTTTTCATTGATTTTGTTTCCCCTGTGATAATGTTTTTTGATGATACATTTTATACTATATTTCATCTTAAATGTCACCACGTTTGTCAGGAAGATGTCTTTGCAGATTGAGTAGCAAAGAATACAAACAAACAAATAAATAAATAAAAACTAAATTTCTCAGAACATCTGTCAGTTGAGGTATTGTGTGATGGCGTAAGATGACGTTCTCTGGAAAAATGAGACTTGCCAACATTGAGGCCATTCTCGGGTCAGAGAAACGTCTCCTGAATTATTTTTCTACAACACGGACCGGGCTTTATCAGAGAGTACCTCCAGAACCTTGCAACAATCGGCATAATCGATCTGCAGTATTGACCTCAACCCCTTAGACGACTTGCAGGATCAACACGGTTTTCTGCAGTGTGTAAGACTCAGCATTTTTCAAACATGTGACAAATGCTGGTCGCATTACTTAACAACTAGGACTTATCTTGTTCTATTGACACAAATCTTTAGGCACAGTTTATCAGGATTTTGCTTCTGACATGGGATGGCATCATTAGAGAGACGCTTAAAAGTCATTTGAGCAACAGGCAACAATTTGTGAGAAACGTTTGTGCAATACTCACAGTGTCCCGCAGGGGTCAGTATTGGGTAATCTTCTAAACAGCAAGCCATGAAATATACTGAAGCGCGTCTTGTTTGCTCACAACAGACATTTACTGTTGATTAGAACAACTTTAGATGAAATAACTAATGAATCAATAAATGTGAAAAAGTGTACAGATTAGGACAAATACATTGTACTTTATGCAACTGACACCGACATGGAAGTACACCTGTCTTTATAATGAATAAAAGTCTATTGAATGTATTTAAAGCTGGGCCTGTTATTGAGCATAATCATTTTACAGCAGAGTTGTGCAGGGATTCCCCTGTATGTATAGTATTAATGGTTCATTGCAATATGCAAGCTATAGAAAACAAGAATGAGAATTATAAATCAAGTATGGTTTCATCAGCAGTGTCTGCGTCTCACTGCAAAAAATGTAAAACTGCTTGCAGTTATTTTATGAATATATAGGGCTCAGCTGGAATTTCAGAGAAATCCAGGTGCTTCAGATCTAATTTAGTTTAAATAAATCACAAAATGTTTCACAAGGACCTTTTGGTAGACATAATTGATTAGATTGACTACACTCACATGGATTTTGTGCGCAGGGTGACTGCGTCCAATCAGGATTTGTAATTAGGTTACTGACAGAAGGGTTTCGACGCTGATTGGTTGCAGATCAAAACACTCAACAGGTCCCGCCTCTTCCCGGAAGATGACAGTCATCTGATTTTGTTAGCCAACCTAGGCGCTAACCAGCAAAACTACTGTCCTGCCTTTTGTTTTTCTTCCTTTTCGTCCTCTTTCTCCGTTTCTGTCGTTTCTTAGCAGAGGATAAAATAACTCATCAGCTACCTTCGAGCCATGGACGAGACAAGTCCGCTTGTCTCTCCGCTCCGGGACTCCGGGGATTTCAGCTACACGGAGCCCAACAGCCCCCGAGGCGCCTTCGGGAGCACGCCGGGCTCCGTGGTGCGCATCCCGGCCGGGAGCGGGGAGAGACAGCCGCTCCTGTCCGACAGGGACCGCACTTCTCGGGAGCCGCACAGGAACGAGTTCCCGGAAGATCCCGAGTTCAGGGAGATCATCCGCAAGGCCGAACGAGCCATAGAGGAAGGGATCTACCCAGAGAGGATCTACCAGGGCTCCAGTGGAAGCTATTTTGTCAAAGACTCTCAGGGGGTAAGAGGAGCGGCTTCACATCTTCCACAACTACATCCTCAGGTCACTTAAAGGTTCCCAGAGGGGTCTCCTCTCACATCTGACAGAGTTGGGGTTCAGCTTGAAGATCTCTGGGGTCCTGACAAATATTTGCATGTGAATTGAGACACAGTTGTGGTCGATTGTTGATAAAGGCCTTCTCGAACAATGCGGTGATGACTTGGCAGATGGACTATAACACATTTTAACACAACACACACACACACACACACACACACACACACACACACACACACACACACACACTTACTTTTACCCAGTCAACACAGCAAAAACTAATACATTTATGCCTAATGTAACATATACCATCCCCTCGACAGCATCACTGGGTAAAGAGAGTTTTTTTCTTCTCCTACATATTTGCATTTCATAGACAGAGAGCAGATCCTTGCTAAAGTGTGCTCCAGTTTACTATAGTAGCTACATCCACTTTCAAAACAAAGCTTTAATATAGAGAGAATACCAACGAGAAGCTTAGTATTCAATCATCACAGTATGACAGGCTGCTGATGAAACGAGACCCATTCAAGAATCCCTTGTCGTCCCATTAAGCAAAAGTGTTGCAAAAGAAGTTATCTACTGTCTTAAAATTTCAATTCAAAAACACTTTATTTAACCCAAAGGGAAATCAAATGTTGTCATAACTCATGTAATAATCCATACATCTTCAAAGAGTCATTGCAGATGGTGGGCAGGAAAGATCTCCAGTAGCACTCAGTCTTACAACTACTCCGAAAAGACCTCTGACTGAAGACTGCTGCTTTATGTTGGTCGCATGACTATCATGACAAGCGAGCAGCTCGCTGTCGGGGCAGCAGAGACAATCTTCCACAGCAAAATGTCTGGGGTGACTCTATTAGCTGTTTGCAAACACTGCTCATCTGTCTCTTTTGCTTTTGCTGCTCCTTTTGTTGGTCTTTATAATACAAATCTCACTGTCTTGCTTTTTCATGGTTGAAACATGGTAAAGGTATGTCCCAGACTCCGAAAAGGCTTTAAGACACAATTCTAATGCACGTTTGGACTAAGCCAGCATTGCGGTTTATTCTGGTATCGGTCTTTTAGGTTCAAACTAGTTTGAAACTAATCATTTGCTGGGATAGTCGGCCTGCTCTTACTTGCTTAACAGAGCTGCAACTAATCATCTGCAGTTTCAGATAGTGTTAGTGATCGATTGTGCAACTTGTTTCCAAGCATTGACTGTGCATTTCTTTTTTTAACTGAAAGTTTTTCTAAAACATTACGCTTTCGTATAAGCTAGAAAAAAGTATTATTTCGTTGTTCAGCCAACGGATCATGCAGCAACACGTCGTGGTGACAATGTGACGACATTTTTGTAGATTTGAAACTGTAAACTTTTTACCTTTGGCATACTGTGATACTGATAACGGCTGAAGTCCTTTTTAAAATGCTCTCATCGTTTGAGTTTGACTGTGCAGATGCTAATCATTTCAGGTTCGTGTGCCTTTGAAAAAGTCGCATGTCAGTGCTTGTTCTATCACATCGATCAAACACGCTGAATTCAGTAGTTTACTTTAGTCGTTCTCTTTGATACCCTTTGGAGCAAAAATGTTGAACTCGCATGTCTTCTTTGCTGTAGCAGGAACTCAACATTTGATGCACGGTGACTCGGATGAAAACCAAGTTACCACGGAGAGATTAGAGAGCGTTCCTCTTCACATCAGTACTTTAAGCCTTCCTGGTGGCCACCAGATTTAATGAAGGACCTTGAGCCACTCACATGCCTTGCCTTCCTAATATGTCCTCATCAGTGTGTCCATGTTGTGCAAAAGAGGGAAAAAAAAACAACAAAAAAGGCAGAAGTCTCTTTTTGAAGTTCACATTTAGATCCTCAGTTTCAGTTTCAGCCTATTTGACACAAAAAGAACCACAGCCTTTCATTTACCTCCCAGATTTTGACTTGTTTAAAACAGAAAAGGCCATTGTAGGCGAACCGGAGGAGGTTTTTACTCTACGCAGCGACCTCCTGCCATTGACCCCCACCGCTGCGCTTTCTTAAGTTAGTCACCGCTGTGCTAAGTAGTCATGCGCTACTTCTCTCTCTGAGGATTTTTTTTGTTGTAATTGGTGGGAGTGTGTGCAATACGAGAGACATGTGATTTCTATATTGAACTGTGAAATCACGGCACATCCCAAATCTGCCCTCCTCTTGTCAAACTTCCTGTCCTCTTATCTGTTTTGTATTTAAGGGAGCTCATTTGGGAGCCGTTTGTAGTTTTAATTTGTGTACTTTCTAGCAGTTTGACCCACATCGAAGCTCGATAGTGTCTTCATAGTGTCCAGCTATGTCCTTTTTCACACTGCCTTCTTTAAATGTATTTTACAAACTTGCTCGGACCCATTTAGCTTTTTTTTTTTTTTCTTTCATTTTGTCATGTTACATTAACAAATTTAAACGCACTTGTTTGGACTTTATGCAAGTGGTGGATATTTAGGAAGTAAAATCACACCCTTTTGTCTGAGTTCATGCTAACTCAGAATGGATAGAGAATAACAATTTTCAGGTTTTGCATGCCACACTTTCCTGAAATCTCTTTGTAAATATTATTTAAATGTAAACTTTACATTGTTGCACTGTGTTGGTCTGTAACGTAAAATCCCAATAAGACACAATGAAGTACGTTGCAATGTGTAATGACACTGAGTACTGTATTCGTTGTTTTAGCGTTCATTTCTGACTAATGATAGACTCGTAGGTCCTCAGTTTAAACTGGTTCAAAATACAAACGTTTTTTTTTTCCTCATTGTCTTTGCAGAAAATTATTGGCGTCTTCAAGCCAAAAAATGAAGAACCGTACGGCCAGCTGAATCCCAAGTGGACCAAGTGGCTCCAGAAGCTGTGCTGTCCTTGCTGCTTTGGCCGCGACTGTTTGGTTCTGAACCAAGGCTACCTCTCAGAGGCCGGGGCCAGCCTGGTCGATCAGAAACTGGAACTCAACATTGTCCCCAGGACTAAGGTAGCTTCGCTCACACCACTGCAAAAGCCTGATTTATGTCAGCTGGCGGAACTTCAACAGATCTGATACAGCAGGCCAAAAGGAGAGTAGAACGAGCCAGAAAGCTAAGTGTCATACTTCTGTTTATGTCTGGCTGCCAAACAGAACTAGTTTTGGATGTATTATTGCATATTTATATTTATGTTTATTTGAAATTGTTCACATGCATCCATGGTTTAACAGTACAGAGCTGCCTTTGCTCTGTACAAAATTGAATTACCCTCAGCAAAAGAGGAGTCCTGGGCTGGTCCATATGGTGCCTGTACTCCATTTTCCTCCACAATACCCTTGTAATTTTTACAAGATGCGATTTATTTACTTATTTTATCTTCAGTAATTTGATTTGTTCAAAGACTTTAGTTTAATAAATCTGCCTCCACTGTTAGAAATGACCTTGCCAAACTAAAATAATCTTATTGATTGCCTAATAAAAATCCATGTGATCTATCTTGTCTTTCATGAATATCTTGTTGCTCCAATATTTTCCAAGTTATTTTTGTTTAACTAATAATTAGGGCTGCACAATTTGAGGAACGTTTCTCTTATAGAGCTTTATTTGTGAGTGCTGTGGTTATTTAGGGGATATACGTTTCATTGAACTGAAACTTGACATTTTATATCCTATCAAAAAAAAAAAGCTTTAAAATATTGTTTCCATATGAAATGAAGCCATAATTAGGGTTTAACTGTGTAGATAATTTCCTAATGGCTCTATTATTTCTAATCTGCTTTCAACTAGAAGTCTAATACCGCCTGAAAAGTTGTCAAGAAATGCCATAAAAGCCTAAAACAGTTTTTTCAGCTGACATTTCTGAATCATCATTGTCATTTCAGGTGGTGTATTTGGCAAGTGAAACGTTCAACTACAGTGCCATAGACAGGGTCAAGTCTCGAGGGAAAAAGCTGGCTCTGGAGAAGGTGCCCAAAGTTGGTCAGCGCTTCCACAGAATTGGACTTCCGCCTAAGGTAGAAATAGTGATGATTATAGAAATCTTTCTCACGAGGTTTTCACATCTTCAAAGTCTTCAAATCAATACCTGCCAATTTTTTTTCTTCAGTGAATTGCATACATACTGTAATTATTTGCATTCATTGCTCCAGTGTCAAGATTTTCTATAAGCTGAAATTTGATAAGCTCAAATTCAAACGGCATTTTATATGCAATGAAAATGAAAGCATAACAGCAGGTCAGTGCTCATCAGTATCAACAGTTTGTCACGTGACTGCCAGAAATAGTCTTAAGTAAAACCTGTTCTTTTTTTCAAACGGTAATCTAAAAGGAAACAAAAATAAAGTGACTTTAAATGCAAACAGAAACCGGGCCACAAGACATAATTGGATTTGAATATTTAGTAAGGTAATGAAATCTGCTGTACATCTGGAAGCTGCGCATAATTTGCTAATTTGCTTTCCCCAGCACTTTCATTTTCTTCATATTTTAAGTATGAATAGAAATTGAAGCTAAATGAGTGCCTCTGGATTTTGATCAGAAATGATGTTACCAAAATATGCCTGGACTGTCTTCTGAAAAAAAAAACAGTCCCACCCACACGAGTTAAGGCTTTATTTTCTCTCTCTGGACTTGAACAGGTCGGGTCCTTCCAAATGTTTGTCGACGGATACAAGGACGCAGATTTCTGGCTCCGGAGGTTTGAAGCCGAGCCTTTGCCGGAAAACACAAACCGCCAGCTCCAGCTGCAGTTTGAACGCCTCGTGGTCCTCGACTACATCATCAGGAACACGGGTAATTGTGCTCAAAACAAAGATATTGACGTTCCAGTATTTACTGGAATGTAGTTATCGGGTCAGATTTAATTAGAAACTCAATCTTGTTGCTTCTTTTGAGATGTCACTTCTGAATACAGCTTTTGGTCGTTTTAAAATCTAGATAGAGGAAA
This sequence comes from Poeciliopsis prolifica, assembly GCF_027474105.1. Taxonomy (NCBI): domain Eukaryota; kingdom Metazoa; phylum Chordata; class Actinopteri; order Cyprinodontiformes; family Poeciliidae; genus Poeciliopsis; species Poeciliopsis prolifica. The sequence goes on along the minus strand of NW_026562391.1, from coordinate 4,552,360 downwards.
TGACAACTGGCTGCTGAAATACGACTGTCCCATGGACTCTGGTGGTAACAGGGTAAAGACACATGCACACACACACACACACACCCACACCCACCCACCCACACACACACACACACACACACACACACACACACACACACACACACACACACACACACACACACACACACACACACACACACATGTTCTTGTACCTCTATTGCTCTGAAGACTTTGCATTGACTTCCATTCATTTTAGTAACTGCTTTTATGCCCATCCCAAATCTCTTACTCTAACCGATACCACTGTATTCTGACCCTAACCTTCCCAATACTTACCTCTCACCGTATCGCTTAACCAAAATATAAAAGCTCAGTACAATAGGAAAAAAAAGTGAGGACTAGAGAAATGTCCTCACTTCCCCAAAAAGATTTCAATTTGTTTGTTAAATTTCACTTCTCTGTATTTAGCATGCTCACACACACACACACACACACACACACACACACACACACACACACACACACACACACACACACACACACACACACACACACACACAAACCTATTTGGGATCAGTTGTTCCATTTCGACTTGTTCTTTCAGTAAAGCAACATAAGTAAAAACCTGTTCACCATCGTGTTCTTAACTATAGAGTACGGTCTGCTACATATTCATTGAGAAATTCAAGAATAATTGAATTGGTAAATGTTGGAAGTTTTTCTCTCTTTGGAAGTAAGAAACTTTAATTTTTCATCTCCTGTTGTTTTGTTGCCTCCTCGCTCCTTTAAGGAGTAAATATTCTAAGTAATAAAAAAGAAGTATTTTTATGAAAACCTGTTGCATGTTTGTGTTTTTGTCGTTTTTTTTTTTATTTTTTTATTTTAAAAACACACAAATATTGCTACCTGTTCATTAATCTTCATTGAAGCATTTTAACAGGAATATCATTTTGTGATGAGGCTTTAAATGTCGCTGGCTCCTCAGAACAAAGTGCATAGTTTGTGCCGCGTTTTTCTTGAATGTTTGCATTTCCCCCCCTCCAGGACACAGATTGGGTTGTAGTCAAGGAACCCATCATCAAGTTGGCAGCTATAGACAACGGCCTTGCCTTTCCACTCAAACACCCCGACTCCTGGAGAGCTTGTAAGAAACTTCATTAATATCGCTTGCCAGTGGACTGATGTCTCACACAAATGTATTCTAGGAAGTCTATTTGGTGTATTTGTCATTTCTCTGTTGAAATATACAGGTTGTTTTGGTGACATAGCAGCAGATTATCACTGTTGATGATTACATTGTTTTAAGACACTGTTAAGAAACAGCTTTACTGTCTGATTTGCAGACCCGTTCTATTGGGCATGGCTGTCCCAAGCCAAAGTGGCTTTCTCCTTGGAAATCAAAGAGTTGGTGCTTCCCAAACTATCTGATCCGAACTTCATCAAAGACCTGGAAGAGGACCTCTATGAACTATTTAAGGCAAGAAAAGCCTCATCGTTGACGTAAATTGTAGCTAGTTTACATGAAGGTAACAAACATGCACATATTGACTTTGTGTTACAGAAAGATCCGGGCTTCGACAGGGGACAGTTTCACAAGCAAGTATCTGTCATGAGGGGCCAGGTGAGTTCTCTGCTCTCTAAAATCTGAAATTGAAACCACACTGGAAAGACTTTGTCAAATAATTCTTTTAGGGATTTTTAATCTAAAAATAAATGTTTTTTCCATCTTCAGATCTTAAACCTATGCCAAGCACTGAAAGACGGTAAATCCCCGCTCCAGTTGGTCCAGATGCCCCCGGTTATTGTTGAAACGGCGAGAGCACCTCAGAGAGCAAACAGTGAATCCTACACACAGAGTTTCCAGAGCAGAAGACCCTTCTTCACCTGGTGGTAGTGCAGAAGAAAAGCTGCAGCAGATCGCCGTGCCGAGGGAGCGTCTGTGCATGGATGGAGGAGAAAACAGATTTTTGTTTTGGGAAGAAAAAAAGGTCCTACCACCTCTCTTCTACTTGTTTTTTTTTTTTGTTGTTGCAGAAGGAAAGATCTTGGATGTAGGAATGAGGCCAAAAGAAGAGGGATTTCCCCGAATATCTTCCCTGTTTGCATCCGTGCCTTGTGTTAATATGATTGAAGAAGGTTCTGCGCAATGACATTTCTCTGCACCCATTGGTGCATGTTATGGTTGCTCAGACACCCACTTGCACACCACTCGAAACCCCCATGTTCATGTTCGTGTGTGTGTGTGTGTGTGTGTGAGGTTTTTTTGGACGAGAGGTGTTTTGCATTCCATTTGTTTTTCTTTCGTTTTGTTTTCCTCGCACGTCTCAACACTTGTGCAGATTTCATCTCCCTCGCTGGCAACAGCAGTGCCAATTCATTTGCTTTCATCGACTATGAGGTTAACTCTCACACTTAGGAAGAGGGGCACTAAAGCTGTTTGTATTTCTATACATTCACCATGTGAACTGGATTCAGAATGTGCATCTAAGGTGACGTTACAAAACAGAGGTACGTACATTTAAGGAGATTGAATAATAATAATACTTGTTTGCCTAATTAGATTTTCCTGAAAATTAATTAAAAAAAGAGCAAAGTTCTGCTTCCGTAACCAAACGGGTGGGTGGTTTGTACCCACCCCTGTTTTTCCCAGTCATGACGATTCCCCGGACGTTTGTGGCTCTTGGTGTCGACCCAAGTCAACGAGAAGTACCATACTGCTGAACTGACATTGATTATTTTGTCACACTGCACTGTATAATTTGTATGTAATATTTAATGATAGATTATAACTGAAATATATTCAATGAATACTGATTTGTGTTCTTTTGCATTCTTTCCGTCTGAACTGGTAGATCCAGTTCTTGTCCGAAAATGATATCCTCAATAAAAACATTTTGTTGGAGGCGCGCGGAAATATTTTCAACCATTCGGCTCATCTGGATTTCCAGGACCGAAGTGGACTTTCACCATCGTAAAACAATCCAGTCTCAACGTCAGTGATTTATTTTTATAAATCACTGCTAGCAAGTGGAACTGCTATGTTCCATTTGCTGACTTAATAGTCATCAGATCCTGTATTAATAGCCACTCAACCCAAAAGTGAAGACTGCGGAGAAGTTTTTGAGTAAATCGATAAAAAATTTTTTTGTCTATCAATGAGTTTGTTTTAGTTGTGGCTGCTCTCCTAAGCCCTCCTCTGCACCAATTCTTCTCATTTTAAGCTAAAAGAAAATGCCCAGAGAGTTAACCATTGTGGGTAAAACACTCACTGCGTAAAGGCATTTAAGGGCTGCAAAAATATAACTGATGAAACTACTTGGTTAAAACTGAAAACAGCCCAACCTTTTCACAACTTGGCTGGTATGTTTATTTTTTTTAATCCTCTGATTTTACGCCTTTTGTTTTACTCTCTACAATGAACAGGCCCTCCTCTGATCATGTAGCTGGTTTTAATGAAATACCAAAATATACCATAAGGACCACTTGCACCCCATAGACCTGCACCAGCAGCTTTTAAGCTTGAAAGTTATCACCCAAATAATCATTTGTTTGCCCAGTAGATTTTAGGATGCTTGTTTCACACAGAAACACTGGGAAAAGTTTCACTTTGGCTTTCCATCAATAGATTTAACCAATGCAAGTTTTGCTTTTTGAAGCAAGAAAGCACCATTTTATCCATATTACATATTCTGAAACTTAGTGAGTTCTAGGACTGATTGTGTCAGAATGCAACAAAAAGCTGCAGTTTCTATTGATGAAGCTTTTTTTGTTTTTAAATAATTGCTTTACTGTTTACCTACATTTCTTGTGTGTGAGAAATGTGAACTCATGCAAAATCAGAAGTCATTATTGACTGAAATTTTTGTAATATTTTAACTCCATCCTGAAAGGACATCGGAATTTTACATCTTTACAAGCTCAAATAAAAAAAAAAAAAAAAAAAAAAAGCCATTATTACTACGCAACACATTTATCTAAAAGAAATTCCACATGCGACTTTTTACAGTTGTGGAGCACTATTAACGTTCCACACAACCTCTTGTTTTAAACACACACATAGTTTGAGCTGGAAACAACACGTTTCCATCGATGCAGAACCAGGTTTTTAACTTATTACTGTCCTTCCGCCTTCTACACTGAGGAAATTTGTTTTCAGTGGAGGATGCGGTGAAGGTAGCGTTCAGAGTCTCTGGCACTCTCCATCCTAATGCCCAACCTCCATGATGATGGCTTGAAGGGATTTTGATTTCCCGTAATGTCTTCCTCTGCTCGCAATTTAAATGTCTCCAGACTTTCTGACGGATGGGCGTTATCTTCGACAGAGTAGACGGCTAGTGGCTCCTCAACCCTGAAGGCAGAAAGGCAACAGTAAGTTTATCTGACCACCGTGAAATCCTCAAAAAACTATCACTCAAGAAAGAACAGTCATAAATCACAAATACAACAAGTAGCTTTTATGCATGGACATTTTCTGATCTGGGTTTATCCCTATGAAAGAACAGCAAATGCAGATCTTTCAAACAATTTTTGATAAAACTATGTTTAATGCTCTTATTAACAGCACTTTGTTTATTCACACACAGCTCCAATAATTTGTGTACAAGAATCAGGTTCTCAAAAACCTGATTTCAGATAAATCAAGTCACATTTTGTTGTATAATCCATTTCAGCAGCCGAGCAATTCAAAGTGCTTTACGTTGAAAATATGACACAACAAACAGCAGGACACATTACTTTGCTGTTGCTGTAAGATCCCAGAGTTGCTACTTTGAGTAAGTTAGGGACACTATTGTCACATATTCCTAATGGCACTTAGCAAGTCTTTCTACTGAAATCTCCTGTTTTGTATTCTTTTGTTTTATCCCCCTTCTGAATCAAGGTTTGTCTAGTTACTAGATTTTCAGGAAAATTAAATCAGCTTGCTGTAATCTCACACGTACTTTTAACAATGTGTGATTCTTCATCACTAGCCAGAGAAGGCCAGTGAGGAATGTGAAACATGAAGTCTGAGGCGTCTTTGCGAAAAGGTTTGCAGGCAGAGCAGGACTCAGTCCTGCAAGGTCAGTGTTGGTAGGTCAGGTCCTTGATATTAAACACACCTTTCAAGACACAAACTCAGAATTCCTCCAATCAGACGTCTTCACATACCTGAGATACCCCGAAGCTCTGAGCCACTTGTGTTCACTGTGTCCTTCCGCTCTTATTCCCGTCTTATTCCTGGCTCGAACTCTCAGCCCCACTAAGGCCTGGGCCAGGCTCACTTCATCTGCTACATGCTCCTCTTCACTCTGCTTTCCCTCCTCTGCTCCTTCCGGACTCGCTTCCACGTCCCGCCACACCAGCTTCGCCCGATGCTCTGCGTTTCTGTCCCCCGCCGTTCTGAACAGCCTGTGCAGCTGATGCAGGTTCACCCCTGAGAAGATGTTGGAACAGCCCGGCTTCCTACTGCGTCGACTGGAAGGTTTCCACTCCGCAGGCAGGCTGTCCTCAGTGGAGCTGAGTTCTAAGGCCTCTGCCATATTGTTATGTCAGACGGCTTAGTTGTGTGGGGTTTTTTTTTATCCTGCACAAAAATCAAAAAAGGTAACCTTGAAATAATAACCGGAAGAGACATTGTTTTAATACAGAGTAAATAGATTAAGAGGAATTGTCTTTTTTCAGATGTAACATTTTGCATGAAGTTTTATTATCTTTTGAGAGATGTTTATGTCTTATCAGAAGCAAGACAATATTTGCTCACAGTATTTTTATGAGGTAGCAAAGATATTTTTCCAATTACCAATTAAATGACACTCGGCAAAAACTTTTTTCTAAACCGAGAAATAACGTTGCTTGCTCTGAGAAGTTCTTTAGAAAAAAACAAATGCACTGTGGTCCAATCACAATGCTTACCTTAGGGTCCGTGGATTGAATGAGACGCTCCGACTCTACACTACACTGACAACCTAATTACTGAGCCAGCATCTAGAGTGCAGCCGTCACCACCACCTAATGCTGAGCTGACCCAGTTCTAACGAACAGCGTCAGAGGCAAATAGAGCCGCAGGCGGAAGGAATAATCAAAGAGTAATCCAGCAGTGACGTCAAGCCCAAGGCGATCACCTCAGCGTCAGTCTACAAACAAAGAGGGAGAAAGAATTTAACAACCAGGAAAAGAATGGGTAGAAATATCAAGGCTGAGTGGGATTATGTGGAGAAGTTACCTCGGAAATAAATAAGGAGAAAGCACAAGAATGGAACGGTTCTGTTATTTGAATACTGAACTACACATCCATTTCCTACAGCTGTAGATATGTGCCATAACTCACAGCGGTCTGAAGTTGGACGTCCCCCCCTCCCCGCCGCCATCACTCTAATCTTTAGCTCCCTCCACTGATTGTCTATCAGGTTCAGGTCTGGACTTTGGCTGGGCCACGCCAGCATGTTAATGACATCCAGTAAGCCACGTTGAAAAGGTGTTGGTAAAATTAAACTTAAATCTGTCAGGACCATGGACGACTTGGGGCTTTACTTCAAGTTGCACTTTATTTCTGTTTGTTTGCTGTATCGTGGAACATGTGATTGTACAAGAGGTTTTTCTTGCTTGTGCAAGCAAAGCATGCTTGACAATAAAAAGCCTTTCACTTCTAATCTGTTGAGCACTGTTGAGCCATTATTTAGCAGGATCCTGGCAAGGTGGCCATTCAAGCAGTTTTTTCAAAAGTAGACCTTGAGGCAATTTTTATTCCTTGAGTGACTTTTTAATTTTAAAAGTCCAGTTTTTTAATTAGATGTCCAAATGTTACTTCATTGGTTAGTGTGCAAATTATCATCCTGCACTAGACCTAATCGTTTGATCCCAAAAACGACTTCCAAGAGTGGACTCAAATGCATTATACTGGCACAAGATGAATCCTTAGCATGCCAATTGCAGATTTCTATTTTTTTTTTAAGTGTGACATGAGGTTTTATGTCACCCATCCCATTTTTTTTGGGATGGGTATGAAAAGCATTGGGTAGAGTAAACAAACAGGAAACAACTCTGGGATTAAATAGTCCAAGTTGTCTAGTAGCTCAATTAGAAAAGGGATTAAATAGTTCAAGTTGTCTAGCAGCTCAATTAGAAAAGCTGGAACACAAGGCAGGGACTCATTAAGAGAAAACAGGATCAACAAAACAGTGATCCAACTGAGAATTAAAAGCACAGCAAGAAATATATATTACTACTAAAACAGAGAGGACAATTAGATTAAAACTAGCCTGGGTTAAGGTGAAGGGAAAATTACGAATTGGTGCATTAAATGTAAAATTGATTAAAGCAAAATCTGTAGTGACAAGTTCTCCTTAAATATTTCTCAGCTGCCTCTTCATCAGAGGAAAATTCTTCAAAAACCAGCAGTAAACATTAGGAGGCAGCAGAAATGATTGGCTTCATTTGATGCAACATTTGTTTCATTGGTCGTAAAGTCCATTAAAAGGGTTCTGCAAACAGGTCGTTCAAAAATATCCTCAAAAGTGATAAAAATTCTCTGACTTTGTGGTGTGTCATTTTCATTTGAATATTGTTGGATACCGCAATAAAGTCTAGTTTCATGGCGGGTGTGCCGTTTTTTTTTTGTTGTTGTTTTTTTTTTTTTGTGGATAAAGTTGCAATTTAGCACGCCCACCACCAGGTGTCGCAATGTGAGAGAGAAACGAGAATCCCAACCTCATTTTTTTTTCTTTGAGAGCGACTGAAATTTCATACATGTCTCACTGTGCGGAAGTGGAGCTTCTGTTTACAAACCAGCAGCAAACCTTGGCGAATCAGCGAGAACAAAAAACACATCGCCGTAGATTGAATGCGCCATGAAGCCGCAGCCGTCCGGGGCGCAAAGGCGAGCGTTTGCGCCTTCGCTGTGCGGATCCGAAGCCGTGCGGTCGATTCAGGAGGAGCTCGTCGCTGCGATACACGGAGCTCTGGACGTGGCCGTGGAGATGGCGGTGCGGGAGGTGCGGACGCTCGTGAGTCAGGCGACGAGCGACATGTACGTGGAGCTGCGGGGGGAGAACGAGTCGCTGAAAGAGAAGCTGCGGCGGGCGGAAGAGCTGCTGGCTGAATGCGAGCGGCTTGAGCATCATGACGGCGGCGTTGTGCGGAGAAGCGAGGCGCCCCACCCAACTTCCTGCGGTCTAAACGCGGATGCTGCAGCAGAAGGCACGGAGGTCAGGAGTGAGCCTGCAGGTCATGGCTGCCCTGGCCCGGTTGTCCGAGGTGAATACATGAACAGACGTGAGGAGCTGCTAGCTAATGTCTCCTCGGAACAAGGAAAGGATCGTATCAAAGGTGGGGCAGCATGTCTGTGTGCACATGGGTGTTGGGTTTCATTTACACCACAGTGCTGACAGTATTTGTTTACTCTCTCACACGAACAATGTGTGTGTGAGGTAGAAAGCTTTCTATAATGTTTAGGGGAACCAATGACCATTCTAAGAAATGCTCATTTGTGAGGTCAAACGCTGATGTTGGACCACACGGCTTGGTTTGCGGTATTCTTTCTAATCCAGTGGTGTTTTATTGAGTAGACTCTCCTTTGTGTACTGGTGCACGGTCGTGTTTAAACGGGAAGGAGTCGTTCCTAAAATGTTCCGCAAAACGCAGATGCGAATAAACAAACAAACAAAAAATCTATGCACTTTTCTTTTGCGTTACACTCAATGTCATAGCAATAAAAAAATCTGTTTAACATTTTTCTAATTTTTACAATTTGCTTTAATTTTTTTTTCATAGATCCCACTCAGATGGCGTCTCAGATGATTGCATTGAAAAACAAAGGTGCAATAGCATGTCGAACCCCACGAGCTCCAGAGTCTGTGCCACCTCTCAGCACTGCCATCAAATCTACAACGGAGCAAGTTATCGTAAAGCAGGAACGACTGGAAGAGCAAAGGAGTGGGGCGTCCTGCTGTCTGGAATTAATTAAAGAGGAAAACTTGAGCACGGAGGGCTTCGGGTGGCCACCAGAGGAGACGCATATTCAGAGTCAAGATCCAGAGACACGTCTTGTCCGTGCAAGGGTGGATCAAGGTAAGAGGCAAACCAGATGAGCTCAAAGTTGAAGAAATGTGAAGAAGAATTTCCATTTAAGGTTTTAAATGTTTGGTCTATCGGTCAACAAGAGACATTTTGCCCTCTCTGTTCAGTTAAAAACTTCACTCTTTCATGTTAAAACAAGAAAAAAAAAGAATATATTTGTGACAAACAAAAGATTGTAAACCTTATGTCTTTACCTGATTTATTTTCATTCCCTCAGCTTGTCCTCCAGACATGAGCAGCAGCCTCCCACCAGCCTCCGATCTTCAGTCCGTGTGCCCAGAGTTTCCAAACATCTTCCACCTGGCAGAACAAGCTTCCGTATCACAAGTTCCTCCGCAGGTGCACAGATTCCACGTCGAAGCAGGCCGCAGCGTCTCCACCGTTCCCACGTGCAAGTTCTGCGGTCAGACTTTCCCCCTGCCCAGCCTGCTGCGGCGACACTACGGCCAGTGCCGCCAGCGGCTCCAGCAGCGCTGTCTGCCGCCCGTGGCGGGGGGCGCGCGAACCAGGCTGCAGCTGTACCCCCCGGGCTGCAGCCCCTTCCGCTGTACCGTGTGCAGCCGAGAGTTCAACCGCCTGGAGAACCTGAAGACCCACCTGCGCATCCACACCGGAGAGAGGCCGTACACCTGCTCCGTGTGCCTCAAGTGTTTCCGCCACTCGGGAGCGCTCACCCGGCATTTCCGCATCCACACCGGGGAGAAGCCGTACGTCTGCGGGCAGTGCGGGAAGTCGTTCAGAAACTGCGGTGGGCTCAAATTCCACCAGCGCTCTCACAGCAATCACCAGCAGTAGATTAAGAGACTGTTGACTTCTTTAATGCATTAAGTTATAAGTATATTTGTCTGAGCGCTGAGGAAAGCGCTCCGCCGCAGCCAATTGCAGCCCTCCACCCTCTCTGCACCCCCGCCCTCCACTCACCCTGGTGGAGGGCGGGGTGAGTGGTCTGCAGTCTTCCCCAGCATTAATTTTGGCTACAATTGTCAAATTTTAATGATTGATTTTAGAAAAAAACTATTAATTAGCTGTAAGTCAAAATCTGTAAAGAGTCAATACAATACGCTAATGTCATGTTTTGAAAAGAAACAATTAGGGTTTCAATTGCATTTTTGATTTATTGAAATGCTCTGATGCTTTAAGGGTAAATATTTTTATAAGTGGTTTTTTACAGGGTCCTCTTTTCAAATGTTGCCTTGACAAAGTGTTTTCACAAATTAGCCTTTTTAATTACGGGATGGAGCTATATTGTCTGAGTCGGCATTTAATAAAACCTTCAAACAGTGGAATGTATTTAACTTATATTAATAGCGGTATGCAGGTATGGTGTATTGTGCTGACAATGGTTGTGCATAATGACATTTCATGTTTTTCGTGGGGCCTTCTGGTTTCAAAGTGCTGTTTCTTGTCATTCTATTTTTAGTATTTAAATAAATTCATTGTATGAGCCAGTTTGAGCTGGTATTGTTGACTTGTGTGCTTATTTCTACCAGTAGAGGGCGACAAAAGAACATTTCTCCCTTTCAACCAATGCTGGGTAATCACAAAATAATTAACGCCAACATACAAATACATTCGGAACTTCAGTTTGATTGCAAAGTAATTGCTTTGCTTATCCAGCCAAAACATTCCCAAAAACTTGGCATTTAATTTCTGACAATAACCCAAATTATCATTTTAGAAATAAGGAAGCAATTTAATATTTTATCAGCCACCTGCCATCACTATTCAGTCAGGCGGGTCATGCTTAAGAAAACATCACAACTCTTGCAAAATGTGACACCTCTCCAAACTGAAACTTATATTAATTAGACAATCATGCACTGTCAGAAACTTCCTGCCTGTTGGTGTAACTGATGTTTGCTTTGAAGATAAGACCATAGTGCGGCTTCTTTTTGTTCTTTCTCTGCAACAAATGACAAAGTTCTCTACTCATTTCCCATCTTGGCTAATACTCAACTGATAAGAGCTAAAAAAAAATAAACACAACTTCCTTTTTAAACAACTGTATACACTTCCTCTGTTTCGGAACATTGCACAACAAGAGTAGCATTCAGCACTCCTCCCTCTTCTTCACTGTGGCTTCTAACAACTTGAACAAATGAAACGGGCCTGAACTAAACTTATGAAAACCTTGCAACCTTTTGAGACAATCGCAGCAATCAGACAGTTGATTGCTATGATCAAACAGAATCATAGCAATCTGTTTGCTATGACATATTTGCTACGATAATGACCCGGCCACAGGTATTAACTCCTAGAGGGCAAATTGCTCCAAACTTTTCAGGTTTGAAGGGAATGTTTCAGACACTCCCAACAAATATGCATTGGGATTTGTAGATGGCCAGTTCAGAATTGTCCAATGTTTGGCTCTCATCCAGTGTTGGGAGCTTTTAGCTGTGTGTTGGATCTTTATGCTACTGTAGGGGTTTTCAATTGTATTTTGAGGATAAACAAATCTGACACTTTGCAGCATTTAAGCTTCTAGAATAGCCTTGACCTTGAAAAGTAAGCTGTAAATGCCATGTCCACGCCAGAAAGCCAGCCAGCACAAGTGAACGCTACCAGTTCAGACGACAAAATGAGTGTTAAGCTGGAAGTTTATCATTATTTCTATGTAACTTGCCACACATAATTTACCCAAATATTGATTTGTGAGGCTGTGTGTCTGTGTGTGTGTTGGTGGGTTCAATCTAGGTACAGCTAACTTTCCTGGCAGATTTAGATGTGACAATAATAATGTCTTATTGAACCAACATTTTTCTTTTCTGAAATAACTTATGAATGAAAATAAAATCTATCTATCTATCTATCTATCTATCTATCTATCTATCTATCTATCTATCTATCTATCTATCTATCTATCTATCTATCTATCTATCTATCTATCTATCTATCTATCTATCTATCTATCTATCTATCTATCTATCTATCTATCTATCTATCTATCTATCTATCTATCTATCTATCTATCTATCTATCTATCTATCTATCTATCTATCTATTGAAATTGATCATGTAGCTCTGTGATCGACTCTTCTGTACTGATCAGCCCGGTTTCTGCTATCGACTATTCATCCTGGATTAGAATGGGAAGCGAACGTTCTCTGGACAACACCGAGCTAACAAAGATAGCCGCTTCCATTAAGTAACCAAACACCGGCGGTCTCGGTCGTCTTCTCCCCTCTGTGGTCATTTTGACGAGCCAGGCAGTTCGGACGGACATGTCTGCAGTCGTGGTACCGGAGCTGGTCCAGTTTGGCGGCTCGTCCTCCGTCCCCGGTCTCATGATGTCGGTGGGTTTCGTTAGTTTCGCCTGAGCTCCTCTCTCTTCTCCTCTCGCAGTTGCTGCTGCTGTTGCTGCTCCTGGACTCTCTCTGCTCCCGGTGAGTTATCGTCTGCTCCTGCCTCATGTTTTAAGTTGTACGAAACGTGAAATGCTCCCAGAGACGCGCTGTTACGCGATGTTGCGTGCTGTCCATTCAGAGTTCAGTCTCGGGCCACAGCAGCTGCTAGCATCAATTGTTTGAGCCGCCTGCTCGTTCTGTTGTGACTCGCTCTCTGCGGGGAGTCTTCGTGTTTTAAAAGGAGACGGCCGCTCCAGCAGGTTTTTAAAGGCTACACTGGCTCTGTTTGTCATGTTCATTGCTTTTCAAAGCGCTTGTGTCCCTTCACCTTTTCAGACCTTTTGTCACGTTTCTTGATTGTGATCGATCAGAGCTGCGTAGTGAATATGTTAAAATTTAGATTTTTGACAAATATTAAGTCAGCAAAGTGTGACCTGCTTTTGTTTGTTCCTTTCTGCAAAATCAGCCTCAAGTTGTAGGTAATTTTTTTTGTATATATATATATATATCAGCTTTGAACATCTGACCTTTTGTTTTGGTCATTCTTTAAAAGAATAACTCTAATCTTACCACAGATTCTCTCTTGGAAGTCTCTCAGACTTTGACTAGGTCATTCTAGCTTATGCTTTGATCCTAATTATTCAATTTTTACCTCTGGCTAAATGCTGCCTGAAGACTGAAAGCCTCAGTCTGAAATCTTTTGTAGCAAAACCTTTGATGTTTTAAGACATTATTTTAATTTTTGGTTATAATAAATTGCCACTCTTATTATTGTTAATTTATATATATATTTACAACAATCCGCAATAAATACCCATTAGTCATCACTGTTTTACTGTCCGAGGTGCATTCTCAGACGACTCTTTGGATGCATAATTTAGTAGGCTATAATATTTCACCAACTGCTCATCAGATGGACTATGGGCAGTAGAAACCCACACAGGAACGATGCTTGCCAAAAATATATTTGGCCATTGGATGAACTTTCTCTGTTTTTTTTATGCTCATAACTGGTTTAAATCTCGGTAACACAGAGGCGAGAGCTCAGGGTGAGCAGATAGGGCAAGATTTTAAAATGATACTCCATCACACTCTAAACTGTTGCAATACTCAACAACCAAGAAATAACTGGAACATTGATCAACATATTTTATGCATAATTTTTTGGTGATTTTGATGATGGTTTTTGACATCTTATGTTTACTGCTGTTTCGTATTTGGTTACCGTGTTATGTTTTCAAGCTGTAGATCACTTTGAACAGCCTTGTTGTTGAACTCAACCACATTGAGCTTTTGAAATGCTTTCTTTTCATTAAAGAGAAACTGCTTTAGGAAGCAACTTTTTATGACTGGGTGACTTTTGCACCATGTCAGGTTTCTTGTTTCATTGATTGCATCCGTCCTGATTGTCATTTTTTTTTCCTACTCACTGCCCAGAGATGGCAATGCACAGCACTGGAGAGGCTCCAGGGGAACGGGGAGAGTTGGTGCACTCGTTATCTAAAGAGACGCCAGGCTCTCCGGACGCCTCAGAGTTGGGGAGTCCTCGCTGCCCACCGAACTTTGACCTCCTAAACATGGTGGTGTCCTACAAGAGAATGGCTCTGTTCCTAGAACCGGTTGTGGACGCAGTGGAGCTCATTCGCTATCTGCTCGGGTATGTACGGGTGCTTATGTCTCGAGTGAGCATGTTGTTGTAATTCTTCCTTTTTGTTCCCAAAGACCTCTAATTATATTTATTGTTTTATACGTTTTCTCCATTGCTCAGATGGAAGATGCCGATGTGCTCTCTTCTTGTGTGTGTATTCTTTAATGTCTTCTTTTGCACAATTACTGAAGGTATGATGACATAAATAGTGATCGTAAATGGTTGCTGCGCATTTTAATAATTGATAAAACAGTTTCCTGTTTTTCGTTTCTCTCCTCTGGTGTCAGCTGGCTGGTTCACAGTGAGCGTGGTGGCGGTTTCGGCGCCTGCTGCCCTGGGTTACCTGCAGGACAGGTGTGGGAGCAGAGCGTCAGAAGCAGAGCTCCAGAAGAGGCGATACCACGCTGTGCATCGTAGAGACCTGCAGACAGTGAATCTCACCAAACAGGAGGCCATGCTGGAAATCAAAGACCTGTAAGATACAAAGTGCTGGTTTACAGTCAATGACAGTGTAACCTTCAGCTTATAGATTTAATAAGTATTCATTTACCAAAAGCAAGTCCCAGTCCAATACAACATCAAAGTTAACAAAAGCAAAGCAATTAATATGGTTAAACCCCCCCAAAGATGACATTTTATCTATATTAGATGACCTCATTAGTATTGTGACTTTTGACCCCCTGAACTCCCTCACCAGTGACGTTCTATAACGTTGCTCTCTTCCGTTTCTCTCGACTGCAGCAGATATTTTGTCCCAGTTGGACTTTCTGCATCAAATCCACTCCAGCAGTGGCTTAACTGGGTTGGAAAAACTACTCCAGTGTTTCGAGAAGGCAAAACCTGAAATGCTGAAAAGTTTTCTTGTTGGGTAGTTTGCTAAAAGGCTAAGCTAATACTAGCTTTTTGTCTCAATATTTTGATATGACTCATTGTTTAGCAGCACATTTCTCTTCAGGTTCTGTTAATCCTGTGGCAAAACTTACTGAAAACCCTGGTTTCATGTGGCATAAACTTATTGTTTCGCTTTGGACATCATAATGTTTTAATAAGTACAGTTTCAGCTGCTTTCTGTACAGCTCTCCTGCACACGATGGGATGTTGCACAGGCGCAAAGAGAGCTGCAGGAACCACTACAGTTTCACTGGGGAGTTTTATTGTGAAGTGTGAAAATATTTTTTCATTGTTTGTGTGAAACCCATAGTCATTTAGACAAGAAAGAGGTCGGTTAGATGTAGCGTTGTGATATCTTAAGTAAATATCGGATAGATTTAATGCTGTGGAAGTTTAGACAAAATATGCACCTGCGCATGTGTAACATTCGTGCATCAAACAACTTTCATCTGAAGCCTGTCTGCGCTCCGAAGGTTCTTTTACTAGAAACACTACTTCACACAATGACCTTGCATATTTTTGCCACGACTCTCATTTACATCTAATCCAGTTGTAATTGCTTCTTTTAATAGCAGTTTACATTTTTATTTCTGTCTGTGTTCACTGTCCCCAACAGGTTAAAGCACCTGGATGAAATGTTGTCCTCTGCTTGTCAGTCAGCAGAAGCTATTTATAAGGTCTTATACTGGGATGATCATGCCACATCATCAAGGTGTGTGAGTGCACTGACACCTACACACAAATACATGTACACTGCATGTGATTCAGCCGTTTGTCTTCAGCAGACTGAACCCTGGAATCGTCAATATTGAAATGGTACCCTAATTGTAATGTACTACACATCTAGCCCTTCATGGGAGATTTGTACCAGAGTTTGGAATTTATTTATTGTTTTTGTAAGAAATAAAATGGCCATTCCTTTTCTGTGTCCCATGCTCTAAGCTTTTCTTATATATAATCTTACTTGCGTACAAATTTACTTATGTGTGAACTTAAATAATTAACTTACTTGCGTTCAAACGTATGACAAACTTATGTATGGACTTTCTTATGAATGAAGTTACTTGGCTAATGGCCTTACTTCTTTACAAACTTAATTACTTTCTAAATTTATTCCCCCACAAACTTACCTATGAACACACAAACTCACTTCTTTACAAACTTACTTCTTTTCTAACTCATTTCCGAACATCCAAATTACTTCAAAACAAAATTTGCAGTGTATTCAAAATGAATAATTGTATTTAAACGTTAAGGTTAGGTCAGAATTGGCTGAATGCTGAGTCGGAGGTCAAAACTGTTGCCTGATTCTTCCATTGTTCCTCCTTCCAGGTTTTATGGTGCAATGCTAATAGTGGTGTGTCTCCTGTACGTCGCTCCTTTGGGCTGGGTGCTTGCCGGGCTTAACAGTATTGTCTTCCTGTGGAACAGAGACTTCTACAGAGGTTGGTTCATTCACACACGTTCCACAGTAACTCTTGGGATGGTTTTGATTTTTTTTTTGTTTTATGTTTCATTGATGTGTGTTTTCAGTTTTGTTGGACCTCAGGAACCTGTTTCACTTGGGTCAGACGCAGACCTTAGAGGGGTTGAGTGAGGAGCAGGAACCTGCCAACACGGCGGACCAGACTCCAACCCCAACCAGCCTGGAGGCGAGTTAACAGAAAAATGTGACAATTTCAGTTTTACAATAAAACCAGCTACAACTGTAAGCTTCTTATTCTGTACTGAACTCATCGTATTCAATGTAGTGCAAATCCATAGATTGACATAGATGGTAACTTCTCACCCATGTTGATTTTTTTTTTCTGATATTAAATGAATGGACAGGGCTTCAGATTAGTCTAGAGACAATAAGGCAACAGACAACACAAAGCGTCACTGTTGACATTAATTTGTGTGGTAATTTTTAAATGTATCTATAGTGATCTCCGTTTAATTTATTTTTTAACAGGACCTCTCTCCTGGCAGCATAGAAGAAGCAGAGGAGGCTGAACCAGATGACGAGTTTAAAGATGCAATCGAGGTAAAAACAAACCTCACGTTGATATTTGAAGATCCAATTCCCTTTCCTGCTGAGTGTGTAATCCCACGGTCTGTCATGACCTGAGGAAAGAATTTGCCTCCACAATCCCATTTTCAGATAATCCCCAGACACAGAACTGAACATTTCTGGCTGCAGTTAAAGAGACATCCAAGCACTTAGAGAAACATAATCAGTCAGGTAGGCACACAGTTTACATGCTGCACACAGTTTACATGCTGCACAGTGAGGACATGTTGTTTCTTTCTAGTATAATTTTAACCTTAGATTTTAATCTTGCTTCATTAAAATGAAGCAAAAGACAAACAGTTGAACAAGACGTTAATAAAGTTACAGTAAGGTTACGTAAACAAATGAATGAACCGTGTTTAATACAGCTTCACCTCAATTTTTATGTTTTAAATTTATATGCACACATATACACACATACATATAAAAATATGTATGTGTGTAATACTGCTTCTATTTTTGAATATCTCTGTAAAATAGCTTTGGATGGGCCAACCTTCGTCGCTGTTCCTGTGATTTATCCACATGTTTGACAAAAGGCGTCACGTTTCATGTTTGCACAAGCCCTAACTAACCTTGTTGTCTTTACAGTCTTGTGACACAAATTCAACCCCTGCATCAGGTGTTAAATATTAGACTTTTAGGGTCCGATAGTATTTATTGATTTATTTGACTTGCTTTGAAATTTGACCTGCTGAACAGGACGGAGCATTGGTTTGCTATCAGTCACTGGCTTAATTGATTGGTGCATCAGCAATGCACGCCTGTGACGGATGTGGCTCAGACAATGTAAGGATAACAGAAATTGTTGTGTTAAAGCAAATACAACAATCCCAGTTTTATTACATTCAACATTCTGGAGTATTTTCTTCATTTTCCAAAACACATTTTGAAAATAGTCTCCATTTACCGCTCGTTGTTTTGGAAATGAAAAGCTCTGATGATCCCTCCTGTTTCCCCCTCATGCTGTTCTTTTGACTCAGGAAAGTTCAGTTGCTCTGCAGGTGAGTTTTCCCCACTTTTGAAATTCCTCCACAGGCAAAACTTCATGTGTCGTGTGTGACCTTGTGTGACCTTGTGTGGTGGTTGGTTCTGCCTTCACAGCATGGCTGTGTTGTCTCAAGTTGTTCTCATGTGTTGTTCTGTTTCCTAACAAGGAAACCCCTTTGCTCTTATTGGTAAGTGGATTCCATCCATCCATGAGGCACATTAGTGAAATCAGCTTTTCTTCTCCATCCAGTTTATGAAAACATCCTCATTAAGGATTTTCAGTGTCATTATGCTTTTGTAACTGAAAGCAGATTATGGGATGTTTTATTCAGATTCCTGTTCCCTCTATGTACAGGCATCTGTACGTAGATGCCTGTATATATGCATACATATATACATGCATGAGTCTATGCATCACAAAACATTTTAGGGATGCACTGATGTGTAAATCTAGGCCAAAATTAACATTGCTGTCATGGCCGATAACTGATATTGACCAATATTATTAAGAACATTTTGCTTTTGACACTATGAAAAACATTGCTACTCTACTTCCCTTAAACACTCTCCCATCAATGTCACAGTCAAATGCCCAAGCAAACGCCACCCGTTATTAACGACAGCCACTTTTTATTTATTGGACTGATACCAATATTTTATAAATCGACTAAAAACAGCCAATAACAATTTAAATGCCGATTGTGCATCCCTAACATGGTTATATTTATTTTTGAGAACCTGACATGGCTTCTTGCTCTGTTTCAGTCATCTATGCTGACCTGCTGATGGACGACAATTTATTTTTTTTACAGTTGTGTCAAAAGAACAGCAGTCATCACTTCAATCAAAATAAGCATTTTTGTAGATCTTAAAATGCAACATGAGAAATAATCTACTATTAGGTGTAGTAGAGTAAACCTCAAAGGATCCAGCAGTCATTACAATGCAGCTGACAATGTAATGCTGCAGCTATCAGAAGAAGCTAGTGTTATGTCAGGCAATTGGCAAAAAGTTTTGTTGTTGCATAACCTAAGAACCAATCTATTGGTCTAGAAGAAACATTTTATGATCTGGTGAAAGCATGGTTGTTTATTGGATCTTGGGTTGTAGATAGGTGATCAGATGATCTTCTAACACTGATGTTAAGCCTCAGTGCAGGTGAAACGTCCTATAAAAACTAATGTTGGTCAGTGCCATAGTAAATTTCCTTAAGTTGTGTGTTTCAACAAGATAACAAGTCCAAACACTCCAGTAAAGGGATCAGCATCCTGAACAATGTTAGCATTACTATGGGATCAGACTATACCAATACCTTAATTTAACATAAAATTTATAGGCCCAAAAATATTGATTCCCTTCATGACTTTGAGCTCATTCTAAGACTGATGCATGTGCTGTGTGTATTTGCACTGTAAATGCATGGATTCTTAGGTTTAATTATTACATTTGTGGTCTTACTAGCTAAACTGACGCTGCTAAATTTTTGAAGCAAGCGTTTTTTTGTTGTTTTTTTTTTGGCTGAATTTAATCTGGAACGAGTACATTTTATAAATTATGATAAATTTTTTTTTTCTTTTTTCATCTTCCGAAGGAGGATGACGACGGACCTCCTGGCGCTCCTGAATATGACACGGTTTCTGAGAACGGCTTCTTGAGTCGAAATGAACCGATCCGCAGCAAGGTGTCCAAACTGACGGAGAGACTCCGGAAACGCTACCCTGCCACCAGCATGGGTCAGTCTGGTCTGACTCCTCTTTTGGACCCTTTTTTTTTGCCCACTTTTAGACCTCCTTGATGGGGAAGAAAAACCTTAAAGTGCATCAACTTTTCATTTTTCTCTCTTTATCTCCAAAGGCAACTGTTCCAGCTGCAATGCCGTCTTCTCAGTATTGAAGAAGAGGGTGAGACCCAAATTTTCCTTTTAAATGTTTTAGCTTTTACATCAGTATCAATTCTAACTCAATCATTTCCGTGGCTCCAAATTGAACTAATGTGTCTTTATGTTGCAGAGAAACTGCAGCAACTGTGGCAACAGCTTCTGCTCCCGATGCTGTTCCTACAAGGTGCCGCGGTCCTTCATGGGGGCAACAGGTGGGAATACATAATAATAAGATTAATACACACAGTCATGTTTGCATTAATTGCATTAATTTCAAGGAGTTAAATGTTCTTAACGTGGCGGTTTAAAAAACGGGTTTGCCAGTTTCTACACAAGTAAGAACTTGTGTAGAAGTTATCACTTCTACACAAGTTCTACAGAAGCATGTATGTTTATTGTACCTGGAACAACAGGTTTTTTAAAACAGTTTGTTCTTAAACTTGTTGTCCCAGGTTTAGAATAACATGTGACAACAACAAAAAAAAAAACTTAAAATTGAGCAAAGGTCTTAAATTTAATCCTGGCTGGATTTTTGAATTTAGTTTTTCTTTTTGGGGACTTTTCTGTTTGGAAAAGTTGTTGGTAATTTAGCACCAATTAGCTGGATGGCATGATTTGGTTCTGGCTGGCTCCTGCTGCCAACCTATAGGAGGCTAGATGCAGAAAAATGTTTAAGCTTGGCACTATGGGGGTTAAAGCTGTAGAAAGTGACTAAGCTAAAGGGGGGTTCGCTTCGATTGCTGCACTTGATTGTAATGCAGCCAGTTCCCCCAACCATGCCTAACATTTGTACTATTTTGTTCTGTATTAAAAAAAGCTACTGCGACTTTGAGGTGCATTTCTGTTCCAAACAACCTGAATCAAATGGCAGACTTCAGAAGTCTGGCAATAAGTCATTCATTTGATCCAGGTTAGAGCCTGTATGTATGTAAAAGTTGCAGGACAATGGGTTTGGAAGACCACTTCATGCGAGTTGATTCCAGTTGCCGTTTGTTTTTCCTGCTGCGTCTCATCTTCTGCTTCCTGTTTCTGTTTCAGCTCCAGAGGCGCAGAGAGAGACCGTGTTTGTGTGTGCTGCCTGTTTTGCCATTCTCAAGTTACAATGAGACGGCAAACTGATTTTCGTCTCCTGAGTCCTTCACTGAAACCCAAACCTACATGCTTCGGTTGTGTAGTAAAGGCTCGTACACGCTGTCCAGACAACTTCCCACGTGGAACTCTGGGACCCTCCTGCCTTTACCAGCTGCCATCCCTCTGTAAACCTCTCATGTGGCTTGTGGGATTGCTCCTGTAGTGTGTTTTTAGATGTTTCCTGCTAAATCTGTCAGTAATTGCGGTCGGACTTCACGAGTCTTTAAGGGTCGACACAGATCATTATGGGTTCTCCATCAAAGGAACCTACATTCATACTTCTCTCTAAGCTGAGAGACGTATAAATGCCAAAACCGGACAGGATGGATACCTCGGTATAGGTTTTTAATCTGCTTTACGTTTCCTGTCCTCTGGGGCAGATGAGTCATACTGAGAGGATTTTTCTATAAGAACAAAGTGAAGGGTGTTTTGCAAATGTGAGAGGCTTTCGGATGAACTCCCAAAGTGGACAAAACTGGAGTCGGTGCGTTCAAATTAATGATGGGTTAAAGTTCTGCGTCGGGCTTTGGCCAGCTAACGTGGAGATTGCATAGCTTTGCCTCGGTTATCATATTTTGTCGGCTTATCTGAACTGACGGGGGTAAATTCATCCCTTCACATTTAGAAGAAACGCCCAGTTGTGTTTCAGACGTGGTCCTGCTGCTGGTTTACTGCCTGTGACCTGAGGAAACTCACATGGAGTCAGCAAAATTTGAAGTGGAGGCGGAGGGGAAAAAAGCACAACGTTTAGCAGAACAAAGACTTTTACAAAAATAACTATCGACTTGCTGCCTCCTTCTGGTTTTATTGCTTCCGTGTGGGTAAATGCGCTTGTCGACGTGCCACAGCAGCATAGAAATCTCCAGACTCCTGAAGCTTCTCTTCGAACCAAACGGACTCTGGTCTAACCGGATGAAAGTCCCAGAATCCACCTGAAACATCCACCACAGCCTCACTCTGTCTTGCAAGCAGGACTTGACTTGAAGAACTGACGTTGTGTCGCGGTGAAGAGTCGATTTTTAATCAGACACAGATGATTGTAACTGTTTGCTTTGCTTTTATGGTAATTATATACATACACTGTTATTGTTGTTCTATATCTAATATATTTAATTTAAAACTCCAGAAAGTGCAGATTTTTATTTGAACAGCTTGTTTTTCTAAATAAATCTCTGGTCATTTTTTTTTTTAAGGTTTGTTTATGATATTGTAATAAACACAGAAAATGTAAACGATCAACTCTTGAGTAGAAGGTCAGGGTTGGTTTTTCTTCTTCATTAAAACGTTAACATTAATTCGAAAACAGTTGTAACCGCATCTTAACACTTGATGTACAATTTCTTATAACATTCCTCCCAGTTTTTAGCACAAGAATTAAACTTTATTTTGAATTTTATTACTCAGAGTTCTTTTCTTTCCTTAAAAGCAGTATACACACATATTATCAGTTTCTCTTTTTGATGCTCCTTGGCCTAATTTTGGCAGGTTGTATTTTTACATAACTTTGAAAAGCTTGAGTTCAATCTTTAAAGGCAGTTTGTCTTTTAACTGAGCTATAATGTCAGTACTAAGCAGTGGTGTAAATGCTTATGGTTTCCATAAATGTTCCTGCTTCTATAAACACTTTTGTTATGTCGTAAAATAGGTCCCATGTCTTTAATTGTTGATATGACTGAAATAGTTTGATGTAAAATTGCATCTAGGTTCAGTTCCTGTTGTGGACAGATGGGATCATCTGTTGTCAAGCGTGCTCTGCTCTGGTCTGTCCTGGTGAAGAAAGACGTAAGAGTAAATGAAAAGCTCTCTTTATCAGGGTGTTTGCATCCTTAAAGTCTTAAATCTTACTAGCTAAGTCTTAAATGTCTAAAAATTAAGGCCTTAAGTGGTGGCATCTCCTCCCGGTGGGATCTTTTCATCTGCATCCATCAGATTAAAATGTTCTTGTTGGAGCAGTGTTTCCCAATTCCAGTCCCCGGGGATCGTTGCCCTACATGTTTTAGGTGTTTCCCTTACGCCCTACAGAAGTTGATTATTTCAAGGCTTTTGAAATACTTGGTGGTGGGCAGAGGATGTAATCATCTGTGTGGAGTGTTCTGGAAAAGATGCATCTACATCATGCTGGGCAGTGGTTCCTGAGAGCATAAAACTGCCTTCCACATTTCACCCCTACCAAGGAACATTATTCAGACTCTGAATTAACTGAGAACATCGAAATCAGAGCATCACTAGAACATTTTATACATATGAATGTTTAAAAAAAAGAAAGCCCCAAAATTGACCCAATAATCCCTGAAAATTCCTATTTTGCAGCGATAAAAACAGCAGAAATCCTCAGCCGCACCCTTTTCAACTGTCTAACTCTGACTCCGCCCCTTCCTACTTAGCCCCGCCCCCCGCGTTAAGCCCCGCCCTTGGTCCTCCGCGTCCCACTAAAGCGATTCCAGCTCCTGTCGGGATTCCTCCCCGCGTTCACGGATGGCAACATGGCGACAGAGGTAAGACGAAGCGAAGCTCCGTGTTCTGTTGCTCTCCCGGCCGGGGAGCGAGGCTCCGTTGTAGCCATTTGTCCGTAGAAATGAGCCCAAACAGACGCTGCGGGTCCGCCGGTGCGGTTGACGCGGCCGGTGGGGGGCGTCGGGTCTGCGCGCGCGGTCAAACTGATCTAACCGCACTTCCCCTCATTCTGGACCTGCCCTACATTGCCGCACTCAGAGCCGCGGAGCCCTCGTTTCTACTCGAAACGACAAGGATTGTTTGCGTGGTGAGGGGCTGCGTGACGTGGGTGGGCAGGTTTATGAGAAACTTAACCGGTCGCCCCCCCCTCTACCCCCTACATGTTAAGCTGTTTTGGTGAAAGCAGCTCTATTTTCCTCCACTGTTGTTCCCTCTTAATCCGGCCACAGGCCGCTGTCTGCCTGCTCTCTGTCCTGAAACACGCAGGGAAGGCGTTCAGCACCACGGACAGAAGCCACGCCACGCAGACCTTCAGCCGCCACTGCTTGCGAGGTCCGCCTCGTCTCGTTTCGACCTGTTTGCGAGGTGTGGTGAAGTGTTGCACCTCACCTCTACAGTCCCAGATTGATTGATCGATCGATCGATCGAGAGCCGCGTCCCACCAGATCAGAGCTTCTGTCTGCACACACAGGAGCTTGATGAGCTGCACACGGGGACAGAGCTTGTCCAGGCGCGCTGAACCTCACTTGACGTCTCGCTTTCTGTCCCAACTCAGTTCCACAACCTGCAGGAGTTGAGGCACAGCGCGTCTCTTGCCAACAAGGTTTTCATCCAGAGGGACTACAGCGAAGGGACCACATGCAGGTTTCAGACCAAGTTCCCGTCGGAGCTGGAGAGCAGGGTGAGGAGAGGATTTTCTGGCCGGTGTTGTTGTTTTAGAGGGATCCATGAACGGGTGGACAGACACTTGTGGACCACCCTGCTAAAAAGAAAAACAAACGTTTGAAAAGTCCACATATTATTATCATTATTTTGAGAAAACCTACTTTTAATTAGAGTACCTTTACGCAAATGAAGAAAGAAAGTCACGTTATGAAATGTTTGCTTTGACAACAGAGTCGCTCATAGCTTATATTAGCTGCGTTTTTTGTCCAGATTCTGCAATTACTCACTTTCATTGATCATTGTTTAAATTTGGACGTTTTGCAGTTAATTCCATGTTTTAGGATGAGGAAGGATTTGGAAGAAGAAAAAAAAAGCCCAAAGCATCACAACTAGTTTGTACCTAAAATGATTCAAACCTCCATTTCAAGTTAAGGTTACTGGCAAAATTCAAACTTGTTCACACACAGCAGACTTCTGTGTTAGAGCACACGTTTACAAATCTGTCCCGGTCTCATGCACACATGATGTAGCAACTTCATTAAAGGCATCCAGAGTGCAGAAGATAAAACATAGTAAAAAAAAAACCAAACTGGACTGTAGCATTGTGTTGCTTGTTAGAAATAAGTCGAGAGAATAGCCCAAAGAGTTTAGAGACAGTTGCACTGCGAAAGCAATGGAATGGGACACAAAGAGGCAGCAAAGGTTACGAAATGTCCCTAGAGTTAAGCCTGGAGTCATAGTTTAAAGTTAAAGGGACCGTGGGACAGTCTGCCCAGAAAGACGACACGATCAACTGATGCCACTAGATTTCTGAGAACACAGGAGGTGAAAAACGTTCTGGCGACTGAAAAATGGCAGCAGGCGCTGAAGCAAGGCCGCAAATGACTGCATGTCTCACTCACATGTCTTCCGATGTTTCTCACCCTTCTTTAAATAACGGCGGGTCATGATGTGTCTGCAGATTGAACTGACTCTGTTTGAGGAGACTGTGAAGACACTGAACAACTTCTATGCAGAAGCAGAAAAGATCGGAGGCCAGTCGTACCTGGAGGGCTGTCTGGCGTGTGCCACGGCTTACCTCGTCTTCCTCTGCATGGAGACTCGCTACGAGAAGGTCAGATTTTTTTTAGGTGAACGCATTCTAAAGGTTTAGATTAACCAGACATAAAGCCCAAACAGGTTCTTACCCCTTCCTTGTACAATCTATTTGTCAGGTGTTGAAGAAAATAGCAAAGTACATTCAGGAGCAGAACGAGAAGATCTATGCTCCCAGAGGTCTGCTTATCACTGATCCCATCGAAAGGGGGATGCGTGTTGTATCCTTGCTTGCAAGTGTGCCTGGATGTCCATTAGTTTGGAGTGGGCACTCGTGAGGTGGCAATAAATCTCAGTGTTGTATGAAGTGCACTATTCAGCATCTAAAGTCAGCCGAACTGCTTGTTATTGCTATTAAGGCTACTGTTAAGGTCGCCTGAAATTGCATCTGTGAAGACGCAATTTGTTTCTTTTTTCTTCTGCATCCCTGCATGTAGGTGACAGAAATGTTCTTTTAGTTTCTCAAAAGTACGTTGGAGATTCTCAGAATCCTTCAGAATCCACTGTCTGCATGGAAGTAAAAACCTTAGGTTGAAATACTCCGTTCATTACTCTGGTCATTTTATAGCAAAAGTGTTGTGAAAAAGAACTGATCCTTGTGGAACTCCCTTATGTAGGGAGAACTTACATAAACAAACAATCCACAAATTGCTGGTTTACAAAATTATGTAAGATGTTCAATTAACATCCAGTGAGAAATTGAATGAAAGTCTTTAAAGGGACTTAAATGTCTAAAAATACAGAAATGTGTCCACAAGAGATTTTGCTGCATCTTTGACGAGCATCCAAGCAACAAATGTCAAGCTGTGTCACACTTCTTTGGCCCCTAACTACGTCCCCCAGATCGAGATATCCATCTACGAAGACCGGGGTTCCAGCGGCTCCAGCTCCAGCAGCAGTTCGGTGTCTGGCAGCACCGCTCGATGACCGGGCGCAGAGCTCTCCCTGCAGGAAAACCTAGGACAATAACAGCACTCACGTTCCAACAGCCTTCACATCACATTCACGTTCACGCCGAGCGCTCACCAGCCTCCACGGCGATGTTTGTCACCTTGACCTGTCATCACACAGTTGCTCCACAGTAGTCAAAACACGCACTTTAGCCGCCTCAAAGATGTGAACAGGTAACATTCACCTCAGACAGGACTCACCCACTCAGTGTAACGGCAAGAAATCAAGATAAAGCAAGTGCCCCAACAAGGTACAAATGCTTTTTTTTTTTTTGCACCACTTGATATGACACCAATGCAGTTTGCTGGCTAAAGAAAACCACATTTATTCTTGATTGCGTTTCATGAACCAGTTTAGACCAATTCCTTATGCAAAAACCAGATTTGTTGTAGCATTGGAACCAACCTGGGGGGACCCCTATTGGTTTTCAGAGACGATACTGTACCTTTAACGTTAGACGAAATGTGACCACATTTACTCAATGGGACCGATCGGTCACCTTCCTGTTCGTTTAAGAACTATCCTTTATGGTCTATGAATGGGATCTGTTGTCTACATATACAGATACATTTTCACCATCTTTTCTTTCTGCTCTCAAAACAAAACAAAAAGAAAGAAAGAAATAAAGAGTGAAAGGAAGAAGGAAAGGAAGAAGGGAAGAAAGAAAAAGGTGCCAAGCCAAGTAAAACCATAAACTTCACTAAACCTTTATACCTCAACTAACATCCAGTAGGTACACAACAAAGCCCAGATCCCTCACCAATTAGAAGGCTTCAAATCAACCCTTCACATCAGAGGGTTTTTTTTTTTACGTCAGGTTTTCTGTTACTCAGCTTGACTCCAGAGGTAGCTGCAGTCAGTGTGACGCCACCGTAAAGTTCACTTGCCAAAAGCTCAGTAAACCAGGGTCGAGCATTTCTTCCTGTTTTACCTCCGATGTTTTCCACACTGCCTGAAAGCAGATGAATGTCAACCCACTTTAGTGTACCATGTAGCAGATCTTCTGTATTTTTCACTCTTTACGCCTGCGTTTTCTTTGGTGGACATGGAAAAACATGAGATCTACCCTGTTCCGTTTCAGCGGGAGAGGCAGACTCTTCCGAAGTGTAGATTATGCAAGGGCTCACTGTGAGTTATGTCTGGTTGTGAGGAGAGAAAGAACAGGTCAAAACGTCTTCCTGAATATTACTGTCATTTTAAAAATACACCTGCCCATCCTTGATTCAAACTTCCAAAGAACCGTAACTGCCAAAAAGAAAAAAAACCCAAGAGGCTCATAAATGTGAATGTCACTTTTATTTTTGTGTTTTCAGAAAGTACAAGTTTTCATACTGCTTGTTTACTACATGTGGCATAAAGGTCAAACCAAAAGGTGTCAAATAAACTGTTTCATCACGGCTTTTGTTGTTGGTCTTGTCATTCATCTGTATTTTAATTGCGTCTTTATTTGTCAAATCATAAGTCAAGCAGCTTCTGGATAAGTTTTGATAAGATGCTTATTACAAGTTTTGCAGGGCTTTCATTTGAGTAGCGTTGGTTTTTCTCTTTCAAAGTTGCGTGATTTAATGATGTCTGTTTTGAAAAAAAAAAAAAGTTCAGTGCAAGTAAAAATACAACTAATTAAATTTGAATACCCTCAAGACTTTGTCCTATTTGTAGATTTAGAATTTGTCTTTTCAGCTTCTTCAAAAATGCTTGATGGAATTTCATACCAAAGTCTGCTTCCAAGTAAAAGTCACTAGATGTTTAAATTCCCCCTTTCACTATTCAGTTAAAATAAAAGCAAAAAGTATAATCGGTAAAAGATGAATGCATCAAGTTATAGCCAGTATCTTCCATATTTAAAACACTAACTTGTCCT
Organism: Poeciliopsis prolifica; assembly: GCF_027474105.1. Classification (NCBI taxonomy): domain Eukaryota; kingdom Metazoa; phylum Chordata; class Actinopteri; order Cyprinodontiformes; family Poeciliidae; genus Poeciliopsis; species Poeciliopsis prolifica. Next base: position 4,524,142 of record NW_026562391.1, on the reverse strand, counting down.
TCATTATTCTGAAAAATAACATTTTTGCAAGTGAAATATTTGCCTTTGAATTTAGTATGGTAAAAAAACACATGACAAAATATTCAGTGCTATAGAGTCAATGTCGAAAAAAGTCTGAATTAAAGGTTAGTTAATAAGCCAATCATATTTAAGCAAGAGAAACGTGAAGGGTGCTGCAGCGGCCTCTTGTGGATCAAAATGAACATGACATTTAAAATATTAGCATCAGTATTCAAAGGGTAAGATTTTGTTGTTGCTGTTACTAATCTGCTGTAAGGTCAGAAAATCAGTCTTGTGTTATTCAGTCAACCTTTATTGCAGACACAAGAAAGGTTCTTAAAACTGGAGACAAAACAGACACATATTAAAAGAACAATAAGATAAAAGGTTCTGAAAAAAAACAAACAAAAAAAAAACTGTATTTGATGTTCTTTGATGAGTCACAAATGCTGATTCCACAATCTCGAGGAAAATCTCATAATCTTATTCAGCGGCCAGAAAAAAAAAAGTTTCCAATTCAAAGTAAATTCGAACACAACAGATTTATGTTGCTTTTTTTTTTAAACTAAAATATCTGGCCCTTCAGTGTTTTCCCCTCGTCGTCTTTGACTCTCTGTCCATCAGTAGGTGCAAAAACAACTCGACCTACTTTAGCCTTACAATCACATTTTATGAGCCATAGGAAATACATCAACCATTATTAACCAATACTGTTATTTTTCCCTCTTCATCTCATCCGTCTTGCATTAATCAGGTGAAAAAACACGTTCATAATGAGTAGATTAGTGACAAATGTAAATGAGTTATTAGTTAGCTATATTGATCTGTTGATGAGCATCTTTAAATATTTATTTGCCCTCAACGCATGCTTTGATACTTTAAACTTGTGGCAACGTTCGCTGTGTGCATTTCTGTCCCCCGCCACTTGTTACACACCGCCAAAAACCTTCAGGAAAAAACACGTCACAGTTTCCGCATGCAGTCGTTTCAGCCGAAACAAATCGGCGACGCGTGGGCAGCAGGATGCCAAAGACTGTGAGCCCTTTCAGATGCTCTTTGGTGCCGGCGTGCGGAGCTTGATGAAAACCATGTTGTCAGTTCGCTGCAGACAACTCTCACCTCAGATCTGCCAGCGCAAACAGCGCCGTGGCGGACAAGAGTGAAAATGTGTCACGACGGGACGCTCGAGAGGAGGCCACTGAAGAACGGAGGCCATAGCGAAAAGGTGCCAACGCTGCATGGACGGAGAGACAGCAGAGAACAAAAAAAAAAACAACAGAAAAAACACAATGAAAGGGTGACACACCAATATGGAATGGAGACAAAGGTCTAAAAAGTGGACAAAGTAACTGAATTTTCTGACAAAAGAGCTACATTCACACTGGCTTTGTTTTCTTCTCTTCTCGGCTAAAAACCTAACGTGCTAAATGTTTAAGTTTTTGTTTTCAGCTGCTACCAAAGTACAATGAATGCTAAAGGTACTTAAAGCCCTGCCACACTTTCCAGATTGTTTTTATCCAAAATTTTTGGAAAACATTTTCTATTTCACTTCTAACCATTCGGTTGTCTGTTGTGTTGAGCAACTGCGTAAAATACTTGGAAGTTTGGGGTTGTAGTCAGACAAAGAGGGAAGGTTTAAGGGATGTGAAGAGTTTTTCAAGGCTTTGCAAGAGAAGAAAGCTGAAGCAAAAAAAAAAAAAACAAAACAGACTGCAATTCCACAAAATGACAATCTGACCCAACGTAGTGAAATAAAGCACTTTATTTAACAACTTTTTAGTGCAGTAAAAATAAGAAGTTAGTGAAAATAAAGAGAAATTAAAACAATGAAACTACTCATAGAGTAAGAAAACAAGATGGCCTTTTCAAAAGCACAGATCCACAGGGAAAGGATTCAAAGGCAGACTCTCTGTGGGAGGTCACAGAAACCCTTTAATGGTTTTTCATGAAATTTTCCTCAAATACCTGCTGAACAAAACAAAAACGTAGAATGTAAAGTAAAAATAACACAAATTAATATCTAAAAATATTTTCAGTATTTTGGTGTTCATTCGACTTACCTTCACAACGCCCATTCCTGACGGTGAAGCCGTTCCCACACTGAAGAACGAAGAAAAACGTCACAGTCAAGACAGAATGGATTTTTTCTCATTCTGTTCTATTAAGGCGGTTTTATGTAGACGAATTAAAGGGGAAACGACCGAGACGCGTCGGTTAAATTCACTTACAGGAGAGCTGCGCTCGTTCACAAGTCATGCCGTGCGTCGGCGCTGTGTACCTGCGTGTCGCTGGCGAGAACAGACGCGCCTCCGTTCCTGGGGTAGGCGACTTCCACCACAGAGTTCCTTTCTCCAGCCTCCAGAGCCCGAGTCATGGTGGTGCCGTCTGGCCAGGAGACCTCCAGGACTTTCGCCTCGTCTGTTCCTGGAAGTTACATGTGTTTAAAAAAAAAGTTATAAAAACAAGACGGGGGGGGGGAACAGCAGCTCAAAACAAGCTTCTAGTTCTGCTTCTGGCAGTTTGCATTTTGTCATAAGAAACTCAATGTTTGGCCTTTAATTTCTTATTTTAAGAGAAGCTGAAGTTTTAGCTGTCATTAAGCCTCAATCATAAAAATAAACAGAAGTGCATGTTTTAAATACAGTTACTTAAGTACAGAATAAATGTATGTAGTTCTGCACCTACATTAATTAAACCAACATATTTACTAAGATACTGTATTTCGTTTTCACAATTATTCAATTGAGATCTTCCCAGTCAACATCTACAGTAGCATGCTGATGTATTGTACCTAATCCAAAGTGGGCGACAGGCTCCATCTCACACAGGTACCCTGAGCCTCCGTCGATGATGCGTGTGAGAGACCCACTCTGAGCGGTGAAGACCGTAACCTTGGCACCACGAGCAAACGCCCCAAACTGGGTACGAGGAATGACCCGCAGCCAATTGTTGGACGCTCCCTGACGGCGAGGACAATCGTTTGTCAGCCCCACGTTGAGCCGCTTCGGGCCAGAAATGAACAAACGTGCAGTGAGACACACACCTGTTTGACCTTAAAGACTGAGATTGGCTGCTGGGCGCTCTCCCCATGAGCCAGCAGCAGATCCAGCTGTCCGTCCCCGTCCAGGTCCGTCACAGTTCCACCTGTCAAACACACAGACTCCCTTTGTTTTTTATTATTGCATTGACCTGATCCAGCATGTGGCTGCAGCTTATCTCATGTATTGCTCAGAAACGATAAAAATCTGAAACCGACCCGTTCCTCGCCCCTGCGGCTCTGCAGCGTCTCCCACTAAAAGCTCATGGATCGAAGGGTCTGCATTAACTCTTCTTGACACCCTGCAGATGATCAAAAACGGCTAAAAACAACCCATTTAAAAGAAAATACATATAACGCCTCAGTTTACCTCTGAGTTGCTAAATGAGTATGATTATACATTGTATTTCTGAAAATCTTGCAATGTAACCTGAACAGTCTGTTTGGTGCGTATCCTCTGTAGGCAATGTTGTTGAAGAACACCTCCAGCTCCTTGTCATTATCGAAGTCGGCAGCGATGACGGTGCGGATCGGGGACGGAGAAGCAAAATCTGTACTGGCAATGTTCTGTCCCCCAAAAATATAGAAAGTCTCAACTTTATAGAAGCCAAGATCTTGACGATTTTTTCCAAACGTTGTCCCCTTTTTTTTTTTTTTTTGCTTACGCGGAACTTGAAGTCGCTGGTCTGAAGGTAGAGTCTGTGTGGGCCATTCCAGTTGCCGTAGACGATGTCTGTCTTTCCGTCACCGTTGAAGTCAGCCAGAGCTACTCCCCTGCCATGCTGGGCCCGGTCCTCCACACCTTTACTCAGGGAAACAACAAAATTGAAGAATATTGGCCTTTTTTTTTTTTTTTTTTTGAATGTGGAAAAGGTTGAAATGTGAAAACAAAAGCTGAAAAGCAGAAAATGCGGGAAATATTGCTTTATACCCATTATGTTAAATTTCATTTTCTTCCCTTTCGAGTTCTTTCTTACCCGCCTGTTGGGCCATGTCCACAAAAGTCCCATCTCCGTTGTTCTTGAACAGGAAGTTGGCACCGTTCTCATTGTCGCAGAACACGTCGGACCTCATGTGATTGAGGATTGGGCCAACGACCACACCGCGACCACCTGAAGAGTGCGGAGTGAAGCTTTCAGCTCTGGTTAGGATCTCTTTATAAGAAGTGGCATGCTCCAGCTTTGCAGTTTCCTCTCTGACCTGTGAGCTTGTTGACTCCGGCCTGAGCAGCGACGTCGGACAGGGCAATGACGCCGTTGGACACGTCACTGGCGCTCTCGTCCATTTCTAAGAGGGCGTGTGGACCGACCCTTCCTTGGGCGTAGTTCGCCACGTAAATGGAGTACCGACCTGTTCCCTGGAAAACACCATCAGGTTGAGTGGAACTTTTTAAAAAAAAAATAGAAAACAACAACAACTTAAAAACCACAGGGAATCCCTGAGCAAAAGACCTTTCTGTCGACACAAGCAACTGAACGTCCAGCCATTTGATTGGCGACTCCCCGGCGGACGTTGAGTTCGTCGCTGAGCAGATCTTCATAGCGACCGTTGCGAAACTTGAAAAGCTTGTCTGAATACGTAGCCCGTCCTGCAGAGACAGACACTGAGTAAATCTATTTGCAGAAAATTTGCATTGCTGAGTGTTTCTGTGTTCAGGAAGTTTACCAGAGTAGGCGTTGTTGGTGTTGAGGAAATAGATCTCTTCACGTCCGTCTCCGTCCACATCGCAGGCGGTCACTCCAATTGCATTTCCTGCCCTGTCCCTAAGTGCATAGTATGGGGAGTCTCTGTTGTCCAGGGCGATGTTTACCAGCTTATTTTGGGTGCTGTTGTACTTCAGCACCAGATTCGGACCGTTGTATCTGAGAGAGAGAGAGAACATATCAGGTGTTTGTTGTACTTGAGTGTCACTATCCCATCACCGCACCCATCTCTGCAAATATCACCACATACCCGGCGACCACCACTTCTAGGTCTCCATCACCGTCCACGTCCGTCACAGCCATGCCGTAGTTGAGCTGTGTGGGGTTGTGCACGCTGTCAGGTGGCAGCATGGTCTGTGTTACGACCCGGAACATGGGCTCAGAGTTCTGGCCCTCGGACCGATGCCACGCCGCGAGCAGGAGGAGCAGCACTCCTGAACGCAACATCACTAAAACCTGATAGAAAGAAGGAAGCCGGTTAATGCAGCTCAGTTTAAAATGAGTGATTCTATTGATTCATTATTAAACATGTTACATTATGCTGGATTTGATTAACTGTCAAACAGTATTATTTTAGCAGTGTGAGATTAACAGAATAGAGATGCATCCACATTCCTTGAGCTTCTCCACATTTTGTCATCCATGCATTGTCTTGTGATTTTAAGCAATAAATTCAAGCAAAAAAAAAAGTACAAATTATGAAATTGATAGATATTATAAGTTTACACTACTTTCTGCAGCTTTGCATTCATGATTTCTTTTAGTTGTTCCATCATCTATTCAATTGTATTATTGCTTTATTTAGTCATGATAAAGTTGTGCATTTCTGTCCAAGCCCTTTTTGCTCCAGCCTATAAACCCCTTCACAAAATCCTTTAGAAGTCAGCTTAATGTTCCTCTCTTACCGCCTCAGTGAATGGAGATGCACAAATGTAATCCCCCTGCAGTGAGCCGTATGTTCACGACTCAGTGTTTCATCAACTGTGTTCAGCGCTGTGCACCTTACACAACTGCAACGTTTCACGTTTATGAAACATCTTGTGTAACGTCTGCGAGTCTGACCAATCACAGAGCATCTTTCTGAAGGGAAGATATGTTGGTCCAATGGGTGTCCCGCATTCTTGTGGGCGCGACGTTGAGACCCCCTGGGTACGTTCCTTAACAGTCAGCCGGTAGGCGAGTCGTTTGAAAGCGATGAGAAAGCGGAGTGAGTGGATGGGTTTGACACAGGGCTGCCCAAAGTCGGTTCTGGAGGGCCGGCAGCCGGCATGTTTTAGTTCTCTCTCTGGTTTTACGCATCTGGATCAAATGATGGCCTGAGAAGCACGCTGACATGCTGAAGAAGTTGTTGGTACCACCAAAAACCAGAGACACTGAGAGCGTGTCAGAAACTGCTGATTCACTATGGTTTTTATACAGTGACAAACCTTTCTCTGGAGGAAATGTTATAATCTAACACTTTATACCAGATTAAAATGTGTGAACACAGCACCGTTGAACACCTTTAGGTATAGCACTAATACCAGTCGGTTCAATCTGAGTTTCATTCACCTTGGACAATGTGATGAAGAATGAAACATATATGGCCAGAGATTAGGTTCTGGCTATAATCAAGTCTGTATTAAATATCCTGCAAATTCACTATTTTTAATTTTAATTATTTTTTTTTATCTTGGTCAACAAAGAAAATCAATCAATCAAGAATATTGATTATTGATTGATTGATCAAGAATAAACCCGTAAGAATATTTGAGTGAAAAACAAACAAACAAACAAACAAACAGTAAAGGTGCATCCAGGTTATTTATCTACATTGATATAATGCGCAAACCACCACTCCAGTTTCCTCAGCGGGCCCAAAAAAAATGGCGCGCACCCAATAAAATTCGTTTGACTTGTAATTTATATAAAGACACATATTTGTTTGTCTTTTGTCACCACAGCAGAAACACCGGCCTATTAAAATAGACCGTGTTTTTCTGACTTTCCATCTGGGCATGCGTCAGCGCTGCTCGCGGTTGTAAGGTCGGTTCGAGACGCGAAGAGAACTACGTCTCCCAAAATGCTTTGCCCGTTGATGGCGCTTTCGTCATCGAACGCGACAAAATCTGTTGCTAAACAAACCCAGCACAGGTAAGCTAAAGCCAAAATGTGTCTCAGATTTGAATGAGTTGAATGAAAGAAGTATGTTTTCGCGAAATTAGCTAAATGTATCGAGTGAGGTTACCTTTTAAGTGACGTAAACTCTAATATACCGATTTTAAGATTTCGAAGATAGTTGCCATTTCATCCGTCGCTGTGAAAGTAATTATCTCCGCTTACTGCAAATTTGTAGAAATCTGAATTTGAACATGGAGGTGGAGAAGCCAAAAGAAGAGGAGCAAAAGGGGGGTTGCGCTGAAAACCAGCAAACATCGACGGATGCCTGTCAGTCAAAGAGGCCCAACCAGGCTCTGTACGTCCCCAAGCAGCGACGCCAGGACGCTAAAGACAAAACTCCCACTCAGGGAAAGGACAAACCAAGACCCAAACCGCGATATACAGACAAGGCTCGAAAGAACGCCAAGAACAGGAAGGACAAGGCCAACACCGCGGCAGCTGCAGGAGGCGCAGACGCTCAGAGCTGTGACGTGCAGGAGGAGAGGCTGCAGGACGAGCAGGTGATGGTTAATGGGCAGGAAGAGGCTGAAGCTTCATCACAGCAGGATCCGGCATCCCCCCAAGATGAGAAGGAGGACAGCTGGGAAACTTTGTTCAATGATGAAGGAGACTGTTTGGACCCACATCTCCTGGAAGAGGTGAGGGCTGTTTGTGGGTTTTAGCCTCTGTGGCTCTTAATCAGCATTCATCTTCTCCAGCATATTGTGCATACCGTTTTTGGTGGGGACCTCAAATATGTATACAGGAATCCCCACTGATATTTGGTAGCTTGGAGCAGAGTTTACTCCAACCCTGGTCCTGAATGCACACCGCCCTGCATGTTTTAGGCGTTTCCTTGCTTCATCCCCGCTGATTCAATTGATGACTGATTAACAGGCGTTGGATTATTGGCACAAAATCCACTACCGATGTGCCACTAAAACCATAAATGATTATCTTAAAAAAACCCAAACATGCACACATCCAATAAAATCAGCTGAATCAGGTGTATTAAAGCAGGAAAACACACAGGGATGTGTGCCTTGAGGACCAGAATTGGGAACAACATGACTATATGATTAACAAGATCATTTTTTGTTGTTGTTGTTGTTTCTTTGTACATGATTTTGGCCGCCTGATATTTCACCACTATTCTAGTCAGAAATGGAGGAGCTCATTTAAATTGGTTGATTTTTCTAGAACAAAGCTGCTTTTTAAGGCTAATCTATAAATTCTTGATAGAGTTGAGATCAGGTCTTTAAGAAACACGACTTGTCAATTCCCAAACCAGCTTTGCTGTGTTTGTGGTAGGTGTCATGTTGGAACACCAAAGTGTGCCCAGGCTTTAGCCATCTAATCTAAATTGTTACCCTTCAGAAAATGGTCGTTCAGGAACTAATAAAGCTCACACTCATTCTAAAGAGGAAGCTACTTAAACCCCAATTCAGCTTAACATCTGGTTGGACCTACCAAGAAAGAAGCTCCTGCTCCAATAGTGACAAGTTCAAGCTTTGCCCACTTGGACACACATTAAAGCCTTCAGAAGAAAAGTTTCATGGTCAGATGAGTCATAGACTGAGCTTTCAAGAGGGCTGCATCAACTGTCTAGCATAGTGGTTGATTCATCATGCTGAGGGTCATACTTCACCTCCAATCAACTCAGATTGTTCAAACTTTGACACAGTTGGAGAGTTACATTAGTGTCTCCTTTCATTCATATCTTGTGTCTCTCGTCACTCAAGCTGGCTCTGAGCGAGGGCAGAAAGAAGAAGTCGAAACAGGAACCTAGATTTGACTACTACAATATGGACGTGGACGACGAAGACGAGATTGATCTCACAGAGGACGAACTGTCCCACATTGTGGAAATCTACGACTTCCCCGCAGAGTTTAAGACGGAAGACCTCCTCAGGTTATTTCAGTGCTACCAGTACGTATACGTCCATCCATCCAATTGTCTACCTTTATGGAAAAATGCGTCAATATTTTGATAATTACTCTGTTTAAATCAAACTTTGTTGAGTTTTTCTAAAATCAAGCACAGTTGTGCTTCTGTTGCCTCCCTTCTTGCTCATTGGATGAGTAACATTCCTGAATCCGAGTTCATTCTATTTTAGGCATGGTAATTTATGGACGCTCATTCTAATAGCTTCTATTTTTTCATGTACTTGTGATTATGCATCTGAAGTAATATTAGATAGTTTGGGCAGAAGAAAAAACTTTTAAAGGAGCAAATTCATGGGTTATTAAATTGCACCAAATCTTTGGCTTATTATTTGCTGGTGACACAATCACATGCATTCTTTAAGCATGAACCATTCCCAACACAACTAACTTGATCTAGTTTGATTTAAAATGTCTCCAGATTTTGCTCATGTTCAAATTGGGGAGTTTAAATCAGCTGAGCAAGAACCATCTTTGATTGAGGGTTGTCAGGTTTTATGAAACGATCGGTGCTAGATTCATGCGACTGGTGGCTGGGTTTTCAGACAGAGAGGATTCGACATCAAGTGGATTGATGACTCGCATGCCCTGGGTCTCTTCTCCAGCCCCATAGCAGGTGAGTGAAGCTTTGCATCGCTCTTAGCACCATCACTGGTCCTTTCCTTTCTACCACGTTTTGTATGTCTGCAGCTTCGGCCATTTTAACCCCAGTATTTTGGGTATATATAGATATATAAAAAAGTGATGTGCCACTGGACGTTTTCTACCAAACTTGAATCAATTCATAACCTGACTATGTGACCGTGGAGGTGTGTCAAACTTGCTTTGACTGCAGATGATTTGAAGTAATCTTCTATCATCTACTCATAGTCTACTTTAAGGAAATACATTAATATAGGTCCAAGCTCGTAGCTTTTAAAGGCATGGCTACGAGATGGTTTGTTTCTGGAGAAGGCTGGGAGGAAATGGTCGAGTGTGTTAATGAACATTAACAGAGCCTACTCATAATACATCACTTAAGTGTATCAATATCGTAATATAAATGGAGCACAAGGTCTGCTGCTTCATTGTTTTGTTTTACTTTTCACTTTCCAGCCCGAGAAGCTCTCAGAACCAAACACCCTCTGATGAAGTTAAGACCACTTTCCAAATCCTCCAACGCCACCAAGGCTAAAGCCCGCAGCTGCTCAGGTACAACTGCATGTTGCCGTGTTTCTACTTTACATTAATGTCTCTGTCGTATTTTGATTTGCTGCCAAGAGCCACAGACTGACGCCAGAAATTTCAGTTTTTTGCTTTGTTTTATTGTACAGCACTATCTCCCAACTACCCCCATATTTGGATATTGAGGTGGTTGGATCATAAATTTCATTCAAGGTGGGATTCAAAAAAGGTCTTAAAAAGTCTTAAACTTGATCTTCTGAAACCTGGAGATACCTCGATTAGCTTTTCCCACTAGAAATATTGAAAAAAAAAAAAAAAAGAAAAGAAAACTCCTGCATAGTTTAGTTTTATCAGTAATTCCAGCTGGTTAAGACCAGATTATTTGATTCTGGATTCTTGGAATGAGCAAAAAATGCAAACGTTTATGCTTTTTAAATTTTTTTTTTTAAAATAAACAGTAATGTATTAATATTGATCCAGAGAGAGTAGCTAAGACATTTTATCTCCCTGTTCTTATTATAAGACTACCTCCTGCCTGCTAAAGAGCGACCTCAGACGAGCGCGGCGCTGGCTCGGAAGCTTGTGATCGGAGCACTTGGTGTGAAAAGCAACTTAACAAAGGAGCAGCGAGAGGCAGAGAAGAAAAAACTCCAGCAGGCAAAAGGTACATTTACACAAACACATGAAGTTTACCTTTGCTTAAGTTGCTTAAGTTTTAAATGGAAGATTTTTTTTTAGTATCATAAAAATAAACTTTCTGACAGAATGTCTAAATATCAGACAGAAAACCAAGCCAAGGTCAGAAATAAGAATTTATTGAAATGTGGCGCAACCTCCCTCCCCTTATCTGCATGTGCACCGCATGGTCTCTGCCACAAGTGGGGGCTGTTTGCACATTGTCACAGACCTGAGTGGAAAGATGCAAACCGATGCCAAGAGAACTCCATCAGTTGCTGTGCTCATCACTGCAGCTCTATAATCAGCATAGCAGCCATTTTCCTTCATGGAGGGAACATAAGTATATAGGCACAGAAAACCACAACTGCAGCCCAACAAGCAGTCAGTCCAGGAAGCAGAGGTCCGGAGTGCAGCAAACTAAAAAAGCTGCTTTGTTCTCAGCATAGGCGCACCATCAAGCTCTTTATTTAAGATCTGTAAATGCACAGTAAATGTGAGTACAGAACAGCATCACGTGTTAAACTGTATGTTCTGGGAAAGTGATGCCACATATAAAAAAATAACTTCCAGCTGGCTCCTCAGTCTTGCCACCCGCTCCTCACATCCCTACTTGTGGTAACAGCAGATATATATTTAGATCATTGATTCACCTTCTGGGAGATTTTTATTTTTTTTTCTTTCTATAGATGCTTCCACGTCTTCATGTGGGTAACATGTTTGCGCTTGTTGATTTACCTTTCAGAAGAAAAGCGTCTGGCAGCAAAACAAAGAGAAGATGCTTGGGAGGGAAAGTGAATGGACGCAACAATTTTTATTTTTATTTTTTTTGTTATTTTGTTGAAAATTACTTGAACTTCAAGTCTGGTTTTCTGTCAACCAGCCACGATTGGGGCAAACATCTGGACTCGCATGCGTCTTTATTAAAGCACCGAGACTGGATGTGAAATTATTTGATCCAAAGCTTTTATGTTTGGCTTTATGTTGTTTTAAAAGAGGTTAATTGTTGCTTTGATGAAGACATTGTTGAATTTGATGCTAGCTAAGTGAGTAAAGTACACATTTTTACTCTAAATTGCTACTGTTCCTCAGTAATAGCTGACATTTTTAAACTCATACCGGCCTCAGACCAACCACTGCCAACCACAAGCGTTACTTTCAAGACTTTCAGCGAGGATATCATGTGTCGTGCGTCTTTTTTTGTTGTTTTTTTTTTGTTGTTCAAGTCTTGTCCTGTTTGCTAAAGCCCAGCTTACTGTTGAAATCCGTTTGTTGATTTTATTTCAAATGATAAACATCGTGTTCAGTTTGCGTAGATTGTTCATGTGTAAAGATCAGATTGAGGATGTAAGAGACTTAACGACCTCATCTCCATGGTTTTGTAAGATTGAATGAATGATTTTTTTTTCATTTATTTATTTTTTTTGCATTTTTAGTCTTATACAAAAGTGTTTCAGTAGTTTGAGTTGTGGCCTAAACAAGTAAAAATAAAGCACAATCCCAGCTCAAGTTTTTTTTTTTTTTTTTCTGTCTGATGAAATTAATGTGACGCAGAAAAAGTGGAAAGTGTGACAAGTAGCCTTAATTCTGGCACATTCATAGAAAATGTTAATTGATGTACATTGTCCCTATCAAATACATTAAATTAAAGTGAAAAAAGTTGCTTTTCAAAGTTTTTTTTCCACAAGTAAAAAAACTAATGAGTGCGGTGTTTGATCAGTTTAATGAGTCTATATTTTGAAGAACCTCAATTTTTCGTAATTATAGCAGCAAATGTTGTCTGTCTCTACCAGCCTTGCCCTTGGATTAAAAATTTTTAAGCACCTGCCTTGTTTTAGGATTTTGTTTGTAAAAAATGTTGAACCAAATATGTCTGAGCTACAAAATTGGGAGCAATTGCTACCTTTTGATCCATTAAAAATAGAAAATCACTTTAAGACACATTAAGCTCTGTGGCTATATTATAACACATTATGAAAATGTCTAATGGGGTGCAGATATATGTATATATATTTTTTACAAAGGGCTATATAACAATTTATTCTTGGAAAGTTTGGACTGGACTCTTTTTTTTTTTTTTTTTTTTTTTTTTAGCACAAAGCCTTCTCTAACATTACACTTTGAGATTCAGCCCTCTAATTCAGGCTTAGCTCTCTTAACTGAGCTTCCTTCTGAGTGTGCATTCACACACACACACACCCACACACACACACATCCATCTCATGAACAGGAGCGTACTCTAGCAGATGCAGACAGACACCTCCTCTGCGGTTTCACCCAGCTGACTACAGACCATGTGGCACTGCAGCTTGCTCCCGTCTTCTGCCAGAAATCACGCCATGTTTGACCCGGAAAGGTTTTATATCAAACCCAAATATTATTAACTTGAGTGTAGTTGAAAGTTCTGGAAATCGATGTAACATCTCGTCCTGAGTGTGAATAAATAGGGGGACGGGGGAAAACATGCTGATCATGTTCCTTTCAGTCAGGTATTCACAGACTTCAATCCGACACTGCGAAGCTTCTTATCAGGTCGGCGCAAAACTCATATGAGAAATATATTTTGGTTGCAGCCTGAGTGACAGAGACTTTGTGCCACGTTGCGCTAAGAGAGCTAAATTAAAAGCAGCAGCTTCTGAGAAGGCATCATTATATGTTCCTTTAAAAAAAAAAAAAAATACATGGCTCTAAATGAGCTCACAGGAATTCATGTTGAGGAACATTTTTGCATAAGAGAATCATCTGGGTCAGTATTTTGAATTACAAGTTCCAACTTGAATGAACATTTCCTGATTCTGTTTGCTTCTACAGAAACAAAAAGTACTTTTTCACCTGGTGAGAATAGAGTTTTCTGTGAAATGTGTGGCTATAGATACAGATACAGCAGATTTTGTTGATTGTAATTTACTTAAAATCCCGGAGAACAAAGTATGAAAACAGAGGCGTGAAAGCAGCCGTCACAATTTTTTTAAAAAACTCACTTAATGAAGTAAACGGTTGAAACTGATTGATTCCTGAATTTCAGTTACTTTTTAAAGAGACTATCAACTGGTTTTGAAAAAAAAAAAAAGATACAGAAACATAAAGCTCTTAATTGCAACATATGCTACTTTTACACATTTCTGTTTATTATAGGTAGGTTTTAGGGATTAACATGAATAAAAACCTACATCGCGCGACCTGAATCAGACACGGCAATGCCACAAGCTATTCACACTTTTAATTGTAGCCAAATCATGTCAGCTTGTTTGCACTTGTCCAACTTTGTGTGTGAGCCTTTGCTAAAAATATCAGTGAAAAGGTTCAGGGGGGAGCGAGTCCATTTGGCAGGGAAAGCAACAATGCACACTAACAGCAAGCTACTTCGAAGGAAGCATGAAAAGTTCGATCTTCAAAACGTTTCTGGAAGACAGACCCGGTTCTGATAGAACTAGGCTCCACCTTCAAGAACGACACACGACTACAGTCTGGACGGGAGCAGAGTAGAATTTGCTCAATTTCTGCACAAATTTTCAGCCGACCGCCCTGTTTGTTGTCCCTGTGGCTTAGCGACATACAGAGAGCGAGAGGCTGTGTGTGTTTTTTTTCTTCTTTTCGTTAACCAACATCGTGTGAGATCCGAGCCCTGCCCACAATGTCATGCTTTTTATTGTGGCTTCACGAGGAGGTGATGTACCGCAGAGCAGCGTACTGGGAGACTCGTACACAATCATTAGATTAACAACACAAACACAAACCACTACTGAGCAAGTGGTGAGCACAAGTGCAAGCTCTGCTCCATGCATAGAAACGTGTTTCATAAAGCAAATGAAATGAGGCAGGGTCTAAATAAAGGAGTAATCTCATGTGCCGGCACAGTAAATGACCCCTGGAGGAGGAGGGTGTTGTGTAACCTAGGAGCAAACACTCAGAGAGTTTATCTTACGTCATTCGATTCGCTTTTCAAATTTTCTAACTTTGCGTCTACAGACATTCTTTTAGCGGAGACATTGGTTTTAAATTTCGTGCTCCTTTGTCCTCTGTTTTAAGCGCAAGTGTACAAAAAACAAAGGCAGAGCTTCATTAGAGGTGAGCTGTTATGTTCGCTTGAGCAGGTTGTGGTAGGTCTTCGGTCTAAAACATGTTCAATCTCATTCTTAGATAATGATATTTAAGCCTATTTTGAGCTCCTTTCAGAATGAGCTGTTTTAGGGGCTCTGCCACTTTAAATACAATTACAGTGGCTTGCAGAAGTATTCATAGCCCCTCTCATTTTTCAATATTTTGTCACGTTACAAGCAAAAAGCATAAATATATTTAATCAGAATGTTATGTGAAACACCAGCTGTGAAGACTGAAACCTTTGCCCATTCTTCTTTGCAAAACAACAAGCTCAGTCAGATCAAAAGGAGAGTGTTTGTGAACAGCAACTTTCTGATCTCGCCACAGAACCATGCTGTAAGTTCACCTTTATGGCACAGTTGCATGACAACACAGACACTACGTAGCAAATTAATAGGGTCTATTAACAAAGTATTAATGTGTCTTGAGCCCCCTGAAAGAAATATCAGGTTAACTTTACTCTAAGTGAGAGATGACAATGAGGAAGAAAAAAATCTTGACCAGAAAAGACTTTTCACTAAACGAGAGATCGCAACAAATCCTTTAAACCAAGAGTACATCAGTCAGTAAGTTCTCTCCTAATTAGAAGGAGCTGAACGGCCATCCTCCTTCTCAGTGGAGTGAAACATAAATCACACGATATTACAGACTATAATCCAGACTGGATTACAGTCTCTAACTGGATTATTTGGACACCAGGTGGACATGTTTACAGCAAACGCAGCATTGCGGGAAAAATAACCTCATGCCAACTGCAGCAAGTAAAACACACAAAAACTGACTTTTTGAACACGGTCCCTTCAAACCAATCCAGTTGTCTTTTAATCAAACAAACAATTCTCCAATAATCATGCTGTTCTGATAAAATGCTGTCTGTAAGGTTTAAAAGGTCTTTAAACAACCAGTTGGTTTGGTTTGTAAGGGTTAAATCTCTCAGTAGATCACAGCCTTGTTCTCCCTTTTGGTCCAAAAAAACATAAATTTCGAATAAACAGGGATCCATTAAAAATAATACTTAGCATAATTTTATATTTAATTCTGATATATCTGTTTGCTCTGTAGGCTCATATAGTTGTGTAATTCCCTGGAATGGCCCAAGGCAATAAATGTCAAGCGGATATTATGTGTACGGCCTAAGTGGAGTACTCTCATTATGTTGCGTACGCTCATTATGTTACGTACGCTCATTATGTTGCGTACAACACAAGGTGTTATTTTGCGATTATTAGCTAATCTAACACAGCAGCTTGCATGTTATGTTTCTTCTGCATTCTTTGCACATACAAACTGCAGCTCAAAAAAGCACATTTCATTAATAAACTAGACAAACATATTTTATTGCCCTCTTACCAAGTCAATCCTGGACAGGAGTTGGCTTCACACGGAAAATATGAGGCAGCAACTCGGTTACTGTTCGCTATTATTTTCTGTTTCAATTGAAAATCCACTTTAGAAAAAAAAAAAGTTTAAGTACAGATACGTAGTCATCCATTTCGACGTCGGAAGAGAGGGGAAAACTTTAAATGTATCGCTGGACTCATTTACTTGACAGCTAGCGCGCGGTCTCTTCCTCTGAAGAAGTGGAGTCAGAATGTCTGGGATCATGAGCGCCCCCTGTCATGAGGCAGGAGAACTGCCTGCCTCACCTCCAATCTGTTCTCTGTCGTTTCTGATCTCAGCAGACAAAACATGTTACAAAATAAATACTTAGTACAAACCACAGGGTGAAAATAAAAATCTAAATGATCTTATTTATTATTTTTCCATAGTGACCAGTGAGACAGAACTTGTCTTACCCAAATATATTTATATAAAAGGGAGGTGTAACTGGGTCTACATTAATAGTTATATATTTACACAAAAATGATTTCTTTAATGTATTTGTCAGTTTACATCTGGCTGTTCTTGTGTTCTTCTGTTTCTGTTATGGGGGTTTGGTCCTCCAGCTCCGCCTTACTTTCTTCTTCTCTTGTTCAGGGTCCTCCAGGACTGTTATAAATGTTAAATTATTAATTTCCTCTTCCCTTTTGTCATTCGTTCCACTGGGGAGAGGCAAGTTTTGTGGTCTATTGGAACCCTTTCATTCATATTCTTCAAATGTTTATTTTTCCATCTGTGTTGATTATATGTTTGAATATTTTCATTTGAGTTATTACGCCTTTATAACATTGTTATGTTGTATAGATTGGGCTGGAGAACATCTCCCGATTGACAGATCAATAAGCGGAGACTGCCTCCAAACCCAGACTTGATGCTTTGTGGTTTGTCCGATCACCACACACACAACGCAGAAGTCCACCGGTCACAGAGGCATCATGGAAGAATTATATATATTGCTATTTTCACCCAGTGTTTTATACTATAAAGTATTTACTTTTTCATTTAGCTTAACCAATTTTAATTTTATACAAATAAGTTTATTTAGTCTGTTATTCCTATAAGATTAAAACCAGTAACCGTAATAACACTGGTGTGATGTGAAGCTAGCTACAAACGATGCTATTGATGCTACATATGTTAAATACGTTCTAGTAGAATAGCTTAGGAATGATAAAGCATCTGGTGTGGACATGTTGGTATGGAGGCCCCCCAAATAAAAATCTGCTTAGTACCCCAAAAAATCTTGGATCGGCCCCGCAGATCCTTCAAGAAAAAGTACAATAACAAAGTTTTATTGTCACAGAAATCTGATGTAGACTAAGCAAAAACTCTGAGTTGCTTGTGTTTCGAAGAGTTGAGTCAGTGATGATAAATAAAAAAATAAAAAATTAAAAATGGACCGAGGAATGAGACAGACACCGTGTTGCACCTCCGACTGCCTGAGTCATGCTCAATGCAGCTTGCAGAATTTCTATATCCTGACTGAAAACTCTTATCTTTATTCTTACTTCTCTTTCGTTTTAGCTGGCAGTCTCAAGCCCTGCCCACAAATAACCAGTACTGAAATGATCAGACATTTTGTAAATCTGACTTTTATTCTTTCGCTACTGTTACCAAGTACTCTGAAGCTCGATGCAATGGTACAACCAGATCTCGTGTTGCCTCCTTGTGTTTGACAAGGAAAGATCAAACAAAGAGGAAGTATTTGTCAAGATAAAATTAACAATACAATCAAGTTTCAACTTCAAAGTACATTAAAATTCTGCATAAATTAAAGAACCTGAAGAACAATAGTTGAGAGAGGTAATATAAGACTGTACATGACAATACATTTGCAATACATTACAGTATTTATTTCAAACAGAAGCAAAATAGCACCATGAGATGAAATAAAATCTGAATGAAAACTAAAATAAAGAAAAAGACACAGTTCTGCCAGTAAATCCTGGATGTTGTTATGTGGACGGTGAACATACTGGAATCCCCTTTTGTTTACTTGCGTAAATACGTGGACAATTGAGTGATGCACGATTCGGGTTCTCCTCATGTGCCTTCGTCTCACTACTTGTAACTGTGGTTACGATTTAAACAAGGCGTTAACATTTGTTTAAAAAATAAAAAGGCAAGTTTTTGAATCTGTAAACTGTTTTATCACAAATCATGGTCCAGTTTTTGTCTTCCTTTGCATCCCTTTCTCTTCCTACATTTATTCTTTATTCCTATTTAATGTTCAAACAAAAACCAAATCTTCTCACAACGATTTATCACAGGACCCTAAAAACAACAACAACAACAACAAAAAGCCATTTCTGTCCTTTCCTTCCGTTCACTTTCTCCCCCTCTGTCTCAGCTTTTCCGATTTACTGTTGTTTACTCTTCGCCGCCTGGCTGACTTCTGAGGTCTGGAAAAGAGTCATACAGTTCTTAAATGTACACGTTCCCTAATTCACAAGAAGTTGTTGGAAAGTTGACGCTGGTGGTCAAACAAGTCCTCCTCCTCGGCGCTGTACGCGTCAGCTGAGGAGAAACGAATAAACCAAGAGATTAAAACAAAAAAAAAAAAAACAATCAGTGCAAATTCTTCAAAAGGCGAGGGAGTTTTTATATGCAGCATGCTGCGTTACCTGCGTGGCAGCGGAAGAGATAAACTCGTGCTCCGTCGTACTTGCACCGGCAGCGCATGGCATTGTTTTGGAAATCAGACTCAGCCATGTCCAGGGAGGGGTTCACTTCAACCTGCCACAGGAAGAGACACGGAAGGAGAGACAGATATCGCAACTTATTATCACCTTCCACATATTCAGAGAGCATTCATTAAACTTTTAACTTTTCATTTCACACCTTTATCTGATAAACTGATACAAAGTGGTGCGTAGCAGTCAGTGGCGTACACATACGTTTTATTTCAAGGTGTTTCAAATGGGGAAAAAAAGGGCACTTTGGCTGTCTGAGTGGCGCGAGATTTTTTTGTACATGTATCTATCTAATGCAAATCATAAGCCATATGCAAACAAGCTTGAAAAACATACACATAGTTAAGAAAAAATGTCAAGCAAAGTTACAAAAATGTGGGACATTTGCATAGTTTAAGAATACTAAACAACAACAACAAACAGTTTTTAAAGTGTTTTACTAATGAACATGTGGTATGTATATGTGTTTCCCCCCTCAATCAGTGCTTTGTGGCCCAGATTTTGTTGCGTTTACTTCTGCGAGAATGTTACTGTGCTGCCTTTGCACTTTTAGAAACTGAAGATTTTGCCCGATATTCTTGAAAGAAATTGTGATCAAGATCACCCGTGAACATTGATTTTGCCACAATTTCTCAGTTGGACTAAAGTGTGTATTTGCAATCGTCCAGCAGGCTTTCACTCCATCCATCTTTCCATCAACTCTCATCACCTTTCCCATCGCTGCTAAAGAATTAGTCCTGAAAGAATGATGCCACCATTAACGTGTTTCTTAGTGGGGATGGTGTGTTGCACGATATTAGTCTTCCCCTCCATTCAGGGTTATTCTCCTTTAGGTCAGAGGAACCTTCCTCCAGATGTCTGCTGTGGCAAATTCTAACAGGAGTTAATGTGGCTCTCTTTCAACATCGACTTCCTTCTTTCCCACTCTTACATAAATGACAGATTTGTAGAGTGCGCGACCCAATGGTTGTCTTGTAAACAAATTCCCCACTTTCTTCTCCCCAGAGAAACCACACGTTCCTTGGCTGCTTCTCCGATTAATGCTGCCGCGATTTAGTAGGTTTGCAGTTTTCAGAAGACGAAATTATCAGCGTCTCTTTGAGATGTCCAAATTTGAGAATACTGTTCTGTAAGCTAACCCCGGCCAAAATCTGTGCGCCTTGGTCTTCGTACAATAGCTGGATTTATGGTAAGATTATATTACCAATTAGGTGACTTCTGGAAGGGGTTGATGGATTTCATTTAGGAGTGTCAGATTAAAAGATGACGAGTACAAGAACATGTCACCCTTTTAAGATTTGGTTTTACACGTACAGTCCCACATTGAAGTTTGTGTCATAAAATGTTTTTTTTTTTTTTTAAACTGGCCAGGCACTTCATATGACTGAGGAGTCTGAGGTTGATGGACTCGTGAACTCGTCTCTGCTTTGAGATCAGGGGCTTCCTGGAGGCTCCCCGGGTCACATGGGAAAACACGTTTTGCTCTGGACAAAACGAAACTGTACATTTTGTCCTTTAAAAAAAAAAAAAAATGGAAAAAAACTTGGGGGAGGAGGGAAAAGTCAGTTCGCTGGACGGTTATGGAACAACAGCTCGCCGGACAGAGAAACCACAGGATTATTGTTTTCTGCTTTTCTATACGGCGTCGAATGTATGAACTCAGACGACGGATGACATCACTTTCCAGGGTTATCTCTACAGGGAGAAAGGGGGTTGCAAAAAAAAAAAAAAAAAAAAAAAAAAAAAAGCCCAGAGATGCAGATGATGGTTTAGAGTTTGCAGCCTATCATTAGACTGCAGTCATGGTTGGTTGCCAGGGCGGCTTGTTTTCCACTCTGTCTGCCTCCCATATATAAGAAAATGAACTTTCCTGATGCACACATCAAACAGATAACCTGACCACATATTCATTAAAGCGGCCCAGTTTTTTAAATTTTTTATTTATTTATTCTTTTTATGTACCGTTTAAATCGTGCGGCCCTATTTATATTTACAGCTTCAGGATCCAGGGTTAAAAATAATCACAACCGTCGTTTCTTTTCGTCAACTCTCAGGTGACGTTTTCGGGAAGGTGAACCGGATGTGTCGTCACGGTGCGCGCTGGAGGCCGGAGAGTGACTTCGCTTCAGCCTCGCGACAGTTAATGCTTTCTCGAAAGCTCTTGTAATAATGCGAAACAAAGGGCCCACAAAAGCTGTTTTACGGGACAATGAAAGCCCTGTTGCGGTCGCGTCAAAAAACGCCTGAGAAGGTTGTGCTGCCGATCTCTCAGACGCGAGCGCAAACCCCCGGGGGCTGAGGTGGACGTGACTCATCGGCGTAAATGTGCGCTGCTTTAAAGTGGCTGCCTGCTGAAGACGCAGGAACACCGAACGAGGATCTACGGCCCCTCCTTCGCTTCTCGCAAAGCCACGAGGAGCTTATCTGCTCAAAATCGGTCAGGCCTTTACCCTTGGCCAAGATCAGGCCTTTTCCCGAGGGTAGTAGATGTCGCAAGTGCAAGACGTAAACAATCTGAATTCAGCACAAACAGCCAGAATAAAACTCAGAAAAAAAAAGGGGGGGGGGGGGAATAACTGTAAACACAGTCCTGGTGATGCTGCTGAGAAAAAAATAGAATAAATGATAGAGATGCAGGAGGGATGAGTAGGTCACCGCAGCAGATCGGATGTCTCGGTGGAGAGAGAGAGACAGAGAGAGAGAGAGAGAGAGAAGGCGCAGATGTGGACGAGCTCACGTTTCAACCTGCAATGTGCTGACTGAGCTTTTCCTCCGCCACTAGGTTTGTTCTCTCTATAAAGGGCGGACTAACAGTAGGTCTGCTTTCTATATAAATCTAGACTAAATTTACTTGTCTTAAACACGCACACACCCTTCAGACTGCGTTGCTGCCGTACACCTGACTGACTGGAGGGCCAGCTAAGAGCCATTTAGTGAAAATTACAGCCTTTTATCGCAGCTTTTATCTCACGTGTGCCTTGAGATGTCGAAACGCAAAATGCTCGCTTTGCTTTTCGCTTCCCTTCCCCCCCACAACCCACTTTCAGGACCTCGCCACCAAAATCACTGATGACGTTTCAGCAAGAAGTTTAAAATAAGGATTTTCATAGTTTTCACTGAACACCTGTTCAATCACTGCTGAACGACTGCGTTCATTTCCACAGAGGAAAGGCGTTAAGCAGAGAGGATGGATGGATGGATGGAGAAAGGAACTGGAAATGTAGGAAAATACAGATTTCCTTTATGCTCTCCCCTTTTGTACCAAAATAAAGCTCCCAGATTTTTCCCAAAGGGCTCACTCCCAGGATGTTGTTTCCTAGCCGGGCTGACCTGAAAGATGTACTCGCCAGGCCGAACATCTGTGATGTCCACCCACTGGCAGTCGATGTCATGGCGGTACGTGTCCCAGCAGCCCACAGAGATGCCCTGCTGGCCCCAGTTGTAGCAAGCGTATCGCTTATGGATACCTGAAGGGGTAGAAAACACAAATATGGGACGTTATATACGTTACATCTGTGTGGTGCATCGTTTCTCATGGCAGTCACCGCGGGTAAAGAATAAGAATAATCTACAGTCAATGAAAGATTTACATATTGAGTATAATGCTGTTTTTTCCCCCTTTGTACCAATTTGGTCTTTACTGTATAGATGACTTTTATAAGCTCTCTTGTGTTTAATCACTGTTTTTTTCCAAACCTTCTTTATCTTTTGAAGTGGCTTAGAACAATAGTTCTCTAGACAACGTTACTTTTAAGATCCTCTTTTGATGTCTCTTTTTTTCTGTTTCCCTAACTCTCTGACATGTAATTATTTCACACATAAAAAAGCTTTTAGCCTCGAGGGATAAACCAAAGATTTGGCATCAAATACAAGGCAGCTTTGCAAGGAATAGTTTTTACAGCGGATCTTGGGGCACCTTGTCATCGTCCATTTGTCACAATTACGTATTTCTTTCATTTTCTATCTGCAGTTTTGTCATATTTAGACAGCCTGCAAGTTTGACAAAAACACAGAAGAAAATAGTTGGAAATTCCCAAAGAGATTTTTGTTCCAAACTCAGCACAAAGAGGAGGAGCACCGAGACCTGTCACTTCTTTACTTGTCCTCTCTCGGTGCAAAATATGCAATAATGATCACGTGCAAGGACAGGAGAGAAAGGGAACGACAAAGAACTTCCCCAGAAATAACGGAAAGAGCTTAAAAAACGACCAAAGAACTGTTAATCCGAGGCTCCGTCACCGAACCACAGTGTTAATGAATTGTTTTTAGTCTGGTCACAGCTCACCGTCGGGGCAGTAGGTGTCCTCCAGGCAGAAGCTGGCCTTGTGACCTTCAGCCACCTTTGTCCCGTTGAGGGTGAGCAGATCGTAGTGGGTGAACACCTCGATACTGTGGTAGTGTCTGGAAGCAATGCGGGGAAAAAACAAACACAAACCCCCCAAAAAAATCACAGTTATGAAAGGAACTTAGAACAGCCTTCGTGAAAACAATTCGTGTGTTTCTTTTTCGGTCCCTTGATTTCATATCAGTGTGAAATATGACTGCCATAAATGCGGCCCGGGTTCCCTGGAGGTGTCAGACGGGCGTGATGAACAGCTGGGAAGTCTCCTGGGAAAAGGGAAGATTTCACTTTCCAGCTGCATTTCTTTGCTCCGCAGAGCAATACCCAAAGCAAAAAGTCACCAAAACTCCAGTGAAAGCCTGTGTTTGCTAGTGGAGAAGGTAGCAATTGGGTTGTGGTCGTCCTCCTTGTTCTAGGACACAGAACCACAGCTGTGATAAGGACTCAGGCGTCTGTGACGTTGGTCCTGGTCACGACTGTAACAACAGGGTTAGCCAGTAACGAGGACGCTCGTTATAAACTTTATCTGTGTTTGTTAAATGTCAGACGTTTAAAGGGTGACTGCTATTTATAGACAGTAGTCTATTTTACGCTGCACTCAAGGATCTCATTTCACTTTCTAAATCTTGTGTTGCCATTCGTGTAAGACGGCAGAGGTTTCGTTTGACTTTGACTGGGCCATTCTAACATATGAATGTCTATTGATCTAAAGCATTCACTTGTATCTCAGGCTGTGTCATTGCCTCTGGTTGCCTGTAACAGGATTGACATGGTTTTAGCTCCGTTCATGTTCCCATCAACTCTGACCTGTTTACCTGCCCCCATGTTGCCGTCACCACCACCATGTTTCACCATGTTTTCAGCCATATAAAACCAGGCCACAGTGGTAACGTTTTGGCCTCATCCGACCAGACATTATGTTTCTTCCAACAATAGCTTTATGTTTCCTTGCCACTTTAGTTTAAGGACCAGATTTGTGGTGTGCACAACTGGAGGTTGTCTTTTTAACAAACCTCCCCTGCCCTCTCCCCATGCTGGTCTCTGCAGCTTCTCCAGAGTTGCCACATGTTTCAGAGACATGTGGCAAGGAAAGAGAAAACGGGGCTGAATGCAAAGACATGACTTCACATTAAACGGTCCCTTTTTGTAAATCCAAATCTAAATATTTGTCGGAGAATTGAAGCATCTCTTAAAATACTAGCTGAAGGAGCCTCCCTCCCATCCTCACCTGTGACACTGGTGCCAGACCCAACTCTCCCTGGTGGCTCGCGGTCTGAAGTCAGCCAGTCCCATGTTCATGATGCGGGAGGAGAAGCGCAACAGTCTGCGATGTCCGTAGGGCCAGTTCATCCTGGCAGCGGAGGAGGACAGGCAGTTCTCCTCGTTGGCGCAGGTCAGCAGGTGAAGAGGCCGGTCCTCCAGGTAGGCCGACTCCTGGACTAGCTGGGCGTCCACCACAAGGTCGGGAGCGGCTGCAGAAAATCATTCAGGTTCAAAACCAGACGACATTCAATCTTGTGCGTTGCTGCTTAAAAAAAGTTCATATTTGTATGTATATAATCCTTGTGTTTGCTTCCTGCTTCCACAGCAAACACAAGGAAGGCGAGCTTCTAAAGCTACAACAACCAGTTTCCACATCCACAATTTGTTTCCCCCCACATTTTCTAGTTTGGCACACTGACACACAACCAGATGATACATTGGAGTTGAAGTTCATTCATGTGTTGAAAGACTGTGTCTGATGTTCTGCCTGTGAATGATCTCAACAAATTTAAGAGGTTAAAACTGATCAAAATTTGAAGAAAAGTTTCCATTTTTATCCCGCTGTTGTGAATATAATGTCCACCACCTGCTGGAGTAACATGGAATAAAATTCCCAGCCTCTGGGAATCGGCTGGGGTCAGGAACTGGAGGATTTTCAGCCGGATGCAAACAGCGGGTTGGAAACTCAAAAATGTCCATTTCAGTGTATGCATCATAATAAGGCTACCAGGTTGTGGTAGCATCAACGCTCAAACTCCAAATCAGAAGAGGACAATATTGGCTGATTTCGGTTTTTAAGATGAAGCCACAGAAAGCAGACATGTTGATGAAGCGTTTTGAAAGAAGACTGCGCTTTCTATGTCAAAATCGGTTGCAGTTTGTTCAAACTGCAAGAGGGAAAAAACTTTCAGCAGGATTAACAGCGTGCATAGTGTGGTCATCTCAGCAAGATTGTCGCTATATTTAAATAGCTTCTAACGCACAATTAGTGACTTTTTCTGGTGTTAGTGGAGCGTTTTGGAGGCTCTGACCGGTAGCGCCCCCAGAAAAATCTTTTAAAGGGGAGCCAGACCAGACCAGTAAAAGCTTTACGGCAGCCCAAAATAAAATAATAAAATTAAAAGATGGATCGTTCTTAAAATCCTGGCAGTACAATTAGCTTATCACCTCAGCCACTTACAAGGCGCTCACAGGCAAACCGGTGATCACTCAGCAGTTCCTCCCAGCAGCAATCGGACCGGCACAAGCGCAAGACTCATTACCATTATTAATATCACTGAACAATTATTATTTTTTTGACTGTTGATGTCGATTTAATACAAAGAAATGGTGTTATATGTTGATGTTCCACTGTGAGTTGGAACATCTACATATAAACAAAAAAGTAAAAAAAAAAATCAAACCAGCCGTAAGAAAACTTCAAACGTGAAAGTTTAACTGATGGTGTATCTTTGGACCTCTGCTCTTTATATAGAGAAGCTGGCAGCACTGCAGGTCAGTGAATGCATCAAACTGAGCTCCAACAGGCTCAGTTTGCAACGATGAATCACAGAGGCACTGATGAAGTCAGACAATGTACAGACGAGAAAGACACAATTTAAACAGGAATTATGTTTTTGAAGACGAGTTGAAACATGGCGGCAAGAGACTGAGAGAGCCAGACTTTCAGCAGCAGTACAGCAACATGTCTCTGTCTTACGAGGGATTGACTTTGCAGAACTGTCCTGGACGTTGGGAGCCTTTTGGAAATCCAAGACTGAATGCAGGGAGACGTTTTCTACAGTCCATACAGGGACACTTTTAGTAATGTGAGCCCTGCTGGACCAGGTGGTCAAATAAGTTGTTGGAGAGAGATTCAAATGTGATTTTGTTTTACTCCCTGTTTTGTGTGTGCAGGTCCCCCCCACACATCTGGCTTCACTGCTTGTGTTCCCACTGTGCACAATGGCTGAATGGCTGGTATCGGCACAAGAACGGAGATCAGCCCCGAAATTCTGATCGGTGCGTCTCCTTTCAAGATCAAACAAAATACGAAAAGTGCCAGACTTATGGGATACATTTATAGTGCGGTCTGAAATGAAGACTTTACCAGCAAGTGGAGACAAACAGCTGCGAAGCAGAAATACCAGTTTCACATAATACTAGTTCCCCACAAAGCCTGTAAATAAACTATGCAGTGTAGCATTTGCTCGAATTTTATTTAACAATCTCTTTTGCTACAAATTAAGCCGCCGGGTTTGGACTCACTCTCCACACATGTCACTCCGGCAGCCCGGCCGTCTCCCCCTCGGGGACAGTAGACCTGGCCGTTCCTGCGACACTGCTGGATGGACATCTCTGTGCCCACGCAGTGGGTCCCACTCAGCACCACGTCCCTGGCGTCGGAGGATCCCGGCCAGAACCAGGTCTCCTGAAAACGCAGAGAAGCAGAGCACATTCAAGCACAAAAATAATTAGACACTTATGCCCTTCTGGGAAAACAACACGGGACAATTAGGAAGAATTTGGTACAGAGAAGCACACAGTAGGCCCTACTATAAACACTAGAACACATTTTTTTATGGGCACTATCAGTACACATTATCACATTTTCCACTCTTATTCACAATTTGAAAACTGCTTGTTAAATGTTCCAAGCAGCTCCCCTCCGTCCTCCTTCCTCCCCCCCCAAAACACACTCGCTCTGCCGTTTCCATGCGCCGTTCTATTTTCAGTTTGTTTGCTCTCTGAGTTTTCCTCTCTTCCCCCCCTCTCTTCCGATCTCTCTTCACTTCACTTTCCCTCTTTTATTTTCAGCGCACTGGAAGTGGACGTTTGAGAAGCCTGTAATTACTGCAGGCCTCAGTAATAACACAGCACAGTCATACAAACAGCAGGATGGAGAGAGAGAGAGAGAGAAAGAAAAAGAGAGAGAAAAAGAGAGAGAGAGGGAGAGAGAGAGAGAGGGAGAGACAGACAGGAGGAACACACAAAGAACAAAAGTTCACAGACAGAAAAAGAAAACGACTGGAATTCACCTCATGAGCTCTGGAGGCGAATCCCAAGCCGAGCTGTCGGCAGACCACCATGGCCTCGTTGAGGCCAAAGTTCTCGCTGCAAACCGAGCCCCAGCGCGTCGCTCCTCCGACCTCCATCAGCACCTCCACACGGCCCTCTCCACGGTCCCTTCCGCCCGCCAGACGAATCTGGAGCCGCAGAGAGGAGCGAGCGTCGCAGTTTCAGAGCAGAGACACTCGTGTACTTTGAACATAGAAATGTGTCTGTGCGCTCGTCTCACGGTTGTCTGAATGCCCGTGTTGGGGACGTTGCAGCGGACGGCGACGTCTTGGGTGTGTTTGCAGGTGTAAAGTGGAACTTGCTTGTAGACACAATCCAATATAGACTTCTCTCTGCCAGTGCACTGGACGCTGTTCATGTGGATGGGACCAGTACCTGAGGAGGAGTGGCGGAGAGACAAGACAGAGGTCACATGCAAACTGCAAAGCTGCTGAGGGTCGTGCACATATCCAGCTCTGGAAAACAAAAATCACGAGTTCACTTAAAATGATCGATTTCTCTGGTTTTACTCCTTATCGGTATTTGTTTGAGTAAAATGAACATTGTTCTTTTATTCTATGAACTACTGACAACGTCTCTGAAATAAAAAAAAAAAGAAAACAAGTTCATATTCATGTAGAAACAACCATACTAATGTTTTAACTCGGGAAGAGTTCAGAAATCAATATTTGGTGGAATGGCTGTAAGGTTTTCAATGGGGTTCAGTGCAGTGGGCTCTTTAGAAATACGCTTTATAATCATATTCATTAGAGCCCTAATAATATCCATAATGGGGTTGACAAATGGCATCGATCACAACTTGAAATAATGACCAACAATAAACGACAAGTCATGCCTGATGTTTTCTGATGCTTAACTTTGAAATGTCTGAATCTTTATGTCTATAGCACATTTTGGAAAACCACTTGGGCAGCCAAAGTGCTGGACATATAGAAATATGTAAAAAAACCCAGACAAACATACTAATCTTATATAACAGGTGCCACGAATAAAAGCCTGGTTTTACAAACATTTAAAAACAAAACACAATTCTTAACTCAGATAATTAAAAATGTAACTTTTGACTACTCACAAGTCCAAATCGTAATGTTTAATTGTATGTGTGAGATATTTAGAAAGACCCTGTGACTCATCAAAGTGTAACTGAAGATTTCTTGAATTCTTCTCATTCGTCAGAATGTGAACGGATCTTAAATCACCATCCAGGATAGTCAAAAAAAAAAAAAAAAACTGGTCATGTCGAGTCAATGCACATTTAGAGATATGTAGAACAGTCACGAAACCGAATTGATGATAAAACGGCCTGCCACACACTTGGAGCTATTCTGGCGCTTCATCGGCGGTGAAAGGTCAGAGTTCGATATTTTGTAAACTCATTAGCGAGAGATTAGAAGAACTAAGCATTTATGAGAAAAAAAATCCCAAAAATTTACTGATAGGATGCAAATGAACCAACATTTTGATGGATGAGTCAAGATGAGTGATAACAAGGGATAAAGCAGCACGACTACAGCAGGTTAGCAAGAATTTTCTTTTTGTGTTTCTGTGTCTGGATGCCTTCAGGGAACACAGAACATTAAAGGCAGGCTACCAGCAATGCTTCGACACACGTGCATTAATACATTGATCAATTAAAATCAATCAATCAGGAGACAGAAAAGGGCACACATTGCTTTATTGCAAAAGGAAAGATCTTAAGAAACATCCTGAGTTCAAAGTGAAAAGACTCATATCTAAAGATTCAGACTACGTATACAGTTGTTTTGTTGCTTTTTTCTTCTTTTGTTTTCTTACAAGCTCAAGAAAATTACGAATATAGTCAGTAATTCACTTCCTGAGTGTTTAGTTGCCTGAATTTGTGCTATAGCACTGTGAGTGGCGCAGTTGATCATTGTGCCAGAGAAGCAGTGAGGAGAAAAAGATGGATTCGAATGGACAGAGTCAGAGAAGAAGAAGAATCAAGAAAGTGGGTCAGAATTGATCAATAGGAGAACCAGGTAGAGGTGCTGTGTGCAGGACCGGCCTGGCGTTACATCTTTCCTTGGGATTATGTGAAACGCTTAAGATCAAGGATTGTGGTCCAAACCCATGGCTTTCTAAGTAATAAAAAAAAATGTATATATATATATACACACCTTTTTTCTTCATAATTCAATAGGTCTGTACAGCTTTGGAGTTTGTCTTTTTGTTCCCTGTCATTTGCTTTGATTTTTATAAGTTGCTTGCGTAATACATTTTGTTGAGTGATTTTTTTATTTTTCATTTTGTTATTAAATACGTACACACAGTAGTGTGATTTAAAAACAAAACAAACAAACAAACAAACAAACAAACAAACAAACAAACAAACAAACAAACAAACAAACAAACAAACAAACAAACAAACAAACACACACAAAAAACCCCACAACTTAGTGTTACTATAATAAAGTTATTTTAAAATTAAGCTGTTTTAAAGTTATGGTTCCACTTTCATCCACTGTGCAATCGGATAAAAGGCCTCTCCAAACCAAACTGCTGGCTGAACCTCAACCCCAGCCCGCCTCTGTGTCCGTCAAACCTTGTGAAATTATTGCCAGAAAGCTCGACTTTGTTTTCCTCAGACCATAATACGTTTTCCAGCAAGCCTTTCGGTAGACTTTTCACTTGCTTTCCCAAATTATTATTTGTTTAATTTTTCCCAAGATCTAAGCACTTTCCTTTGTCAGAAAAAGTTTATGTTTTGCCACCCAGCCTCTTGACTCAGAGCTTGGCAAACATTCCTGCAGATCCGTTAATGTTGCTGCAGTTTTTGTAATGTCTGTGTTGCAACAATGTTTTCTCAAATCGATGACGACACTTCACTTTGTCCTTGCTGTATATAATGCATCTAAAATGCCCTCTGTGCTCTTCTGGCTGACTCATACTTTTCAGAAAGAAATCCCTTTGATGCTCTGGACGACTCTGTAAACTATTGTTTTGCTGTGAGAGGCGGTGTAGGAAAAAGCTTAACTCAAAAAGCTGAATTTCATTTGTAAGTAGTTAGAGGCATTTATAATGATGGCAAGTACACGCTGACTTCTATTTAACACCTCCTTGAATGTGGGCAACACTGAAAATAGCCACATCGCAGGTTTTTAAGAGCGTGTGTTTGCTTATGCAACCAGATTATTTTTGTTGTTTTATTTTGGTTCTAAGAAATTTCAGTTTAGTGTTCAGTAAAGTTGTTTCAAGTTATGGGGCCACATAAAAACTGGAAAAAGTTATGAAATTATTTATTTTGGCATATTTGACAGTGTGTGTGCACTTTCTTATAGCCACTCTAAGTAACAAGTTTTAGTATTTTATCCACTCAAGGGCAAAATAACTTATAGTAGCAATACTTATTTTCTTTAAAGTATTTTTTTAAAATTTCAGAAGCAGGAGATTCAAAGGTATTCATTTAAATAAGTCCTATGTTCTACTAAGCCAGTATCAGCTTCTCAAAAAAGAAATTGAACTTCCACAATTGTAAGCCTTTTAACAAAGTACACTTCCTCCTAAGTGTCACGCATTTGGTTATAAACTCAAGTAAAGTAAGAAATTATCTGCAGATTTTATTTGCATTTGATTCAAAACACACAAACAAACTCTGACTATGAAAAAAGGGACATGAGTGTGAGGGGGACAGTCAGTGGTAGGTAAAATATGTCCAAATCAAACTCTCTTCTTCACCTCAAGCAGACTTGGTCCTGCACAAACGCACACATCAAAGACTCTAAATTGGCTCTGCAAACACAATGTCTGTTAAAAGCTCAAATGCCTTCTGGACTTCTGATGTGGTTCTGAAACTCGGCTTTCTAGAAGCCAAACTGCAAAATGAAGGAAGGTCTGCTAGCACGTCTAAGTTTGCGAAGGTGTTTGAGGTCCTGGCAGGAGGACAAGGGACGCAACACATTAATAAAATGGGAAAGAATGCATTTCTACTTCAGTTATCTGCTATTTCTATCTCTCCAATAATTATTATTGGTCAAAAACATCAATCAAAATAATTTCCCAGCATTTTTCACGTCCACTGTCGTCTTCTTTATGCTCGTTTTTGTCCTTTGTCTGACATGGGTCAGCGTTTGCTGCATTTAGCCAAGTCTGATCAGTTTAAACGAATCCTCTTCTTTCCTGAATTGTGTTTGGTGGGAGTCAACAAAATCCTACAGAAGGCCACAAATGGCCCCTGGGCTACACTTTGAACGTCCCTGGTGTAAAATATATGTAGGAACTCTTTGAGTGAAGCAGTGACTTTGTGGAAGGTACTAACTTTGTCAAACTGGAGGAGGTCTTGTAAATAATGGTATCAAAAATTATGTTTGGTTTTAGGGTAAAGTAAAAATGAGAGCTGCATGATTTACAGGCCAGAACAGAAAAAAACGTATATATATCGCAAGCTACATCAGTGGCTATGCGAGTTGCACAACCTAAAATGATCAAATAATGAAATACAGGGAATATCAGAGATCGGCGTGGTGATCAGCAGGAGTCAAAAGGTCCTCTAGTCAAACTCTCTCTAGTGCTTCAGGAAACCTTGGACTTGGCCTCGTTTGGAGAGTACATGAAAGGCCCTGAAATGGCTCTGCAAACACAAATGCATGTGTGATGTGGCTCTGAGTCTTAGAACGCTCTGCTTCTTAGAACCAAAATAAATCCCAAATTGCAAAAAACAAAACAAAACAACAACAACAAAAAAAAAACGAGCAAAATCTGTTAGAAAGTCTATGTTTGTGTAGGTGTGCGAGGCCCAGGCAGGAGCCCCTCCATGCCCTGTAATTAGGCTTTAAAAAGCTGATGATGTCATCAAGTGGATAGCGTCAGGCTGTCTCCGCTGACTGCGCAGCCCCGTCTTTACGTTTCACTCTTATAGATCAGAAAAGAACCTTGAAGCCACTTCGCTCCGTTCCGACACCCTGACCATGCCACCTAGTTTTAATACAGCATTTAAAGCGGCACGCACATGCTTTCCAAGAATTATTCCATTAAGGAAAGTAGAGAGAAGGAAATTCACCCAGACTATTAAAGGACATGCTGAGTGCTCGTTTGGGCAGAAAGATAATGGGAGGAAATGAACGTGATTACAGGCCAACTGCAAGGAGTTCGGCGAGAAGAACCACTGGAAGCGAGTGTGAGAAAGTGGGGTCTCGCTGCTGTTTGCAGGAGAAAAGAAAAGAAAACAAAAAAAGCTCGACTCCACGACAGCCGGCTCGGAGGATACATTTCCTCACCCACAACAAAAGCTCAACCCAAAACAAATTACGTGCGAATGTTTGCTCCTGCCCGCCACTGATTGCCTGACGTCCCGGTTTCAAAGCGGCGCAAGCTTTTTCTCAGCCAGCGAGTTTATTTTGACAATAACGCATGCCGTTTCTTTCTTTTTTCTTTTCTTTTTGACCCTCCTAGCTTAGTTTACATTTTATATAATTGGTCATGGGGAGAGTTCCTCAACAATCAGCAGACATCAAGCTGTAATCATTCCCACTGCGTTTATTTGTCTTCAAAAGTGCGTGGAGATGGAAGAGCGAACTTAAGGAACAGTCGGTAGCACTGTGAGGTGTTTAGTCTCAATCACTCTGCTGCTCTGTTCGTGCTATAGATGCAGAAGGAATGTAGGTCACTGAAGAGAAAACTTTAGTGACCTACATTCTAACCCTCAGCCCCAAAGAAGACGAAGAGAGTGAACTGCATCTCAGAAAGCATCAGAAAAGCTTCCAACAGCATTTTGAATGTACAGGTTGAAGCGTCTATTGTCATTGCTTACCCTGTCCGAGTTGAGCCCTGGTGAGCGCCTCCTTTGCAGAGCCAAAGCCCAGTTCTCTGCAGACCACGCTCGCTGCGTTCAGGTCCCACAGGTGGTCACACACCGTGCCCCACTTTCCCTCTTTCATGACCTCGACACGGCCCTCTCCGAGACGCGGCCCGGCCTTCAGACGGACCAGAGGCTGGAAGGAATCATTTTCAGATAATTAAACCGAGTTTTGGTTGACATATTTATTTTTCACAAGCCACTATTCATTTTCACTTGCAACAGTTTCATATGAGGTTTCAGTAAAGGGATAGGTCAACGTTTTTGACCTGAGGTTCTGTCAAAATATTGTGAGCAGATAATATCTTAACAGCCGGAGACAAAGTCTTATAATTTAGTCACTTAGTATAAATCCATTTTAGTTTGTCCCACAGGCTGAATGGAACACCAAGAGAAGACGAAACCAAAGTGGACCTCTACCATCTTCAAAACCAGCAAAGTGGACAATGCAAACGCACATCCTAAATGCAGCTTTAAGGCAGCGTCATGTTTGCTTTGCTTTTATAAAAAGGTGAATATTTACATGCTAAACAGAGGAGGGAGGCGTTTCTGACAGGAAGAATCTGCCTGTCAGAAACATGACTTGAGAAAAGAATCAACCAAGAAAATGGTCGACTGTCAGAGTTGCTACCTTTATATATACCAGGTGTAAAAAACTACATCTTCACTGATTCAAAATTAAAAACTAACATATGAATAAATTACCTGCTCATTGCTGGCATGAAAACGGTGTACAGGTTCATAAAACAGTGAGTGCAAATGCTGAATTTTAAGTCCAATTTGACTTTAACTGGACTTCAGCTTTTGTCTCTGGGACCAATTAGTCTAGATTTATACCTTTGTACTAAATGAGGGCACAACGTGATTTACAGCATATGGGATATTAATCTTAGATCCTAAACCATCAGTTATCTTTAAAAACATAAAAAGCACCATGAGACGTTTTCTAAACAGGACACGATTGAAAAACGTCAACCTGTCCCACCTAAAAGTTTAAATCCTGTTATCTTTTGAGGAAAATGCAACAAATTAGGTAAGCTCAGACACAGCTGTTTGAGTTCATTTAAAGTGAATTCTCCTCGTTGATATCACTTAAAAACTGATAAACACATAGTGGTGAGTGAAACATATCTTTCAGGTGCCGTATTATTATTTCAGCATAAAACGGAAAATTAATTAATACCGCTCTTCTTTGAAACTTTGACTTTTCCAGAAGAAAGGAAGCTGGAAAATCATTTCAATTAGCTAAACCTATTAAAATGTCACAACAGGTTTAAATACTGGAATTTCCTCAATTTTACTTGTTTATGAAACTGACGAGCTTCGCAGATGGACCAAACTGTCTCACTGTGATGTTTAAGTTTCAACCCTTCATATGTTTGCTTCGGTTTTCCTCACTGACCGCGACAGGAGGTGGAGCGGGAGCTCTGCCGAAACGCTCGAACGGGAATCCAGGGACGCAGCGGACCACTGCGTGCATGCCCCCCTTGCATGGGACATCGCTCCTGGGGAGGGACAGCTGTGCGGGGCACTGTGCCAAGGACACCTCCAGACCCTGACACTGCACCTTCTCCACCCAGTAAGCCTTCTTAGCGATCTGGGATCTCAGCCTGGGAAAGAGACGAAGTGACACATGAAGTGCATCAATAACTGGGTTTAAATTAAACCCCTTAGATTGAACTGAAATGTACTAGTTTATTTCCAGGAGGAAACTCTGATCTTACCTTGATGAGGGATCTGCAATCTTAGAGTCCCACAGTTTCCTGAAGGACAGAAAAGGGCATTTTTATTAGTCGGAGCAACAATGTAGCTTTACGTTAAACATACTGAGCAATCCCACAGTCCAGTATGTTCCCACGGTCCCTCTTTCTCAGAGGTCCTTTTCTCCAGTCCTTTTGTGCAACGTGGTCCATTGAATTTTGAATAAATAAGGTGAAATTACAAACAAGAAGGAGGCAAAGCATGATCAAAGAGCTCCTCTCAGAAACACCTAATGTTAGAAATTTAGACTTTCGATTTAGTTGAACTGAAGCAAAGGACATTTAAAAAAAAAGTCCTTTCATTTCATCTTGTTGGACCTGCTAGTTCGAGGGTTTGCTTGTCATCCTGCCTCACTGTTTGTCTATATGTCCGCAGCGAATTTCTGATTCGAGAAAACCATGCAATGAAAACAGAAGTTATGAATAGAGCAAAACGGGTCGCCGACCGGGGCTAATAAAAATTGTCTGACTCCAACCGCTGCATGTCAATCCCTGCAGAGTTTTTGCAGATGCCTGCCAAAGCCAACAGGAATCTTTAAACTGTGTCCAGTTTCATTCAGCAAGGGTCTCATCCAACAGGGGCCGCAGTGTTTAAACAAAACGAGGCCCCGTACGTTTGGACGTGAAACATTGTAGCTGACCACTCGGGTCAGTCTGCGTAGCCACAGACAGGTACCACGTGACCGACTCTTCATGAATGAACAAAGTCAGTCAGAGAGCTGAATTTAGAATTTACTGGACAACCAGATGAATCTGGTTCATGATTCATGATGCAATTAAATATTTAGCAGCCTAAAATAAGAGACCTTTCCTCTCCAGGAAAATCGAAGCGTTCCAGTGTCTCCCGAGTTATTTTGCACATGTCTGAGGCTGGATGGGTTTGTGAAGAAAACAGATTAAGAATTGTTTTCATCCGGACAGTTTGTGGGGATGGGGGGAAGGACAGTTTCAAATAAGCAAGAGAACAGAATTAAAATCATCAGTCAAATTTATTTAAGCCAAATAAGTGATAACAGTGTCCCAGGACAATGGAGTTACAGCGCTGGCGCACTACCATGCTTCCTCAAGGGACATCACAGAACGGCCCCGGAAAACAGCATTCTGCTGCTTCTCCTCATCTAAGCTACGCCCTGAAGTGAAGTCGCTTCCTTCCTGTGTGTGAGTGTGGCTGTGTGGATGAAAGCAGCTAAAAGACTTGCTAATTTTTAGCATGCTAACAAAAACTAGCAACATCTTATTTCTCTTTATTTTATATATTCAAATGCTACAGAAATACATTTACACTAAATAACCTGCAATTATACTGGATTTTGAGTTCAGATTCTTTCATTTAATTTTCATGGAACTTCCTATGATTTATAAAAAAAAATTTTTTTAATTGAACTTCAGAGATTTTGACTTGTGAGGGAAAACCTAATGTAAAATGAAGCCTTCCATGGCCTTAAGAGATGGAGTCATTTTGACCTCACTAGTTTAGGGGTCCAGTGGGGTCACACTGACCCCATGTGCACTTTTACACATTTTTTCATGTAGTTTCAGGCATTTTCTGCTCTCCTCCTTAGCATCATGCTAGGACCACGTCTAGGAAACTAGAAAATACTTAAGAAAGTTATATTTCTATCTTCTTTGTTTGTTGTGTTTTTCTTAAAAAGACAGATTAATGTCACGTGTTGCTGTATGGCTGTTTCAAAAATGTATTTCAGTACAGTTGTACTTGGAAACAGAGATGTACAGATATGGTCCAGACTAGGGGAGCCTGCAGGATATTATTGGAGGGTACGCACAGTATTAACACTGCACCTGACCCACAAACCTAAACCAGAAAAATACAGGCCACATGTGTATAATGCGCATGGCCCACAAAAACATCGGCTTTTTAAAAAAAAATTATTTTTTATTTTATTTATTTATTTTTTCACAAATTTTACTAAATAATAAAAACTATTGGTCTAATCCACAGGAGGATGGAGATTCCCAGGTTCAAGGAGTGTGTCTTTGACTTACAGTGGAGTAAAAAGTGAAACAAGTTTGCTAGATTTCTATAATTTTGGCAAAGTTTCGAGAAGATTAAATTGTTTAACCCTGTAGCATTCTCAGCGTGATACTCAGGAAGAGCGCGGCAGATGTCACAGTTGGCCAAGCAGGTGGCCCGACAAGATCTTTAGTTTGCAAAACCACACACACATACACACAAAAAAAAGCTATAAAACCAGCAACTCTGCCAGAACACTGCACACAGTAAAAAGCACAGGCGGGGTCCACTACGGGAACTATGGGAGGGTTAAAACTTTGCCTATTCATTTTTAGCTAGCTCCGCTACATTGTTAGCTTATAGAAAGAGCGGCAAGCCGGCAAATTAACAACAGCAAACTGACACGCACAGTGTGGACAGCCGTATAGCTGCAGGCGCTAGATAAGATGCTTCCATCTATTTCTAGTTTAAGAGTAAAATTTAAGAGCAAATGGCTTTTGAGATGTGGTATTTTAGGATATTGGTACTGCAGTTTAGCCTATTAATTTTATAGAGGTGTTTGAGGGGGGTTGTTTCCATTTTTTGCTTTTTTGTCAGTAAACGCAAAAAGCGTCGTGGGTGGATCTCGGAAGGTGCCACATGAAATCCGCTGAGTCAAAGCTATACGCAAGTGGTGTGTTTCAGCATCTGTTTGCATGTGATTATGTGAGAGAGCCATATTTCTCTGCGTGTGTGCGTGTTTGCACCATTTAAAGCCTTACACAACATGGCAGTAAATCAAAGTGAGAGAGAGAGACAGACGATGTGGGGGTGTTGGTTCATGGTTTGGAGACGGGGGAAGAGGGGTGAGAGTGCTACCCATATAATTGCCTGCTCTGCTTGGCAGTGTCTGCCTTGTGGTCCAGCAGTAGCATGTTGGTTCACACACAGCAGACAGGGAAATATGCACGTACATATCTACTCCCCCTGAGCTCTCTCCTAGTAAACAAAGCTCTTTAAAGTCGAGGCTAAAACCAAACGTCATGAGAGCACGGTGGGAAACGTGCAGCACGTGATGTAAGACCGATGTCTCCGGCTTTTATTGGAAGGGTCCACCTTTTTTGTTAAGGGTTCCTTACAAGTAAGTAAGCGTTTTCGGTTGTCAGCTGTCTTTCAGCTTCTGAGAACCAAACAACTGTGGGAGGCTGTGTGATGGTTTGGGAACAGATTGAAACTGACTTGATCTGGCAGTTTTATTGCAGAACAATAAAGAGCTGTATAAAGGTTGGGAGCAGAGCCGTGTGGGGAAGACTCTCTTATTTCATAGCATCGTCAGCTTGATTGGGGTTTAATGAAACTCTAACAACACAACACGAGAAGCCACCGCGGAACGAGACGCTGACTCACAAGAAGCTGAAGATAACCTGTCATTACAAACCTCTGCGCAAACTCAGGAACAATCGGCTCATGGGAGATTTCCATTCTTGCTTCATAACGACCCGTCATCATCCCCACCCTCTCTAAAAATGTAAAGGGGTCCCGATGATGCTCTTTCCATAAGAACGTTTAGTGAAACGCAGAAAAAGGCGATGAGGCGGTGGTTTTAATCTGGGTGAAATGGAACTGGATTGGAGAAGCCGATGAAGTTACTGTAAGCTTCAAAGAGATTGAGAAAGTTATGAAACAATGGAGCTGGGGAATGAATTGAGTGTTTCTTTTTGGTGCGCACAGCTAAAAGCGGGTCAGTGAAACATCTGTAAAAATGAGAGAAGCTAGCAGTCAAAGACAAAGGGATCCATTACACCAGGAAAGAGAGAGGCAGAGAGTGAAGTGCTGACAGTACAGAGTGTCCAATAGATTCATCTGGCAGAATTAGAGCTGTTTGTTGCACTAAGCGCTTCGCCAGAGGGAAGGAAGACGTGATAATATGCACTGATCTGAAGCATTCTGATTTCAAATGAACTGCTTCTCCACCGGCGGTATTTATCTGACCTTTTTTTTAGTACCTTGCAAACATTTTGACTGCATTATTCTCTGTCGAATAAAAAAAGAAAGCTGCTTCCCTACCTTTTGAAAACTAAATTTGGTAAATTACTGTTCAGCCAGCCCAAACTCTCTCCATAAACCTCTACCATAATTGGCGTCAAGGTTCCTGTCTTGACTTGTAAAGTCTCCTTACAAGTCATCTTTTGAACTTTTTCACATGTTGTCAATGTAACGCCACATACGTCCTTGTATCTAATTCAAATTCAGTGTATAAGAGCAACATAGAGCAATTTTAAAGCTAAAAATGGATTTTGATTTCTTGACAAATAAAAATTATGTTACTTTTAGATATGCTACTATGTTGTGTTATCTGCAGTTCAAACCAGATATTTGCATACAGAATAAAAATACAGAAAAACTTTTTTTTTTCTCAGTCTGTTGTTAAATCAGACTTAGCTTAGTTTGAATTCGCACAATTATTTCTATTTGTTAAATGCCAGAAAATTTGGCGAGAACATTTTAAGTTTCTTTGTTGCAACTTTTCTTGTACTCAAAATGGACGGTAACTGTCTTTTCAACTGTTTGACTTTGGTCGACCCTTTTGGGTTTCCTTCCACAAGCGTCTGGTCCACTTTGTTGCCCTTAAGCCACGTTGTAACCGCTTTGGCTGGACGATGCTCAGGGTTCTTGTCCATTTGGAGGACTAGTCTATGCTCAAACGTTTACTTTCAGGTTGATATCTTTAGATGCTGCTTCAATATTTCCACACGAGGTTCTTTCCTCGTCTATTTTGTGAAGTGCACCAGTTCCTGCTGCAGCAACTCAACACCACAACTTGATGCTGCCACCCTTATCCTAACTTGCCACACCATCCTAATTGTCATTCTCCCTCCAAATGATGATAATTATGTCCAAACAGTTCCACTTTAGTTTCATCAGACCATGTCTCAAAAATGATTATATTTTTGGTTCAGAACTGCTTCACCAGATTCGACCAGCATCTACTCGAGGTCTTTGGCTTTTGTTTTGGGGCCAATCTGCACATTTCGGACCAAAAGGTGATCAAACCCGCCTCCTTTTTGGTTCGACGTCCTAGTCATGTCTGTGCCGGCAATTGTTCACAAGGATGAACCAGACTTGTACAGCTGCACAAATCCCTCTCCTTTTACTTTCCCATCATGTCAAACAGTAAACAGTGTGTTTCAGGCATGGTCTTAAAAAACATTCAACTCTGCCAGTTTGTCTATCAGAAGCTTGTGGAAGGAAAATCAAAAACATCGGTCCAATCACACATTTTAAAAGACAATTATTCTGTTTGTTTTTGAGAAAAAAACTACAAAAAAAGAAAAACCTCAAAAAATGTTCTTGATAAATTTTCTGGCATTTAGCAAATATGAACAATTTTGGTAAATCTGACTTACCTAAAACAAATTGATTTAACTTCAGACAGTGAGAAAAAAAATGTGTTTGTCTTTTTATGTAGATGTCTGGTTTCAACTGTCCTCACATAAGAATTTCCCGTGCTACCACTGGGGGGCGCTGTCTCAGAGTGCCTGAAAGTCCAGGTCACTTTCTGACTGATGCAAGATTACAGCACAGCAACGAGATTTGAAGATTCTGTCATAGGAAATGACATTTGGGTCTTGTTAGTTTAAAAAAGTTGTCTTTGTGGAAGAAAGGTTAACAAGCAAACATGAATCACTCCAGACTGGAAAAAAAGAGACTCGCTAAGCTGCTCCTACGTCCAGTACAAGTATCTGATTAACCTGACGCTTCTGTGGTAGAAAAAAAAAACAACAAAAAAATTCTTTTGAACCCCCTCCACATGTTTACTGTTGGAAAAAAATATTTGCTTCCAGTCATTTCCCAGATGGGGTGGAGGTTGACAAAAAAACAAACACGATTTGTTCCCTTACTTAGTTTTTATACAAGCTCCTAGATTGGTTTTTGGCACAATCTGTGATGTTTCTCTGGATGATTCTGAGGCATTTGTGGAATGTGTTCATTATGCAAGCATTACACTTATTTTATTACAAAACTCAACTAGGTCACAACTGATATTCCTACTGTTTTACCTAAAAG
The DNA here is from genome assembly GCF_027474105.1 of Poeciliopsis prolifica. Classification (NCBI taxonomy): domain Eukaryota; kingdom Metazoa; phylum Chordata; class Actinopteri; order Cyprinodontiformes; family Poeciliidae; genus Poeciliopsis; species Poeciliopsis prolifica. Next base: position 4,483,056 of record NW_026562391.1, on the reverse strand, counting down.
GACTGCTCGGCGACACAAATAGACCGGCAAGCTTAATAAATACAGACATATTTTCTCTCACCATCCAACCGACATCTTCGTCTGTTTGTTTGCTTTAGCTCTTTTTTTTTTATTTAACCAGAAAAGATCCATTGGGATCTTCTTCCAGAGAATCCTGATCAAGATGGCCGCAGGGATCCAAACAAATAGTTTTATGAGACACTTTGTGGTGTGTTTTTATGGGGCAGTTGAGGAGAAGCTGCTTGTTTTCTGCTCCTCAGGTCACAAGGGGTAATTATTGGCCACTCACACGGAGAGACATATGGTACTTTGCAGACCGGCGGTCAGTGCAGTCCTCCTGTTAGCCGAGCCCTAAAAAGACCTCTGTGGGCAGACAGACTCGTGGAGGGCTGTGTTTGATTCTGTGTGTGTTTGCATGCAAATTTGTGTGTGTGTGCTCGGGCACGGTTTTGGAAATAGTTAGGAATGTATTAACATGTGGGCATAAGTGAGGTGTTAGGGTTTTCGATGGTATGTTTTTAAGGGCTTTGAAAGTTTGTGTAGGTGCTCAGTGGGTATTCAAGCTTGAAAGCAGACAGATTACGCACATAAAAATATTGACATACCCACTGGGTGCGATTAGTGGAGAAAATGATCATGGTCTGATGGATAACAGATGAGTTATGAGCAGAAAACTCTCGTCACGGCTCTCAGTCCACACTGATGGTTTAGTCACGTGCTCATGCACAACTTTGGATATTGGAATAGTGAAATAGTAGGAAACAAATAGGAAATTTTATGTGCTTATTACGTAAAAATCTATAAACGTGGTATGCTTTTGGATCCAACATGACTAGTGATGAACTGTAAATTGAAGTTTTAAGCGGATGACTAATCGTTTCTTTGACAACACATTCTTTTCGCATAAGCTGTTGTTCTCTGCAGCTGCTCCAAAGGGATCATTAAAACAACTTTTGAATACTTGCCGACTTCATACGCCTGAGTAAAAGGTCATTGTTCAAGATTGAAGCTGTGGTACATAACTTTTTTTTTTTTTTAAAGGAATGCTTTTTAGATATTTGCTCAAAATGTCGCTATGTATTGACTGCATGATGTTATACAGATAATCTGGAAGGATTGAAGTACTACTGTTTTGTCTGAAGAAATACACCAAAACCAATTAATCAGAGCCAGGGGGAGGGTCTTTGTGCTGTCAGTCACCCTCATGTACACGCTGCTCAATGTGCTAAGGGCAGAGAAACAACTTACTGTTGCTGGAAACTTGTTTACATTATCAGAGGCCTTAGACTTAGCATTTATGACTGGCTCTACTGTAGCCTAGCAGACCGCAACTGGTGGGAATGAGCAACACATATGTGAGGATGATTGACAGAACCCAGACCGTCCTCCCAACTCTGTGTGTTTCTGTAGTTATCACTGGGAGACGGCAGAGGAGCTGTTTTTTTTTTTCACATCTCATCCTGTCATGACATTGTGAGAGTTTTAACAAATATGTGAAAAAAATATTTTTATTGAAAATTACATACCCGAGGTTTAGGCAATAAGACATAGTGGGCAAAAAAGGCATCCAGGGGAGGGAAGATGACCAAAAAGAATGCAAGGGCTCGTCTCACATTTGCCAAAACCCAGGATGATATCTAGCCTGGCTTAAGCATATTTTGGAGATGTAGCTGCAAAATCAGCTCTGAATGGATCAATAACAAAACAATTGAAGGTTTTGGAGTGGCCTAGCCAAACTCTATTGACTATGTATCTCTAGAAGGCTATCGATACATAAATATGTCAAATAATACAACTCTGCATCGAAGAGTGGGTCTAAATTCATCCACAGTGATTTAAAAGCACCAGAAATAGTAGTTGCTGAAGCCCAGGGGCACTTAACCAGTAATTAAGTTTAAGGGGCAATTACCCTTCCACACAGGGCTAGTTTGACTTGGATATTTATTTAATAAATGAAATAGATTATTTGTGTCTTATAAGAAAGCTTGTTTGATGACCTGAAACATGAAAAACCCAAAGGTGTTTTGCAGCACTCCGTATACAAAGATGCATCACGAGAAGAATGATCATTTTACAGTCTGACATTAATTATATGCTTTGAAGAACTATTTTAAAGGCCTGAGATGAGGCCCACATGTTTGGTGAGGGAGGCAGATCTGGTGACCTTTGCAAAGTCACCAAGTCATGCCAACTGTGGTCGGACAAATGACAGCTGCTTCGGCTGACCTCTACTAGACACGGTCTGTAACCTGCGCGGTGATGTAAACCTCCCATTTGCTCTTTATATCCTCGTCATAAAATAGACTTTTAGGAAATAAACGTTTCTGCCGGTGCCTTCTTTCCATGACCTCGTCTGTGCCGCCCACTCTGACATACTTACCTGTAAGGGTTTTGGTCAAACGACTCAGCTGCTGGAAACCCCAGCATGCCGCACACGACACGGCTGCTGCTCAGGTCCCATCCCTTGTTGCACACATGACGCCACTTCCCAGCGTGCTTCACTTCCAGGACTCCTTCCGTCACCAGACCACCATGGTTGCCGGACAGCACGGGCCGAAGACGAGCCTCCTCCAGGTAAATCCTTTCAGATCCCTGTGGGGGGTTTTAAGCAAACAAGTAGAGTTTTTTTAAAAAAATTTTATATAACTTTTTCTCTCTCTACATATAAATCTTTTAGGACTCTGACCTCAACTTTTTCAGTGAGGCACCAGGGTGAAGCAATAAAACTCCCGGTCATGCGAGCCGTTGCAGCTTTGTTTGGGCAAACAGCAGTAGACGGCACGCAATCGCGACAAAAACAACAACAACAAAAACGATAACACGCCTCAGTCATCACCTTCTCTAATCAGGCACATGGCGAGCTCAGGAAGGAAACTAACAGTGAACGCATAGTTTGTGAAATGTGTCAGGTTGCTTACAAACTAGTGAGAAAATGTCATGGCCGCAAGTGGAAGAAAGGGCGGGGAAAAATTGGAGCGTGAATGACAAACGGCTCAATTTCCTCTAATCCGAGACGTTTCCTTCAGAAGACGAGCCACCGGTGGTTAGGCTAAACTTCAGAACATCTCGGTGCCCGAGAAGTGTATCTAGGGAAGCTTGAGGTTTTAGGTATGTCTCTAATTATATATATGCTCGCTAGGCAGCAGCACCACAAATGACATTTCGGTTGAAATTGGTACCAAACCAGACTGGGTGTGTTACATGGCTGTGAGTGTGTTTTCACCTGTGTGTATTGAACATCAGCCTCCAAATCCACGTCTGGATAAACTGGGTCTGGTTCCACATGGTTTCCGCTGAGCTGCTGAGGCCTGTCGCTCCTCCGGTCAGAGTGGATCTGGGCGGGAGGTTGAGGTTGGGGCTGCCTGTTCGCCTGCACTCCAGGCTCGCGCCTCGCGGCCTGAGAACTTGCTCTCGCCGCCTCCTGCCTCTGCCTGTAGGCGTCGCTGTTTGCGAGGCGCGAGGGCAGCTGGTGACCCCGCGGCAGTGGTGGGCTGACCTGCTGGCTTGCTCTCGAGCCGCCTCGATTTCGCCTGGAGATCTGGATCTCGTGACCGTTTTCCCGGGGCGAGACGCTGCTGCGGCGGGAGGAGGACGTGCTGCGATGAAGGGCGATCTCGTGGCCTCTTGCTGAGTAGGAGTTTGCCGGGGTTGCAGGTTGCACCGGCGGAGGCGGTGAGTTTCTTTGCCTCTGTTGGCTTGGCCGTTGACCTGAAGATGAAGCTGTCTCTTCTAAAATGGCAGGGGGGAAGCCAGGTCTTCTTTCCGGGCTGCAAATGACACCCAAGTCTTCAGCGTGGGTGCAGTCATTGATTCCCCAACCGCTGAACTGACACTCAGCAACAGAGGTCTCTGAGCCCTGGCAGCGCACCGTGTCTAACCAGATATGACCTATGAAACAAAACAGTCATCATTAATAAAAAAAATAAATACAATGCAATGTTGAAACATTCCCACCTCTTGACGGTTTATGACACTATTTTATCAGGACGTTATAAAGTTGTAAAATGCAAATACTCTGTGCTATTTAACTGTCACCTTCAAAACATGACATGAAGAGACGGGTGTACTCATGGACCCATTGACTTAGATAAAAGTTTAATCTCAATTCTGATTCGAATGTCTTGTTCTGTAAAGGCCTCAAAGCTTAGTCCGAGAACAATCGGCATAGTGAAGACCCAAGAACACAGAAGACTTTCTGTTAGGAAGTTGTGGAGAAGCTTATTGTCTTAAACATCTCCGCCAAACCGTCTAAATGGGTCCATGAGGACACCGGTGTTATTGTGACAGTTTTAGAGCAGGGTCAGGTTATGAAACCATTTCTTCGGCTTTGAACATCTCGCAGAGTTCTGTTCAACTAATGGCCTGAAAGCAGACATTTTATGGGACCAGTGCAAACCTACCAATTGGCTACCCTAAAGTGACAGGCTAAGTAAGGAGAGAATTAATCAGAGAAGCAGCCAAAAAGCCCACAGCTCTGGAGGAGCAGGTAAAAAGAAACTAGGAATGTACCAGTTTACCAAATGTAGAAACATGGCGGAAGAGGCCTGCTGCAAAATACCCTAGAATAGACCAGTGGTTCATGATCCAGCAGCGACTATAAACATACAGCCACAGTGGACACAATGGACTGGTTTAGATCAAAGCACATTAATGCTCTAGAACAGCCAAGTTAAAGTCCAGCTCCAAGTCCAACTGGCAAGTTGGCAAGCACTCATGGCAAGACTTCTGTGCTCACAGAAGAACAGACGTCTAGACGAGCAAAAGCTGTGCAGACATTTTAAAGCGATGTATCATTTCTCCTCCACCTGACGAATTTGCCCAACCTTGTCCTGAACAAAGTAATTAAGCTCATTAAAACCTGTGGTTACCATGTGACAAATCTGAAAAGTTTGCATGTGGAAACTTGCAAACTATCCACTTGCTGCTGGTGAGGAGTTTACTTGCTTCTGTTTGCCCCTACCTTGTCCTTGGCCAAACTTGGCACTGTGTGCCCAGGTGAAGCTGCGCTGGAAGCCCAGCTGCCGGCAGAGCACGTTGGCAAGTTTAATATCCACCTCGTCATCGCACACTGTGCCCCAGGATCCGTCGTGGAACACCTCCACACGTCCCTCGTTTGCGTTCCGTCGACCCACGCCTGCGAGACGTATCGGCACTTCCTGCGCAGACAGCTGTGAGGCGTGGAGGAGAAGCAGGACGAGGAGGATGGACAGGGAGCTGAGAGACTGCATGCTTGCTGCAGAGGCAGAGACGCAGGTGGGGGAGAGAAGGAGGGATGATAAAAATGTGACAGAAAAAAAATAAATTTCACCACAAAAATCCTAAAAATTATGCACAGACTTGAAGCCCACATTCCACACCCTGGCAAACATATAATTAGAAACTTTTGCTTAAAGCCTTTATGGGACACTCTTCAATAAGTTGAGAGATTTATGATTTGTGCTTTTTTATTTTTTTTTATAATTTATTTACTTTAAAAATAATCGGTGAAATAAAGGACAATAAGATCCCTTGGAGGTAGTCTGGACCAGTGAGGGCTCAGGGTGTAATAACCGAAGCTAAAAGTAGTCTCTTCATCCAGCCAGCGGAAACTCTGGCTTCCCACAAACCCTCAAGTTTAGCTGGTCACATTTAGCCAACAGAGACAAAAGCAAATAAACACTGTCATAAAAAAATGTTCTCACACATAAAAAAAAAAATAAAACAAAAAAAACAAAAAACAAAAAACATTCGAACCGTAAAGAAACTTTGGTCAGTGAGAAGTGATGAAACATTTGAAATGTAAAGAAAAGATTTGGTCAGTGAGAAGTGAGAAATTAAGCTATCTGATTAAAAGCAGAATTTTAGATATTTATATTTTGCTCTGCATAATTCTTCCTACCATTCTGAGAAAAGCTTAAGAAAAAAGAAAAATGGACAGCAAAGTGTTGAGGTGGAACTCACCAATCTGCTGATCTCACCTTGGAGTCACTGGGAGAAAGAAGGGAGAGGAAACTGGGACTTTGGTCCTGCTTGTCTTTCTGTTCTTCTCTTTTCCCTCCCTCTTTCTTTTTCTGTCACTCCCTCAAATTTTGCAGCTTCATCAATCCCTCCCATTTTTATTCACTTAAGCACTTCTGTCCCTCTCGTCTTTGTTGCACGTTTCTGCTCTCCACTGCGGACCGCTCTTTAAAAGAAAATCAACAAAAAAGAAACTCCACTGTGTCAAAAGGCTGGAAACAAAATAGACTGGCTTGCTTGCTTGTTGTTATTATGAATGCACAATAATTAGAGCACCTTTGTGACACCTTATCTGCATACGCATAAAGTTTTACACCAACCAGCCAAATGTGCAGCATGACCCTAAATTATAAAAGATTGCAAGTTTGGCTTTTGTCCCTTTATTTACTTGTACAGACTGTCACAAAGCCCCTGAGTCTCAATAAAAATGTGATATTTCACCTTTGAGCTTCTTAACCTGTTAATCGCTTACAAACTACTGCATGAATATCCATGGCAATGCATATCGCTCACATTTAGGGGGTGGCATAAGATGTGCTCAGCAAGATGTGCATGTGTGGCTGAAGCTGAGTTTCATAACATCCTCAGTCGTGGCACCTCCTGAGTTACTGCAGAACCTTTCTAAGAATAGAGACAAATTATTTCTCAGACACTTCTTAGAAAAAGAAGACACTCCATCAGTTAATGTGCCTGATTTCACCTGAAGACTTTAATGTAAAAAAAAAAGAAAAATATAGCTATGTTTTATAACCCAAACTGCAAATTAGGAAATTACTTGTATTTAACGTAGTAGTTAACGTCTGCTCACTGTGAAGCACGCGTCAACGTGATCAGACATAACCTCCCATCTTTCTTCACATCCTATAGTTGTGTTTGTGTTGTATACTTTAATGCTTCTTCTAAAGACAAAGACAAGCTGAAGACGTCCAGGAAAAGCAGAAATGTTGAAGCCAGACAGCTCCCTCTAGTGGAGAGAAATATTTATGGCGCAGTCTTCAGAACAGCTCGATTTAAACATGGGATTTATGCTCGTTATGTTGAAAGTTTGTCAACCTGAAAAACACGAACGTTTAATGTTCCTTAAAGATCGACCGAGATGTCAGTTTTATATTTAACATACATTCCTGTTTTGAATCAAGATGGGTTTCAAACTTGCAACGTTCCCCAGAATCTGATGCATCCAAATGCTATTTGGAATGAAGGGTCGTTTATCATGTTTGTGGAAGGATTCATATTCAAGTTAGAACCTTAACTGTGACAGGGAACCATCTGCACTCACATTTACGTCTCGACATTAAAATAATCTGATTCCAAATTGGGACTAAATAGAAGATAATCCTCGGCGCGGAATATTAAAGGCCGCAAAAGACCTGTGACTGGGTTGAAAAAACATTCCACATAGATTAACACCGGTATTGCAAGGAAGATTATATTCATACACTAGGTTGCACTTGACAAGCTCTTTTGATATTTTATGTGAAAAGTTAACTTTGAAGGTGAGAAGCGAACCAGAGAGACGAGGAGACAGCAGCAGGAAGCAGCAGCCTGAGAGATTTTGACTGAAAACAATGAGAAATAAAAATCCTGGAGCCAACCACAAAGTTCTGCTGCACAGATTGTGTTTGTGTTTTCTTGTCAGTTGCAGCTTAGGAAAAGTTTTCAGGTAACTAACAGATGCAGCTTTCTAACTGGAAGCAAGGAAATGAATGGCTTACAGCTAGCTTGCTAACCTATGAAGGAGTGACTGGTTCAATAAAGCGCCTTGCAAAGACACTCACAACAAATAAACCGTTTCACAACGTGTCAAGTTACAAACAAACAACATTTTATTGTAACAGTTCAAAGTAGTGAAGTGGAAGAAGATAAATATTTTATTTGAAGACTTTAGCCATTTGTTAGAGCAATAATGAGCAACAGCATCATGAAGACTAAAGGCTGCCACATACTCAGGGATACTTCATTCCACTGAAGATCCTTTGTCCTCTCAAAGCGAACAAAGGTCAATTTTCACAACTTTGTACACATATTCTGGATCAAACATCCTCCTCCTTTGTTGATGCCACGGCTGAAATCATGAGAAAAATAGAGGAATTTGTTGGGAGAAATTTAGTATATCGGTACCATTGATTATGAAATTTCAACTCTCTCCGGTGTGCATGGAGTCACAGTGACACGGATAACATCTGAGCCTTTACCAAAACAACAAACTGGTTGAGAATAAAGTTGTGGAGATAAAAAAAAATGTTTTAAGATCTAAACTTTTCACATGATACTATTCAAACTGTCAAGCAGAACAATCCCAAGTTATGAAGACAAGTTCAGTATCCTGAGAGTACTGAGACGGTCGGGTATCGTTTACGGTGAGTCATGCACTTTTCCCTGTCAATAAACAGTGAATTGGTTTTACAGTTTATGTCCTTCTCAAGAGCCATCCTGGACTCCTCCAGGAGGGACAGGGAGCTCCTGGCTTCACTCAGCTTCTGCTTCAGAGACTCCAAGGAGGCCTCAATCTGCCTCACTTCTCCTTCCAAACTGCAGACATGGTTCATACATGAGGACATGGACACACGACATGATGCTGACGTTTCTGTTTGTGTGCATCTACCTGAGCTGGGGCTGGTCCCTGCAGAGCTCCATGTTTGGTCTGAGAGAGCGAAGGTAGAGTCTGGACTGGGCCACCCTCAGTGGAGCCTCTTTGCTGTGAATGGCCCGCTGTAGGACCTCAATGTTCTTCTCCTGGGCACCAATTTGCTCCAAAGTCTACGGGAACAACGACACAGTAAACCACGTTTCACCTGTGGGTTTGTTTCTTCTGCCTGTCAGCTCATCCACCTGAGCTAGCTTCATCTCCAGCTGGGTCTTGGCCTCAATGAGGTCCTCACAGCGCAGGCCGAAGGCTCGGTCCACGCTGGCGCATTGGACCCTCAGATCCTCAGTGGTGTCCTGCAGCACTTGCTCCACAAGGATTCTGACAAATGAAAAAACACAGCCATCGAGTTCTCAGCAGTCGAAGAAAATCACTCTGGCAACAAAGCGTAACGTTGTGACTCTGACCTGAGGCTCTTGGTGGCATGATCCTCCTGCAGGGCCATTGACAGGTTGTCTTGAGTAAACTTTGTCCATGACGAGGGCGTGGAAACGCTGCAGGAAGCGAGGGAACCTTGTGTGTAAAAGTTGAGCTCAGCTCTGATGTTTCTAAAGAGTCAGACTCACTGCTCCTGCATGGTGGCAGAACTGGGGTGCTGCTGTGTGTCTGGACTCATGTTATGGTTTCTTCCACAGGCGTCGTCGAAGCCGTAGGCCTGACACTTATCGGACCAGTCCATCTCCAATGTCTGCTGGGCACGTCGGTTCCTCCTGACCCACAGAAAACCATCAACTCGTAGGAATGCTGTTTTCTAAAGTGAGAGGCTTCAAACCAACTGGATCCCTGCTGGGAGCCAGTGACCAGTTTTAGACTTACTTGATCTGAGCGACAACCTGAGCTGCAGTTTTCTTCAGAAGAGCCTGAATGCTCCTGATCAAGTCCACCTCCTGCAAAACACACAGAGCCACATGTTCAACCTGCTGTGCCTGTGACTGTCAGATTCACTATGTGCAGATTTTCAGCTTACCTATTAACCCTTTACACAGTCTGCCTGAAGAACAAGCCACTTTCTAGATGTGTTTCTTTCTGCACCTCCTTTTCATTTTTGCCACTGTCCATGTTGTTGTCTGTTCTCCTCTCTCTAATTGATTGATTGATCATTGATTGAGAGCTGTGGATGGCCATCAGCTGCTGCAATTAGTTTAGCCCAGAATCATTAATGACTAATGGGCCGATCTATCAGTTCTGTGTATAATATCTACAATAAAACCCCTCATCCGGCTCAAAATCAACATTGGGCCAGAGGGAAGTGCCTGACAACCAGCTTGATTTGAACAGGAACAATCCCTGCTATATTGCTTGATGTAGATTTCATCTATTCATTATTAAGGAAAGTATCATAGAGTGTTAAATATAAACCCAAACAGTAATGCAAGGATGCGTTGCTGACCTTCAGCAGCTCCTCCTCCACCATGTCTCTGACCAGCTCTGCTCCCAGTCTTCTTGCTCTGCAGGTCAAATTATCGGTGGCGATGGCATAAGGAGCCTCGGTGGCATCCAGCGCCCTCTCCAGCCGCTTCTTCACCGTCAGCAGTGACTCGGTCTCGGCCCGCAGGAGCTCGATGTGCCGCTGCAGCTCAGACTTCCAGGAGTGGATCTCCTGGAGTCTCTCTCCAAGAAGACGCGTCCCTGCGGCCTGGGTCTTCAAGGCCGCAGCCTCAGTGTCCTGGCTCAAGGTCCTGGACTCCCGCTGGATGTTCTGGGCGTCTCTGCGGTTGGTACCGGCCTGTTCGAGGATGGTTCGGTAATTGGAGAGCCATTCGGCAGGGGTGTATTTAGCAGAGCGATACCCAGCGGTGGCCGAGCCTGAGGATGCCTGCGGCACTTCCTGCTCCACAGGCGGACTTTTCCAGTGGACTCCTTGCGCTGCAGCTCTGCTGTCATAATGCGGCCGAGACGCAATGATTTCTGAACTCATTTTCTGACAGAAAGAAAAATAAAAACTAAAAAGACAGGACAGTCGGTGCAGCAGTGAAAGCAATCCTGTAGGAACCAGAGTTTGTTTGCCGTTGCCTATAGTTACACGTTTGCAGGAGGAGATCGAGTGACAGAAGATGAGAGGAGTGGATGGCAACTTCCAGAGGCTGTACAGCAAAATTATTAAACTATTTGAATTTACACTTTTGAGAAAATCAACAATTTCCACACAGATTTTAATTAAAATGACGTCTTTTTTAAATAAGACGTTATTTTTCTTATATACAGTAAATATTGTCTTGTATATTTTTCCGTGATGTTATTATTAAGTGGTCAGATTGAGATCATTTGTGCCAATGAGATAAGTGAGAAAGCCAGTGACTCTTAAACTCTTGGAAAAGCTGAAAGTTACATCCCATTCAGACTGTGACGTCTCATTTCTTCCAGTAGGGGGCGCTGCCATTTAAACATGAAGGAAATGACATGTCCATGTAACTGAGCTGTTGGGTTTAAAGCAGGGAGCGCGGGGTCTCTTATCAGACTTGTCTGCCTGTGTTGGGCTGTTTGACCTGAAGACACTCAGCTTCCTGTCTGAGGTAAAGTTGGGAGGAGGGGAGATGCAGCCAGGAGTCTAAAATCCTTCATCTGAAGCACTTCCTAAAATCTTGCAGGGAAGGGAAGAATCAGTTTGGGAAAAAAATTTGATTGATTAGTTTTTATTTCCATTTACAAACTGCATGCTGAAAATAATTTATACGCTTAAAATGAAAGAAAAGATCTTTATTTGCATTGCAACAAAACAAACACTGACCAACTTTCTGCATGTCTGTTAAGATGCTTCAACTTCTGCACTGAGCTCCAAGTGTTTCATGTTTCATGCTGGAAGGTTTCCCTCACATCAGACTAATCTCTAGCTCCCTCTGCTGGTCCAAGTTGACTCCACAAAGTTGACACTACTTTCATTCAGAAAATGTTGAGATCATTTTAAACTTACAGGTATGAATAAGTTTAGTCTGTATAGATAATTTGACACTTCTTTTGAAATTCCTTCTAGCTTTCAGAAACACAACAGGCCCAAAAGATGCATATTGTGACACAGAACAAATAGTCTGACCTCAGGCTGACATCTCAGTGCAAATCAATTTGACTTGTTTTGTCTGCGTGTCTCCACTGAGCTGCAGCTTTAACACACTTCAGTCACATTTGACATAAAAACTAATAAATATTAAAAACATGTCTAAATGAAAACACACCAGCATTTGGTTGCTTTAGCAAGCTGTTGCACAAGATGGCAGAAACACTGGTCATGTGTTTCCTAACTTCTGCAGATCTCCTTTAAAGGATGTTGTTGTAGATATCATTGTCATGACTTAGCATGTTTGGAGAGGAAGAGTTCATGTAAACGACATCTTCTTGTAAGTCATAGATCTAAAGAAATAAAAGAAAGATGATTTTATTTGCAGGGAGAAAAATAATATTTTAGAGCTGAAGTTTTGTTTGCTCACATCGTTGATTCTCGTCTCCTCATCACTGTCAGCAGAGTTCAACACGTTTCCATTGGTTCCATCCACTAAAAACACAAAGTAAACATGATGTGATTCTGTGGGGATTTATGTGTTGGTGTATAATCTGTGTAAATGTACCTTGCTTGATCCTTGATTTGGATTTTAAAACCAGCAAAAGGACAAATGTCAGGATCAGAAGCAGAGCGAAGACCGCAGGCAGAATGTAGAATAAAGAAACATCTGAAAACAAGGAAATGGAGAAATTAGCTGGTTCTCAGAACCCTCCCCAGAAACAAGACCACAAAATGACAACATGAGTTTCGTATTTTAATTGTGTTGAAAAAACTGTGATCACCAAAAGTTCAACTCGATGCTTCTGTTTCCTCTTTCTATCTCCGCCTCATTTACATTATTTTCTTAACTGTTATTTATAATAAACTTATTAGAGCTCAACCCACTAAAGCTCAGTAGGATGCATTCACACAACAGTGAAACGTGACCCACAGCATAAGACCTATTTCTGACTTTTCCATTGTAGTCTGAATGGCCCTATTTCGATCGTTTCATCTCCAAATAAAATCCAGTCTGTGCCATTTCCATGTGTGGAACTAAATCAAATATGTATCTGATAGTTTTTGAAGGATTTGCAGTCTAAACCGTCATCTGGCTTTTCACCCAACGTTTGTGCCACTGATGTGGGATATGCTCCAGATGGAGGTAAAACTGGACGTGAACAATGGTTGACCATTATAATTATGAAAATGTTAAAGTTTGTGCCACTGAGGCAAATCACATCACAGTCCCACCACTCCTGGTTCTGACTACAATCCAAACAGACGTCGCTGCAGAAGTTGCAGTCAATGCGCCACAAAAGACCATTGATGTTAGTTGTGCTTTCTTTTTATGAGTTTCTTTTGTGTTCTTGTCATGATAGATACTGTCACAAAATACTTTTAATTTGATCCGTAAATGTCTACATCTACTCTTACGTCCATAAACAGTTCACTGCTGAGTGATGTCAGCATTATCATTGTGGGTTGCTTTTGTGTTGTAATCCGTTAGCACAGAAGTTTGGTTGCTGTCCGATTTAATTAGAAGTATGAACGACAACGCAAAATAACTCCAAAAGATCGGATTTCAGCAAAAAATAGAATTAAGCATCAATACCTGTGATGTGAATGTTGTTATTTTTGTCTCAAACTCAAAACTCAGAAACCTGAATAAGTCCATACGTCTAAAGTCAGTAGCATGACTCAACCTAATGACAGAGGAACTTGTTTTTTTTCTCTATTTTAAGGTGACATTTAGCAAAATGCCTAAAGATGGTGGCATGAGATTCTCTCACACTGATGTACTCTGAATGTGTGAAGTGCATGAATGTGTTGATGCTTTGTGAGTGTGAATGTTTAAACAGCTGCATCATTTCAGCCCATCAACTACTGATAAACTAAATCCTACAGCGAGGAGCTGAAATGACCTTTAGTTTAATACAAATCAAATCAAATTTTATTTGTATAGCACATTTCAGCAGCAAGGTATTTCAAAGTGCTTTACATCATAAACACAAAAACACAAAGTCATGCATCATGGAATAAACAATACATTGTTACGTATTACGTTTCAAATAAAACTAAACAGGTGTGTTTTTAGTTGAGATTTAAAGGAAGTCAGGGTTTCTGCTGTTTTACAGTTTTCTGGAAGTTTGTTCCAGATTTTGGTGCATAGATGCTGAAAGCGGCTTCTCCTCTCTTGGTTCTGGTTCTGGGGATGCAAAGCAGACCAGAACCAGAAGACCTGAGAGGTCTGGAAGGTTGATACAACAACAGCAGATCTTTGAGGTACTGTGGTGCCAAACCGTTCAGTGATTTGTAAACTAACAGTATTTTAAAATCTATTCTTTGAGCTACAGGGAGCCAGTGGAGGGACTTTAAAACTGGTGTTATGTCTCTATTTTCCTGGTTCTAGAGAGAACGCGAGCAGCAGCGTTCTGGATCAACTGCAGCTGTTCGATTGATTTGTTGGACAGGCCTGTGAAGATGCTGTTACAATAATCAATGCGACTAAAGATAAACGCATGAATGAGTTTCTCTAGATCTGGCTGAGACATTAGTCCTCTAATCCTGGAGATGTTCTTCAGGTGATAGAAGGCCGATTTTGTTACTGTCTTTATGTGGCTCGCAAGGTTCAAGTCCGAGTCCATCACTACTCCCAGGTTTCGGGTCTGATTGCTAGGTTTTAGTTGTAATAACTGAAGCTGTGCATTGACTTTAGATCGTTCCTCTTTAGGTCCAAAAATAATGACTTCAGTTTTGTTTTTGTTCAGCTGGAGAAAGTTTTGGCACATCCAAACATTTATCTGTTCTAAACATTTATTCAGTGATTGGATGGGTTCAGCGTCACCTGGTGACATCGTAATGTAGAGCTGTGTGTCATCCGCATAGTTGTGGTAGCTAATATTATTTCCTGTTATGACCTGAGCTAGTGGGAGAATATAAATATTAAATAAGAGGGGTCCTAGGATTGAACCTTGGGGTACCCCACATGTGACCTTTGACCTCTTTGATGAGAAGTTTCTAATTGAAACAAAGAAATCCCTGTTCTTTATGTAGGATTCAAACCAGTCGAGCACCGAACCGGAGAGTCCAACCCAACTCTCCATTCGATTCAGTAATATGTCATGGTCGACAGTGTCGAAAGCTGCAATGAGGTCCAATAGAACCAGCACCGTGGTTCTCCCACAGTCCGTATTTATATGGATATCATTGAATACTTTTACGAGGGCAGTCTCCGTGCTGTGGTGAGCACGAAAACCAGACTGGAAAGAGTCAAAGCTGTTGGTCATCATGAGGAAACTATTTAATTGTTTCCAAACAGTTTAATACAGAGATTCACTTTGTGTCGTTAGAGCAGCTTTGAGCTGTTAGACCAGAACATATGGAGATTTGGAACAACTGGAATGAAAAGAGTGAGAAAAAATAAAGTAACAAACAGAAAGAAACAAAGAAATTACCAGGATTATCTGATGATGAGGACGATGTTGGTGGTTGTGATGTAACCTGTTCAGCAGAGCTAATTGGAGTCACAGAGCTGGTTTGATGTGGAGAGACTGTTGGAGAAAAAACAAAACATAATGTGATAAAAAACCTTCACCTGAATGTTTTGTTGCTTGTTATCATTCTATCTCTCTGTGTTGGTCTCACCGACTGCCAGCTGTATCTTTATGAATCTCAGCTGAGAGTCTGAACCACAGTAGTATGTTCCTGCATCAGCTGCTTCCAGTTCACTGATGATCACAGAGAAACAGCTGGAGGAGACATTGAGCAGCTTGAACTTTGTTTGGTTCTCCATCATATCTGTACAGTTGTTGTGTTGGTCTCCTTTACAGAGGAACGTCTTGTTATCATGATGTTGTCCTGAATTAGGACACTGCAGAGTTACTGGACGTCCCTCCATGCCACTGATGTTGTACGACTTCAGACAGGATTCTGCCAGAGAAGGACATTTGAATAACTTGTATTTATAAACTTCTTAAGATTCATTGTCAAATTAGCAAAGGCAGAATAACCTCTCACCTTTGACCTCTAGTTCAACAGCAGAGAAAACATCAAATCCTGAGATTCTCTGGACTCCACAAAGATATGACCCAGAATCCTTCAGGCTCAGAGTGGAAATGGTCACTGTGAATATTCTTGACTTCCTGTCATCAGAGAGTCTGAATCGTCCATCTTGTGTGTTTCTAGAGGTGATCACTGCCTGCTGTCGACATGTGGAGGGCCGGGTTCCTCTGCAGAAGAACTTCAGCTTGTCGACAGACTGAGAGTCGTACGAACAGCTGATGGTCACTGAACCTTCCTCAGTACTTTGGATTTTATTCACCGTGTCACAACATCTGTCTGACAAGAGGTTAAAAACCAATTTAAAGTGAAAGAAAAACTGGAACAAAACCTTCACATAAAAGAAAGTTGTACTTTTGTGATATTTGACATTACAAACTAATAAAATTGAGCCCTTTATTAACATGTCTGCATTGATGTCTAAACAGGTTTTTATTTTGGATATAATAGACGATCAAGATCAGCAAGTACATGATAATTCAACTAGCAAAATTAGAAAATACATTTTGCTTCTAATAATAGCTAAATTTAAAACCACACATTGATTAAAGTGTGTATTATTAACATGGTAAGACATTGATGCTTTATTTATTCATTTAATTTGCTGTGAAATCTCCAGAGAAATATAGAACAATTTAATTATTTACCTTCTTTTATGTACAGTCTTACTTCAGTGTAGGATCTCTAAACCAACTTGAGACTCCACACCAGTATTTTCCCTCATCATGTGATTGTAGATCAGAGATGGTTATTGTGAGGACTCTCCTGTTTTGATCATCAGTGATGGAATATTTGCCTTTATTTTTCTGTGTTGTTGTAATGAGAACGTCACTGTAGTCACAGTCATGCTTGCAAAAGTATTTTTCGTACTCCTCATATCGCCCACTGTAGTAGCATGAAACCTTTACACCTCTTCCCTTGTATCCAAACACTTGGATCAAACCTTCAGCACTGATCATAAAACTCAGAGATGCTGCAGATAGAAAACAACATCAGTTTAGTTTTATGCTTCAACATGTGAAAACATTGTTTTTTTTTTTTTTACACGTTTTGTAAAACTACTTTTTCAAATAAAAAAGCACAATTAGTTTGTATGAGATAAGGCGATCACATTTCACTCACAACACAAACAGGAAGTGCTACTGAGTCTTTAAATAAATACTATATAATTAAAAACACATTTAATTTGAATTAAATAGATTTCATCGTAAGATTAAAGCAAACTGTTGCAGATCATATTTTATGTCTTACTGCAGACGATGATGAGTTGATGGCTCCACATCTCTTTGTCCTTCAAACAAGAGCTGAACTGAGCAGAAGTTATTTTAAGATGAGACATTAAGAGGAAACGTCAGAGCTACTAAGGATCCTGATACTCAGAAGGTTCAACACCCTTTGAACGTGTCGAATTAACTCAGCAGTGTGAAACGTCTTGTTTCTGCATTGGTCCAATGTTAAATCTGCAACCGAGACGCTCACAGGCATTACTCACAAATACAGGAAATAGAGTTTTTTCACCACAACAAAAAGGAGGTGGAGTATTGAGGGACACTCAGTTTCTGGTTTTAATCTCTGCTGTGCAGATCTTCATGTTTCTTTTCCTTAAATATTTTCTTCAGGAACTTGATTTGTTCTCACACCAAGAAACAATCAGAAGGGTTTTGCATTAAGAAATCTTTATTGCTTCTGTCTGTTGAATTCATCAAAACTTATCAGTTGAATGATTTTTAAATTTTTTTGATGATGTACTTCTCATAACTTTCATAACCTTCGTCATATGAACAAGGAACATTCACATCTCTTCCTTTGTATCCAAACACACGGATCAAACCTGCAGCACGACTCACACAACACACAGCAGCTGGAAACAGGAGAGAACAAAAATATAATTAATGCAATAAGTTTAATTTTAAATTATTGTCACTTGAAATAAATAGAAATTCTTAGTCTGACTCCTCAGCAAACTGTAAATATATAAATAGAAAAGGCCATATCTATAAAAGACAATGATTAGATTGTAAATATATTTATTTAAAAGCAAATAGAAAATCAAAAGTAGTATGTCAGCTACTGCAGAGGGAGCCATCTTGTCTATTTGATTTTATTGTACATTTTTATGACGTTAAGATGACAAAATCTTCCCTGCATTTTAAAGCCACTGGAAACTGTTTAATTTATATTAGTATATAAATTAATACTAAAACTCACCAGATAAGATGAAAAACACGATCTGGAAGCTCCACATCTTTGCACTACTGAGAACGACAAACTAAACCAGAAATAACGTTGAAGTGAAGCATGAAGTATCTTAAGGAAACCACATTGATCTGATGAGTTCAACCCTCTGCACAAACATCAGCAAAACTCATGAGTGAGGTCTAAATTATCATTTCCTCTATTTTTCAATTCAATCTGCAGAGACTCACACAGAGAAGAGAATAGCAGTTACAGATTTAATGATACAGAATCTTTGGCGCTCGGCCCCGGCTGAACACTGTGAGTCGCGGATCACCGCAGGCAGGACATCAGCTCGGCCGAGCTCGGACAGTCTTCCCCGGGGCCGAAAACCGGTGGTGGAGCTGGGTGTGGAAGGATCCTGGAAACATCCATCAGAACGGAGGTGAGGAAGCAGTGGCGGAGCTAGACTTTTTTTCAAGGGGTGGCCAAAGGGTGAACAAGGCTTTATCAGAGGGGTCCATATACAAATGATGAACGAAAGGAAACAAATATTTTCTCACACACACTCAAATTAAAATGGTTTATTTAACAAAGATTTGCCAAGACCAAACAAGACGTTAAACGGCACTATGGAACAGTGAACATGTAAATGTAAACTCAGAGCCCAGAATATGACCAAAAACAAATTCTCAAAAATAAATAAATAAATAAACTGGTGCTTATGGTGTGCAATAGGTTGTGCTGGGTGGGGGCAGTTCAGTACCATTTCCTTCTGCTTCACCGTCTTCCTCCCCAGAGTCTGACTCTGAATCTGTATCACCCTCATCTCTCTCTGGAACTTAACTGGAAATGCATAAACATACACAATAAAAAATGCAAAAAAGCATCATGCTAACCTTTAGAATTAGGCTTATTGGATTTTAATACTTAATAACTCTCTCTGTCAGCCTCTAACCCACTGGTGATACACTTGGGCCTGGAGTCTCCTGGCTGGATTCTCAGGTTGGTCACTGCTGCAGGGTTCTGTCTGGTTCTGGTCACTGCTGCAGGGTTCTGTATGGTCCTGGTCACTGCTGCAGGGTTCTGTCTGGTTCTGGTCACTGCTGTAGGGTTCTGTCTGGTCCTGGTCACTGCTGCAGGGTTCTGTCTGGTCCTGGTCACTGCTGCAGGGTTCTGTCTGGTCCTGGTTTTTGCCTCTTTAAGAAGAACTGGGAGATATTCCCTTTTCTCTTCATTTGGGCTCTACACAAAATAAGACAGCCTGGTATTTAGACTCCATGACTGTTTGGCAGAGACAACACTATTTTAACTATTATTTAAACTATAGTTTTTAGTTTTCTGTAGCTAGCTAAAATACTAAATTAAAAATACATTAATTAAAATTAATTAAAATAACTAGTTAGGTTATAATTCAAAGCTTTCATATGACATAGCCTACTTACATTTCAGTCATTATAAAACTCAATGGTTTTTCACATATTCTCACCACACATTTCAAGCAAGAGCTGGGAGATATAAAACATTAGAGGGCAGCATGTCACTAAAACATATGTTAAAAGAATCTGTCTAAAACACGATCTACCAGCACTAGCATGGCTAATATAATAAACGAGGCACTATGCAGCGGTGCACAACCATTTATTTATTTCTTTTTAGAAATGTATGACAAGTGTCGCCTCTCATTAGGAAGGTAACAGCGGTTACAGCTGAGCGGTAAAATGTTGTAAATACCTGCAGAACTCCTGGACGGTGTAACTCTAAAGCCGCGGATGTGTTTTGGATCAAGCAGGAACCACATGTCAGTCCAAGAACAGCGTCGGGCATCGGGCTACCTTCAGGGACAGTCGGAAATACAGTTTTCCTGGCAAATCTTGGCCGATCTCATAAGTATTGTATTTTAAAATGACAATTTCCAGTTTGTCATTTGTCATGGCGGAGCCAGAGGGGTGGCACTAGGGTGGCACTTGCCACCCCGGCCACCCCTCTGGCTCCGCCACTGTGGAGAAGAGGGGAGGAGGTGGGTTGTGAGCAGCGACGAGCGGGTTGACCCTCTGATAGCTTGGCTTTTGAAGACGGTCCTGGATGATGATAGGCTCGAAGCGGAGAGTTGTTCCAGCCCTGATTGGTTGAGATAGGACGTGGCGATTGCGAGATGAATGTCAGCTGGATCGAGTCTCCCAGATTGAATTTTCACCTAAGCTCCATATGCTAAAATCAAACTACATCAAAACAACCAAAATAATAAGAAAACATCCTTATTATTAATAGCATAAATATAAATGCTTAAAGAGTTAGAGGAACTGGTCATAGGAAACATGACTGAGGGCTGAGCTGTAGTACAGAGTGCTGCATCCTCTCATCAAGAATATTTTCTGTTTCAATACAAGTACTTTCTGTCTATAGTTTATTTATTTTAGATCATTCATTGATGTTCTCCAGGTTCATTCTATCAATGCAAAGCTGCTGATTGTAACAGCAGCTAGTGAATAAAAAGTGGATAAAGAAATAAGTTGCCACAAATTGAGGGTAGAAATAAAATTTATTTTAAAGTCAAACTGACAAATGACAAATATTATAGAAACATAAAAATATCACCATAACAATGTAACAGGTTTAAAATACTGCAGATATACCCTGCATTTTTACCTTCATAATTTAAAAGGAAACAAAGTCTGGTTCATTGAAAACCTCTTATTTATTATGATGTGACGAAAGTTAATGTAACAAAACAAACTGCATCATTAAAACAATGATCAATTAGCATCTAAATCTTAAAACTAGTTAGAAATGTATAATAATTTCCTCTGCAGTGCATTCATCATTTGCTTCTGACAATCAGAACAAAGATCTTCATTTGTGGTGAGACTTTGGTTCACTTGTTGAGAATCAGCAGCTTCATTGTTGCTCTTGATTCTGTCATGCGAATGTTGAGCTGCCTTCTGGATTTTCACCAATCTGAAAAATAATCATTTATGATATTGAAGTGAGAGTTATATTACTGAGCAGACCAGCTTATCTGGATGAATGTTCAAAATCTCACAGGACAAAACTTGAAGGATCTGGACACAAAGATAAAGTCAGATTCCACTGAACGTGGAGAGAAATGAAAACAATGTAGGAGAAATATCTACTGAATCCTCAAAAAAAGTTAAAAGAAATCAATTAATGTCTTGTTTGCATTTGCAATAAAACTTCTGAAATAAAACTTCTGATATTTTGATGAAGCATCTTTTGAGGTGCAAGAGAGACGAGCACAAACTGACCAGAAACAGAAACTCCCCCTAGTGGACATAGAAATACTGAACAGGGAAAGTTGGATGCAGAGAAATATTTATAGTTCAGTCATTGCTCCAGCTCTCTTCATCTATCAGCCATCAGGTTATTTAATGTCAGTGTCTTCAGCTGTATGAGGAGCAACAAGCCCCTGATAATTAGGAGCGTTTTGTGACAAATGCAGTCGACTGATTTAACAGAAGAGCCTCATATTGAACCTGTTTGAACGACACCAACTTGTTATAGACTGTGTGATGCTGTGAGATCTGTGATGGATTCTGCCACACATTGTCAGGATAACAACCAACACAACAAAACGCAAAACTTTTCGCTCAGAACTGTTAGATTTTTTTCTAAATTAGTGTGTTTCCACTAGGAAAATGTATTTCATAGTTAATGGAAACTTAACTAATGCAATAATCCTCACAAGAAGAAATCTTTCAGAGTTTCAACTTTGTAGACTTGCATTATTGATCCTCGGGTTCTTAGAAGCATCAGCAGTGATCAATACATTCATCTGGATTTCTACAAGAACAACAAAAAAAACATGTTTTGTTTTCTCGTTTTTTCGCATTGTGTGTCAACATTCTGGGTAAATTCACCTTGTTTCTTTATTTTTCTTTTAGGAATCATCATAAGGACCAAAGGCAGGATCCACAGCAGAAACAGGACGACACGCAGAAGGTAAAATAAAGTCAGACCTGAAAAGAAGAGACAGGACAATTTAATAGGTATCAACAGAACATTTCCTGGAAACACACACAGAGAATGAAAACATTTAATAATAATTTGAAACATTGTTCAGAACAATCAACACTAAACACTCAGACTTCATTCATGGATGACCAGGCAGCAGGAAGGACTGGTAGGTCCAGGTTTGACCTGGATTTGATCAATAGGTTCTAATGGGAGATTCTGTTGTTGTTGATTCTTGATCCAGAGATGGTTCTGTGCTTAACGTTAATGCTCATGGTATTTATCTTTTAACAACTCTATCTGGTCTACCTTTTTGGTTGCTGGTTTATCTCTGAGCACAGAAGTTTGGTTGCTGTCTGATTTAATTAGAAGTACGAACGACAACGCAAAATAAATCCAAAAAATCAGATTTCAGCAAGAAATAGAATTAAGCATCAAGATTTGTGATGTGAATGTTGTCATTTTTGTCTCAAACTCAAAACTCAGAAACCTGAAAAAGTCCAGACCTCAAAAGTCAGTAGCACGACTCAATCTAATGAAAGAGGAAATTGTTTTTTTTTCTCTATTTTAAGGTGACATTTAGCAAGATGCCTAAAGATGGTGGCATGACATTCTCTCACACTGATGTGCTATGAATGTGCATGAATGTGTTGATGCTTTTTTGTGTGAATGTTAGGTTTGCATTTAAACAGCTACATCATTTCAGCCCATCAACTACTGATAAACTAAATCCTACAGTGAGGAGCTGAAATGACCTTTAGTTTAATAATGCAGAAATCAACTGTATGTCATAAAGCAGCTCAGAACCGAACAATAGGAATGAGAAAATTGAACAAACAACAGGATTAACAGAGATGCAGAAAGAAGTTGAAAGAGTTTACCAGGATTATCTGATGTTGGTGGTTGTGATGTAACCTGTTCAGCAGAGCTAATTGGAGTCACAGAGCTGGTTTGATGTGGAGAGACTGTTGGAGACAATACAAAACGTAATGTGATAAAAAACCTTCACCTGAATGTTTTGTTGCTTGTTATCATTCTATCTCTCTGTGTTGGTCTCACCGACTGCCAGCTGTATCTTTATGAATCTCAGCTGAGAGTCTGAACCACAGTAGTATGTTCCTGCATCAGCTGCTTCCAGTTCACTGATGATCACAGAGAAACAGCTGGAGGAGACATTGAGCAGCTTGAACTTTGTTTGGTTCTCCATCATGTCTGTACAGTTGTTGTGTTGGTCTCCTTTACAGAGGAACTTCTTGTTATCATGATGTTGTCCTGAATTAGGACACTGCAGAGTTACTGGACGTCCCTCCATGCCACTGATGTTGTACAACTGCAGACAGGATTCTGCCAGAGAAGGAAATTTGAATAACTTGTATTTATAAACTTCTTAAGATTCATTGTCAAATTAGCAAAGGCAGAATAACCTCTCACCTTTGACCTCTAGATCAACAGCAGAAAAACATCAAATCCTGAGTTTCTCTGGACTCCACAAAGATACGACCCAGAATCCTTCAGGGTCAGAGTGGAAATGGTCACTGTGAATATTCTTGACTTCCTGTCATCAGAGAGTCTGAATCGTCCATTTTGTGTGTTGCTAGAGTTGATCACTGCCTGCTGTTGACATGTGGAGGGCCGGTTTCCTCTGCAGAAGAACTTCAGCTTGTCGACAGACTGAGAGTCGTACGAACAGCTGATGGTCACTGAACCTTCCTCAATACTTTGGATTTTATTCACCGTGTCGCAACATCTGTCTGACATGAGGTTAAAATCCAATTTAAAGTGAAAGAAAAACTAGAACACAACCTTCACATGAAAGAAAGTTGTACTTTTGTGATATTTAACATTATAAACTAGTAAAACTGAGCCTTTTATTAACATGTCTGCATTGATGTCTAAACAGGTTTTTATGTTGGATATAATAGACGATCAAGATCAGCAAGTACATGATAATTCAACTAGCAAAATTAGAAAATACATTTGCTTCTAATAATAGCTAAATTTAAGACCACACATTGATTAAAGTGTGTATTATTAACATGGCAAAACATTGATGCTTTATTTTATTCATTTTAATTTGCTGTGAAATCTCCAGAGAAATATAGAAAAAT
Organism: Poeciliopsis prolifica; assembly: GCF_027474105.1. NCBI lineage: Eukaryota > Metazoa > Chordata > Actinopteri > Cyprinodontiformes > Poeciliidae > Poeciliopsis > Poeciliopsis prolifica. The sequence continues at coordinate 4,459,121 of NW_026562391.1, read as the reverse complement.
GTAATTATTTACCTTCTTTTATGTGCAGTCTTACTTCAGTGTAGGGATCTTTTCCCCACACATTGACTCCACACCAGTATTTCCCCTCATCATGTGATTGTAGATCAGAGATGGTTATTGTGACGACTCTCCTGTTTTGATCAACAGTGATGGAATATTTGCCTTTATTTTTCTGTGTTGTTGTAATGAGAACGTCACTGTAGTCACAGTCATTCTTGCAAAAGTATTTTTCGTTCTCCTTATATCGCTCACTGTAGTAGCATGAAACCTTTACATCTCTTCCCTTGTATCCAAACACTTGGATCAAACCTTCAGCACTGATCACAAAACTCAGAGATGCTGCAGATAGAAAACAACATCAGTTTAGTTTTGAGCTTCAACATGTGAAAACTTTTTTTTTACAAGTTTTGTAAAACTACTTTTTCAAATAAAAAGCACAATTAGTTTGTATGAGATAAGGCGATCACATTTCAGTCACAACACAAACAGGAAGTGCTACTGAGTCTTTAAATAAATACTAAATAATTAAAAACACATTTAATTTGAATTAAATAGATTTCATCGTAAGATTAAAGCAAACTGTTGCAGATCATATCTTATGTCTTACTGCAGACGATGATGAGTTGATGGCTCCACATCTCTTTGTCCTTCAAAAACCAGAGCTGAACTGAGGCAGAAGTTATTTTAAAATTAGACATTAAGAGGAAACGTCAGAGCTACTAAGGATCCTGATACTCAGAAGGTTCAACACCCTTTGAACGTGTCGAATTAACTCAGCAGTGTGAAACGTCTTGTTTCTGCATTGGTCCAATGATAAATCTGCAACCGAGACGCTCACAGGCATTACTCACAAATACAAGAAAGAGTTTTTTCACCACAACAAAAAGGAGGTGGAGTATTGAGGGACACTCAGTTTCTGGTTTTAGTCTCAGCTGTGCAGATCTTCATGTTTCTTGTTCTAAAATATTCAGGAACTTGATTTGTTCTCACACCAAGAAACAGTCAGCAGGGTTTTGCATTGAGAAATCTTTATTGCTTCTGTCTGTTGAATTCATCAAAACTTATCAGTTGAATGATTTTATAATTAAAAGTAATCAAAAGTAGTATGTCAGCGACTACAGAGGGAGCCATCTTGTCTATTTGATTTTATTCTACATTTTTATGACTTTAAGATGACAAAATCTTCCCTGCATTTTAAAGCCACTGGAAACTGTTTAATTTATATTAGTAGACAAATTAATATTAAAACTTACCAGATAAGATGAGAAACACAATCTGGAAGCTCCACATCTTTGCACTACTGAGAACGACAAACTAAACCAGAAATAACGTTGAAGTGAAGCATGAAGTATCTTAAGGAAACCACATTGATCTGATGAGTTCAACCCTCTGCACAAACATCAGCAAAACTCATGAGTGAGGTCTAAATGATCATTTCCTCTATTTTTCAAATGCCAAAACTAAACTACATCAAAACAACCAGAAGAAAAAAAAGACATCCTTAATATCAAAAAAATAAATATAAGTTGTGAAGTAGATTTTTCTTCAAAGAGAAAATCTTTTATTTGCATCATACAGTGTATCATTGTCAAGATGTTTTTTCGTGCAGCTGCAGAGGGTGTACAAACTAATTGAACAAGATGTGTCTGTTGAAGTTTCACAGACTAGTTATCTGGGAACTTTTTTCCCTTGGCCTTCCCTGCATAGAGATAGAGTGTTTAGTTTTTTCATCCCGTGGACATTGTAGTGAATGAGTGTATAAGGTTGAACTGTTCCGTCTGTTTTCCTTTGTTTCTTTTGTTTGGTCTTAGAAGATTGAGTCTCTGCCTCTGTTAGCAGAGAGGGTTGAATAAAGCAACTATGCAACTCTTGAGTTCGTTAGAGCAGAATGATTTTCGTCTAATGCAGTGTACTTTTGCTCTCCGTCTGCAGATGTATTAAAGATGTTTTTGCTCCCTGACTGTTGACTGGACCTCAGTCTCTGAATTATGTACTTCACAAAATGCTTAAAGAGTTAGAGGAACTGGTCATAGGAAACGTGGGAGGGCTGAGCTGTGGTTCTGAATGGTGCATCCTCTCAGCAAGAATATTTCCTGTTTCAATACAAGTAAAGCTGATTTTTCTGTCTATAGTTTATTTATTTTAGATCATTCATTGATGTTCTCCAGGTTCATTCTCTCATTGCAAAAGCTGCTGATTGTAACAGCATCTAGTGAATAAAAAGTGGATAAGAAATAAGTTGCCACAAATTGAGGGTAGAAATAAAATTTATTTTAAAGTCAAAATGACAAATATTATAGAAACATAAAAATATCACCATAACAATGTGACAGGTTTAAAATACTGCAGATATAGCCTGCATTTTTACCTTCATGATTTAAAAGGAAACAAAGTCTGGTTCATCGAAAACCTCTTATTTATTATGATGTGAGGAAAGTTAATGTAGCACAACAAACTGCATCATTAAAACAATGATCAATTAGCATCTAAATCTTAAAACTAGTTAGAAATGTATAATAATTTCCTCTGCAGTGCTTTTCATCATTTTGCTTTCCGACAATCAGAACAAAGATCTTCATTTGTGGTGAGACTTTGGTTCACTTGTTGAGAATCAGCAGCTTCATTGTTGCTCTTGATTCTGTCATGCGAATGTTGAGCTGCCTTCTGGATTTTTTACCAATCTGAAAAATAATCATTTATGATATTGAAGTGAGAGTTATATTACTGAGCAGACCAGCTTATCTGGATGAATGTTCAAAATCTCCCAGGACAAAACCTGAAGGATCTGGACCCAAAGATAAAGTCAGATTCCACTGAATGTGGAGAGAAATGAAAACAATGTAGGAGAAATATCTACTGAATCCTCAAAAAAAAGTTAAAAGAAATCAATTAATGTCTTGTTTGCATTTGCAATAAAACTTCTCAAATCCACCTGTTGATATTTTGATGAAGCATCTTTTGAGATGCAAGAGAGACGAGCACAAACTGACCAGAAACAGAAACTCCCCCTAGTGGACATAGAAATACTGAACAGGGAAAGTTGGATGCAGAGAAATATTTATAGTTCACTCATTGCTCCAGCTCTCTTCATCTATCAGCCATCAGGTTATTTAATGTCAGTGTCTTCAGCTGTGAGGAGCAACAAGCCCCTGATAATTAGGAGCGTTTTGTGACAAATGCAGTCGACTGATTTAACAGAAGAGCCTCATATTGAACCTGTTTGAACGACACCAACTTGTTATAAACTGTGTGATGCTGTGAGATCTGTGATGGATTCTGCCACACATTGTCAGGATAACAACCAACACAACAAAACGCAGAACTTTTCACTCAGAACTGTTAGATTTTTTTCTAAATTAGTGTGTTTCCACTAGGAAAATGTATTTCATAGTTAATGGAAACTTAACTAATGCAATAATCCTCACAAGAAGAAATCTTTCAGAGTTTCAACTTTGTGGACTTACATTATTGATCCTCGGGTTCTTAGAAGCATCAGCAGTGATCAATACATTCATCTGGATTTCTACAAGAACAACAAAAAAAACATGTTTTGTTTTCTCGTTTTTTCGCATTGTGTGTTGACATTCTGGGTAAATTCACCTTCTTTCTTTATTTTTCTTTTAGGAATCATCATAAGGACCAAAGGCAGGATCCACAGCAGAAACAGGACGACACGCAGAAGGTAAAATAAAGTCAGACCTGAAAAGAAGAGACAGGACAATTTAATAGGTATCAACAGAACATTTCCTGGAAACAAACGCAGAATGAAAACATTTAATAATTTGAAACATTGTTGAGAACAATCAACACTAAACACTCAGACTTCATTCATGGATGACCAGGCAGCAGGAAGGACTGGTAGGTCCAGGTTTGACCTGGATTTGATCAATTGGCTCTAATGGGAGATTCTGTTGTTGTTGATTCTTGATCCAGAGATGGTTCTGTGCTTAACGTTAATGCTCATGGTATTTATCTTTTAACAACTCTGGCTGGTTTTGGTTGCTGGTTTATCTCTGAGCACAGAAGTTTGGTTGCTGTCTGATTTAATTAGAAGTATGAACGCAAAATAACTCCAAAAGATCGGATTTCAGCAAAAAATAGAATGAAGCATCAAGATCTGTGATGTGAATGTTGTTATTTTTGTCTCATACTCAAAACTCAGAAACCTGAAAAAGTCCAGACCTCAAAAGTCAGTAGCACGACTCAATCTAATGAAAGAGGAAATTGTTTTTTTTTTCTCTATTTTAAGGTGACATTTAGCAAGATGCCTAAAGATGGTGGCATGACATTCTCTCACACTGATGTACTCTGAATGTGCATGAATGTGTTGATGCTTGTGATTGTGAATGTTTAAACAGGTGCATCATTTCAGGCCATCAACTACTGATAAACTAAATCCTACAGTGAGGAGCTGAAATGACCTTTAGTTTAATAATGCAGAAATCAACTGTATGTCATAAAGCAGCTCAGAGCCGAACAATAGGAATGAAAAGATTGAACAAACAACAGGAGTAACAGAGATGTAGAAAGAAGTTGAAAGAGTTTACCAGGATTATCTGATGTTGGTGGTTGTGATGTAACCTGTTCAGCAGAGCTAATTGGAGTCACAGAGCTGGTTTGATGTGGAGAGACTGTTGGAGAAAATACAAAACGTAATGTGATAAAAAACCTTCACCTGAATGTTTTGTTGCTTGTTATCATTCTATCTCTTTGTGTTGGTCTCACCGACTGCCAGCTGTATCTTTATGAATCTCAGCTGAGAGTCTGAACCACAGTAGTATGTTCCTGCATCAGCTGCTTCCAGTTCACTGATGATCACAGAGAAACAGCTGGAGGAGACATTGAGCAGCTTGAACTTTGTTTGGTTCTCCATCATATCTGTACAGTTGTGTTGGTCTCCTTTACAGAGGAACGTCTTGTTATCATGATGTTGTCCTGAATTAGGACACTGCAGAGTTACTGGACGTCCCTCCATGCCACTGATGTTGTACAACTGCAGACAGGATTCTGCCAGAGAAGGAAATTTGAATAACTTGTATTTATAAACTTCTTAAGATTCATTGTCACATTAGCAAAGGCAGAATGATCTCTCACCTTTGACCTCCAGTTCAACAGCAGAAAAAACATCAAATCCTGAGTTTCTCTGGACTCCACAAAGATACGACCCAGAATCCTTCAGGGTCAGAGTGGAAATGGTCACTGTGAATATTCTTGACTTCCTGTCATCAGAGAGTCTGAATCGTCCATCTTGTGTGTTTCTAGAGGTGATCACTGCCTGCTGTCGACATGTGGAGGGCCGGTTTCCTCTGCAGAAGAACTTCAGCTTGTTGACAGACTGAGAGTCGTACGAACAGCTGATGGTCACTGAACCTTCCTCAGTACTTTGGATTTTATTCGTCGTGTCGCAGCATCTGTCTGACATGAGGTTAAAAACCAATTTAAAGTGAAATAAAAACTAGAACAAACCTTCACATAAAAGAAAGTTGTACTTTTGTGATATATAACATTGTAGATTAGTAAAATTGAGCCTTTTATTAACATGTCTGCATTGATGTCTAAACAGGTTTTTATGTTGGATATAATAGACGATCAAGATCAGCAAGTACATGATAATTCAACTAGCAAAATTAGAAAATACATTTTGCTTCTAATAATAGCTAAATTTAAGACCACACATTGATTAAAGTGTGTATTATTAACATGGCAAAACATTGATGCTTTATTTTATTCATTTTAATTTGCTGTGAAATCTCCAGAGAAATATAGAACAATTTAATTATTTACCTTCTTTTATGTACAGTATTACTTCAGTGTAGAGATCTCTAAACCACCTTGAGACTCCACACCTGTATTTCCCCTCATCATGTGATTGTAGATCAGAGATGGTTATTGTGACGACTCTCCTGTTTTGATCATCAGTGATGGAATATTTGCCTTTATTTTTCTGTGTTGTTGTAATGAGAACGTCACTGTAGTCACAGTCATGCTTGCAAAAGTATTTTTCGTACTCCTCATATCCCCCACTGTAGTAGCATGAAACCTTTACACCTCTTCCCTTGTATCCAAACACTTGGATCAAACCTTCAGCACTGATCATAAAACTCAGAGATGCTGCAGATAGAAAACAACATCAGTTTAGTTTTGAGCTTCAACATGTGAAAAAATTTTTTTTATACAAGTTTTGTAAAACTACTTTTTCAAATAAAAAGCACAATTAGTTTGTATGAGATAAGGCGATCACATTTCTGTCACAACACAAACAGGAAGTGCTACTGAGTCTTTAAATAAATACTAAATAATTAAAAACACATTTAATTTGAATTAAATAGATTTCATCGTAAGATTAAAGCAAACTGTTGCAGATCATATCTTATGTCTTACTGTAGACAATGATGAGTTGATGGCTCCACATCTCTTTGTCCTTCAAAACAAGAGCTGAACTGAGGCAGAAGTTATTTTAAAATGAGACATTAAGAGGAAACGTCAGAGCTACTAAGGATCCTGATACTCTGAAGGTTCAACACCCTTTGAACGTGTCGAATTAACTCAGCAGTGTGAAACGTCTTGAAATAGGAAACTGAGTTTTTTCACCACAACAAAAAGGGTGGAGTATTGAGGGACACTTAGTTTCTGGTTTTAGTCTCAGCTTTGCAGATCTTCATTTTCTTGTTCTAAAATATTCAGGAACTTGATTTGTTCTCACACCAAGAAACAGTCAGCAGGGTTTTGCATTGAGAAATCTTTATTGCTTCTATCTGTTCATTTCATCAAAACTTATCAGTTGAATGATTTTATAATTAAAAACAAGAAGAGATTAATCATTACAGCACTGAACCTTCAAAAAGATTTGAGATGATCTTTTGATAATTTACTGATTTTATTTTAGGTATAATGTTGGACAAAAGGCTCTTTTGAGCTTTTTGCTAAAAAGAGATGAACATTAATAAAACAAGATTAGATCAGTTTTCAGGGAAAACCATCTTGATTGGTGCTTCTTTATTCTTTCATGTGCAGAAAACATCTGGTTGAAGAGAAGGAAGTTCACTGCATGTTAATAACACCTGTAACATGGAAACAGCACCAACTTCCTCCCTTTTACTGCCTGATCCAGGAGTTTTTCCTGCATCTTCCACTGAATGCGTCTGTTTGTTCAAAGAACATTTCCTGTTAGACATTGAACTCCAAGTGTTTAATGCATGAAGGCCCAAACATCAGACTAATCTTTAGCTCCCTCTAGTGGTCCAAGTTGAGACTCAGATTGGGAACCTCCAAAATGTTAGTTACTTTCAGTCAAAGGAAAATGCTCAAATTAAAATAGGACCCTCCTTCTAAATCTGTCGTAGGTGTGAATATTTTTTTGTATGTTGATTCTTTGAAACTTCTTCTAAATTTATTTTTGGTTTCAGAAATAACAGAACCAAAAGATGCTTATTGTGACACAGTGAACTGATCGCCTGCCCTTCAGTGCCCAGGATGATATGACAGCACAAGTCACTTGTTCTGTTTGCACATAGTTTTAACACACCTTAATAACATTTGAGATAAAACCTAATAAGTACTAAATATTCTTTTCTGACCCGTTTTACACAATATTACGGCCCGGCTCTGATGACCGCAACAAGAAACTGGGAGGAAACGACAACAAGAAGCATTTCAAGCCCTTCAGAGGCATTTATTATTAAAATGATTGTCTAGAGGTATTGAGCGGCAGCCCAAGAACCACTACATCGTTCCCACTGGATACATTGTTCAGCTGACAAGTGATTATAAGAGACTCTCAACTCCAAGACCCTCATTGAATGACAATTAACAGGCCACATTGCAAGACAGCAGGCAGGGGGCCGCCACACACAAGATGGCAGAAACACTGGTCACGTGTTTCCTAACTTCTGCAGGTCTCCTTTGAGGATGATGTCATAGATATCATTGTCAACATGATTCAATGTGTTTGGAGTGGCCGAGTTTATGTAAATATCCTCTTGAAACTCGTAGACCTAAAAATATTAATATATGAAATTAATTAGATTCTTTTTGTAAGAAACATCAAATATCTAATAGCTGAAGTTCAATTTACTCACATCGTTGATTCTCGTCTCCTCATCACTGTCAGCAGAGTTCAACACGTTTCCATTGGTTCCATCCACTAAAACCACAAGTAAACATGTTGTGATTCTGTGGGGGATTTATGTGTTGGTGTATATCTGTGTAAATGTACCTTGCTTGATCCTTGATTTGGATTTTAAAACCAGCAAAAGGACAAATGTCAGGATCAGAAGCAGAGGGAAGAGCGCAGGCAGAATATAGAATAAGAAACATCTGAAAACAAGGAAATGGAGAAATTAGCTGGTTCTCAGAACCTTCCCTAGAAAACACACCCACAAAATGACATCGATTAATTATTTCAGTCAGACCCCTAGCCAGTTCCTGTTTCCTCGTTCTCATCATATTTAGCTGGTTTCTTAACTTAGAGTTAATCCATTTAAGTCAATGATGGTAAGACATTATATCTCCTGAAACAGAGAAACTTTACTGGTTTACTCAAAAATCTCCATTTTTGAACGTGTGAATGCATTGTGAGTGTAGAAGGTTAGGTGTGGATTGTTGTTTTATAACAGTCTATTCAAAACTGATAAACTCAGAGTTCAGTTTAATAATGCAGAAATCAACTGTATGTCATAAAGCAGCTCAGAGCCGAACAATAGGAATGAAAAGATTGAACAAGCAACGGAGTAACAGAGATGCAGAAAGAAGTTGAAAGAGTTTACCAGGATTATCTGATGTTGGTGGTTGTGATGTAACCTGTTCAGCAGAGCTAATTGGAGTCACAGAGCTGGTTTGATGTGGAGAGACTGTTGGAGACAATACAAAACGTAATGTGATAAAAAACCTTCACCTGAATGTTTTGTTGCTTTTTATCATTCTATCTCTGTGTTGGTCTCACCGACTGCCAGCTGTATCTTTATGAATCTCAGCTGAGAGTCTGAACCACAGTAGTATGTTCCTGCATCAGCTGCTTCCAGTTCACTGATGATCACAGAGAAACAGCTGGAGGAGACATTGAGCAGCTTGAACTTTGTTGGTTCTCCATCATGTCTGTACAGTTGTTGTGTTGGTCTCCTTTACAGAGGAACGTCTTGTTATCATGATGTTGTCCTGAATTAGGACACTGCAGAGTTACTGGACGTCCCTCCATGCCACTGATGTTGTACGACTGCAGACAGGATTCTGCCAGAGAAGAAATTTGAATAACTTGTATTTATAAACTTCTTAAGATTCATTGTCAAATTAGCAAAGGCAGAATAACCTCTCACCTTTGACCTCTAGTTCAACAGCAGAAAAAACATCAAATCCTGAGATTTTCTGGACTCCACAAAGATACGACCCAGAATCCTTCAGGGTCAGAGTGGAAATGGTCACTGTGAATATTCTTGACTTCCTGTCATCAGAGAGTCTGAATCGTCCATTTTGTGTGTTGCTAGAGGTGATCACTGCCTGCTGTCGACATGTGGAGGGCCGGGTTCCTCTGCAGAAGAACTTCAGCTTGTCGACAGACTGAGAGTCGTACGAACAGCTGATGGTCACTGAACCTTCCTCAATACTTTGGATTTTATCACCGTGTTGCAACATCTGTCTGACAAGAGGTTAAAAAACCAATTTAATGTGAAAGAAAAACTAGAACAAAACCTTCACATAAAAGAAAGTTGTACTTTTGTGATATTTAACATTGTAGATTAGTAAAATTGAGCCTTTATTAACATGTCTGCATTGATGTCTAAACAGGTTTTTATTTTGGATATAATAGACGATCAAGATCAGCAAGTACATGATAATTCAACTAGCAAAATTAGAAAATACATTTTGTTTCTAATAATAGCTAAATTTAAGAACACACATTGATTAAAGTGTGTATTATTAACATGGTAAGACATTGATGCTTTATTTAATTCATTTTAATTTGCTGTGAAATCTCCAGAGAAATATAGAACAATTTAATTATTTACCTTCTTTTATGTACAGTCTTACTTCAGTGTAGGGATCTCCAAACCACCTTGAGACTCCACACCTGTATTTCCCCTCATCATGTGATTGTAGATCAGAGATGGTTATTGTGACGACTCTCCTGTTTTTATCATCAGTGATGGAATATTTGCCTTTATTTTTCTGTGTTGTTGTAATGAGAATGTCACTGTAGTCACAGTCATTCTTGCAAAAGTATTTTTCGTTCTCCTTATATCGCTCACTGTAGGAGCATGAAACCTTTACATCTCTTCCTTGTATCCAAACACTTGGATCAAACCTTCAGCACTGATCATAAAACTCAGAGATGCTGCAGATAGAAAACAACATCAGTTTAGTTTTATGCTTCAACATGTGAAAACTTTTTTTTTACAAGTTTTGTAAAACTACTTTTTCAAATAAAAAGCACAATTAGTTTGTATGAGATAAGGCGATCACATTTCAGTCACAACACAAACAGGAAGTGCTACTGAGTCTTTAAATAAATACTATATAATTAAAAACACATTTATTTGAATTAAATAAATTTCATCGTAAGATTAAAGCAAACTGTTGCAGATCATATCTTATGTCTTACTGCAGACGATGATGAGTTGATGGCTCCACATCTCTTTGTCCTTCGAAACCAGAGCTGAACTGAGGCAGAAGTTATTTTAAGATGAGACATTAAGAGGAAACGTCAGAGCTACTAAGGATCCTGATACTCAGAAGGTTCAACACCCTTTGAACGTGTCGAATTAACTCAGCAGTGTGAAACGTCTTGTTTCTGCATTGGTCCAATGTTAAATCTGCAACCGAGACGCTCACAGGCATTACTCACAAATACAGGAAATAGAGTTTTTTCACCACAACAAAAAGGGGGTGGAGTATTGAGGGACACTCAGTTTCTGGTTTTAGTCTCAGCTTTGCAGATCTTCATGTTTCTTGTTCTAAAATATTCAGGAACTTGATTTGTTCTCACACCAAGAAACAGTCAGCAGGGTTTTGCATTGAGAAATCTTTATTGCTTCTGTCTGTTGAATTCATCAAAACTTATCAGTTGAATGATTTTATGTTTAAAGACAAGAAGAGATTAATTATTACAGCACTGAACCTTCAACAAGATTTGAGATAATCTTTGACAACTTACTGATTTTATTTTAGGTATAATAATGGACAAAAGGCTCTTTTAAGCTTTTTGCTAATAAAAGAGATGAACATTAATAAAACAAGATTAGATCATTTTTCAGGGAAAACCATCTTGATTGGTGCTTCTTTATTCTGTTCATGTGCAGAAAACATCTGGTTGAAGAGAAGGAAGTTCACTGCATGTTAATAAACCTGTAAACATGGAAACAGCACCAACTTCCTCCCTTTTCCCGCCTGATCCAGGAGTTTTTCCTGCATCTTCCACTGAATGCGTCTGTTTGTTCAAAGAACATTTCCTGTTAGACATTGAACTCCAAGTGTTTAATGCATGAAGGCCCAAACATCAGACTAATCTTTAGCTCCCTCTAGTGGTCCAAGTTGAGACTCAGATTGGGAACCTCCAAAATGTTAAAGTTACTTTCAGTCAAAGGAAAATGCTCAAATTAAAATAGGACCCTCCTTCTAAATCTGTCGTAGGTGTGAATATTTTTTTGTATGTGTTGATTCTTTGAAACTTCTTCTAAATTTCTTTTTGGTTTCAGAAACACAACAGAACCAAAAGATGCTTATTGTGACACAGTGAACTGATCGCCTGCCCTTCAGTGCCCAGGATGATATGACAGCACAAGTCACTTGTTCTGTTTGCACATAGTTTTAACACAGCTTAATAACATTTGAGATAAAACCTAATAAGTACTAAATATCCTTTTCTGACCCATTTTACACAATGTTACGGCCCGGCTCTGATGACCGCAACAAGAAACTGGGAGGAAACAACAACAAGAAGCATTTCAAGCCTTCAGAGGCATTTATTATTAAAATGATTGTCTAGAGGTATTGAGCGGCAGCCCAAGAACCACTACATCGTTCCCACTGGATACATGATTCAGCTGACAAGTGATTATAAGAGACTCTCAACTCCAAGACCTCATTGAATGACAATTAACAGGCCACATTGCAAGACAGCAGGCAGGGGGCCGCCACACACAAGATGGCAGAAACACTGGTCACGTGTTTCCTAACTTCTGCAGGTCTCCTTTAGAGGATGATGTCATAGATATCATTGTCAACATGATTCAATGTGTTTGGAGTGGAAGAGTTTATGTTAATATCCTCTTGAAACTCGTAGACCTAAAAATATTAATATATGAAATTAATTAGATTCTTTTTGTAAGAAACATCAAATATCTAATAGCTGAAGTTCAATTTACTCACATCGTTGATTCTCGTCTCCTCATCACTGTCAGCAGAGTTCAACACGTTTCCATTGGTTCCATCCACTAAAAACACAAAGTAAACATGATGTGATTCTGTGGGGGATTTATGTGTTGGTGTATAATCTGTGTAAATGTACCTTGCTTGATCCTTGATTTGGATTTTTAAAACCAGCAAAAGGACAAATGTCAGGATCAGAAGCAGAGCGAAGACCGCAGGCAGAATATAGAATAAAGAAACATCTGAAAACAAGGAAATGGAGAAATTAGCTGGTTCTCAGAACCTCCCTAGAAACACCACCACAAAATGACATCGATTAATTATTTCAGTCAGACCCAATAGCCATGTTCCTGTTTCCTCGTTCTCCATCATGTTTAGCTGGTTTTCTTAACTTAGAGTTAATCCATTTAAGTCAATGATGGTAAGACATTATATCTCCTGAAACAGAGAAACTTTACTGGTTTACTCAAAAATCTCCATTTTTGAACGTGTGAATGCATTGTGAGTGTAGAAGGTTAGGTGTGGATTGTTGTTATAACAGTCTATTCAAAAACTGATAAAACTCAGTTCAGTTTAATAATGCAGAAATCAACTGTATGTCATAAAGCAGCTCAGAGCCGAACAATAGGAATGAGAAGATTGAACAAAACAACAGGAGTAACAGAGATGTAGAAAGAAGTTGAAAGAGTTTACCAGGATTATCTGATGTTGGTGGTTGTGATGTAACCTGTTCAGCAGAGCTAATTGGAGTCACAGAGCTGGTTTGATGTGGAGAGCCTGTTGGAGAAAATACAAAACGTAATGTGATAAAAAACCTTCACCTGAATGTTTTGTTGCTTGTTATCATTCTATCTCTCTGTGTTGGTCTCACCGACTGCCAGCTGTATCTTTATGAATCTCAGCTGAGAGTCTGAACCACAGTAGTATGTTCCTGCATCAGCTGCTTCCAGTTCACTGATGATCACAGAGAAAACAGCTGGAGGAGACATTGAGCAGCTTGAACTTTGTTTGGTTCTCCATCATATCTGTACAGTTGTTGTGTTGGTCTCCTTTACAGAGGAACTTCTTGTTATCATGATGTTGTCCTGAATTAGGACACTGCAGAGTTACTGGACGTCCCTCCATGCCACTGATGTTGTACGACTTCAATTCTCATATATGAGATTTTATTCATACATGAATCTATGTAACTTTATTGATAACAATCTCTTTGCATCAATTTATAAATCATGTGCTCTTTTCACTAATTCAAAAATGGGAGGTGGAGGGAAATGAAGGACTGTCATGACCTCTCACCTTTGACCTCTAGTTCAAGGGCAGAGAAAACATCAAATCCTGAGTTTCTCTGGGCTCCACAAAGATACGACCCAGAATCCTTCAGGGTCAGACTGGAAATGGTCACTGTGAATATTCTTGACTTCCTGTCATCAGAGAGTCTGAATCGTCCATCTTGTGTGTTGCTAGAGTTGATCACTGCCTGCTGTCGACATGTGGAGGGCCGGTTTCCTCTGCAGAAGAACTTCAGCTTGTCGACAGACTGAGAGTCGTACGAACAGCTGATGGTCACTGAACCTTCCTCAGTACTTTGGATTTTATTCACCGTGTCGCAACATCTGTCTGATAGGAAGAGAAGAAAGTCTGTCAGGTAGTAAAAGATATATATATATAACCGTACAGTTTACCAGAAAAATATGAATTAAATAAATCCGAATGTGTAAAGTTAATCATGATCTACTAATATGAGTGACATTAAAATGTAAAAAAACCATAAAAAAACATAACCAACTAGAAATTATATTCAATCCATGCTTACTTGCTTACACAGCAATATTAGAAAGTAGATTTTATATAAATTATGTTTGTGTATAAGAACTAAATTTGTATTTTTCCTTTCAATAACACCATGAAATGAAGTTAATTTTTAAAATCTTTTTCTTTTAATAATCAATTAATATACCTGTATAAAGTTCAGAAGTTTCATTGATTTCAGACATTTAAGATTCATTTTTTAAGTCTTCTGACTTCCTGTAACTTCCTTCAGATTCTTAGTTTTCAGTCCATTGTAGTTTATAGAACATCATGTTTATCAGGAGACATTAGATACAAAATGTTGGCAGGAATGTGAAACATTTAAGGGACAAATCTTCATCTAAATCTTATCAATGATGAGCTGCTCACAGCCAGTGCAGAAAAATCTCCAAGATTGTGGAAAATCTTTAAATATTTTCAAATATTGTAAATATAGGAACTGTTATATTTATGTCCATATTAAAAATATTTCAGTGTTTTTAAGTGTTGATTCTGTTTTCATACAGTTTTCATTCCCCTGCTTGCCTTTCTGAGGCCTCAGAGTCTTAGATGGTAAATCTTTTAATTACTTGCAGATAATTCAACATTTACTGTCAGTGTAAATTAATTCTGACCGTCTGATTTCATTAAGACAGAATGAGGGAAGCTCAAAATGTTGCATCTCAGAGTATCTTCATAGTGAAACATTTCTGCCAATTCTTTATTCTCTGGTCTATAAAGTTCAGTCTATTATGTTAACTCAAATGTTTAACATCCAGTTAAAACTATTTACCTTCTCTTACTTCCAGCTTTACTTCAGTGTAGATATCTATTCCTCTTCTGCTCACTCCACACCAGTATGTTTGTTCATCATCCCAATGAAGATCATAAATGGTCACAGAGAAGATTCTTGATGTTTTGTCATCATAGGTGGAGTATTTGGTCTGATTTGTTTGTGATCTTGTTAAAACATCGTTATTGTCACATGGGTCTTTACACAGATACTTCTCATAACTTTCATAACCTTCGTCATATGAACAAGGAACATTCACATCTCTTCCTTTGTATCCAAACACATGGATCAAACCTGCAACACGACTCACACAACACACAGCAGCTGGAAACAGGAGAGAACAAAAATATAATTTATGCAACTAACTTTAATTTTAAATTATTGTCACTTGCAAAAGAATAGAAATTCTTAGTCTGACTCCTCAGCAAACTGTAAACATATAAATAGAAAAGGCCACATCTATAAAAGACAATGATTAGATTGTAAATGTATTTATTTAAAAGCAAATAGAAAATCAAAAGTAGTATGTCAGCGACTACAGAGGGAGCCATCTTGTCTATTTGATTTTATTCTACTGTTTTATGACGTTAAGATGACAAAATCTTCTTTGCATTTTAAAGCCACTGGAAACTGTTTAATTTATATTAGTAGATAAATTAATATTAAAACTTACCAGATAAGATGAAAAACACGATCTGGAAGCTCCACATCTTTGCACTACTGAGGACAACAAACTAAACCAGAAATAACGTTGAAGTGAAGCATGAAGTATCTTAAGGAAACCACATTGATCTGATGAGTTCAGCCCTCTGCACAAACATCAGCAAAACTCATGAGTGAGGTCTAAATTATCATTTCCTCTATTTTTCAAATGCTAAAATCAAACTACATCACTACAACAAAAATAATAAGAAAACATGCTTATCATTAATAACATAAATATAAATACTTAAATAGTTAGAGGAACTGGTCATAAGAATCATGACTGAGGGCTGAGCTGTGGTTCTGAGTGCTGCATCATCTCAGCAAGAATATTTCCTGTTTCAATACAAGTAAAGCAGATTTTCTGTCTATAGTTTATTTATTTTAGAACATTCATTGATGTTCTCCAGGTTCTTTCTCTCATTGCAAAAGCTGCTGATTATAACAGCATCTAGTGAATAAAAAGTGGATAAAGAAATGTTGCCACAAATTGAGAGTAGAAATAAAATTTATTTTAAAGTCAAAATGACAAATATTATAGAAACATAAAAATATCACCATAACAATGTAACAGGTTGAAAATACTGCAGATATAATCTGCATTACTACCTTCAAGATTAAAAAGAAACAGAGGCTGGTTCATCAAAAAGCTCTTATTTATTATGATGTGAGGAAAGTTAATGTAAGAAAACAAACTGCATCATTAAAACAATGATCAATTAGCATCTAAATCTTAAAACTAGTTAGAAATATATAATGATTTCCTCTGCAGTGCATTTCATCATTTTGCTTTCCGACAATCAGAACAAAGATCTTCGTCTGTAACAAAGAGCTGGCTTTGCCAATCCTTCATCTCCTGTGTTTTACATGAAATGGTTGCAGTAGATTTGCTCAGTTTTCGTAGATTGCTGTGTATTCATCTGCATCTCCAGAGAGCAATTCTGTGCTCTGCGTCCTCTTCTGCTGTGAGAACATCGCATGATTGTTGTACATCTAAAAAAGAAGAAATAGATTACAATGGTTGGCGTGGGCGAGTCAGGTTACTGTCAGGTTTAGTTTAACATTAAAATGCAACTCATGTTCGAAGCCCTAGTCCTCGATGCGGCTGTCGTGAATTCGAGTGTTGACTTGATGGCCTTTGTCTTCCTTCACTCTCACAACCAACTTTCCTGTCTGACACCTTTCAAATTAAAGCCTCCGGAGAAAACAAACTCTTGAGAAAACTCCAGAGTAATGTAGCACTGTAATTGTCATATAAACTAATGTTTTCATATAAAAACTTCTAAAGTGCCGCCTCATGTTGGTACTGGGCCGTGTACAAAAAACCATTTGGACTTTGGTTTCTTACATCTTCCTCACTTGTCACGTCTTGTGCATCTACTGCCTCCAGTTTGCTTGTGTTCATGTCGACTGCTGCTTCAAGTGAAACAAAGCAAATGAAAATAAATTAGCTATTGTGCACATTTGCCTTTGTTGAAAGCAAAGACACGAAGCTCACCTGTCAACTGGCGACGTTTGGTCTTGCAAACTTTGACCAGGATGATTATCAGTATCAGCAGCAGAACAGGAAGTGCAGCGAAAAGCCAGTACAAAGCTGCAGATGAAAGTCACAAATAAAGAGTAAAACAAATTCAAGATGAAATTACTTGACTTTCTCAAACACATTAGCCTTAAAGCACCATGCTGCTACAAGTAGGAAGGACTATCAAAAAGTCCCTGAAGTCTACATGCTCCCCTATCGCTTCTTTTATACAGTTAGTCTTACTCTGATAATTCTTGAGTTGTAGTTTAGTTTAGAAACTTCTTAAATAGCAAATGCTTTTGCATATGATCACATGCAAAATGTGTTTTCTTCCAGGCTCTGTATACAGCTGCCACTCATAGAGAAGTGATATGGTTACCTGTCAAGGGAGAATAATAATTACTCAGAATAAATGGTGTCTACTGTTGAGTGAAACTTGAGCAAATGTTTGTGTAGAAAATGTTAAAAGTTTGGGTGCTAAAAAAGTGAGATGGCAGCGGGAAGAGGTAATGACTCCCCCGTCTTTTTTGTGTCCAGTCCTGGGTGTTTGGACAAATATTCCACCTGGGAGTAGAGACACCATGTGTCGGTTCTGGGAGAGGCCATAAAGAGGGAGGAGTTTTGCACAAAGGTTTGTGGTGTTTCATGATGATGCTTAAGTGTAGAGATGAGATATAGTCCTTAAGACTAGCCAGCAGAAATGAGCAAAAACCTGGTGGGACTGTGCAAGTGTGCTAAGATCATTTTAGGAGCTGCTTCTCAGTGTGTGTGTGTGTGTGTGTGTGTGTGTGTGTGTGTGTGTGTGTGTGTGTGCCTGGGAAACACAGTATACTTCCACTTTACTAAGAAGTCAGGAAATAAAACCAATATTAATGTTTAGCATTTCTTAAAAATCAGAAAGTAACACAATGGGTGTTTCTTTCTGCTACTTTAGACCTAGGAAACGGAATAAAACAAGCCAGATTCAGAGTTTTATGCGTGAATGCTACACCGATAATGAAAGAACATTACTGAGTAACACTACGGAGTCCATGCCTTCCTCTTTACGAAGCCAATCCTAGAACATTGGGCTGGTTTTTATCAAGTTATTTCCAGCTTGCACTAGAGAGCAACCAACTCTGATAAATACACACCATATATATACATGCCAGATATCAATGTGGGGCTCTCTGCCACAAGCTCGGTTTTATTTCATCATCTCACCTTTTATTACGGACTCCTCTGACACACCACGCTGTTCTTCTTCGTCTGCGATGAGTAAAACACCAACAATAATAAACTATTAGTTCATCACCACAATCATCACGTCAAAACGTCTGGTTCTGTGCAAGCAGCTCATGCTTGTACAATTTTCAAACTATCTTAGATTTATGATCTGCTTTATGAATAAAAGCATCATTATTACATTCAGTTTAAAATTTTAAAAGCAATAGGGTGGCCTCAGTGTATCATCATGCTCTTACCTACAGTCAGATGAAACTGGGTGTAGTTTCCAACGCTCCACTCGGGGTCTGATCTACACCAGTATGTCCCAGAATCCTCTGCTTCAGGTTTTGTGATCACCACAGAAAAAAAGGTGGCATTAACACTATGCAGTGTGAATCTGCCTTGGTAAGTCATGTATGTGCAGTTGCTGCGCTGGTCTCCTTTGCAGAGGAACATCATGTTGTTGCGATGATGACGTGGATAAGGACACTGGAAGGTCACCGCACGTCCCACAATGAAACTCACGTTCTTTGACTCCACACAGCACCACTCTGACAAAAAACAACAAGTCACACTCTTCTATGACAATTGATCTCAACAAAGGTAGTTAGTTTGACTTCTCACCTTTGACCTCTAGTTCAACAGCAGAGAAAACATCAAATCCTGAGTTTCTCTGGACTCCACAAAGATATGACCCAGAATCCTTCAGGGTCAGCCTGGAAATGGTCACTGTGAATATTCTTGACTTCCTGTCATCAGAGAGTCTGAATCGTCCATCTTGTGTGTTTCTAGAGGTGATCACTGCCTGCTGTCGACATGTGGAGGGCCGGTTTCCTCTGCAGAGGAACTTCAGCTTGTCGACAGACTGAGAGTCGTACGGACAGCTGATGGTCACTGAACCTTCCTCAGTACTTTGGATTTTATTCACCGTGTCACAACATCTGTCTGATAGGAAGAGAAGAAAGTCTGTCAGGTAGTAAAAGTATAACTGTACAGTTTACCAGAAACATATGAATTAAATACATCAGCTTATGTAAAGTTGATCACAATCTATTAATTTGAGTGCATTAAAATGTATTTTTTTTAAACTGCAAAAAACGTAAAACAACAAGTGATATTTAATGCATGCCTACTTGCTTATACAGTAATACTTGAATATAAATTTAATTAAATATAATTCATTTTTATTTAAATGATCAATTATTATGTGTGTAAAAAGTCCAGATGTTTCTTTTATTTACATTGTTTGATTAGATTTCAGTTTTTTAAAAGTCTGTCTGACTTCCTGAAACTTCCTGCTGTGTCTCAGTTTTCATTCTATTGGAGTTTGAAGAACAGCAAGTATATCTGGATAGATTTAATATAAAATGTTGCCATGGATGTTAAACCTTTAAGGAACAAATCCTCATCTGAGCCTAATCAATGATGAACAGCCGCTCAAACAGGGCAGAAAAACCTGCAAGACCCTGAGAGTCTTTATAAACTAGGAAATATCATAAATATGACAACTGTTATGTCTATGTCCACGTTCACACTGATATATTTATGATCATTTAATATTGACATATCTTCATAGAAGTTATTGATAAAAACCAAGTAAAATTTAACTGTGTTGTTCTGTGTTCACATAGTTTTAATTCCCTTGCTTTCCTTCCCAAAGCCTCAAAGTCTTTCACTGTAATTCAACATTTACTGTCAGTGTAAATTAGTTCTGACCGTCTGATTTCATTAAGACAGAATGAGGGAAGCTCAAAATGTTGCATCTCAGAGTCGCTTAAAACCGGAAACATTTTTGCCAAATCATCATTGTCTGTTTGTTTTGTAAAGTTCAGTCTATTATGTTAACTCAAATGTTTAACCTGCAGTTAAAACTATTTACCTTCTTACTTCCAGCTTTACTTCAGTGTAGATATCTATTCCTCTTCTGCTCACTCCACACCAGTATGTTGTTCATCATCCCAATGAAGATCATAAACGGTCACAGAGAAGATTCTTGATGTTTTGTCATCATAGGTGGAGTATTTGGTCTGATTTGTTTGTGATCTTGTTAAAACATCGTTATTGTCACATGGGTCTTTACACAGATACTTCTCATAACTTTCATAACCTTCGTCATATGAACAAGGAACATTCACATCTCTTCCTTTGTATCCAAACACATGGATCAAACCTGCAGCACGACTCACACAACACACAGCAGCTGGAAACAGTAGAGAACATAAATATAATTTATGCAACTAACTTAAATTTTAAATTATTGTCTCTTGCAAAAGAATAGACAGAAATTCTTAGTCTGACTCCTCAGCAAACTGTAAACATATAAATAGAAAAGGCCACATCTATAAAAGACAATGATTAGATTGTAAATGTATTTATTTAAAAGCAAATAGAAAATCAAAAGTAGTATGTCAGCGACTACAGAGGGAGCCATCTTGTCTATTTGATTTTATTCTACTGTTTTATGACGTTAAGATGACAAAATCTGCATTTTAAAGCCACTGGAAACTGTTTAATTTATATTAGTAGATAAATTAATATTAAAACTTACCAGATAAGATGAGAAACACGATCTGGAAGCTCCACATCTTTGCACTACTGAGGACGACAAACCAAACCAGAAATAACATTGAGGTGAAGCATGAAGTATTTTAAGGAAACCACATTGATCTGATGAGTTCAACCCTCTGCACAACATCAGCAAAAATCATGAGTGAGATCTAAATGATAATTTCCTCTATTTTTCAAATGCTACAACCAAAATACTTAAATAGTTAGAGGAACTGGTCATAGGAAACATGACTGAGGGCTGAGCTGTGGTTCTGAGTGCTGCATCATCTCAGCAAGAATATTTCCTGTTTCAATACAAGTAAAGCAGATTTTTCTGTCTATAGTTTATTTATTTTAGATCATTCATTGATGTTCTCCAGGTTCTTTCTCTCATTGCAAAAGCTGCTGATTATAACAGCATCTAGTGAATAAAAAGTGGATAAAGAAATATGTTGCCACAAATTGAGGGTAGAAATAAAATTTATTTTAAAGTCAAACTGACAAATGTTATAGAAACATAAAAATATCACCATAACAATGTAACGGGTTTAAAATACTGCAGATATAATCTGCATTACTACCTTCAAGATTTAAAAGAAACAAAGACTGGTTCATCAAAAAGCTCTTATTTATTATTATGTGAGAAAAGTTAATGTAAGAAAACAAACTGCATCATTAAAACAATGATCAATTAGCATCTAAATCTTAAAAACTATTTAGAAATGTATAATAATTTCCTCTAATTTTATCATTTTGCTTTCCAACAATCAGGAAAATGTTAAAAGTTTGGGTGCTAAAAAAGTGAGATGGCAGCGGGAAGAGGTAATGACTCCTCCGTCTTTTTTGGACAAATATCCCACCTGGTAATAGAGACACCATGTGTCGGTTCTGGGAGAGGCCATAAAGAGGGAGGAGTTTTGCACAAAGGTGTTTGTGGTGTTTCATGATGATGCTTAAGTGTAGAGATGAGATATAGTCCTTAAGACTAGCCTGCAGAAATGAGCAAAAACCTGGTGGGACTGTGCATGTGTGCTAAGATCATTTTAGGAGATGCTTCTCAGTGAGGTGTGTGTGTGTGTGTGTGGGTAAAGTAACACAATGGGTGTTTCTTTCTGCTACTTTAGACCCAGGAAACGGAATAAAACAAGCCAGATTCAGTGTTTTATGCGTGAATGCTACACCAATAATGAAAGAGCATTACTGAGTAACACTACGGAGTCCATGCCTTCCTCTTTACGAAGCCAATCCTAGAACATGGGGCTGGTTTTTATCAAGTTATTTCCAGCCTGCACTAGAGAGCAACCAACTCTGATAAATACACACCATATATATTCATGCCAGATATGAATGTGGGGCTCTCTGCCACAAGCTCAGTTTTATTTCATCATCTCACCTTTTATTACGGACTCCTCTGACACACCACGCTGTTCTTCTTCGTCTGCGACGAGTAAAACACCAACAATAATAAACTATTAGTTCATCACCACAATCATCACGTCAAAACGTCTGGTTCTGTGCAAGCAGCTCATGCTTGTACAATTTTTCATCTAACTGGATAAAAAGAATGAATTTGACATTGATTGAAGTCCACTTTTCCCTGATAAGTCTGTTTGAAATGTGTTTAAATAAGAAGAACTTCAGTCTGGTTAAAACCAGGCCCATAAACAACATGTTTCTTTGAGGTTGCTCTGTTATACTTCTTGAAATCGACTGCAAATTAAGTGTCTGCTTTGGTCCAGTTAAGCAGAACTCTTTAGATTGCATTTGGTGAAGAGAAGATATCCACACATTAAATTTGAACACGCTGAATATGAAGGCGAGAAGAAAAAAAAAAAAACAGTTTCATTTCCCTATCTCACCTTCCACTTTGGGCTTTTCAATCAACATGTTGCTTGTTGCTTTCACTGCAACAAGCAACATGCCAATTCTAAGAAAATGCAAGTTTTCAATACAAAACATAAAAACCATGCATCCATTTTGGTTGTTAGATTTTCAGTTTACGTTTGTATCGCCGTGCTCTGAACATTGTGCAGTGTGAATATACCTTTATAAGACATGCTGCTCTGGTTAGAGGAACATCATGTTGTTACGATGAACACTTGAAGGTTGCAGCATGTCCCTTAGTGCCATGCTTCAAAAATCTGACCCAGAATCATTCAGTCAGATTGAAAGATGTCACAGTGAATATTGATGACTTCCTGTCATCACTGGACACTGAGCCATCCTCACGAACACATTTCAATTCAAAGCTCCAGTTTATTCACATTTATTCTATCATTTAGATGTGCAGTTTAGAGTTTAGATATTTCTCACACTGCTTACACCTGTCATGTTTTGTTCATTTTTACAGATACAATTGCGTTTCCTCATTGTGAGATAATTATTTTATTTTGCTGGTTTAGCTGTTTGTCCTCCTTTCCCTTTTTTTCACCTCTGACAAATGAAAATTGCTCTGAAATAAGACATAAAAAATCTAATCTGAGTACTTAAATAAAGATTCACATTAATTTAGGCTTAAATAGTCCATTGAGAATTATTTCATATCATCCCCATGACCCCCGCAGACGAAGCTTTGGACGTCCTCTAAAACATCTGCAGCTGATGTGTCTGCAAACCGAAGCTTCGATTCTTTATCTGGAAGCTTTTCTCTCTGAAAAAACAAAAAAAGACGCATAAGTTATGGAATTGATTTATGTCAATTTTTGTCTTCACATTGAAGACAAAAACAAGCTCACCTTTCAATGTTTTGTGACATTTATTCTTGTAAACTTTAACTAGGACCAATGTCACCATCAGCAGCAGTCCAGCAGCTAAAGCAAGCAGGGCATAGAAAGCTGGATCTGAAAGTTGGTGGAGAGTCGCGTCTGCCATGATTAGAAAAAAGAGAGAGAAACGTTTATGCACATACAACGCTATTTCTCAAACACATTAAAATAACAACTTAGAGTGTTTGAAGTGAGATAATTAAGGCTTTTAGGCATAAATCCAGGTGGTTTGACTTGAACATGTTGTCACATCGGTTTTAGGAGGAAAAAACACCTTCACATAAACTCCTGAGACACTGATAAAGGCTTCATCCTCTACAGAACCAACTACTGGATTTATAAGAGTTATCTTCTGCAGGTCACTAACAGAACCTGAAAAATTAAACAAAGGATCATAATGAGCAGAGGTTTTGGTTTGAGCTCTTTTCAATAGACATTAACCAACCAATCTGTCTCCAGATTCTAACCTTGGACAGCAAAATAAATACTGTCTAGTTGGCAAAAAAAAAAAAAAAATCAACCAAATCCTTCAAACAATCCACTGAAGCCAAGAGATGACGTGTTCAGGATACACTTTTCCCCGATGGTTTTCTCTACATAGTGTCACTTATTTTTCTGTTTTCATGCAGAAAGCATCTGCTCTCAGCTTCCGCAGCAAACACAGCATCACCCAAATAGACTGACATGATCTCATGCAGTTGGTGATGAAGCTGGCAAACAGTGGGGATTCACTTATTCTGTAAGTTTGTGCGAACCCAAGAGCACTTGAATCCCATTCAAGCTGAATTTTGGCTGAGTTTAAATTGTTAAATGTTTTTACACCTGATGTACAAAACTGAGGTTGTTTTCAGTGAGGTGGTTTCTGTAGATGCCTCTCTCACCTACAGAAAGATGAAAGCGGGTGGAGTTTCCAACATTCGCCTCTGGGCCGGAGCCACACCAGTACGTTCCAGCATCTCCTGCTTCCAGCTTCATGACTGTCACAGAGAAAGAGCTGGAGGAAACATTGATCAGAATGAACCGACTTTGATCCATCATGTCTGTGCAGTTGCTGGCTCTGTCTCCCTTGCAGAGGAACATTGTGTCATTGGGATGCTGGGGTGCATAAGGCACAGGAAGGTCACACTATGCTCCATCACACCACTCATGTTCTGTGACTTTGCACAGCACGACTCTGCTGAATGAAATAGAGACATTGGTGTTTTTTATTGTTTTTTTTTTTTTGAGAGAAAATAGGATGAAATCACAAAAAATCGAGGTAGCCTGCTTGGGTTCTCACCTTTGACCTCTAGTTCAACAGCAGAGAAAACATCAAATCCTGAGATTCTCTGGACTCCACAAAGATACGACCCAGAATCCTTCAGGGTCAGACTGGAAATGGTCACTGTGAATATTCTTGACTTCCTGTCATCAGAGAGTCTGAATCGTCCATTTTGTGTGTTGCTAGAGTTGATCACTGCCTGCTGTCGACATGTGGAGGGCCGGTTTCCTCTGCAGAAGAACTTCAGCTTGTCGACAGACTGAGAGTCGTACGGACAGCTGATGGTCACTGAACCTTCCTCAGTACTTTGGATTTTATTCGTCGTGTTGCAACATCTGTCTGACAGGAAGACAAAACTGTTTTCTACAGCAAAAATTACAGAAAAATGCAATTCTAAGAAGCAAAGAGACAGAAATGTAGAAATCTTTGAAACTTTGACGTACGCGTCCAGGCCAGAAATAGTAGAATGTTCATATCATATGTTTTAAGTTTTTAACAATTAAATACTGAAATAATATGACAGCAAACAAAAAGCACAAATCTCTTATTGTATTGTTGTTTCATTTGAACTGAAACAAATTTATGGTCTAATACAAAACATTCAAAATTTTGATGAAGTTTCAAAAATGTGCTTCAAACAATATGAGGTAATACTTTGCTGTTGTTCTGTTTTAGGCAATCTGTGTTCAGTCGTATCAATCTTATTCTCTTCTACGTGAATTTTGTTTTTAAATCATGACTCATTTAAGCGTAACACTCCAGCTGCCATCTTTGTGCTTTATTCAATCAAAAACATCTTATGTCTATATTTCAGCTGCTGTTGTGGTCATAGTCTTGTTCAGTTCGGCAGCATAACTGATCAATGAATTATTTAAACAAAAAAAGGAATCAACGTGGATCATCCATAGGTTTTTTTTATCTTACTTCTCCTTCTTCTTCTGCCTTTATTTGTTGCTTTGTCTTATTTCTAAGGACAATCCGTTCATGTAGAAATGAAATTAGTAGAAAAGTAATTTATCATTCCCGAGTTTCCACCATCCACCTTGACACACACCGACCTCCCTGGATTCAGCTTTTTTCTCTGCATCTACAGTGAGCTCATACTTTATCATTCGTAGGATTAAGAGTTTGATTATTTACCTGCTTTTACGTCCAGCTTTACTTCAGTGTAGATGTCTTTTCCTGCTCTGGTCACTCCACACCAATATTCCCCGGCGTCCTCCAAACGAAGACCAGAGATGGTCACTGCGACGACTCTTGCTCTTTTGTCGTCGTAAACGGAGTATTTGGTTTTATTTTCTTGTGAGGTCTTGATGAGAAAATCACTGTAGCCACAGCTGTTCTTACACAGGTACTTCTGGTATCTCTCATATCCTGGATCGTACGGACAGGAAACCGTCACATCGCTCCCCTCGTATCCAAACACACGGATCAAACCTGCGGCGCCGCTCACACAGCTCAGAGCTGCTGCAGAGAGAAGACAACATTAACTGAGTTTTCAAGTATTTTCTCCTCTTTAACATTGTGTATAATTTTTTATCATTTTCAGATCTGTTCCCATGAAATAAATGCAATGAAAAGCTTGTTCTTTTTCTAATTTTTTTAATCACCTGGCAGAAATATTTGTTTTAAAGAAACTTGTTTGGAGAAGATAAATCAACACCCAGCAAGACGATTTCCTCAAAATCAAATGTTATAACTTACTGCACAACATGAGCTGCAGGTTTTGAAGGTTCCACATCGTTGGTGAAGACAAGAAACTGAAGCAAAAACCAGAACAAACAGCAGTGAGAAATGTTTCTGAGGAAGCAGTGAGTCAATGGAGCAAACAAAACATTCAGAGCACATTTGGCAGATTTAAATCAACAACTGAGCCGATTTTACTTGGTTTTGCTCCAGAATTTGCATGTATTTCACTCTTTCAGAGTCATTTCAACAACAGATTGAATTGCTTTCACTCTTTCAGCTGTTAGATGTCAAGAATCCACAGGTGGTAATCCAGAGCAACAGCATCACCTTGTGGCCACTGCGGCTTTTATTCATGTATTATTTATTATTTTTACTGTCGGCTGGAATTAACGAGCCCATGAATGGAATATTGAAGCAGCTATTTCTGTCGTTGTACCTGAATGTTGCAAACAGGAAGTTATTAATTATCATTATTTCACACACACACACACACACACACACACACACACACACACACACCCATACACACACACACACACACACACACACACACACACACACACACACACACACACACACACACACACACACACACACACACACACCTACTAAGGCATGCTACTCGGTTTTACTGACATCGTGGGGATTCCTACACACGTCTACATCCCAGAATAACACGCGACCCAAACTCTTGAAATCTGCCTCTGAAAATACAATCATGAAGCACTTTCATCCCTAAAGCTTCCTGAATGACCCAAACCAAGAACGTCTGGGTTCTGGAACTCAATAAAAGGATGTATAAGTTCATACATAGATCTCTCTTCTGCTTTTGTTTCCTATGTTTGGTAAAATAGTCACAGCAGTAAATTGTCTGCGAAAATAAAAATAAATAGAAAAAAACATGAATAATACATGAATAATCATGATAAATGAATAATAATTAAAAATAATGGTGGATAAAAAGCTTAAGACCAAATGCAAAATTAAATCATATACAAATCTATTAATCTCATGTTAAATAAATACAAAATATTACTTTTATTTAAGTATTTTATATCAGCTTGAGTTATGCAGAACTGATCTGATCATTGCTATGGAAACGATCAGAAGCAAGACGTTGCGGCTGAAGTCCAGTGAGGTCACTGATGAGGTCACTGATGAGGTCACTGATAAGGTCACTGATAAGGTCACTGATGAGGTCACTGATGAGGTCATAGATGACATTTACATCACAATAGATCAAAGAGGTTCTGATGCTTAAAAGATTGAATCTGAAAGCATCAGCCAGAAGAAGATACTGGAGCATCAGAGTAGAGCGTCATAATTACACAGCTGTCATGTTTGGCCTAGCTAAAGCATTCGTCCCTTTTCTCATCCCCCTCGGTTGGGGAATTGGCTACGCGGTAACCTCCAGCATGCAGAAGCTCACGGATCAGTACTTTTCCGGGAAGGATTCGAAAGAAAACGCCGATCAACGTGGAGAGGAGGACTTGCTCTGGAAGGGTCCAACACCCACTTCCACAGAACAGACCGACCCGAGTGGGACCTCGGCCTCTATCCCTTCAAGGACCGTCCGTACAGAGGACGACACCGCTGCCTCTGAGCAAACCTGCCCGGCTGGGGAGGTTTGCTCAGAGCAGACAACTGGTGTTGTGGACTCTGTACCAGACAGTCCTGAGGGGATTCCGACTGTCGACGAACAAACTGACCCGGCCGGGGAAGTTTGTTCAGAGACGGCGGAACATGAGGGCGAGGGAGCGGTTGTAGAGAAGTCTCCCCCGGCTGGGGAAGACTTGTCTGCGACTGACCTCGCGGCCAAAGCTGTGGCTGACGCCACAGAGAAAGCTTTGGTTTCCCTGGTCCCATCGTTGGCCCTTCCTTTACATTCTCCTCTCCGCTCGTCTTACACAGGAACTTTTCCAATAAGATGTTCCCTGGCCGAGGAAGCTCAAAATACTCTGTCTGCAACAATTTCCGTTGGCCTAGAGATCGATTGTCCCCCGGAGTGGAAAAAAGAAGAAGTCGGCTCAGCTTTCCCAGGGACAGAGGACGGCATTGGTGGGCCATGGACTAGCGGACGATGGACTCCGCTACAGCTGGGTGGACGCTGCTCTCCAGAGCGTCCTGAACCTGGGCGTCACACGGAGGTGTCTCGCTCAGGAAAGGGACTTTCTGGAGGCTTCGTCCATCCCCAGTTGGACGAGGCTCATCCTCTCTGCGGTCCGTGACCCCGGCAGACATTTTTGTACGGAGGACCTTTCCCCGGTGTTGATGGAGCTGAGGGAGAGGTGTCAGCCATCGGACCTGGGAAGGGACTTGGATATAAAATGTTTGTTGGAGTCGTCCATGGTCTGGCTGGACGCTTTCGGAAGTGCCACAGATAGGGAGTTGTACAACAACAACTCTTGTTCTGTCTGTGGCACGATGTTTCTTGAGCTGCTAAACAACGGCTCCCTGATCTCCCTTCCACCGGTGAGATTTCCAGCCA